>NC_135376.1:58545625-59255000 GCF_049243985.1 Paroedura picta | reverse complement strand
TAGTTTTTAGGTGTGGCTTCTATTGAATAATAGCACCTTGGGTGAGCCATGCAATTCATAATGGTTGATTGTAGGCCTAATTCCAGTGAGTCCTCTCTCAAAGGCCAAAAAAGCCCCGGAAAAGGCCCTGCTCTCTCCCCCTGCCTTTTACAGACGGAAACCAAGCCTTGAATACTGGCAATACTGTTGTGGTTGCCTAGCAACAGACAGTGAGGAATTTGTTTTTTTTAAGCTGCTGCTGCTTCTCTGTTTTTTAGATTTCAGATTTTTCTGCCATCCTATCTTCCTCCCCCTCCCCAGTTTGGTGTCTATGACCTTAGTCTCTGGATTTAAGTATACATAGATTTGGCTACATTGAAAATTAGGCACACTGATACCATGGGGCTTTTTGCACGGCTTCAAAATCGCACAATGGTTGCCAATTGGAAACGCTATTGATTTGCCATAACGCACGACGTCGTAGACAATCTGCAACACTCCTGAAACCGATCAGCAAAAAGCGCTTCGTTGTAGCGCTTTCAGGGGAATCCCAAAAAGTGGATTCACCCTCCGGAAAGCGCTACACTCTTGCAAACAATCTGCAACACTAGCGATAAAGACCTGTGCATTAACATTGTTGCGGTTTCTTCAAAGTCCCTCCTCCTGAGCCTGTCCTCCAAACTTCCGGCGAAGCGATCGCCATTTTTTTTTCTCCGAGCGAGCGGGGATAAACGCACCAGCGAGCCTCTTTCTGTTTAGAGGCTTCCCTGGCTTCAGTCCTTCACCTTTAGTCACTAAGCACAAACCACATAAAAGCCCATTTGCTGAAATAAAGTCCCTTTATTTTTTACACATTAATTCAGCCGAAAATCGGGCCCGTGAGAGGGGGGGGGGATTTTTTTTTTATCACTCGAGGCAGCGTGGCAACGATCATACGATCAAACGACAGCTCACATTAGGCAGCTGGATGGGTCTCTCCGTTGCAACGAATCTACACAGATTCGTTACAATGGGTCTGTTTTTTTTTTTTTAAAAAAAACCTTTCTTAAAGGGAAAGGGGCTGTTTGGGAGCATGCTAACGGCTGCCCATTGGCTGCTTGACGGCCAGGGGCGGGACGAGCTTGGAAATAGCGCTTCCTTTTCTGCCGAGACCGGAAGCTGTGGGAAACGCTACAAAACGCAACTGGATTCCACTACAAAGGCAGGTATGCATAACGACGAATTCCACTATTTTAAATGGCGATTTTTTGTTCAGTGACCAATTTGCAACAAAGATCCCGGTGCGTAAAGCCCCCATGTTTAAACTATTTCACCAAAGTGCTTTGGTTCTTTGCCTTGATAATGATTAACACACTTTATCATCTATATTTCACATTTAATTTCAAAATGTTTTATTATCCATGTTTACTTTGATTATCATCACTATCACTCTCCCTTTTACAGACAGAGAACTGAGGGATAGAATGGCCCTGTATGCTTTGTATATGTGTACAGTGTGATTTTGTAAACTGGCTCTACCTACATGTGTTTAGAATTTTATATATGCACAGATACACAGTCTCTGCATCAGAGAGCCCTGTAAAATTAGGGCCCTGATCTGACATAGTCTATTGTTTACATGTGTCTAAGTGCTGAGCTAATTTTATGCCAGACAAGTGTACGCAAGGCCCCCAAGGACAATTTTGTCCCCCTTTACATGTGAAATACATTACTATAATGTATAAAATGATGATGACTTGTATAAAACCAAGGCAGCCTTTGAATCTGGGTCTTCCATATCCAGTTCAAATACTCAGTCCACTAGAAACTTCAGGTGGACAGGAAAAAAATAACAACGGAGAATCACTACATTCACTGATTGATGTAAGGAACAGTAGGTTCAACATGCACACAAAGCTTTCCAATCTACAAATTATTCTCCTTCATTTCAGTGAGAAAAGCTGTTCTGCATACCGATCCCCCCCCATATGCGCACAGAAATGGGTATAGCCAAAACATCCTTGGGGTTTATGTGTACACTGGAGTGTCTGGATCCAAGGAGTGGTGAATGTGATTACCAAAACTAAATAAACTGAAAGTCCAGATCATGCCCTCTTTCAAAATGACCACTGATACTAATTTTATTATATTGCAACTGTGCATTGTCCATTTGTAGTTTAAATAATAAAATTTGTAAAATGTCACCTCTAGAAGCTCTATGGTTCAGTCGTGTTGGTTGCTTCACACTGTTCACACAGGTTGATGCAATTTTTGTTGCCAGTGTTACATTCCTTGCATTAGCCTAGCTAGAATGTGTACAGAGCAGGCTGGTGCTCTCTCTCTTTCCCGTACATTTCCATGATTTATATAAATACTTTTGTAGCTGTAATGTATTTTATTTTTATCTTTCACATTTTATTGGCACCAAACTACTCGTGCATTTACAGTGCTCCCATGCGTATTTACCTATTTATTCCATGGTTATTTATTGAAAGCTATCTCATGCTCAGTTACTTTCCCGCTTTCTTTTGCTTTAAACATTAAACAGATGCTGTAGATTTTCAAATCATTCCAATGCAATGTGTGATGAGCAAATTCTTTCCTTTTTTGCTGTGTCAGTATTTATTTTTGGTAGGGTTTGTTCCTTTCCACACAACCTGTATCCCAGTGCCAACGTTCAAATATTACAAAAAGCCAATCATTCTAATGTTTCTTTATAATACAAATATATTATTGCAAGTATGCTAAGTAGTTTCAGTGTTCTGCAAAGACATTTTAAAAGAGATTATTAGAAGATTGCCCAATGTTTCAGATTTGATAATATTTCAAACGCTTATAATTATCATCACTTTCACAGGACAAGCATACATAGTATGCACAAGTTGTGCAATGTGGGAGTCTCAATAAGAGACTCTAGGGGGTGGGGCATGAAACACCTAACCTTGGGGCTGGCCAGACCTCAAGGAGGATGGTGATGGCAAGGAATGGTGGTTTCTGATGCTTCTAGTTCTAATACCAGCCCTCTGCATTCAGTTACCCATACAGGTAGGTTGAAGAAGGTGCTGGCAGCAATTGGGCTGTCAGCTGTTCCCATTGTCTCCAGCTTATTCTGTGCCAAGGCCTCAGGAATCTGAAATCAATAAAGTTGTGGCCTGGTTCTTCCCAGAATGGTGTGTCTATGTTGTCCTTTCCAGCTCATGAGAAGAAGAAGAAGAAGAAGAGTTGGTTCTTATATGCCGCTTTTCCCTACCCGAAGGAGGCTCAAAGCGGCTTACAGTCGCCTTCCCATTCCTCTCCCCACAACAGACACCCTGTGGGGTGGGTGAGGCTGAGAGAGCCCTGATATCACTGCCCAGTCAGAACAGTTTTATCAGTGCCGTGGCGAGCCCAAGGTCACCCAGCTGGTTGCATGTGGGGGAGCGCAGAATCGAACCCGGCATGCCAGATTAGAAGTCCGCACTCCTAACCACTACACCAAACTGAGCTGGTCCCCATTGCAGGCACAATATACTGTTCACACTGGTAAGTCTTTTATTATCAACTGTCTACCACTCTACCACAACAAAAACTGAAAACTGAAAAATATATTACTCCAAAGCTTAGAGATCTTCAGTTGTTTCATAAACATAAGGCTTTCTCATCAAAGAGGTTGTCTGGTCCGAACAACCAGCTGCTATCTGACTCCTTTTTTGTTACAGCAGGTCAACTGGTGAGCTGAAGGATTTTTGGCAGATATTTCATCACTCATCCCTGCCAAAAAAACAAGGCCTATGAGACCAACTTACAACACTTCCTTGCTCCAACTATATCAGGCTATATCAGGTGCGGTGATATCCCTTGACCTTTGGAAAAGCTTCCTAGTTGTGCTGTCTAGGCTAAGCAACTCGCAGACCTATTTCAACTGATGCCAGGGGGCTAGGAAAGTGTCTAGGATCCAGGTGTGGCACTTGTCAGGCCTCCATTGACTCCCTTCTCTTTTGTCCTCCAAGCTTCTCCCCTTCCACTGGGCGGGACTTTGTCAATGCCATTCTTGGTCTTTGTTTGCCAGCAGCTGTTACCGTTGGTCTCACTGTTTCTGCTTTCACTACTGGCATTCTGAACCTAGGTGTGTCAGCTCCTGAGAGCCCCCTCCAGTGTATGGCCAACAGAAAACCACAAAGAGCCTTTAAGGGGAAACATTTGGCTTTTTGTAAACTTTTCTAAAGGTAGGCCACTTCTGTCAAGTCTGTGCCCCAGAAAGTACTTTAACATGTTGCCCACATACTGATTGGTTCTAGATTCAATTGGTTATCTAGTTGGCGCATATGCACTCATCATTCATTGCACACACAACTGATCTGTGTGTTCACAGTGCCCATAGAATGTATATTCTAGCCCCATCATGTGTATTCAGCTCAACAACAGCACATAGCCAACGTATGTACAAAGCTCCATCCACACAATTGTGAATTTATAATATTCCCATTCAAGTGGACAAAGCCTGAGTGTGTAGTTTGTAAGTGCAGAGGCTCTTTGCTGACACTAGGCTGAACGTGCATAAATAGAACAGGTAGTCAGAATGTTGCATCCCCTCTGCACATGTCTTAAATACCCAGATAAGTTGTGTGTGCACTAAGCCTCCCATATCCGAGGCAAAGGAACCCTGGAGCCATTTACAAAAGAAGATGTATAAGCCAAACACACTAATTCTTGTAGGGCTTCTGTCAGCACAAATGCTTTGGGGATTAGAGCCTAAATCTCATTGAAATTCACATTGGCACTTTCAACAATGCTCCCCTTTTTTGAAGGGTTCTTTTGGGAAATCTAGCTATTTGAAACTAAAACTAAAGGTTTCATCTTACTTTATGATACCAATATTTCTCATCAGCAGTCATTGCCGAATGACAATATTTTATTGTTCACAGGGAATTGTTCCTGAAATGTGACTTTCTCTATGCCAGCTTCCACAGAACCTAATTTCGAAAACTGTATTTGTTGGTTGAGTAGAAAGAAGGTCTTCCTTTCATCTAAGGAATGATCCTAAATTCTCTTACTTTTGTGTGAGTACCACTTGTTTCAAAAGGACTTATGAGTATATCTGAGCCTTCAGAAAAGCATGCAATTCAAAATCTGAATCCTTCAGTTTTCCTACCATCCCTGATTTGGCGGTCCCTTATTTCAGGCCCCCTAGACTGTAATAGAAAGCACACTTACTAGGACCTAAGTCCTAATGAAATGAATGTGATTATCTATACATCTATTTGCATAATGAGGACCTACTACATACATGTAATGAAGTGGGCTCCTGTTTTCCGCACTGGGAACGTTGCTGCCCCAGCTCCTGAGAGGGAGCACAAATCCGAGGTGGATGAGGTGCACAAGGCCAAATGCTCCACTGTGCAGGAGCAGGAAGAGAGACTGTTTCCACACTGGAGACTTCATGCCAGCCTGCAGGCTGGAGTTTGAGCTGGGGCAGGATGCCCTACCTCTTCCTGCTCTCTCACAGGGGAGCATTTGGCCTGGTGCACCTCATCCTCCTCGGATTTGTGCTCCCTTTCAGGAGCTGGGGCAGCAATGTTCCCAGTGCGGAAAATAGGAGCCCACTTCATTACATGTAGTCTACTATGGGCTTATACTAGAATAAGAACCAGTTAATCTTTGAGGTGTTACAAGTCTTTATTTTCTCCAGTTGCCTTTGTATCAGAGTGGGTATTCAAAGGTGTACTTCTCCTTTCCAGGCCTCCTTGTCTTGTCACTGCACTATGTTGATCATCTCTGAGACAACAACACCAGCAACGTAGGATCGACCCTATTCCAACTTAACTCTGCCTCACATATGTCATGGGTTTCAATGTTTGCAGAAGATACTGAGATGACACTGTTTGCATAGTTCCAGATAAAATGAATTCAGACCAGATAAAATGATTTCATGTCTGGATTAAATTGAACTATGCTGGAATAAAGATTTGTCCACTACACAGGTGTCATTTTGTATTTCTCACCAGCATTTGTTTGTCACACTGAATATGATCATGACATGGTCGACTCAAAACTGCTTTCAGAAAAGAATCTGATGCTGGTTGAGTTGCGGATGGCTAGCAGTACTGATCACCTGTAGGTGTAGCCCTCTCAGGTAGCCCTTTCAAAGATGCAGGAAGCGTATTCTTAAATTCTACAGAAGATGCGTGCATAGCCTAGGAAGTAAGGATCAGAACCCAAGACAATACTTTATTTCTTATCAACCCCAAAGAGACTACCAATATAAAAGTGGGGGTGGGGATGTGGGTGGGGGGTAGGGAGACAGATTTTCCTTTTTTCCTGTACAGAAAATGGCTAGTTCAGAATTGTGCAAGGAAGAAGTGTTGGTTTTTATACTCTGCTTGTCACTACCCTAAAGTGTCTCATAGTGGCCTACAATTCCCTTCCCTTCCTTTCCCTACAACAGATACCCTGTGAGGTAGGTGGTGCCGAGAGAGTTCTGAGAGAGCTGTGACTGGCCCAAGGTCACCCACCTGGCTGCATGTGGAGGAGTGGGGAATCAAACCTGTTTCTCCAGATTAGAGGCCGCTGCTCTTAGCTACAACACCAAGCTGGAATACCTTGGAACTATAGTGCTATTACCCAACCAATAAGTGACACCAGTGAGGACAGGCTATAGTCTCAGTTGCTAGAGCCAAAGACTTCCTAATGACTTTGAATTCTAATTTGAAAATTTTCTGGAAAACTGAGATACTACCATAGCAAGAGCGTTTTCTAGGCTGACAGCTATTGCCCATGGAACACTCACAACATCCAGACAACGTCTGGAAGACTACTCTCAAGTACCCTGAAAACAATACAGATTTAAGCACTTCTGTCCTATCAGTTTCAGTGGCATTTAAACATGCCTGGATTGAGTGGTTGGACTGCCAGGTTATAGGTAAGCACAACCCTGTAGTATGATCTTGTTCTGTCATTGCACTGCTACATTTTTCCTTTTAAAACCAATGAATAGGTCCATGAGCCATGTCTCAACAAAGAGGCATCGCACTAACCAGGATCTACAGCAAGAAGGAACACTTAAAACTGGAGCCCTGAACAGAAAATGACAGCGTTCTGCTCTATACTCTGTCAAATGAGCCAATATGTTCGCCAAAGTTTGTCTAGGAAAAGGGTTCACCCTTTTAACTCTGTTTTTATGACAGAGTATATAGTGTGAATTTAATGTGTGTGACAACTTGGATAGAGCAGGTTTTTAAAAACAAAAAACAAAACTATCAACAGAAAAAAATCTGCCAAGGGCATTACAGTACAGATTCCCTTACATGACTTTGTCTCAAATCCCAACTGAAGAATGATCATGTTGGGGTTAAGATGGATACCAAAAAGCAAGCTGCTGAAACCAGGATAAGTCTATTATGACTATTAAGATAATCCAGAGGTTTGTGTTTGAGTTTTCTCAATATGCAGAGAATACCCTGCTACATATCTCATTACGTAGACCTCCAGATATGTTTGCCTCAGCTCTGAACCATTGCTTCAATTAGCCCAGTGGTTAAGACAGAACAAACTGAAGATGAGCCTAGACGAGACAGGGGAAATACTAGATGGGGACACTGATGTTTTGGAGGAATTGGATTGTCTCTTATGGAACAGAGGTTAGCAGCAGGTGTGATATCTTGAGGCAGTAGAGAGACTTTGTAACTTTGGGCATCCATTACAGAAAAGAGGCAGAATCAAGATCATGATTTAAATATCTTATTCTCATTTTACACAACCAAACTCTGGTCCTCAGTTATATGACACAGGGACCAGTAGTCACAAAGGTATTCTGAACTGTTCAGGGTTTGAGATGCTTTAGGGAGGCAGAAACCAGCCAAACCAAGAGCTAGCAGTGGTCCAGGGCTCCTGTCTCCCCTTTAGACTTATCTACCTCTTTCTTACAACTCCCCATTACCCCAGTATTCCTTTGGACTTTCTACCCTGCTGTTCTTCCCAGGTTCTGCATCTTCAGAGGGGCGACTTGTTCCTTGTGGGCTGAGTCCATTCCAGCCCTTAAAAGGTACCTCCTCACGGCCAAACTAGGCATCACAACATACATGGATTCCTCTTCTGGATACCAAGACAATTTTACAGAAGAATTCATCCATGTAAAAATGCTGTGAGCATCCAATATAGGATTTTCAGCACAGCAGGGCCTGGCAATCTTGTCCCCTCCACTCCAACTTTTCAAATCCTGAAATAGTACTGCTGTTAAAAGTCACCTAGGGAGAATCTTGTTTCCCTCACATGCCTTTTAAAGTGTCAAAACAACAGGACTAATTTAGGATTTGAAATGTTGGAGTGGGGAGACAAGATTGCCAGGCCCTGCCACACTACAAGCCTGATCAGAACCTAGGGATGCCAGCCTCCAGATGGAACCTGGGGACCCCTAGAAATGCAACTCAACTACAGACATTAGTTCCTCTGGAGAAAATGGATGCATTGAAGGGTGGATTCATGACATTGTACCCTACTGAGGTCCCAGTCTTCCCTAGGCTCCATCCCCAAATATCCAGGAGTTTCCCAACCCAGATCTGGTACCCACTCCCCCCCCCCCAGAGGGTAGAGGGGACCCGGTAAACCTGTCAGGACATCATGGCTTTTTAAATAGCTGAATTCTTCCCTAAAGTGGCATCTGTGTTCACTTGCCCATCTAGTTTAGCCCTTTCCCACATTCCCTGCATACTGGTTAGGTGTAGAGCCTGCACACAACCCAGAATAAAGAAATCCTGTTGAGCTCTTTCAGCTGACTTGCATGTCAATTTTATCAAAATTTTATCAATTTTATCAATGTGCAAGATTCATTCATATGGCAAAGGATGGCATGTTACTAAACAGCATGTTACTAAATGCATATAGGTGAGAAATTGCACTAGGCTATTGGAGTATAATTCTGAGAGTTATCCATACAGAAATGTTTACATGAAGTGTGTTGGATCTGAACAGTTTTTCTGCTGGTATAAGAGGCAAGAGGGATGCCTATCGGGGGACCCACATGGACAAAATCACATGGGATGGAATGGTAATCTCCAACCTACTGTATACTGAAATAATCAAATTCAATTTAAACTATTGTTAAGGGTGCTACAGATTTGACATTTCACAGTGTTTATGTTCCATGTGCTTGGTCTATGTTCTCTGTGACCCAGCCTCTCATGCATCACAAAATGAATGATGATGCTTGGGTGGAGTTCTTATCTCTCTATGAATGTTTTAATAGCTCCGAATGACTCAGACCAAGAAATAATCAGAACCTTACCATGTCTTATTTGATCCAAAGTGGCAGGTATTTGTGGGTCTGTGTGGAGAAGATGCAGCATTTTGATATGGGAGAAAAGACAGGATGGAGGTTTTGCTCTAGTTTGGCATCCAAACCCAAAGAACAGGGTTTGTTTGTTTTTTGGAACATTCAAATGACTTCATCACCTAATCTTCCTGTGTTTTCTTAAACGTGTTGCAATCTTTTCTCCTTGGAAGCCCTCCAAACCTAGCTGGCATTACCATTGGCTTCATTTACTCTTTTCTTCAAAACTGTGCCAACAAATGTTAAGCCTCATCTCCCCACCCCACCCCACCTCATCTCCCCACCCCCACAGTTCTCAGCATTCTGGTCATCTGCTCACTATTTCACACAGCCACTTAAACCAATAATGAGGCGATTTGGGAAGAACCCTTCATCCATAGATGTCTCAATTAGCTCTGCCTATCTGCTAGCACCTATTCTCAATGAGTCACAAAATCTTGTGGTTACCCAAAAACCAGACAAACCATGTTGAGCTCAAAGAAGAAGGTCTTCTTCTGTGCCAATTTCAAGGGAGCCTCCCCCCACCCCACAATTCCTGTTCAGCTTCATACAGAGGGTTGGGGGAGGGAAGAAGCCTGGCAGAAAAATTAAAATAATAAAAACAAAGTTTATGATGATTCCCAGAGCTACCCAGAAGTGACAAAAAGTAGCCCAATGAATTGTCAGAAACTCCATGGACTTGGCAACCGCTTTAACCCCAAAAGATGATCAAGATAATCCCATATTATGAGTATATGCTTTATTTCTGTGCAAGGCAGCTGCTGTCTCGACATCTTGGCACATATCTGCTGAAACTGACCCAGGATCTAAAATCAAATGTATGTAATATGTTGTCTTCAAACTCCAAGCTAAGAAACTTCTGCTATGGTTTAAGGACAAGACAAGCATATGTGTTACACAACATATATTACAGGACTCCAAATGGAGGACACACTCATTAAACTCTTGATTTAAAATATGCACAAAAGATTAAAGAGATATTGGCTGTTTCCACATGGAGATTCCTCCCTATTTTTACCAACATGGAAAGCAGGAAGTCTTTGAATTAAATGGTATATCCACTTGACATTATGGTGCAGTGTGGTGTAGTGGTTAAGGCAGTGTGATTAAGAGAGGCCACTTCTAATCTGGAGAATAAGGTTTGATTCCCTGCTCCTCCACATGAAGCCTGTTGAGTGACCTTGGGCCAGTCACTGTTCTCTCAGAGCTCTGTCAGTCCCACCGATCTCACAAGGCAACTGTTGTGGGGAGAGGAAGGGAAAGCAATTGTAAGCTGCTTTAAGACTCCTGATGGTACCAAAAATGAGGGTATAAAAACCAACTCTTCTGTATCATTTTCATTCTGAGTGAATTTTGTAAGGTTTCCCCTTTAAACTAGAATTTAAAAAACAACTTCTGGTTCATAAAGAGAACTGTGGGATAGATGCTCTGCCTGCAGCCACTGTCTGAGGTAGGCTAAACTAAGCTCTGCTTTCAAAATCCACCTTTCCTCCCTGAATTTTCAGCTCTTTAAGACCATTATTTTCTTTCCCAGTTGAGCCACACTGCAGCTTAGAAGAGAAGAGGAAGAAGAAAAGTAAAAGTAAAGGGTCAGCAGCCAAAATTGCTGTGCGTGGACGTGTAATTGCCATTCTATGTGCTACAGCTACTATGCCCAGGGTGCATTTTCAAGTCCTTATGGGGAACCAGCCAGTGTTAGACTGCCCATGTATCCCCCCACCAAAAAAAGGAACTGCACATAGACACATGTACTGCATAAGCTTCAGCCTCTTGGGAAATTATTTTCCCCCAAATGTTCTTTGGTGACACCCATAATAGGTAGACCATGTGCAAACCAAGAGGGGGAGGCACTGTTTACCAGTTATTACTTAGAAATAAAATGGAACTCCATAGAACCAAGATCTGGGTAAACACGACCCAAACAGGCAGTAAGGGACCCAGAAGCTCTTCAGTTCCATTGATTTCAGTGCCATTTAGAAATGTCTGTTTTTTTCTACCTGGATTGTCCCAGAATCATCAATTGCTTCTGCAGACTTCCACATAAACACCACCCTATGATTTTGAGATGACACTTATTTGCACTTCACACTCTCTTAAAATGTTGCTTGAAGGAAATTTATCCCACGTGATATGAAGCACAGAATTTCAATCAGGGGTACAGCTGGCCAGTTAAATGCACCCTTCGGAGGGAAGAAAAAAAATCTACCTACATCTACGTAATGGAAAGGATAAAAAGCTTTAGGGCTGTCTTGATTTTAAAGATTAAAGAACAGGTTTGATTATTTTTCTGCTGGACTTGTATTATTCTTCTAAAAATATAAAACTTTAGCCCCCTTTGAGATGTTGAAATAGAAGTAGGCAGTATATTCAATGACATCTGATAGGAAGAAAAACTCTTGGGCTTTAAGGCCATCGGTATTTAATCCAAGGACAGATAAGACATTTAAATTTTAGTAGCACTCAGTTATATATCTGACACAGAAAAATGGCTGCAATCCTTTTTATCAGATCAGACAATAGGCATTAAATGACAAAATATTAGTCAGGCCATAGATCCATGTAACCTATAAGTTCTGAAGCAGCTTCATTAAATGTTTCTTTTTTAGGGAACAGAAGGGTATTGTGTGGTGTTGCCAGTTATTTAAAGCATGGGAGTTTTTTATTTAAATCACTGGCAGGTATTTTATCCATCTGTCCATTTTCATATTTATTATTTTCCCGATCACTTTATTCATCCATCTGTTCATCTGTGTAAACCCATTTTTTTAAATTTTAATTTTTATTTATGGACTGACCTTAATAAACTCTCCTCAAGTACCGCGTGTTTATCACTGTCATGGATGAAAACATTATTAATGACAGGCAAGTCGAACAGGGAAGATGACTACCCCTTAAATTCCTTTTCAGCTGACTGGGCCGGAGCAACTCAGCTGGTTAGAGGTGGCTCCGATCGATAAGGTCAGGGTTCAGTCACTGTTCCCATCACTTCTATCATTCCCATCATTGCCAGCTAACGATGCCTGCAGGTGGAGCGTTGCAGCTTTCTACATTTATGAATTGCCTGGCTTCATACTGAGCTCTCATCAGCCCAACAGGACTTAGGGGGAAAATATGTATAAAACATATTGTTGCAGCTAGTTATTGTGAAATGTGTGCAATTAAAGACAGAGGAGGTCAATGGACAGAAAAAGAAATTCAGTGTATCGGGGGGGGGGGGGGGAAGGGGTACTTGTCACTGGAAAAGAAGCACTGATAGGACTTTTGGAGATAGTATAAGAGAGCTCTATCTGCAGCATTCAGTGACCTCCACAGACTTAGACTATGATCCGCAAATAGGGTTGTCTCCTTTGGCTGCAGGATTTCTCGGATAAACATCTTTTTCAGATTTTTCAGAACTCACTAAATTTTAATTATTTCCTTGACCACATCAATATGAAGGTGTTCATTTATCCAAATGTTTGTCTGTAAAGTGTCAGCCACTTCACACAGATGTTGCTAACAGACACTGCACAACCTTGTAAACATTTTATACAGTGTCAGTTCACAGTTTTCAAAGAGTAGCTTCCTTTCATTTGTGACTTTCTTGGGCACCACTTTCACCCCTGCTAAGAAGTGTTGTAAGATCATGGTCTAACCGTGGAGGCATTCTTGCAGGATGGACAGTGTGGGAAAGGGGTGCTGGTAGTGCTTTCTTCATGGTAACTGTAATTGCCTCTTGCCCTGATGCCCATTCAACCCTAGTGGCTGCAACCAGCCAAAAGTCAGTAGCTATGGTAACGAAATAGAACCTCTAAGTCCAAAGTTCTTCAATTCTAGATGCAGGAGAGGGCTGGAATCTTCATTTTCTGCAGTCAATCTGGCATAGGCACCTAGCTGGCCATTGCTGTAAATAGAATACCTGTCCATTTTATCTGATCCAGCAGGGATGCAGCTGGCTCTGGCAGAAAATAGATGCAGTTGGTAGGGGGAATGGATGGGTTCAAGAAGATTTTTCTCCATCTTCTGCACCCTCCTCTGCTGTCACTTGATTCACCCAGGATGCATGTTGACAAGTTTCCTGTTCTCTATCTGACTTCAGAGCTAGTCTCCGAGGCCATGAGCAGATGCAGAAGCTTGGGGGAGGCCAGCAGAAGTGGAAAAGTATGCACTACCCTGTATGTCCAGGTCCCCCTTTCTTCCTCCAGGCTCCTGAGCAGAAGGGAGGCTTTATGTGGCTTTGATGAGGACATAATTCATGTGAAGTATGCTGTGGATCTTTTTGATGCAAATTTACATTATTGGTGCAAAAGGCACGGGTGAGAGGTTTCCCAGCAACCAGTGTGCTGACAGAATCATGTTCCAGATGTAATAAAACAAGTCAATACTGGCCGCATCACTGCTTCTAAGGCTTGTTAGTAGTATTGGGTTGCCAGTCATTGTATGTCTTAAGAGGTAATATGTCTAGCAAAGCTGATTTCCACTTCCTAGTGACTTCTAGTCCAGGTAATATCTAATAGTTCAAGTAATGTCTAAATATGCTGCTCATGTGGAAAGGGTGAATCACACGAGATGAAAGGGCTCTAGTGCCACAGTTCTATGGAAGACAGCCTTTCTGGCATGGTTAAGTCCACTGTAAGTCCACTGTGATCTGCCTGTCCTACATATATATGTTATTTAGAAGTTACTCAAGTGGTTTGATTAGAAATTATTGGGAAGCAGTATCTGGCTCTAAGGACTGTTTTACATAAAAACAAGCATATCTGGACACTAACATTGAATGAGTTTCAAAAGAATGTGGATCATTTCATAATCATTGTGGATGTATATAAAATTTTGGCTTGTGGTACTTAATCCGGAGAGTCTCTTTAATGCACACTCATCAAGTGATAGACATGCACTTACAACCTAGCCTAGTATGATGTTACCCACCACGAGCCATTGTGTGGGAGGTATGGGATGGAAATTGAAAAACAAACAAATGAATACATGAATGCATAAATAAATGTTTTCACAAGATTTTCTTACCTGACACACCTGTGCTTGGAAGGGCCTCTGAACAACCATTCCCTCCTCCCCCAACACCCAGGATTGGACCCTGGCTCAAACCCAAAGCAGTTTTTAAAACATTTCCATATCTAGCTTTGCCTCACTCATCCAATGCCTACTTACATGATTCTCCTGTAGAATAACTGACCAAGACTGTTTCTGCTTTAGAAGACATACCTCATTTTAGTTTCTCTTTGGACTTTGCTTGGATGATATGAGTTGGCACTCTGCATTCCACATTTGTGCTTTCCTCCTCTCTTTTACCAGGCTGTAAATCATCATATGTTTTCCACATTGGGGGAAGGAGGCAGCCATCCATAAGGCTTTGCTCCCTTCCCTGTTCCAAAAGGTTTATTTATTTTGCGAAATGGTGCCTGCTTGCACCTTTCTTTTAATTTTGTCACTTCATTTCATGTTCCCTTGCCTCCCTCCAAGGTATTTTTTTAGACCCAGCTTTAAAAAGTGAAAACAAGATTTCTGAGGATTCCTTTGCTGTGGGGCAATTTGCGTCTGTGCCTGGTCTGATCCTGAAAAGGTGAATTTCAGTGCAGAAATGGACAAAAATCTCAGCCCTTTATTTATTTATTTATTTATTTATTTATTTATTTATTTATTTATTTATTTATTTATTTATTTATTTATTTATTTATTTATTCCGCCCTCCCCGGAGGCTCAGGGTGGTTTACAGAACACAGGAAAAATATATAGATAACATATGGTAACAGCATATGATAACAGCAATAACATTGCTCATATAGGTCAGCTAATCATCTGTGGTTGAGTCACATTGTATTACAGGAAGTCAGCTGACTACATCATCATGTTACAACTATTTTATGGACACCGATGCTATGATTAGCAAGCTACATATAATGGATTAAAAGTGCGTGTGGATACAATGCAACAAAACTACTCCAAAGAAATAGATTATATGGCTTATGCTGCTGTACCAAGATACACACACACACACTAAAAATACTGGTACATGGTTTACTGACAGAAGCCCAACTACTTAATTACCAGCAAAATATATGCTGACAAAAATATATCTAAGCCACTGCACAGGAATTGTAGTAAAAGTCACATTAATTTCAAACCACACATTTCTGGAGAAAGTCTAACTCAGATTTATGAGAGATAATGGTTAAAAGGTGGCTATAAATGCTTTATGAATTCAGCAGGTTGACATAAGAGCCAACCTCGCTGGGGGTGGGGGGAGGAGAGAACCACATTTTTATTCAGGCAGCTTGAAATAAGTTTGACAAATATTTGGCAAGATAAGCTAGCCTGGTGCTTGATCTTGGGATGGCATAGCTGAGACTTTATTTCCTATTTGTGACACCATTTGATGATTCAAGATAAAGTGGGAAGAAAGGGTGAGCATGTGTATTTGTATGTATATGCGTGAAAACTTTACAATCACAGTTGTTTAATCTCAGGGGAGGAGGGGAGAGAATCCTTAGAACTTTGAGCTTCCCTGCATGGATCTTAATATTGGCCCCGACAACATAAAATAGAGCCGTGGACATATTTAATCTAATACCTACAATTCTGACAGTGAAATAAGCAACACAAGTGCATATGACACACAATTTGTGACACACAATTTTAACTTCATCCTGTCACTTTGCTTTTGAGACATGGTTACCTGCAGGATAGGGCCATAAAGCAAGGATGTACAGGAATGTGTCAAACGTAGGGCTTCCCTAAATTACACTCCGAGGCACAGATTAATACATTTAATACATTCCAGTCATGAGTGAAGTACTTATAGCAGCGCAACGTGCTCCTTCAGTGGTATCATTCATTGGAATGAACTACAGCTAACAGTGACAAGCTGGAAAAATGCCCCCACTTTTCAAACTGTACAAATGGCATTTGGACACAGTAACTCAAAACTGGACACTTCATTTCAAGTTTAAAGCTAGTGGCCCAGTCAAAAGCTATTACTCCATCTTCTTTATTTGTAGTCCATGCTTTTGTGCTCTTTAAGAATCAAATAAATACTGGTGTAATGGTTAGCAACTGCCACTTCCACGAAAAATACTGCTAAATTCACCAATAAGTCTTCTTTCTACACACTCAAATTTATGGCACCAGAACTGAAGCCATTCCTATTACGATGTCTGGATAGAGGTTCCTTTTTTTAATGCAGAAGGGGCTCACTTTAGTGATAAGGATTTAAACCTGATCTACTTTTTCTTTGTTTCCTTATAATACATCTCATATTTTGAGGACTGTGAGGTAAACAATCGATGTGTGTAAGCAAAAGCATATTACAGAACCAATCTATTCTGCTTCAAGTTTTGATCAGAAACATATATTATCCTTGGTGGGAACAAAAACACCTTCTTTAAAAGAAATTAGTTCCCCTTATCAGCATGGGTGTTAATTGAAAAAGCTCATCAATATCCTGATTATGAGAAAATGGCTTTTTCTATAGCTGTAATAAAACCCAGAATGCCTGAGCAGGGCTGAACTGTAATAGTAGTACCCTATATAGACAGATGATCTTTATCAACTACTTCTGCCATGGTTTCAAATATTTTTTTAGGCCTTTCTCCACATTATAATGAAGCAACCCATACATAAGGAGTTGGCTTCCTGTCATAGGTCCAATGGCATCTTTTACTAAATCTGAAAATATGAACTGAAAGACATGGCAGATTAACTTCTGTTTAAGGACTGGTTCCTCTACCTATAAAGTTTTGGTTTTCCATTTCATGAAAGACCTGCCCTTTACCAAACACCCTTATCTATATAAATTATGCTGATTTGGTTCACCACAGAATGCTATCTATTCCGATTGGCAGCTGCTTGCCAAGGTCTGTGGTGGGTCCCTTTCCCATCCTTTTTTGAAAAAGCAATGGGTCCATAAGGATTGATATGAGACTTCCTTACATGCAAAACCTGTGCTCACTCATGGGCCTCGAAGACAGAAAAGGCAAAAGATGGCTAAGCATTTCTTTTACTGTTCCATTCCAATCCTATACTAAACATCACTAAAACAAGAAAGGAGAATTGAAGCCCAATGAGAAATGCACTCAGATTCTCCCTTTACCCAGAGCTTCAGACTGAGCATAGATGCTAAATTTTCAGAGACTAGAAGGCACCATGATAAAGTTATCATTGACCACATGTAAAAAGGTATATTTATCTTGTGCCACTATGGCTACTAGTTAAATAGATTTTGTAGAATTTTATAGGGCTTCAAACCCATTTTTAATGAAGAACAAAGAGGGTCAGGAGAAAATTAACATCTGTACCTGTATCAAGTATCTAGAAAAACAATTATCTGATGTCTCATTGATAACACAAATTTATGGTCTTGCTATGTTGGCTAGCCATGGCACAATATAATCACAATCTGATGTTTTATCAGCAGCAGAATTTATTTATTTATTACATTTATATACTGCCCGCCCCAAGGCTCAAAGCAACAGGTATACTATACATATATAGTAATACTAATAAATATGTACTTGTGAAAACTAATGAGGGCCCTGATGAAATGTCAACATTTCTCATGAAGGGAAAGCTGCAATCAACATATGGAGCTAATAACATAGGCCCATTATGCACGGCCGCCGAAACGGCGATTTCGGGTCACATGGAAAACGCGGAGGGGGAAGACGCGACGCATACCGGTTATACACAGGGCGGGGCGCGACGGCGGCAAAACCCAGAGTAACCGATTATGCACGCGCCGATCTGGGCGCCGCTTCTGGTTGCGCCCCGCTCACCCGGAAGCTGCGCTTTCTTCCGCGTTTCACTGACGCGGCTTTTTCGGCGGCATGCACCGAAGCTGCAGCCGGTTGCAGCCGGCTCCGTGCGTTATCCGTGATTTTAGTCGCCGCCATTCCACCCCGAATGTGCGCTAAAACCCCCGTGCATAATGGGTCATAGTGATATCATTTGGCCTATTTAGGGTGCTTCTAAACCTGGACATGCAGGGTTCATGTACATTGCCTTCCTGTTACTTCCATACTTTGGCATGCTGTAACATTGCCTTCCTATTTATTTATTTATAATTTCAGTTTATATCCTGCCTCTCTCTCTCTCATATATATATATATATATATATACATATACACACACACACTAGAAATTAAGCCTTCTGTAGGCCGAATACAGCGGGCGCTAGGCGTTAGATGCAGTGGTCACGAGCGGGGAGACTCACTGTCGCCATGGTGGGAGGGAGAGGGAGCGTTAGCGGCACAGTGGGGCGAGTGCGGCGATCCATGAGGTTTGCAGCCATGTGGTGGGTGTGGGAGCGTCACGGGGCGGCAGCAAGGAGGTCGACGGCATGGCGGAGGGTGAGGCTGCCATCTTGGGTTGAGCGACGGGTCAAGCGGGCGGGTCGTGTGGGTTGCAAAGCGGCTCGGCGTCAGAGAGGCCGCGTGGGGATCGGCCCGTTGGCGTTGGTGGGGTGGCGGATTGAGTCGGCGGTGGAGGAGGTTGGTGGCGGGCTGCGGAGATGGGGGAAAGTGGCTTGGTGTGCCGCCGGTCGGAGAGGCAGCAGGGCGGTGAGGCCATTTGTAGCCAAGGTGGCGGGGAGTCGTGCTGGGGAGGGAAGGGCGATGTTTTTTTCTGCCGGGAAAGGAGCAGGGTGGTCACGTCTTTGACGCGGCCACCCTGCTCCTTTCCCGGCAGCGAACCATATGGGGACGGACTGTGGGCAGGGAGTCCAGGGCGGGCCAAATGGCCAATATGGAGGCGTGCTACTCGTGCCTCCCAATTGGCCACTTGGCCCCTGAGTGGCTCTCGGAGAGGGCCAATCAGGAGCCGCTTTGCGGCTCCTGATTGGCCCTCTCCAAGTTTTTATCCCGGACAGGTCCTGCCCTAACTCCTCCCCACAAGCCCTTACTACTTTATTTAGTCCACGGTGCCCCGCACCGCGGGACGTTTAAAGATATATGTGTGTGTGTGTGTGTGTGTGTTAATGTGTTAACCACCTTGTTGGGTGGCCCTTGGAATAAAGGTGGAATATAAGCTTAGTAGATAAATAAACATGCTCATGTGAAATTTACTCCCACTGAAATCCATGAACTTGCTACGCAGGGATCTTGTGATTTCCCATAATTAAAATGGAAAATTGTAGAAATAGGGATTTTCCTGCATTTGTGTTAGGTGAGAACAATTTTGAACAAGTTATGATCTCTGTGCTTTATTTCTCCATCTGAGAAATGGCTAGAAAATGACTGGCAAAATTGTTCTAAGTACGATGCACATATTTAGGAATAAAGCATGAAGAGGTAATATCTTTGCTTTAATTTATGAAGATTTTAATACAGTTAGGTCAGATATCTTTTAGCCTATGAGTTTGTGGGAAGGGCTGCTGTCAAAACTGCAATGTGCTTAGCTATTTATATGCTTAAAATATTTATTTACTATTAACAGTATATAGTAGTCTTTACTATTCTGAATGTGAGGAATCTTCACTATCATTTTGCCAATATGAGATATGTAGAAAGATGTACTCATTGTTAAATCAATACTTCAGTGTTTCTGTTTATACTCTGCACAGACCAGAAGACATTAATAAATCTAAATTTTTGTTATAGTTCAAAATCAGTTTTGTTTTCCCTACCTTCAGTTTTCTGTAGTTGTAGATTTTTACCTAACTCACCCACTTTGCTGCCAAGCTCAAAGCTAAAGAGATAGTGCTGTTATAATGATTTTGAAGTATTTGTTGATCATAAAAACAGAACATCCTTCAGTAGCTTTCATGTACTCTGAATTAATCAAAGACATGGCCATTGTGAAAGAGCAGGTCAATACTCAACTATTTTTAAAAAGTCTACGTTGAGGAGAGTGTTGGGAATAAAGGCCCTTAGCTTAAAATTCATGATGTGAATTCACTGATTATATAAGGAAGGGGGAGGAAGGGTGGCAGAATATTACCAAATGTGTTGACATTACTAGCAGCCTCCTTTCTCTTTTAAGTTTATGTCTGTTCATTCAGAGTTACCTCATATTACTCCTCAACTACAATTTCAAGATATTCTATTATTATTGCAAACATACCTGAAGATGAAAAATATCTTACTTCTCATTCACTTTTTCCAAAAGAGGAAGGTTCCAAACAGTATGTAACTTGCTTAGAATCACTGCAAATATTATTTTTCTTTTCTTTTCTTTTTAGTAGGAAACAGTTATCCATAAACAAGGGAATCTGGAACCTTGTTCTTCTAATAAATCAAGGTTCTGCTAACCCCAGTCAGCAATGGCTTATCTGCAACTAATTTGTCCCATCACAAATACAAACTAAAATATCAAAATGTTTTATACATTTGGTAGGAATTACCTCAGAATTCCTGTCAGAAATGGTACCACCACACAGCCCCAGATAGGAAGAAACTATATTTGTGGAAAAGCACAGGAAGGAGGTAGAAATTCTGAGAATGAAAATTGAAAAGGTTGAAATAGAAGCTGAAAGGAAAAAAAAAATAGAAGCTGAAAGGGAAAAAAACAAAACAAATGCACAGCAATGCCAAACAAATACAGTTAGATAGAATGTTTTATTTGCACCCACAGATTTGTGGAGAACTGAATAAAGTTTACTCTGATATGAGGGATGAGGAAACCTCTAATTATTTTCTCTTCAAGAAAAGAAATATGGACTTACAGCTGAACAAAGCAGGACAGTTTTTAGAGAAATTAGATGAAATAGAAGGGATTTAAGAGGATCTCTTTTCCAAACCCACATAAAGAAAAATAAAGTGTGAGGCACCTCAGAGAAAACCGAATTTACAAAAACCAACCTTGTGAGGCAGAACACTCCTAAACCAAATAAAAAGAGAATGATGGTATGGTTTACCTGTCATTTTAATCTGTGTAATCTCAAAAAAATTAATCTCCAAAATTACAGAAAGGAAAATAATAAACATCAGGTAGTACTGTTAATTTAAAAGACTGAGACAGTTACAGAACTCCAACCAAACCCTGTAGCTGAAGAAACCCAAATGGAAAGACCCATTAGGCAGCCTTTTCAAATTTGTGACTATGGACGTCCTGCCAGTACTAGTTTATTCATGTAGCACATTGTATGGGCCCCATGATTCAAGGAGCTCAACCCTTGCCTTGCTGGCAAAGCTCCTGAATTGAGTGACAGCTTGCCAGAAAGCTTATGTGTGCATACATCTAGCGCTCTTTGGCCCCACTGGCTTTGACTGAGGCAAGGAGCCTCATTGCCTGGATCATCAAGCTGTAGAGGAGGAGTTGGAGAGGAGGAGGAGGTAGCAAGTTGCAGGGGGGGGGGTGAGTCAGCTGGTCAGATCTGGGGCAGTGTTTTGGATTCCATCCTGTTAAACACTTTGAATGGATTTGTTCACTGCAATGTTGCAGAAGACTCAGCCTCACAGGAAAACCTGATTTCAGCTAAGGTCCCAGAAGAATCCCAGAGGTTCATTTTTTTATTAGTGGAAGGGGAATAAATCTATGTACTCACGGGTGCTTCAAAACACAACATTTTATGGCAACTCAATGCCAACAGAGGAACTGAAAGCTAAGGAAAAAGAACAAATTCAGTTGGTGGAGTTTCCCTCCAGTCTTAATCAGGTTTCAGTTAACTTTTTACTATCCATTTTACTACATTCACATACACAGGCACAAAGTGCAACAGGAGAAAAAGGAAGGGAATGCTCTGGTGGCAGTATGTGCTGCATTTGATGGCTTCCACCACAGCCTGCCAAGTGACAAGGCAACTCACCCCCCAAAGAAACAGACTCCTCTGCAAGAAAGCCCTTGAAGGGAATGCCAGAGCACTCCCCCCCCCCCCAATCTGAAATAGCCATTGAAGGACAAAGCTGAAGGCAATGGGAGGGGTGGCTGTGGGCAGCTTGGAGCTGCTGGTGTTAGCTGAGGCAGGAGGGCATACTGTTAACCGCAGCAAGTAGCTGGCACATGCAAAAGGCTCCCTGGGAGAGACATTAATGCTCTGGAACTGGAATTACAGCTCTTAGATCCATTATGCATGGAGGGGAAAGTCTACCTCAGAGCTGGAACAATGGCGGCGGAAATCCCCAATAATGCACGCTGCTGGCAGAGGCCGAGTGCAGGTTTGACACAGGCCACTGAAACATGGAAGAAAGTAAAGCCTGCCGCCCAGCTAGGGCGCAACCAGATGCAGCACCGGAGAGAGAGCGTGCATAATTGGGGAGGGCAACTGCCACCATGGCTGCCTGCACTCCATCCTGCAATCTCTGGCCCCTCAACTGCTGTGGGTCGCTGTGCCCTCCCTTGCCTGCTGGCTTGCCCCCCCTTCCATTTCCAGCAGACTGGACCCACTGAGCAAACCTGCCATATGTGTCGTCTGCACATGCGTGTGCCATCGGCAGCCCGGCTGTCGGGCGCTTCCAGCGCAGCAGCCTGCTTGATGGGCCGGTTCCGGGAAGCCCCACACTGCATTCCCGTCCCATTTGCTCCACATTGCCGTCTCTTCAGCCATCGCCCCCGGCTGCTCCGGGCATTGCTGCCGTGCCATTCGTACATGGCTTGCCGCACACCTTCCTCCTCCGCATCTTCCATCATACCCCTACCCGCCGTAGCAGCGGCCGTGCATAATGGGTCTTAATGAGGATGACAGTCCCTGAGTGTAAATTTTTAAAAAATTAGGTTGTTTTCTTTTTTTTATGCTAAGGAAGTTTAGAATTCAGGATAATAATAGTAAATAAATCAAATAAATCGAAATAATAATAAATCAAAATATTTTCAGCAAAGTGAAGGTATCAGTTGCTTCCAAAGAATCCCTTAGAAGGCTTCCCCACTGTTATGTGTACTACATAAAGAATATCACCAGCTGTGCTGTGCTAGGGCCCTGCTGGCTCTGGTGCTATGGGCCCTGCAAATTCTTAAACCGAGACTGGGTACTGCTGAAATATTTTGCACGCTGTGAGGTACCAGGAAAGGATATCAGCTGGCTACCCCTCTACCATGCCCGCTGGAAGTTAGAGGAGCCTCAGTCAACAAAGGTTTAAATGGTAGGGGCTCCCCTCCTTACTACCACCTCCAGGCCCATCATTGGACCTGTTGGAGACAAATCTGTGCTAACTTCCCCAGATCAACAAATTGTCCTTCAAATGTTTGCAGATCATCTCCAAAGAACAGTGGTCGCTGAGATTGTTTCTGCATTAGAAGACATACCTTCTTTTCAGCCTCGTTTTGCAAAACAAACAGCCTCCCACACACGTCATTGTGGAGATGAAACACTTGAGGCCTGCTGCACAAGGTTGTTGTGCAGATTAAACAGGAGGCAAAATAACCCCCACAACAGCATCCAGTTTCATCTGTACAACAACCTTGCTAGGTAGGCCTCAAATATTCAGAGAGTGGTGGGGAAGAGATACGCATGGCTTGGCTGCGTCTTCCCTCCAACAGCGAGGCCGGCCACAGCAGCGAGAGATTCCTGAATGCTCTGCAGGACCCAATGCCCTCCAGCTTCTCATTAGCGGCCCTGGTGGAGGACTGGCAGTCCCTCCTGGTGGCTGTTATTGATAAGATTGCTCCTAGGCGCCCTCTCCGCCCTCGCCTCTAACAGGCTCCTTGGTATTCCCAGGAGCTTTGGGACAGGAAGAAGGAAGTGAGATGGATAGAGCAAGTGTGGCAGAAGACTCGTGACGAGGCAGCAAGAACATTTTATTGCATACTTATGACGGTATATGAAATGGCAGGAGATATCCAGGAGATATCTAGGCCCCACTGGGAGGTTGGCTCCCCCTGGGTTGAAAACATTCCTTGAGGTTTTGAGGTAGGGCCTCAAAATAGTACCATGCCTCAGAGTCCATCCTCCAATGCAGCAATTTTTGCCTGCAGAGCTGATCTTTATTGTCTAGAGATGAACAGTGATAGTAGAGACAATGGTAGAGGCTTGCAGGTTAAGTTTGGGGTGGAGTGGCATGGATGTGACCCACTTGGGCTGTGGGCTCTGGCCTGCCCTTACCAGCAAAAGTTTGTATTTTTCAGTGCAAACAGACAGACAGCCGAGCAAGGGTCCTGAGAGTCTAGAAAGTGCAGGAAAATCTACATAAGGAATATTTTGACCCTGTAACTGCCCTGACTGCTCCTTAGATCCTGAAGATGAAACTCAAATACTTTGGCCACTTCATGAGAAGGAAGGACTCCCTGGAGAAGAGCCTAATGCTGGGAGCGATTGAGGCCAAAAGAAGAAGGGGACGACAGAGAATGCGGTGGCTGGATGGAGTCACTGAAGCAGTAGGTACAAATTTAAATGGACTCCAGGGAATGGTAGAGGACAGGAAGGCCTGGAGGATCATTGTCTATGGGGTCGTGATGGGTCGGACATGACTTTGCACCTAACAACAACAACAACTGTAAATGGTGAACAAGCAACTAGCTGGAGAGACATAGGGGCTGAAGTGACTTTGCTCAAGCCTGGCCTGGTAAATAAAAATCAGTATTTGCCATGAAGGTCCAATATATTCCTTGAGGTTTGAAAGTTTTATTTATTTGGATTTTATTTATTTATTTGGATTTTTATACTGCCCATTCTTTACAGCTCTGGTCCTCAAAAGGATATAATGCCACTGGAGCCACCCAACCAGCCATCTAGAGCCCCTGACGTATTTCAGGTTAAGAAAATATTGCAGAGAATAGGTAAGGTGTAAATTCATGTTCTGGAATTGAACCTGACATGGGTCAGGACTGTTGTGCACAGAGAGATCTCCTCTTTGGATTGCCAGCTTCCAAGTGAGGCTCAAAACACACACCATAAGCTAGCACCCATTGTATTACAGCTTGCAACGGGCTTTACTGCTAGTTTCTTAATAAAAAACCCTGAGTTATAACATGACATTATAACATTATAACACTGCTGTACAAGACTGCTTTTTGTGAAAACTTAGAATCAGCATTGTAATGCAACCACACCTTTAAAAAAGGCAAATTATTTTGAATGGAGGGAGGGGGAAAGATGGTGACAAGGAAAGGGACATGCCCAAATGACTCAAAACCGTAGGCACGGGGAAAAGAAAAAGAAGAAGAGGAAGAGTTGGTACTTTTATGCCACTTTTCCCTACCAGAAGGAGGCTCAAAGCGGCTTACAGTCGCCTTCCCATTCCTCTCCCCACAACAGACACCCTGTGGGGTGGGTGAGGCTGAGAGAGCCCTGATATCACTGCTCGGTCAGAACAGTTTTATCAGTGCCGTTGCGAGCCCAAGGTCATACAGCTGGCTGCATGTGGGGGAGCGCAGAATTGAACCTGGCATGCCAGATTAGAAGTCCGCACTCCTAACCACTACATCAAACTGGCTCTCTAATTGCTTGCATTTCTTCATTGGGAAGCCCCAAATTAGACCCTGTTAGACCCCACTGGAAAAGATGAAATCTGGTTTTCTGGGGATTCCTTTGGTGTTGGGCAAGTCATGGGGCAATTTGGGACTGCGCCTGAAGAAGCAAATCTTAGTGCAGAAATGGACAAAAAGTTGACTCTTTAAAAATGCAAATCTGAATGATTTTGCTAGTGCGGAAACAGTGTGAGTGTTGCAAGCTGACAAACACAGTTCACCCCCCCCCCCTGGAGAAGCAGGTCAGTAGGGGATTTCAAATGGAGGCCGGTGATCCATAAAATCAGGTCAGTGGACAGTGAAGACAAATACAGATAATCCCCAAACAAAAAGCAAAACAGTGTGTGTTTTTATGTGTGTGTGTGTACAGGGATAAAATGACACAGAACTAAGTTGAAGCCCCCCCCCCCCCAGCAGCCCAGGGGGAAAATACCCAAAGATGCACCTGCATCTTGCTGCATCCCAAGGTGGAGGGGATGATATAAAATCTAAAGCAAAAGAAAGGGAAACCACCAAGGATACTGACAGCAGGAAAATTCAGCTAAACAAAAATGCTTGCTATGTGAATGAGGAATTTGATTCTGAGTTTTCCACCCTTTGCAGCTAACAACCAAAAACCAAATCACAACACAGAAGTTCACTCTTTGGGGGTATGATCTGTGTTTGCCAGGCTTTACAAACCTGACTAAGGAGAACCCTACAGTTTTCATTTAGCAGATCCTAAAGATAGTTAATCCCTCCCCACTCTTTCCTGAGTACACCCACTCTGTTCAAAACTACAATGCCAGTAAAGGGAACACGCACTCATCCTACACTTGGGAACTATGTTATTAGCAGGTAGTAGTGCTTGTCAAGCTGCACCCAAAAGCTTAGAGATTGCCTCCCAAGACCCAGTATAGCAAGAACTTGGAAACAGAATTTTGACTTGTCATGCAGTATATGCCCATTCCTATCCCTATCCCTATTAGTAATAATATTTCATTTATACAACACAATGAAAGATCATGAAAGCAGTTTACATCTCAGTCATTGTTTTTTAGTCATTCATTCATTCATTCATTCATTCATTCATTCATTTTATTGTATTTATATACTGCCCTCCCCGAAGGCTCAGGACGGTTTACATGAAACTAGAAAATGATACAGGTAACTCCATTTATAGTAACAACAAGGTGATTTCTATTCCGCCCAGACATGCAAAGAAATGGGCAGTATAGAAATCTAAATAAATAAATAAATAAAATTAATATCAACAAATAACATTAACATAATAACAATAAAATTAAAGAACGGTGGAAACTGCAAGGAGCCTCAGCTCAACTGTTACTGGGACCCAGTGAGTTGGGCAGATTCGTAGCAGCCGTAGTAGGAGGGGGGCTCAGGGGCTAATGGGAAGCGGTGGTTTAGGTCAACCTCAATCAAATGCCTGGCAGAGGAGCTCTGTTTTGCAGGCCCTGCAGAACTGTTCAAGTTCTGTCAGGGCCCTGATTTCCTCTGAAAGCTCATTCCACCAGGTGGGGGCCAGAATGGAGAAAGCTCTGGACCTGGTTGAAGTCAAGTGGGCTTCCTTGGGGCCAGAGACCGCCAGGAGGTTGGAGGTGGTAGAGTGCAAGGCTCTGATCCAAATTTTCTTCTTTGTTTTTAAAAGTCTTGCAAAACATTTTTTTAAATCAGAATTTAAAATCTGTCTGTAAAGAATAAAGTAGATCTGGGGATGAGACTTAAGAGAGGGGGGCAAGAGGAATCCAAGGGGCTACATGAATTTTAGCTGCTCAAGGAAAATCTGTAGGAAGAAATTATTATGTCAGTTTCAACTGTTTTCATGCAAAGTGAATGTCTTTGGGAAGGTGATGTCTGGGTGTGAACAGTCCTCAAAATACAAGGTGAGTTTACTCTTGACTTGAGAGGGTGAAAACAGGGATCTCATCCTGGAGCTCCTGTTGCTCATGTCATTGTGCCATGTCTTTTAAAAAGTTCCTCAAAATATACTATATCCTTTGTTCCATTATATCCTTGAGCCTACCTAATCTGATGGTTTGCTGATGACTTTGTGAGGATGGCAAATTTAGAAAGGATTTCTGCCCAGTTTGCTTGAGGTTAGTCATTTTCCACTCCAGAATTGAATATCCTCTTAACAGGCTGAGAGTGTTGGGATCACAACATAGGATACAGATTTAGCAAACTCTGGCAGGGGCTCATGGGAATTGTAGTCCATGGACATCTGGAGGACCACAGGTTGACTACTTCTGCTCTAGAGGACACACCAATGAATTGGTATAGCCTGTTAGGTGGGGTCACAGATCCCCAGCAATGATGTATTGTGATTCAGTACTACCCCCCCCTTCATGTGAAATCCCTGAAAGAGAAGTGCTTCCTTGAAAGAAGTCATCTGGACCCTACACCACACAGGGACAACAGCTGTGCATTTGCTTGCTATAAATTGAAAAGGCCATTAGAAGTGATACATGGCAACTGAGAGGACAAAGATAAAATTGAAAGAGACAAGAGAACGCTAAGCCTTCCTGCATCAACACATTTTGAAATGTTCTGCCATTCCTTTCCACTCATCTTATGTAATCAATTAACTCACATAATGGATTTTGAGTTAAGTGTTTTATTCAAAACCATTCTCTTTAATTTAGGCTTTAGATGGTTGAATATTGACCTGCCGCTTCACAACTCCATGTCTGATTAATCCACTGTACATGAAAGCCACTGAAGGACCTTTTAAGATTACACACACACACACACATATATATATGTTTAACAAATAACTTCATGATAGAACTACTTTCTCTTTAGCTTTCATTGACTCCGAAATAAGTGAGTTCAGCCAAAGTCTAAAACTACAGGGCACTGAAAATAATATAGGAAAAATTATAAGGACTCAGATGTTACTTAATGCTTTCAGAGTCTTCACTATAGACGCAAGCCAGGTAAAGATGGAACTTCAGTATTACAGTTGTATTAATTTAACAATGACTTTTATACATATTGCATATTTGTAAATAATAATGTAAGTACTAGAAATAATTATTTTACTGGCATGGAGTTATTAAATAACATTTGCTTAGCTTTTCTTTAATCATTGTATAATACTAGTATTTCATGACCTCTGCCATCAATACTGTTGGAGTGACATAGCATTCCTGGACATGGGGGGGGGGGCAATGCCACTCTAAGTGTTTATACATATCTCTATTGGTCCCTCCTGTAGATGCAATGCCCTCATACTCTGACAAACACAATGCTGAACAAGTTTGCCACTTGTGGCAGGGAAAGTACTCTTTCGATTAGGCTTCTTTGTCTCCTTTGATTGCAACTTGAATGTGAATAAATGTATATTTACCTTTTTTGAAATATACTTCTTGGGAGATCTATTTACTGCACTCAACATGCTTCTGTGATTGGGCAAAACTCTGCTATATTAATCAGATAGCTGAATAAATACAACCTTGTGTGGCTGGTCATATGAGATTTTATTTATGGGTATATGAGAGAGAGTGGGAATTTGTATTTTGAAGTAGTTTCTCCTTGAAGTTACAGAAAGCAATAGTTCTTTCTGTACCCTACTGCAACTGTAGTCCAGTTCAGATGTATACCTATCTATGGGTAAAGTAGGAGTTGAAATATTGCCTGTTGAACAAAAATCAATTTGCTTTTGAAATGTGGATCCATAGACAGTACCTTAAACGTTTAGCTCTGGTGATCTAATATGAAATAATATTGAATCACTGAGACCCACTATTGCATTCCAGTCTATGTAGCCTTTGTGAAATGTACTGCAGAAAGGAGAGCAATGGGATTATATGAAAGAAAGAAATAAGCCGTATATTTTAATTGTGCTTAGTAGACAATAAGAAAAACTCCCAGTAGATACTGATAAGCACAAAGACAGAGCTCTTATGAAACATTCTTCAAGCTTTGAGAAACCCCAGAAGTGGTGTGACTGTGCAGAATACAATTGGGAAGTAAACTGTGTAGACTCCCACAAGGACCCTCCCCACCCACCCTCCAGGCCCATCATTGGCCATTGGGGGGAGGGGGATTGACATGACCATATATGGTAATATCACCATATGTATGTATGTATGTATGTATGTATGTATGTATGTATGTATGTATGTATGTATGTATGTATGTATGGTATGTTCTAAAAGAAGCGGTCATTGACAGATGCGTGGCGGAAACTTTCCTATAGAATTGCTGAGGGTCAGACACGACCAAACGGATGACATCATCATCATGTGTGTGTGTGTGTGTGTTATATAACTTCCACCCATTCAGGAAACCCAGGAGCATTAAGAAACCCCAGGGTTTCGTGAAACTCAAGTTGAGAAAGCCTGATGTAGATTCATGTGGCTCTTTTTTTAAGCAACTTTACAAGAAGACTTCCTCTTTCAGAAGGAATCTGAAATGGTATAAAATTATGAAGCTGTTCCTTATTTGATGATAGCCTTATTCATGCTTTTTACAAATCCTTTTGTGATGCTGGTCTTCTTTTGTAGGTTTAGAATATGGTTTAATGGCATGCAGGGTTGGGTGGCAATAATAAATAATAATTTGAAAATGGGTTGTATTCTTTGTTACATAAGTTACCCTGGGGGCCACAGATAGTGTACAGAGACTAAATTCTGGCCCCCATTGATCACAGCCATCTCAAACTGGCTGAAGTTGGTCAGGCAGTCAGTTGAAAAAAGTGCTTCAAAGATTTTAACCCCAGTCCTATATAGAATCATAGAATCATAGAGTTGGAAGGTACCTCATGGGTCATCTAGTCCAACCCCCTGCACATGCAGGATAATCACAACCCTATTGTTCAGCCACTGTAACCTGCCACCTCCTTAAGCCTTCACAGAATCAGTCTCTCCATCAGATGGCTACCCAGCCTTTGCTTAAAAATCTCCAAAGATGGAGAACCTACCACCACCCGAGGAAGCCTGTTCCACTGAGAAACCGCTCTAACTGTCAGGAACTTCTTTCGGATGTTTAGATGGAATTTCTTTTGAATTAATTTCATCCCATTCGTTCTGGTCCATCCCTCTGGGGCAAGAGAGAACAATTCTGCTCCATCCTCCATATGGCACCCTTTTAAATACTTGAAGATGGTTATCCGATCCCCTCTCAGTTGTCTCCTCTCTAGGCTAAACAGACCAAGCTCCCCCAGCCTTTCTTAATATGTCTTGGTCTCCAAACCCCTCACCAACTTTGTTGCCCTCCTCTGGACATGCTCCAGTTTGTCTACATCCCTCTTCAACTGGGGTGCCCAAAACTGAACACGGTACTCCAAGTGAGGCCGAACCAGAGCAGAGTAAAGCGGTACCATCACCTCCCGTGATCTGTTTGATACAGCCCAAAATCCCATTTGCCTTTTTAGCTACTGAGTCACACTGCTGACTCATGTTCAATGTGTGGTCTACTAAGACTCCTAGATCCTTTTCACACTTGCTACTACCAAGACAAGTCTCCCCCATCCTATATTGGTGTGTTTGTTTTTTTCCGACCTAAATGCAGAACTTTACATTTGTCCCTATTGAACTTAATTTTATTCAGTTTAGCCCACTTCTCGAGCCTATCAAGATCATCCTGTATTCTGATTCTGTCTTTGGTTGTGTTTGTTACCCCTCCCTGTTTAGTATTGTCTGCAAATTTAATAAGTATTCCCTCTAAACCCTCATCCAAATCATTTATAAATATATTGAACAACACAGGCCCCAGGACAGATCCCTGGGGAACTCCACTTGTCACTCTTCTCCAAGAGGATGCTGAACCGTTAACAAGTACCCTTTGGTTATAGGAAGGGAAAATTGCCCTGTGGTTGTTGACATAAATCTTGTACTTAACTTGCTCAGCCAATGGAAATTGCAATGTGATTCATTGGACATGATTAAATTCATAAACTTCCCTTCTATTCAGCATCTTATGATTCTATGCTTACTTAAACTGTATTATATGGCTTACTATCACAGACATCAAGAGCCTCTTGTGGTGCAGAGTGGTAAGGCAGCCATCTGAAAGCTTTGCCCATGAGGCTGGGAGTTCAATCCCAGCAGCTGGCTCAAGGTTGACTCAGCCTTCCATTCTTCCGAGGTCGGTAAAATGAGTACCCAGCTTGCTGGGGGGTAAACGGTAATGACTGGGGGAGGCACTGGCAAACCACCCTGTACTGAGTCTGCCATGAAAACGCTGGAGGGCGTCACCCCAAGGGTCAGACATGACTCGGTGCTTGCACAGGGGATACCTTTACCTTTACCTTATCACAGACATACATACACATCATATCTCCCCAGTACAATGCTGGACTACATATTTATTCTAATTTGCAGTGATATGGAGAATATATGCTCTAGGACATGGTACAGAACATTACTGACATACTTACACACTGAGATGACTTCTAGAACAGTCACTAAGAATGTTTTTTTGCGTAGCAAGAGGACACATGAAAGGCTGTAAGGCTATTGGTTCATCTAGCCAGGTAGTTCCCTAAGGTCTCAAGCAATCTCCTTTAGGGATGGGCATGAATTGTCACATGAACTAATCCCAAAATTTGGGCAGTTTGTGGTTCATGAAACAATGTATATGGAAGGGTACTGGGCACAAACATTTCATGAATTTGGTGCTGTTTATGGCAGTTCATGACTTATTACATTTTCAGTCAGTCTCTGTTCAATCAAACTGTTTACACAACTCTGAGACAACAGAGGTGGCAGAATTCTCCAGCCTTGGAAACACCAGTAGGAGCCTTTCAAAGCTTACACTTTGCTCAGTTCTGTAGCCTCTCTTCTCTTAGCTGTTCACAGTTACATGGAGAGGCAGGGAAACTGTTAAAGCAGACTAGCAAAGCACATTCCCTAATGATTGGAATCTGAGCCATCTTTTTCTCTGCTCACTCAGAACAGAGAGGTTAAACTAGTGAGTTCTTTAGCTGAAGGCCCACATTCTGATTTTTCTCTCCTGCTGGGGTTTTGGGGCCTTAGGTAGACTCAAAGATTATTTCTGCACTCACACCAAGCAGAGGGATATAGATAGTGGGTTCTTTGTCTGAGGACTCACATTTTGATTGAAAACTCCTCTCCCCTGCTGGGATTTGGGGTTGTTAGGTGGACTCAGGACTCTAATAGGTGAGCTTCATTTTGGACAGGAAAAACAAAGCATAAAGCCTGGTGAAAACATCTGATCATTGCAACCAGAATGCTACTGGTTCAAGGCAGGAAGCCACAAGAAACAACAACCCCCCTCCCCGAAACCCCTATCAATTAGATAATAGTTACAAGCTCTGGTATACAAGGATTATGAACTATGTACAGGAACTTGTACAAGCATGACTACCATTTATTAACTACTGGAATTATTACAATCCATCCTGGAAAGTGCAACAGCAATTTTTCTGGGACTGCTCTCTTCTCAATTATGTTTATCCCTTGGATTCAAAAAGGCGTTCATGAACAATGTGAAAATGACTATTTGTAAAGCTAGGAGCATACATCTTACAGTTATTGTGTTAATTATGTAATATTTCATGGTAAGTGTAGATAATACTTGTCGTTAAATGAAACGTTTGTTGTTTAGTAACCAAAAAAGAGAGTAAAGCACATTATTAATTAAAAATGCTACATATGGCTCAGCTCATACCTCCATTTTCTGTTGGCAAAAGGGCTCTTCTTCTAGTGGAAAGAGTTTTTTGCTGATTGCCCACCACACTCACTCACTAGAGATCCCCACTTTGTTCCTGTTTCTGGAGGTCCACTGACTCCTTCAGGCCAGATTTGAGAAACCATGGCAAGCTACCAAGGGAAAGAAATGTCAAAAATTCCCCTTCTGCAAGAGTTGCAGTACTTACATAACATAAAATCCAAACCTAGATAATAAACAGCGGTGTTGTATATCTGTTATAATATTCTCCATAGATTGGTGTGTTATAGAGGTCCCCATTATAAAGGGTCTTTTCAACATTTCATGAACAATGGTCATTTGTGAATAGCACCAACGCTTCTGCAGTCGGGCATCTTAACAGCTTTTTAACAAGTACAACACAGTGTGTGTGTGTGTGTGTTTTTGGGAGTCATCCTTTACCAGCACAGATCCCCTTTGTCTTCCTCTAGAAGGGGATGGTTGTATGAAAGGACCACGGAAACCGTATCTGAGCAGCTTTGATCCCAACATAGTTGAGGGCAGTGATTTAAAACTGCACCATCTTGTCAGACGTTGATGATGCCATCAGAGCTGTTTTCTCCGGCTTTCACTCTGAATGCCTCCTCTCACCTTTCTTCACTGTCTTCCTCTCTCTCTTGCCCTGAGGTTAGGTTAGTTATTGTATGCGGCTGAGCAAAAGAAGTTCTGCTTGAGTGACTGCATTCAGCAGCTGAGAAATCAGACGCAAAAGAGCCAGCAAGGAAAATGAAGAGCCGCTTGCATTGCATCTCATACCCCTTTTAGGATGTTGTTATAGTATGAACCAATGTTGAATTAGGACAAATCTGGCCATATTCAAGCAACTCTTGTTATGAGTAAAAGAAATAGAATGAATACAGAAGGGGAGGAAATATGTTTCTAATTAAACAATATTTGTCTGGCTTTTCTACATTTATCCATTGCAACCTAGACAGAGAATAAGAAATAGACATATTCACTGAGCACAACATACTACAACTGGGTCCCAGGCCCAAGGAACATGTCTGGCCTTCAACAGGGCCAGGACATTTTCTGTTCTGGCCCTGTACGTGGTGGAATGATCTCCCAGAGCAGATCCGGACCCTGATGGAGCTAGTACAGTTCTGCAGGGCCTGTAAGATGGAGCTCTTCTACCAGGGTTATGGTTGGGGCCAATGAAATGCCTAACATCTACTGGGCCTGTCTGACCATATGCCCCCTGACCATAGATGAGTTCTGCGAGATTGGACAGTGTCCCAACCCAGGACTGCTGGTGTTGATGCTGCTGTTGATACTAACTTAAATTGTCATTTCAATTTAATTTTAAATTTAAAACTTTGGATGTTTTAATTAACTGACAATTATTTAGTGGTGTTCTTAATATGATGTATACCGGCCTGATGAGCCTCTTGTGGCGCAGTGTGGTAAGGCAGCCAATATGCTGTCTGAAGCTCTGACCATGAGGCTGGGAGTTCAATCCCAGCAGCCAGCTCAAGGTTGACTCAGCCTTCCATCCTTCCGAGGTCGGTAAAATGAGTACTCACCTTCCTGGGGGTAAAACGGTAATGACTGGGAAGGCACTGGCAAACCACCCCGTATTGAGTCTGCCATGAAATCGCAAAATGTGATGTGTTGCATAAATGTCTCCTGGACAACTGAATAAAAGTCCATTCACTCTGGGCATCTCTAGACACTGTGGAAGAGTCCTCAAGGCTCAATCCTCAGGGCACTTTCCTGGGAGTAAAGCAAGCCCCATTGAATAACATACTTTTAAGTAGCCCATCTTAGTGTTTTCCCTCAAAGTTGCTCAAAAAATCTGTAGTTAAGAAGCAACACGAGTAAGTGAACACACACACACATGCATCATCACGAGGATAAGCACATCTGTAAGACATGGTAATGTCCATTATAGGTATTGCTTTCCACAGAGCTGAAGTCTCAAAATTTCATAAATCAAAGTTATTCTGTGTGAAAACCACTGAACAATTATTTGATTTTATAAAGTTACTAATCTAAGATTAGGTAGGTGACGACCCAAGAGAAGGATGGTCATGGCACCAAAGGTCTGGAACTTCCTCCCCAGGGAGATCCATCTTTCCCCTTCTGTTGGCATTTTCCATCAGCATAAAGACTCTTTGCTTCATTTGGCATTCCCTCAATGATCCTTCCTAACAAATGTTTTTAAGCTTCATATGTATTCTGTTTTGTATGTATTTTAACTCTGTTTTTCAGTTCTGTATTTAATTGTGTTTATGATGTGTGTTTCGTGTGTTGGCTTTAGTGGCTTTATAATGTAATTTTATCATGTATGTTTTAAATTGTTAGCTGCCTTGGAAGCCCTTGTAAAGGCAGAAAGGTGGTATATAAATTTAATCAATAATCATCTTCTACATTAACATCTCACACTATTTTGTCTGCACACGAAAGCTCACGCCTTGAATAAAACTTTGTTGGTCTTAAAGGTGCTGTTGGACTCAATTTTTGTTATCTCACACTACTGTCTGTCTCCCCTTGGCCTCTTTTCAAGAGCTAATCTTGGATCCTCTGTCAGCTGTCCCCGGTGATAAAAAGATTGGGGAGCACTACTCTATGTAACATGTAGTTTGGCCTTAATGAATTGGGCAGAGCCCACCATGCTTAACACAGGTCTGCAAGCAAGGAATGAACATGGACATACAGAGATGAGTAGCAACAAATACAATGATCCAAGATTGTCTAGAAATGTAAATGAGGGTCAGTTCTCTAACCAAGCCACCCAATGACTGCTTTGGGTAGCACAAAGAAGGAACTGGTGAAATGTGGGGATTCAGCTCAGTCCCAGTCATCAGCACCGCAGGAGTTACTGTTGTTTAACTGATGTCCTAGTGTCCTGCCTCAAAAACTCCATGGTACTGGGAACACTCCTGTAGTGCTGATAGCTGCCCCCCCCCCCCCGGCGTTCATGATGCTGCTGTCCAGGTCCCAGCCGAGTATCTGAACAATGGTAAAGGCCCATCCTTTGCTTTGTGCTTAAGAATACATGGCGAGTCTCAACACTTTGCAGGTTATATCATTGCAGGTTACACTGACAGAACTCACAACACACTTTTGCCTGGCTATGGGGAAAAATCAAAGCAAACTCTCTTCTAAATTTTGATTTTAGCAATGTTTTATTAATTAATTATATATTGCTAATTGAGAAATATGACCAAACAACATGCTTCCTACTGGCCTTGAGTAAAAGAGTGAAATGTGCCAGCTTTGTGAGACTGGTCGGGTAAGTTTAGGAAGCACTATATCCACATTCATGTCTTTGTGGGGAATATACATTTGAGAATAAATTGATGACATAATTAGATCCCAGGCACAGAAATACAGACTTACAGGAGATAGTTAAGGTGCTTCCCAGCTCCTGATTTCTACAGAGAAGTCAGTTTTCCTTTGTTGGTTATTCTTTAGGAGCGTGTAGTGCTAATTTACATATGAAAAGAGAAGTTTATAAAAGAGCTTTCCTCTTTTAAATTATTAACTATTAGACAGACTAAAATCTGCTGCCATTATCATCCTATAGATTGACACAAGCGGCATATGGATCATTCTGGAGCTGAGGGTTAGTTCCTTTTTGAAGAGAGAATTGTTTTAGTTTTTGCAGGAAATTAATCAGGGGAATGGGCTTTGTGGAGCCTGGAGCACATCTAATCTGTCCTTTGTTCAAATTTGCCTTGCTCCAATTCCTAGCAATTGTAGACAACATGGTCTTTTGTTCGGGAGCCACTTGTTACATGCATAATTAGAGACCTCAGTAGCTGTGTTTAAAGAAAAACTGTTTTCCAATGTAATGTGTGATCTTGATAATAGTATTTTCATCAAAGGTAGCAATTACATTCATTAAGCCAAGACTGGCATGGCAGCAAGGAAATTAAGTGGAAGGTGAATAAAAAGCTCTCCCATTTCTTTCGTTCTTTCTTTTTTGAAAAAAAATATCTCTCTTTATAAGTTGAAATGCACCATGTCGAGCTGTTACTGGAAAATATATACTGGATATGGCAAAGGAAAAAAAATTAAAAAGTCCCCTTAACCTTTCTGAATAATGATCCTGCAGATATCCTAAGGACAGCTACTATAGCTGCACTTTTCAAATGAAAGGGCTTGAGTCTACATTAATTTCTTATGCAAGTTTTAAATGAGCTCAACATACGATGCAGGTCTTTAAAGGCTCCAGGGCTCTGTAGGATTAATTCACTGTTCCTTTCACACATAAATTAATTGTTTTGTGTTCTCAAAAACAGCAAACAGCACATAAATCAACCAGTTTTGGTGACAGGCAAGGCTTTCATTATCTGTTTAGAAATTATTACAGTGTACTTTAAAAGCTGGGGGTGGGGTGAGATAGGGGTGCGAACAGAGGCACTACAAAATTAGGGTTTACCCTGTATTAATCAAAGATACCCTGAGTACGTATCTATAATCCTGAAAAATGAATCTCTGAAAAGAGAATGTTCTGAAATACAGATACTCAGATAAGCAGGGAGGAGCCAAGGTAAATTTGCTCACCCTCCTTTCTGTGGATGGTTGCTTGGTGCATAGCTGCAGGAGATGCACAAGTTACATAGTTTTGAGGAGTTTATGGAGACTTACTTGGTGATTAATGTGTATGAGCAATGGAACACTCCATATTTTTAAAAATAGCTGGAGGGGGATTTTGAACAATGAATCGGAAGGGGAAGAATGTGCAGGGATGTCTAGCCTCCAGAATCCCCTGGCTCATCTGCAAATTACAGAGATCAGTTCCCCAAGAGAAAGTGGATGCTTTGGGGGGTGGCACTGTACCCCCTGAGGTACCTCTCAGGCAGCATCCCCAAATTTCCAGGAATTCCCCAACCTTGATCTGAAAACCTTACCCCCTTTTCCCTACTGGTGGCCATGGGGGAGCTGGCAACTCTAAGAATGTGGTTAGCCTTTCCCTCCTGTGCCATTTTTTCAGGGTGTGTGGTGATAAAATGGGGAAATGATGCATAAGTTGTTTTCACATCTTATGTGACAATGGGGAGACTGCATTTAATCAGTTAGCACACCCTACCTCTTTCCGGAGCCTTCATGGCTAAACCCAGATGCCTTTAGAACAATGTCTGAATCTAGTGGCACCTTTAAGACCAACAGAGTTTAATTCTGGGTATATGCTTTTGTATGCATTCACATTTTATGGGACTCCTTAAGTTCTAGATTTCCTAGCACTGAGGCACTAAAAGGGGGTACCTATTAAAAAAACAAAGTCCAAAATAAGAGGAAGATACCACTGACCAAGGTGGGTCTCAGAAGGAGGAGGGTGAGGGGTCCTTACAGTTTGACTACCCCTTTCCATTGTATTTGCACCATTTACAACAGGTGATCTCTTATCTGTACAATGTGTTCTGCTAACGATATATAACCAAAAATTTGAGGGTCATTCTACCTGACACTACTCCTGAAAACAGTTTCCTGGCTTGACCTTAGTCCTGTTGGGTTTGCAGCATCACAGTGGTTCTGCTGGGCTTGCGGAAACATACCTCCACCTTCAGTTTCTATGAGTTAAGTTTCTCTGAGACGTCAATACAGTTCTGCTGAGCTTCTAATGCTTTTTTTGTTTGCTGTTTTTTCCTCCATTGGAAACAATGGCGGATGAGGCACTTTCTTTGGGGGAGCCTTACTCCTTAAATCCAATCTTCACATAACTTGGAGGTAGAGAACAGTCAGCCAGAGGTCGTATGTGAGTGTGGGGTCTATTTCAAGCTTACACAAACTCCATTCTATACCCTCTTGAACTTCCTGAATCTGCACCTGCTATTCCCTGAGAGAGCAGTTTCTGGGAGGCACCTTCTTGGAGGGGATAATATGGACCCTGTAAATCCAGTGCTTGCCAAACTTTAAAGAACAGTAGAGGAGAATCAGCTCTTGATTCCTTTGAGTTTTGCATTTCTAGCATGCCAGGGAGGCATGCTATCTTGTCATGAAACTTACAAGCAAGCTGGTTTATTTACTGTCAAAAAGTACATGATAGACCTGGACATGCCACAAACCACTATCCAAACCACATTTTCCTTGTTCATGACCATCCTTACAGTGTAGAATGGAATCCAATCTACTTCATTATGTTAACAGGTGATCCCAGAAAATATAATTATTGTTGTCTTGGGGTCTAATTTTATTGTGTTAGGTTCTCGGTATTTATGTTGTATTTGTGTCTCGCAGTTCCTGACCAGGATAGCTCAGGCAAGACCAATGTCATCAGGTCTTGGAAGCTAAGCAGGATCATCCCTGGCTAGTACTTGGATCTCCAGGGAATACCAGGATGTGAGGATTTTAGATGTGGGGATTTTAGGATCTCCTGGCTATATTTCACACATCATATAATAAATAAATAAACAAATGAATAATAAATCTTGCAGTATTTAACTTGCACTCGTGTTAGGTTATTAAAATCCAATAGAAATATTCAGGTAGCTGCTGGAGTAGACTTTGCATCTTACCTAACAAAACAGTCATTCATAAGGGACACAGCAGTTAATGTGGTATAGAATTGATATGGATATTCAGATAACCCTGAATCTCTAGCCTAATGACAAATGATGGACATTTCATTACCTGAAGAAGCTGCTCATATCTTGCAAGTAACTTCCTTTCTGCGTAGGCAAAGAGTTAGCTGCTATCAGGTTTTAACCTGAGAAAACCACTGGTTAAAGCGCAAATTTCTTTCACCATGAGAATGGCTCACTGTGTCATGCTGGCATCTCCTGTATCTAATTCTATAAATACTTGCTCGATACAATACGATACAATAACATTTATTGTATATAGCCAAAGACCATTACAAAGCACAATAAAAACAATATGGTACAAATACGAATAAAACAATTTTTCTCCAATATTGCGTACATAACATTGTAAACATGGGCTACTGAGTTACAATAAGAGGGTGGAAAATAGTGTATCAAGGTGGAGACTCTTGTAAAAATGCTTTGGCTCAGATCTTCCTGGCAGCCAGAATGAAAAGCGCCACCCTATATGAGATATAGGGGGTCGACATCTGATAACAGATAGGTGACTTTGTCAAAATCAGAAATAGAGTATGGGTTCAGTAATAACTGGGCAAGGAATTTGCCCCTGGGTTCGGCATACAGGGGACAAGCCAAAACATAGTGGGACAGGAAGTACTTACTCAAGGATGCTTAGGATTGCAGCCTGAATCTCCCAGACTTTCTGCTTCAATAGAAAGGAACCCAACAATAAGAAATTTTGCCACACTTTTGATATGTCTGAACTGTATATGCAAGGTGGGGTCACACTATTCTCAAGACACTTGTATCTGACCCTCTCACAAGTAGAATCTGTAAGAAAAGAACACAACAACATAGTCACTAGAACACTACAATGCATTCTAAATGGACCTCCAGTCGGTCCAGAATGCTGCATCTTGCTTATTACCAGGAGCTAGCTGGAGCATGCATGTCTCACTCATTCTGCAATCACTCCAACTGGCTTCCCATCAGTTCACAGGTCAAAACATAGGCTACTATACACAAAAATATGAATAGCCTTGGACCCTCATATCTATAGAACTGGCTCTCCTACTGTGATCTATCACATCAGTTTTGCTCATCTGGGCAGATGGCACATTACAAACCACCAAAATTTGTGCGCATATATGCATTCTTTAGTGTGGCCTCCACCTTGTGGAATGGTCTACCTAAAGTGGTCAGGAAGATTTTCACACCCCTGTCACTTTGCAAACAATGTCAAACAGAATGGGACAGGAAAACATTTTTACAAAGGTAATAATGTATAACAAAATTATTCAAAATTATTCACCATCTTACTCCCTTTTTATAAAGGGAGTAAGATGGTAAAGTATACCAACTATATGTATAATCTTTTTGCTATATGTATTATCCTAGTAGCCCTGACATTGGTAGCCCAAGTCAGCTCTATCTTATCACATCTTGAATGATAACCAGAGTGAGCCCTGATTAGTACTAGATAGAAGACCAACAAGGAAGTCTAGGGTCGCTCTGTAGAGGCGGGCAAAGGAAAAACATCTCTTTTAATCTCTTGCCTGGGAAACCCTGTGGGATTGACATGAATTGGTTGTGACTTGATAACAGTTTGCAGCACCATTGTGGTACTCTTGCTGCTTTGTTTTCATAGTTATTGTAATACCTTTGTCTCCTTTACCAGTTTGGTGTAGTGGTTAGGAGTGTGGACTTCTAATCTGGCAAGCCAGGTTGGATTCCGCGCTCCCCCACATGCAGCAAGCTGGGTGACCTTGGGCTTGCCACAGCACTGGTAAAGCTGTTCTGACCAAGCGGTAATATCAGGGCTCTCTCAGCCTCACCTCCCTCACAGGGTGTCTGTTGTGGGGAGAGGGAAGGCAAATGTAAGCCGCTTTGAGACTCCTTCGGGTAGAGAAATGCGGCATATAAGAACCAACTCTTCTTCTTCTTAACATATAGTGCTCAATATTTTATGCCTTAGAAACAAGGCATAAACAAGTGCTGTAAAACAAGTGCTGTAAAACCAGTCCTAATGCCTTGCTTACTTGATGTTTCTTTCAAGAGATTACCTTGACTCACACTGTGACATCTGCCTTGAGTCTCAGTGGGAAAGTAAATGAAAATAAATAAAAATGAAATGAAAAGGGTCTTTGCAAACAATCATGTTCCGGGATAGACTGGCTTCCCTTCTACTCTATACCTTGGTTCAAATTTGACAGTGATGCCCATGGGCTGCTCTCTGCCCATCCTTGCTGCAGCCCCAAAATCTTTTGTTCTCTTATAATTTATTATAAGTCATTTTTTTAAAAAAAAGAAAACTAAAATGCTATTCAGTAGCAGTTATCAGGACAATCTCTTTGCTTCCAGACAAGACCGTGTGTGTCACAACCCCAAAGGGTGGTTAATCCAACTAGGCATGACCTAGTCTTTTAGAAATATTTAATACAAGAAAGTTTCCTTCAGCCGGTGACTGGTGGGCTTCCAAACCTTTCTAACTCTACAGGTTTACAAATTGCCTAATAGGAGGGTTAAGAGATGAAAATGAGAACATGGTTAGCTCTCTCCAGGGGAGGGAAATGCCAGCTGCATTTTGCTGCTAATGAAAATCTGAAGCCAAACAGTAAGAAAAGACATAATGAATGAACACTTTAGTATGAAGTCAGCTCACTCTAGTGCCAAAGAGGTCTTATTGTTAACCTTAAGAAAAGTTAACTCAGGAAATGAATACATTTAATTATTCCTAAACTGGCAAGCTTTCTTGGCACACTTTCCTTCCCTCCTGTATTTTGAAGGTGACAGTGATTTAGGATTTGGGGAGTTTAAATGGAAGAGCTCCTATGCCCTCTACTGTATAGATCCAGGCATGCACTGTCTATTTTACAGGTAAATGGATGGCCCTCTAGTGGTTGGTTTAAGGGGGAAATATTAAGCAATCTCAGAGGAAATTAAAGAACAAGGATTGATTCCAGCACAGTATTTCATGCTTACACAATAGATTTTAGAAATTATCCCTTCAGAACATATACATGGAAATGTTACAGTGGAGTGATTACCCGTGTAACTTTCCCAAAGCACAAATCTTTGTACTTTGGGAAGAAATATTATTTCTTAACTAAGCTCAAGGTGACTTACTACTCATATTTAAACTCAACATAAAACTAGCTCAAACCAATAACAAATCCAAAAAACAAATTAAAATATCCCTTACAACTCCACATTTAGTAATCATAAGCCAACTTGAACTGGGACTTACAGTGCTATCAAAACAGCAGGAAAAGGGTGCAGAATGATTTTAGTTTAACCAGAAGCGTTGCAGAAAACAGCTAAAGTCATTATGGTGGAAGAAGTCACTTACTGATGACTGAACTTGAAGCTGCCCTCCTAATGGATAAACTAGTTATTTGAGAGCAGATTTGTATGTAAGAGTTGAGCTACTTTCAAACGGGTTTAAAGCTTTCTTGGGGGGGGAGGGGATACAGTGTATGAGGAAGGAGCTGAACCTATCTCATTTGTACTTTTTTTTCAAACTGCCTCCTGCCATCTCTTTTCTCTTTAGCCCTGTTTACAAGTTACAAGTATACAGTGTACACTTGATTTTTCTTTATATATTTGTTGAGTAATTCTCATATTATATTAAACTAGCTTTAAAGCCCAAGAACGGGCCTTGAAAGGGTCCCCTCCCCTGGCCAGGCAGCTTAATGTGGCTTTCGGCTGCAGCTCACAGCCAGATAAAGTGGGGCAGGCAGGGACTGGCCAGCTTGTTAGCAGGCCCAGCCTAGCAGGCCAAGAGACTCTCGTTAGCAGGCCCTCCACCACAACCCTTTGCCCAGGGCCCTCTCTTCTTACCTGCTGCTGGCTCCAGGCACTGAGGTGCGTCTGAGAACAAAGAGGCTAGAGTTCAGGGACGGAGGGTGGGAGCTGCAGGGGCAGGGCCAATAGGCCCTGATTGGCCCTATTCCAACTTGGACAGCCAGACATGTTCCACCCCCCAGGCTGTTTCACAAATATATAGAGGAACTATGCATAAGGATGTACATAAAGCTAAACATGTGACTGAAACACATCCATCCAGGTACTGGCCCCCAAGTTTAATTAATAGAGGGAGCTCTAATTGGGATTTGTGTGTGAGGGAGTGTATTGTTCGTTTTGGTACTAACCTTCAAAACCCTAAGTGGTCTGGGACCAGTGTATCTAAGGACCTGCCTTTTCTACTACAGCTTGCAAAGGTCATTAACATCTTCAAACCAAAACCTGCTGAGGATCCCCAGCCTGAAGGAGATGAAATTGGCATCAAATAGAGCCTGGCCTGGTGGAATGCTCTGCCAGGAGATAACAGAGCTCTGTGGAATCTTAACCAGTTCCACAGGGCCTGCAAGGCAGTGTTGTTCCACTAGGCATATGGTTGGGGCTCTGACAGACCTCTAAGAACCTCTGACAGACCACTTGCCTCACTGACATGAATTGAAAGTGGATGTTTTAAAGGTTTGACCCTCCCCCCCCCCATCCAAACCCGAATTAGTTTTGGTCTTTATAAGCAGAATAGTTTTATTGTCTTTATATTGATTTTATTGTTTATTAATTCTTGTTACCCACCCTGAGAGTAGGAAGGGCAGAGGATGATGATCATGATGATAAATTAATCCTTCACCTTACAAGCTTAATGCAACCTTTGCTTAGGCCATAGACTTTTGGGGAAGGCTATAGAACATAAATCCTATCATGCAGCATGTTTTTTCAAGAGTTCTTCCATATTGCTCCCTAGTGATCCTGGCCTTTTTGCAAATCCAACTGATTGTCAGCCAACCACAGCTCTCAGTACTTCACTGAATGAGATTGGTGATCCAGTCTCAGTTTAAGAAGGGGGAGGATAAACTTTCTCAGTCAGGGGATTGTGGTTCTGGATAAGAGTGCCTGCTCAACCAGTTTTTATTTGGCTTTTAGGATTTTTTTAGCTGGAAACACAAGGAACATGTTTGAATTTAATTTCTGCTTTTTTCCACATAAACATGCATTCTGTTTTAAACTTATTTTATAACCTGGTTCTTCTCCCATTTTCCTTAAAATGTATGTTGTTATAATTCAGGGGTAGTCAAACTGCGGCCCTCCAGATGTCCATGGACCACAATTCCCAGAAGCCCCTGCCAGCGAATGCTGGCAGGGACTTCTGGGAATTGTAGTCCATGGACATCTGGAGGGCCGCAGTTTGACTACCCCTGTTATAATTCATATCCTTTGTTTTCAGGTTATCTCTAAACAGCATCTGGGGGCTTTAGACAAAGTAGGATAGGAATTAATTAAAATAAACAGTAGCAATCAAATACATGGGTGTTTTTGCCATTAAAAGGATCATTATGGGTGATTGTTGTTTCCACACATGCAAGAGCAAGATTATATTATAGAATATGCCTAAAATCAATATTTCTATGGAAACAGCTGTTAAGTCATCCATACAAAAACATTTTAAAGTTCCAGATTTTCTTCAATGGGGCAAGCATTCCTTAAATGTCAGCTAAATGTCAAATAATACAGATGTTTAAAAGTACCATTTTAATGTGTTAAATGACTAAATTTTGTAGCATCATTTAAAATTGTTTCAGAGGTTTCAGATTTCATAAGCTTTTTGTGGTTAGTAAAACTCGATGGTTGGAATTCTTAAAAATGCCAGTGGTAGTTAACAGACTTAAAATTTCTTATATGCCTAGCCTGGGCCAATACAAAGGCAGCATTTTTAAAATATATATTTTGCCCTAAAATGTAGAATTCACAGCCAAAGGATGTAGCATATTCAGCCATGTGAATAAAAAACTTTAAAAGATTATATAGATTGTTGTTGGTGCAAACCAGGACATGCTGGCCTTGCAGGTGTTGTTGAGAGACCTGAGTGTTAGCCTTCCTGCACGAAGCTCCAGCCAGCTGATGTTGTGTGATACAAGGTTCCATTTTCCTTGGGTGGTCATGCCCATCCTAATGCAATCCTAATACTTTCTGGGCAGTCAGTCCCATTGAATAACATGTGATGTACTTCCAAGTTGACTTGCTCTCAGAGGGGACAATCTACGGATGGGGAAGTAGGTATTTGAGGAGGAAAAACATGGCTGCAGGCCTTTGGTTACTTTGTCGTACCACTTTCACTTAACAGGTGCACTTGGGTTTAATTATTTTTCCAGATTCAAAGATTCACTTTGCAGGGCAAATTTATAATCACTGCATAAAAATAATAACAATATATATATATTAACAGAACTCACAGTGAGTAATAAAGCACACAGTGTGCCTAACTTATTTTTGATGGTCTGTATGCAAAATGTACCTTTAACATTGAAAGCCACCTATAAGACTTTAAATAATAAAGTTTTGTATATCAGAAATTTGATTACAATCAATTTCAGGTAGAGCCCAAAGTAAATAGACTCTGTTTCTAAGAAATGACACTATTTGCATGTTTCATGCAGTTAGGGGTGCCAAGTGGCCTGGATAAAAATTTTTTTTAACAGAGGCTAAATGTGTGGAAGTGGGCAGTCAAAACAATGGTAAATCACATCTCAGTAAGCCTCTGTTAAAGGCACAGAACACTTCCGCTCCAGGTTGTTGGCAACCACAGATGCTGGATATGCAATATCTAGCATTAGAGTTGCTGTCTTTTTTCAGGTACAGACTGTGTGCCTTTAACAGCTGCATCCCAGGCAGGAATTTTATTATTATTTATTAAATTTCTATACTGCACTCTCAATATGGCTCAGGTGGGTTATACAAGGTGGGTTAAAATTAACAGTATTCACTGCCCATGAGTCTCCAGGCTAGGTGTCATTCAGTGGGGGTGTTTTATAGGGGAGAGCTACATATGTTAAGAAGTATAGTTTCCCCCAGCATTAAGATATAACAGTTGAGGAAATGGCATAATTTCAGCTTGTCATGCAGTTGGTCTAAGCTCAGCCTTTCAATAAATAAAACAAAAAATAAACCCTGTTTCTTTGTTTCTTACAGAAAACGCACAGGCATGGATAGTATACTGAGCCAAATATATTCATAATCAACACTAGTAGCTTTATACATCATGCAACTATACTGGAGATGAGGTAATAGTGACAAGATTTCCATTTTATTTATTTGTACTGGGTTGACTGAAGCAAGCTCTAGAAATGCTGTGACCAATTACTATCAGTTTACAAGCCTTAAAAAAGCATAAGCCTACTATACAATGTTTCACTGATTTCATTGCACATTTTAACTCTCTTTGATTTATTTAAAAGGTGCACCTGATTAAACAGCAGATTCTTAAAACTAATTGAATACAAATAACCACAGAAGCCTTGGTGGCACCATCTTGAATAAGGCACTTTGTTTTGGCTTTCACACAGCAGAAACCATCTTAGATAATGCAGAGATGAGGAACAGAAGACTACCTAAAAGGGGCCCCACACCCTTTTGATGTTTTTATTCCTGTGGAAATGTATACCTCAAAACAACCAAAATGTCTTTACTTGGGAGTCAGCACTAATAGTATCCAGCCTTTGCAGAAAGATGTTTAAATACCCCGATGTCTGATTCATGCATATGGAGAAGACAATGCATGTAAGTTTTGGTTTTCCATATGGAACTGGTACACCCTTAATTACTTGAACACAAGGTTTCTGTTCACGATTTCTTAACATTGTTTTTGCCTAGAGATAGAATGCACTGTCCTAAATGATTTGTAATTTTAACTTTGTATTCTGGATTTGTTGTCAACCGTTGTGAGCCAGCTGACTGAGAGCATCAGGCTACAAATGTAATGAAATAAAAAATAAAAAATTTCATAAGGTGGTGGCCACAACAGAGAACAGACAACAGGGAATTGTTGATTTTGTTCCTGTTGAAAACACTGGCTTTTAATAAAAAATCTACTTCATCCTACCCCATCCTCCCAAGAAAAAAGGGGTAGAAATTAAGCAAGAACAGTTAATTACATTTTTGAACATTCTCTTTCTACTTAAGTCATCATTTACTTTAAGAATTTGGATGATTGACCACTTACTCATATTGTCCCACTGACATGTAAATAAGTGTTACTATTACTGCCTTTTAACTAATATATTGAGACCACAACAGTCTTGTGAAAGTTCAGACATTTTGGGACGATTTGCTATGATTTACTACTTTGCTATGATTTACAACTTAAAAAAATATATTTTCCACATTTATAAATATCCCAAATTAAATTAGATGGCAATAATTTTTTTAAAAAACAGTAATTCAGACAGATGTTTCCTGCAGGAAACATTTCACCAATTAAATGGTATCAGCAGGTTGACAGACTGCATAGAGGGGCAAAAAATCCAGCAAATATTTGAAAAGAGGCAGGACCTCTGCCTGTTAATTTATACATTGATCTTGAGCAGGGGGTGTCTATGAAACATAACCATTGTCTGACTTTTTTATCTAGAATCTGGCAATAGAGGCATAATCAAAAATACCACCACTGAGATGAATGGCTTCTAATTTTGTGTGAAATAATCTGTAACAATCAATGTATCTTTTGGATTTCAGTATTCTTGAGCAATGCATTTTGCAATGGTGTTCAACTGGATAATTGAAGTTCCTTCATATATGGTTCCTGAAATAAAACAGTAAAGGAGTAAATAAAAAAGGAGAGTAAAAAGAAATATTCAATCAAGTAAGACTATAGAGTAGCTATTGAGTTTTTCTGTAAAGCAAATATTAAATATATAATTAAGACAGCCAAAAATATTATAATATTGCTCCATACACTACAACAGCAGTAATATATAATTTCTAGCCACCTAAACAAAGTTTCACTACAGAAGAAAACATTAAAGGAAAGTTCACATAATGGTTTGTATAGTACTTTTTACTCAGGTGAAACCAGGGCCCTGACTTACCTGTGGGTCCCATTTTTGGTGTGTGAGTTGAAATACACAATGGCAGCCAGGGCCAGCTAAGTCTAGCTAAGAAGGCCAGGTCATGTGGACAGCTGAGGGACTGGGTAGCTGCAATTGTGTGAATTTAGACTTAACACCTTCTTGGTACATGAACCTTCTTGGTACATGAACCGTTGAAGGCCTAGAACTGGGTCACAGATGAGTGCAAAATATGGGGGGGGGGCAAGTGTGAGATTTAAAGTGCCACTTCACCTGGGATCTCAGCTGGCTATGTGGTTTTGTCTTTTTGCTTTTGGGAGGAATGGCATGGAGAGCTTGGGGGCTGTTGGCACTGGGGAGGTAATGCAGTGAGGAATGTGCAGGTTATGATATTTTGTTATTGTTTAAATATCACAACACAGTATCAGCATGGGGCTCAGATTCATTTTAGGAAAAAACGGCCTGTGTTGCCTGTTTTCCCCTGAGTATGGGGATCCCCTTAATACAGCTTGGTATGAGGGTATTCACGGGCATGTCCAGCTGCCAGGGGTTACCCTAACACTCAAGTGGCAGAGAAGACCATTTAGTGGTGGTCATCCTTGTGCGATCCAGCATTCTGTCATCCCATGGTTCTCTCAGCACAGTAGGTAGGCTGGGGTGGGACTGGAGTCCTTTGACTGGCAGGTGGGTCAGTCAGTGCCAGGATGTAGGGCTCTGTGTTGTGCCAAGTCTTCTTGTAGAAGTAAATAATAAAGTTGTGGCTAATTTTATTCAAAAGGTTGAGTTATAAGAGTGTTTATTGAGGTATGAATGGAGGTATGAATGGAGGGGCAACCCCACTCCTCCTTTGCTCTCTTCCCTCCACTTGGTGCCGGCATTGCAAATGGATCTCACAGCTTTCACGTCATTCCGCATGCAGTGCTGTTCAGGGGAATGCAATTCCATCAATCCATGAGTCATTGAGGGATGAAACTACATTATTCCTGCATGTGTGAATGACTCTCAAATATGGCTGCACAATCATTTGTCTCTTTAAAAGAAGACATCAAAATGCATACCTTTCTCTTAGCATGGAGCAACAGCTGATCAGCTATACTTACAGGAGCCTTTCACAGGCAGCTACAGCTACTGTGCTCATGTGACTGGCAGCACTGCACATGAAGGATAAAGTATTTGGAGGAGACATTCCCTGCCTAGGGCTTTCCAGCATTACTACACTTGAGGGATACTACATTTGACCTACATTTTAATTCTGGGCATAACAAAATATAGTATCTAAAAGTTTTCATTTAGTATATTAAGCAGCACAAGATTTGGAGCCAGTACATTTATGTTATACATCAAAACTGAAGCCATCTAGATCCTCAGATGCACCTGTTGCTGAATGTCTGTATCAGAGCAAGGTAGTGAAATAAACTATTTTGGTAACTTTCTGGTCATTCACCCCAAACTCTGAACATGATGTCATGTACTGTAAATGATTTGTGATAACTCGCTACTTACCAATTTTGCAGTCCCTGTAATACTTTTCAATAGGGTAATCTTTTGTGAAGCCGACTCCTCCCATCCATTCAATACATTTACTCGTTGTTAGAGTTGCAACCTATGAAATATATTGCCTTAGAATCAAAGCCAGGGTTTGATGCTAGACCAGATTTCCCCAAGATGATGTTCGTGGGCACTGTGGCACCCACCTACTCTTTTCTTGATTCCCACCAAGTGTTTTTAGAAAGTAGGCTGGGCCAGTTAGGAGTTTTGCACAGCAAAGCTTCTGATTGGCTGTGCAGATTTTTAGAAATATTGCTCTGACAGCAGCTGCCACCACAGGACAAATTTTCCTTGTGCGACAAAGGCAAGCAGCAACAGCCCTTTACTAGTGGAACTGCTATGTGGCAGCCATTTTGTGACTACACCAGCCATGCTGTGTCAGAATTCCAAAGATGCCTGCAGGGTCAAAAAAATTGTAGGCTCCTGTGCTAGCCTGACAATGAGAAGCAAGGAAAGGTAAGATTTGTCACTTCTTCATTACCTGCCACCACTATAGTTGCTTTAGAGGAACCTTCTCATTATCTAATACTTCAAACTTTATATTCTGAGTGCCACAAAATTAAGAAGTTGCAAAGAAAGCTTTGCTTGGATGTCGGTTGTGTGCCTATGGGACAGAGCACTACTTTTACAAATAGTTCTACTTGTGGAACAGAAATTTCATCCACAAATGGTCTTTTGCAAGCACAGCTCTGCTGAGGGGAGGGGCAATTTCATCTTTGTCCCTCCTTGCTCCAGCCCACCAACCCTCACAAACTCTTCCTTTGTGTAGATTCTGTAACCCCAGAACAGATCTGTCCAGTAGTTGGAACATTAGCTGCATTTATGGAGGGGAACGTGGGAAAACTTTGTATGCCCTCTGCACATGGAAGGTAGGATACGGGCCAATGCTCAAAGATTTATGCATAAAAGAAAATCATATGCTCTTTAATGTTGCATCAACAAAATAAAACCCAAGCCCAACCCACCCCAAATTTAGCTCACCTCTGCTGCGTAATATTTGGCCATGCTTGCCTCCTTGATAAATGGCTTTCCAGTTTCTGCAAGTCGGGCTGCATTGTAGGTAAGCAATCTTGCAGCTTCTAGCTGTACGGCCACCTGAGCAATCTGATGCTGCATTCCCTGAAAGAAGCAAGTCCTTTATTGCAACAGACCTTATGAAACAAATCAGCCCTCTCTCCTTGACTCCGAACTAAAATGGTTCGCTCCCGATTCTATGTCGCCGAAGAGCTGAGCCAAAAATACTTAACTGCCCTTAAATCATTAGGAAATTCATCATTATTGTCATGCCATACAACACACAGTAAGAACAACCCATAACAATACTGGTTTTCCATGAGCAAAATGGGCATAATTCCCCATGTAACAGCTGAATTTGTAAATGCATAGGAAACATACCAAACGCAATTACTGGGATCACAGGAAATCCTCAGTGCAAATTAGGGTTAGGATCTCTTATATGAAGAATAAAGTGCAATTAATAACAGTGTCCCTCTAGTGACCTCACTTCATGTGTCAGAACTACTGAGATAATACATTTTTAGGCTTCTTTTAACTGCGCTTGTTTTACATTGTCCTGCTATGGAAAAATATCCAAAAAAGGAGCTGTCATTCCATTTGCAAGATTTTTCTGCTATTTTTCTGCTACACCGGTATTGAGAAGCACATTCATTTTTTGATCATGCACTTTATTGGTCATCCTTATAATTCAGAATTACACACAGGTACTTCTTATAATCTATAAATTACCTGGACACTTGTAACTGTAACATTGTGCTCTATGGAATATTGGCCTTATCATCAAAAGTCATCATTTCTAACATCTCCTTTGATAAATGTTTTCCCTCTACACCCAGTTTAACAGTGTGTACTAATCACTACCTGAAAATCAAATATGCTTTTTCCAAATTGGGTTCTCTCCTTTGTATATGGAACGGTGTGATCAAAGCATCCTTGTGCCAATCCCAACATCTGTGGAGGAACAAGAAAACAAAAGTATTACTCTTCCTCCTGCTCCCTTCCCCCTTGCTTCACTCCTTGCTTCTCCAGGTGCCTTTAAACACAGAACAGCAATCCATATATGTACCCAGTGAGCTTCCTGAGCTCTCGCAAGAGAAACCTACTGAGAGTTTTGGGAGCTTACTGGGCCTAAGAGGGATATGGGATGGTGTATTACAGCCCGATCTTGTCAGATCTCAGAAGCTAAGCAGGGTCAGCACTTGCATAAGAGACAGCCAAAGAATTCCAGTATTGCTTCACAGAAGAAGGCAATGGCCAACCACCTCTGCTTAATCACTTGAAAACCCAATATGGTGCCACAAGTTGGCCCTGACTAGATGGCACTTGACACACTGGACCTAAGTGTCCAGGGATAGGAGGAAGGAAGGAGCATCAGCAGCTCCAGCTTTGAGGTGAAAAAAGATGATGCACAGAGAAGACAGGAGGTGAGGCAGGTGTGGTGGCAGCTGCCACTTCCAAACTCTGCCACTGTAGGCTCCCTTTAACAGGCTTCCCCCACTTGGACAGCTCTCAGGCTAACTCTGCTATGCCACCCTAAATAAATATGCATGTTAGCACAGTGTTGCCCTCTTTTCCAGCAAATATTAAGACAGAGAAGATACTACTCCATAAGAGGCAAAAAGTTAGAAGGGGCCTGCTGTGGGTATCATCACTTCGGAAACGGGCTCCCAGCCTCCCGTTACGCTGTCACTGAAGAGGGTGTCTGGTCCACCAGCCTCAGAATTGGGAAGGAGAGGGGGTCCCGGCATTCAGGCCATCTTTCTTCCTCCGTCTGGCTCTCTAGTTAAACAAGGAGCGGTTCCAGTTGGCAGCAGAGAATAGGACCTGCAGTAATGCCTTTAAACTACATGTAGAATGGAACTGGCTAGATATCAGGAAAATAATTTTTCACAGTCAGAGTAGTTCAGCGGTGGAATCAGCTGCCTAAGGAGGTGATGAGCTCCCCCTCACTGGCAGGGGGATGCTTTAGGCCAGGGGTAGTCAAACTGCAGCCCTCCAGATGTCCATGGACATCTGGAGGGCTGCAGTTTGACTTACCCTGCTTTAGGCTGATCCTGCATTGAGCAGGGGGTTGGACTAGATGGCCTGTATCATCCCTTCCAACTGTATGATTCTATTTATACCACAGGGTTTCAGTAAGTTTTTATTTAATTGTCTCTGCTTATAATGAAGCTTCTTTCCATTTCAGGGTACCCAAACAAAGTATAAACAAAGATACAATTGCTGATATGAAAAGCAACCTCAGATGATCAACAAAATATAGATAATGGTTGAGACTCAAAAAACAAAACAAAAAAACTCACAAGTTATATGGTATGGCCAAGGAACGCATGGGTTTCAACTTCCCAAACACTACCTACACATCCACAGCAAACCACTTTTGAAACTAAGTTTCAAAAAGCTATTTGTGCTATGGCATAGCATCTCTGTCAAAAACGTCACTGAGGCATGTTGAAGTCCTTGGACACACCCTACACCAGTAGTTAAATCTAGTTTGCATAGATCACCTTGTAATCAATTGACATGTCAGTTTCAAGCCAGATAGGGGCAAGGTTGGGAGAAGAGTGTGGAATCCCTTTGCCTCATTGGCTCCCTTAAACATGGTCAAGGGAACTCTTTTGCTATACTGGGATGGGTCATTCTATTGTACAGAGTTATTTATTTATTTATTGTTTATTTATTTAGATTTATATACCGCCCTCCCCGAAGGCTCAGTTACTCTATTGTACAGAGTTACGCACCTGTGCAGCTATCCCTATTCTGCCCGTATTGAGCATACCAATGGCATACTTATACCCTTGTCCAACCTGCCCCAGTATGTTGGTCGCAGGCACCTGTGGAATTAAACAAATAGAATTAGCCTTTCCCTGTTTTTCAACAGCTAGATTTATGATACCTGATTCAGTTTTGAAGGAGACAGGATGAAATGGAACAAGTAATGCTTTTGATTAACACATTTAAAATTTGGAACGATTCTGAAACAGCTTATGCAAATCAAATTCCAATCTGTGATTGGCACAAAATGGCAATTAAATACATCTAGACCTTCCTGTCTCAGCTACTATTCAGCTTCTGGACTCATGCAAACTGAAAAACTGCAGGTCCACTGAACTGCCCCCTCATATTACGATGGTTTAACCAAATGCCCTTTGTAACTTTAAAAAGATTACCTTCATATTCTCAAATGTTACAGGACATGTAGAGGTGGCTCTGATTCCCAGTTTGTCTTCTTTCTTTCCTACATGTAGGCCCTCTGTGTCTCGGTCAACAATGAAACATGTTATTCCTTTATATCCCTAAGAAAGACAGAGATACTGCACTAGTAAGCAGTCCAAATCTGCATTTTATTTAGTCATTCCTGTGTAATTGTTTCCATAATAATGCTACCCCTCGCAGTAAGGTATACCAAATGGTTTCATAATATCCATTCAATTTACTTTTTCAGGTACCACTTTTTTAAAAAAAGGTTCAGCAATAGGAACCTGACCATCACCATTAGAAGTGAAGAATCATGCAAAAAATTAATAATAAAATCCAATAATAAAACACAATTTAAAAAATAGTCCCCCTCCCCTCACTCTCTTAAACACCCTCTGCTAGGTACCCAGACTGGAGATGGTATAAAAATTAAGGATGGGGGTGCTAAGGTGAGGAAAAAAGGCAGCCATTTAACCCATCCATTTCAAAGAAGGAGCAAAACTAACATGGTTTAATGGCTCACAGCCATTTAAACCTAATAGCTGATGAGCAAACCAGCCCCAATGTTAGGTACAAATGGCTGGCAGCCATTTCACCAGTCTCTTTTGTTTCCCCCTGCTGGAAGCAGGGTGATGGTGAAACAGACAGGTTGAAGGGCTTGTATTTCACAGGAGGAACCATTTCATGGGGGGAGGTGTCCATTTCATATTCCCCTGCTTTGGGGGGGGGGCGCAAAATGGATGGGTCTGCCCTCCTTATTTGTTAGGTTTAAATGGCCTGAACAGCCAAACTGAATCAAAGTTTGGGGAAAGTGCTTTCCTTGAACTTTGGTCTGTGGACTCTGAACCAATTAAAGTTTGTGCCGAATTTTGGCTCAAGAACCGGTTCATGTCCATCTTTACTATTTATACACTATTGTCTGGATTCAGCAATACTTTGCTGAAACTAAATGGCAACTGTTCACTAGTTACTTACAAGACTGGGATTTGCATTTGCCATCACCAAAAAGACTCCTGCATGTTCAGCAAAACTAATCCACATCTTTGAACCACTGATGATATAATAGTCGCCTTTCTTTTCAGCTTGAGTCTTCAAGGAAAATGCATCACTGCCCGATCCAACCTCTGAAAGGCAGAAGCTGCCCATCTGCCAAGCAAAATAATGCCATATCAGATATATTCACTGTATATGGATTATGAGAGCATAGAAACAGCAAACTAAAAGTAAACCATTTTGACATTTTGGATATACATTGTGAGTTTAATGACATATATTGAGGTGAAACAGGAAAGGTTGTAAGGTTCTGGGACAACATGGAAGGATAAAAGCTGTGTCGAGTAGTGGAGTGGGATGACTGTTGAAAAGAGGTAAATTTGGGGTCTTCTAATGGTGTTTGTGTATGAATTAAACAATCAGATTCTACGGCAAACAGGAAGAATGAGAACTCACAAATTATCCCATATGCTATGCCTGGCAATTGTGGATTCAAAATATCTGTTCAGAGGTGATCCATCAGTGTATGCATATAAATAACACATCCTTTTAATTTCAGAAGACTCCCAGTTTTACATTTCCAAATAATGAATGCATCAGATCCTTCTACTGTTATTTACATAGCACAACATAGGCTGCGATTCACAGAACACTTTCCAGGACTAAACCCAACTGAGTAAAATGAAACTAACTTCCAAGTACACCCACTTAGGACTGCTCTCTAACTGTCCAGTCTGCAAGCCAATTAAAGCTAAATAGTTAAACAATATATTCTCCCACGCCTTCTTGTGTCTCTTCAATCAAAATTAAAATTCTTTGTGAGTTCTACAGGGTCAAAGTCATATAGAATCCCCACATAAAGAAAAATATCTTACCCTAAACAATGCAATAACCTCAGCCTTGGCTGAGAAAATGTTGATACAGCAGAAGTCACAGTATGACATGCTCTAGCAAACAAAGCTTGACAGCATGACACAGTGCAGCACATCTAACTCTGACCTTAACCTTGCCTTATTTAAAAAAACCAGTTATAATCAGTTAAACCGCTGATTATAACTAAAAAAGATAATATTTCTATTTGCTTTTTAATTGTTTGATGGACTGCACAGTTATATATAAAAAACTACTGATAAAGTAAGACAGTCTAGTTTTACTATAGAAAATATCTGATTTAAATCTAATCTATACCCCTTGGGTATCAAGACAATATCATGAGGTTGCGGAAAGGAATCTTTGGACTGGACATCTATTGCAATAAATCTTTACTCACCAAATTTTTTGCCAGCTTGGGCAAGTAATTTTGCTTTTGTTCTTCTGTGCCATACGTTGTGAACAATTTATTGGTTAATGTGTTCTGGAGTTCACAGACAAGTGCCACTGATGGATCAACCTTAGCTAGCTCTTCGACCACCAGAATTGTAGAAAAAAAAGAAGATCCAGTTCCTCCATATTTTGGCTCAAGCTCAATGCTCATCAACTGAGAAAGTAAGAATGAACTATTTTAGGGCAAAAAAACTCAAAGAACCCCTTATAAATCGTTATATATTTCAAAGCTAATTTCTCAAGCAAGTGCTACTTTCAAAGGAGTTTGTGAATAAAACCCACTGAATTGAGGGATCCCTGACCAAGTAAGTATAGTATCTTATCTGAATAAATATCTTGGATATTGTACTGCTGTAGCAGTGTTTCTTGGTGCCAGTTTATTTAAGTTTTATCACAATGTTTGTTTAAGTTAGCAAATATTTCTCACCAAGGTTTACTTCTACTACAACTGCATAAATTATCTGTTTGCTAAGTAGAAGGTAAACTAGCAACAACTTATTCACAAGAAAAAAGAACTGCAAAATTTAGAGTATGCTATCCTTGTTTACTTGCAATTGACTAGGAGGTAGTGACTCAACCAACAAAGACACGACTCCAGTTTTTGGCGTATAACTTGGCCGCAGCCATTTATTAACAAACCACCCTAATGTAGGGTTGGCCATATGTAGGTAAGGGAGCCTGACCCCTTCAGCCGTCCGGCTGCTTGCTTTGAACCACAGCGCTCCGGCTCCACACCTCACTCCCAGCCGGGAGGATGGGACGCCTTCCGCCGTGGAATCTAGGGAAGCGGCCGCAAAGAACCTAAAGGGCGTCCGCCTCCATTGGTGTCCCCCCGCCGCTTGGCCCCCCGGGCCCCTGGCCTCCCAGCCGGGAAGGCCGCGCCCGGGACACTGCCAGTCTCTTTAATGAGACCCCCACCTCAGGGAGTCCCGTACGCAGACGGGCTCCCTGCCAACAGGCTCTCTACCTGGCATATCCGTAACTACGACAATAAATTTCTACAACCCAGAAACAGGGAGGGGGGGCGGGTGTCTGTCCCTGTGAGCGGCTGGCGCGAAAGAGGGCGGGAGCGCCGGCTCCGGCCTTCTTAAAGCCGGCCGCCCCGCCCTTCCTCGGCCACGCGCTGGCGCAGCCCGATGATACCGCCGAGAGCCGCGTCCCCGCTGGGCGCCCCCGTGGCGTCAATGGCGGCTGCACCGAGCCGCGGCCGCTACTTATATAATTTCTATCCTTTAGAGGTTATATAACTGTACACATACAGCTTAATAATTTTTAAAAACTGTAACCCCCTCACAAAATTCCATATACTAAGAGATGCTATAGAGCTACTTCTTTAAAACATACAAAAAAGAGCACAAACCCCTTGTTCAAACAGACTTTGGAAGACAGAATTGTCTAATTTTGCATCTGCATCCATTTTTCGTACCAACGGTGCTATTCGTTCTTGGGCAAACTTTTTTACTGTAAAGAAGAAAAAAAAATCTAATTATTCATCTTTACACTGAGAAAGCCAGCATGATATAGTTATTAAAGTATTGGACTGGGACTATGGAGAGCCAACTCAAAAGATGGTTTTGGTCCAGTCACACTGTCTCAGTCCAGACTACCTCACTGGATTGTTGAGAGAATAAAATGGCAGAAGGAAATCCTCTGACCCCTCCCTGAGTTCCTGGAGAGATAAAAACAAGTCATATGGCTAACATCAAGATGCAGTGACTCAACTTGGAGGATAGGTGTAGACTTCAGAAGCATAGGCCAACAGCAGTAATGGCTACACTTGGTATTTTGGGAGTTTGCTGTTCACAGTGCCCTGTACTACTTAGTATTGTGGTGAAAGGAAGTTGACACTGCCGATTCCTCCCTCAAATACAGTAAAACCAAGTACCCAGGTTTGTTATTTAAAAATGGGATATTGTGAATAAAAAAAACTTGTTAACAAAAGTGAACTATGAAATATTAAGGATGCTGTGACATAATCCTTCTTAAAATAATGGATCTCGGACTTTGACCAGTGCTAGATTTTAGATACATTACCCATTTCTTTAATTATTGTCTCTTCTTCAGTAAATGTTTGAAGCGGAGCACAACGCGTATCACTGTGAGATAAAGCTTCTGAACTGGACGAGTTAAAGACACAAGGATGAGTCATCCTATAGAGATATGGAGGTGCATTTTGTCTTATCTGCAGACAAAGAAAATTTTAATGAGGATACACACACAAATCAAGATGACTTATAGTTATGTAGACCACTCTCTGCAGGATAATGCTACAGGGAGGAAGTTATACATGATTAATGAGCCCCTCATCACCGTGAATGGACAATAATTAGAGAAAGATGGAGTAGTCTGAGGCAGAGAGGAAGAAAAAGACTAAGCAAAAGACTATATTCAGTGGAGTGCACTTAAGTCCCTTAAGATTACATACAGGATGAAGACCAGACATATTTTCTTAAGCTTTACAGAAACTAAGCCAAAGCATATGTTACTAAGCTGAGCTCACATTGTGGCAAAATTATTCAGTTTGTGCATTTCAGTGATATTGTTAAGCACAATAAGCATAATAATCTCAGTATGAGAGCAAGGGTCAGCAACGTCTCCCACTGGTGAGCTGAACCATCAAGTGATAACCCATGTGTGCACTATTCCTGAATACGAGGAATACAGTTTGAGCGCATCCTCATATGCTCACCTCACCTGTCCTTCAGCTCTCCTCACACTGCATGCCAATGGAGAAGGGATCCCTGAATTCTCTTAAAACTCCTCCAGGTACCATTTCACTGGATAGAGTGGAATTCTGTTCACATTCTGCTGTGGGGTCTCTAGTCAGTCTTCTCAGTTCTCACAGGGGGACCCAACTAGGCTTGTGCACCAGGGGCCTGAACTGGACTGATTTGGCTTTGGCGTCCTTTAAAGTTAATGGCGCCACTGATTTTAATAGGAAGTCTGTTGTTCCCACCTGCCCTGGGGCATGGGGAGGGGTTCAGTTACAGTCTCCAAATATTCAGGGTAGCTCCAGGAGGCTCTTCCCTAACCCCCCCCCTTCAAATTTCACAATGATTGGACCACGGGGTCTCCGTCCAGGGGTTCTGAAAGAGGGTGCCCCATCCACTCCATTCTATCTAATGGGACAGACTCTCCTGGTGATCCAATCATTGTGAAATTCAGAGGGCAGAACGTTTGGAGGCTGTAACTGGAACTCCAGCCCCCCTGGCCCCAGGAAAGGCAGGAACGCCAGAATTCCCATTAAAATCAATGGTACCGTTGAATTTAATGAGCGCCAAAGCCAAACTGATCTGGATCGGGCCCCTGGTGCACAAGCCTAGACTCAACTGACACCTGCTAGTTGAGAAGCCACCAAAAATATCACCCTAAACTTATCAAGTTTCTTCAACTTGCACAAGCGTGCATGCTATTTTGCTTGTCTTACTGCATCACCTTTAGGGAGGCCCCACCTCAGAGTGTAAACATACCAGATAGCATCTCTTGGCTGGCCCCAAGAGCGGTAGGAGGCCAACCCCTACTGTGTAGCGTCAGACTGAAATCAGCGTTTGGATCAAGTCAATCCAGTTCCACCCTCAAAACATTCTTGCTGGCAGGTAATAACTGGATGGAGGTTGCACTGTAAAAAGAAAAGGCTTACCTGTTAAAGATTGCTATGCTGAATGTCATTGCTACATTTATGATGGGCATAAACATTTGTGGTTAACTCAGAAAACTCCACTTCAGGGTGAGCCCATCTTCTCTGGGCTATGTCATTTTGCTTTAACCACATTCTGTAACTTGTGTGTTGAAGGATCAGTAATCAATGCTAAGCTCATCATTAATTGCAGGTAATAATTATGAGCCTCTTGTGGCGCAGAGTGGTAAGGCAGCCGTCTGAAAGCTTTGCCCATGAGGCTGGGAGTTCGATCCCAGCAGCCGGCTCAAGGTTGACTCAGCCTTCCATCCTTCCGAGGTCGGTAAAATGAGTACCCAGCTTGCTGGGGGGTAAGCGGTAATGACTAGGGAAGGCACTGGCAAACCACCCCGTATTGAGTCTGCCATGAAAATGCTAGAGGGCGTCACCCCAAGGATCAGACATGACTCGGTGCTTGCACAGGGGATACCTTTACCTTTACCTTTAATAATTAAGGCTCACCTGGCAAAGGCCAAGATTAAAACTAAGATGATGTAGTAATCTCTCTGGTAATTTCCCTTGTAGTTGACAACAGATATTTATAATGCAGAAGCTAGCTAAGTAGCAAAATGAAGAAAAAGGACATGGACTGGGCCATTGGAACAGGTAAGTTACAATTTTGAGACCCGAGTTACGAAAGACCCATCCTCAAAATAAGTAACCACATGCTTAGCTCAATAGAATCAGAGTCCAGTAGCACCAGCGCAAGGACTCTTCCTCACTTGAAAGCTCACGCCTCGAATAAATCTTTGTTGGTCTTAAAGGTGTACTGCTCTGATTTTATTGGGCTACTTCAGACCAACACGGATACTCATATGAATCTATCACATGCTTAGCTAACAGCTAATTTCAGTGTCAAAGTTAAAATCATGTTTTGGCTAAAGATTCTGTGTAATCTTGCTGTTATACAATGTATGTATACATAATTAATAGAAAAGGGTATGAAAGATGAATGCTTATGTCCACCAACTTGAATTTCTGGCTTCTGTGGTGGTTCTTCCCCTAATTACAATAAAGTCTTGTCTACCTTCAGCACCTATTTGTGAAGCATGTTTTTGGGTACGTCATGCTAAGCCACGAGCTCCAGGCCTTGCTATCAGTGTGAAGCAGGCCATATTTTTGCACTTTGTAAGCCTCCTGCAGCACTTTTATGCATTTTCCTCCAAATTCAGATCTAATACCAGAAACTAATTAGGTTGGGAGAAAAATGTTTAGAACAAGAGAAGGGGACTGGGCAGGCAGCTCAGATACCCTCAGGGCACTCGGGCACTCCTAAGTATAAATATACATAACACCTCTTGCAGCCTAGTTGGGTCCCTAACCTGTTATGCATAAATATAAATTGCTACACTAGATAAAAGTCACATGAAAATTCTGCAAATGGTTCTGTCTTCAGGCTCCTATGTAACCAGGTGCAGCCTCGGGATGAATGACATGGGACTGATGCGAGATTTCCCCCCACCCCCCAACAAACAATTACAAATTTCTAAAGATGGGTTGCAAGGCTCAAGAGCATCTGGAAATGATCAAACTGTGCCCCCTAATCCCAAACTCGGGCCCCAAAAATAGCAAGGAAGAGGCAGGGCTGATTAACCTTGCGAAGTCGATCAAGATGGGTGAGCAGTGACTCCCTGTAAACTCATGCCCTGCCACAAATTTTGTTAGTCCTGCGAAGTAGAATGAATCTTTTCTTCTTCTTGGCAAGGCTCCCGCGCCTTGATCGGAGATCGAGGCGAGCTTTCCCCTCATCCCACTACGGCTGCAAAGCCGGCAGAGCCACCTGTACAAACCCTGGTGCTGTCACCCCCGACCACAAGGTAAGCAGCTTGTTAGAGCACAGCCCCGAATGGAAAACAGACCCCTGCTTGCAGCGCGTTGCTTTCCTTCCCACACCGCCTCAGCCAGCGCAGCGCACTCGAGGCCGCCATCGCCCTTTGCGGCTTCTCTCGGCAATGCCTTGAGCTCCCTGTCCCCCGTCCCCCGTCCCGCCCCTTTAGCTGGAAAGTAAACCTCTGGCTGGCGGGAGAAAGCCAAAGAGAAAGTTGTTTTGTTTTTTAAAAGCCAAGAGTTTCATACCATCCACACTACCGGTTCTACTTGTAAAGTGGTGGAAGTGCAAAGGAATAAGAATTTTAAAACCAAACAGGGCAGAGAGAGAGAGTTTTTTTTGTGCGTGTTGCAGCCCTTTGACATGTCTTCTAATCTAGAGTGATCACTTGCGTTGCTCCCAAGGGTCCTGCAGAATTCAGGAAAGAGGAGTCGGAAACTGCTGAATTCACCTGGGAGGGGTGCATCATACCTGTGTGTTGTCAGCTCCCTCACAAATCTATTACTTGACAAAATTTTCGTCACCAAGGCCACCAAATTAAACCAGACGCAATAAAACCATATATTAAAGACCATTAAAATCGATTTTGTTCACAACACACCATAGACGTGGCAATGGGCTTGCAAACTAGGACCCCCGACATGGGTTAGATGTACCTGTCCCTACTTCCACCCAAATGCTTGGATCCTGGACCTGGTTTGTAGAAGTGCCATCAACAAAAGAAATGCCACCCCAGTGTTTTGCTGGCAAATGAATGAGCTGTTGAACAGATTTTTGAGAATGTATGGTTACACTGGATACTTGTACCTTTAGAACAGAACTGAAAGCTTTATCTGATTAAACAAGGATCCTGAGAGTTTATTCAGTTATATTTGGATATCACACATCCAGCATTTGGGTTTTAGCTGATGACATCTGTACCTTTCTAAGATGCAAGCAGAAATTCAACAGGTGCAGTATTGTTCATCACTGTACCTTCATGATGGGGGAGGGCTATAATTTTCAGCTTTCTGCCTTGTCACTCAGTCTTTAGAAAGACCAGTCTGTCTCCAATACTTAAATTTTAATCTTAACTATTTATGCAGCGGTGGTGAGTGATTCGAGAGGATGGAGTTCATGATGTCTTCAAAGCACTGCTGCGCAAAGGAAGCTTACTTGTTACACTTCTGTGTCTTTTGACATGAGATCACATGAAGCAATTCGTTGGGTGAATGCATTCCCAGCCACAAGTCATATAAACGCAGAGAAATTGAGGAAGTCTGTAAGACCTTAATATAACGGCCTGAGAAACCGGCCTTCTAAACGTCTATATTTAGCTTGATGAAGAACCCTGGGGATCTCGAAAGCTTGCACAATGTTTTGTATCAATGACAGGTATGACGCATTTCGTTCGCGTTCTAAAAAGGTACCCTTGCCCAACTTCTGTCTACTGGGGAAGAGACAGGTTTTTAAAACTAACTCCTGATCGGACATCTCTTTTGACATCGGTGCTTTCATTTCCATCGCCGCTGCCCCCCGCACATGGAAGATGCACGCGCCTGCGGTCTGCAACCGGAAATCTCTCTGCCAGAGACCCATCGAGGAAGCCGCCTGGCTTTCGCGTCTGGGGTGGGCTGGAGTGCAGAGCATGGGCGCGCAGGCGCAAAGGTGGCGCGGCTCTCGCGGGACCTGGCGGGTTCCGTCTGCACTCTGGGAGACACAACAAACATGGAGGCGGCGGGGGAAGGACTGGTGGGCGGTGGGCGCTGCAAAGTGCAGCGGAGGTGAGTCGGGCTCGGGGATCGTCCGCGCGGCCCTCGCAAGGCGTCTCTTCCCGAACTTCTTCGGGCGGGAAAGGCTGTCTTGCACGGCTCCCTCTCGCTTTGCTCTCTGCCGTCGCCGCTGAGAGATGAAGTTAAGGAGGATGGCAGAGCCGCCCGGCAGAGACTGGTGGGGCTGGCTAGACCCTGCTTGAGCGCGCGAGGGGAAAGGGTGCCCTGCCCTAGGGAGAGGGAACGCCCCCCCCCCGGTGTATTTGGGGCAGGGGAGGGGAGGTGCCTTCTTGTGTAGAAGGGGACAGGCGGTCCCGGTCGCGATACTTGGTAAGTGAGGAAAGCTCCCTTTCACCTAATACGTGAGTCCCGTTTGCTCTCATGTCTTGTTGGTTTGCTGGCCAACTGGAATTTTTATGTTAATATTTTGTGTGAGAGGAGGCAAAAATGGGTGTGCATTTCTATCCTATCTTTTCACTACCGAAAAGGGTCTCAAAGTGGCTTACAGTTACCTTCCCTTCCTCTCCCCACAACAGATACCCTGTGAGGTAGGTGGGCCTGAGGGAACTACTCTGCAAGAACAACCCTAAGAGAACTGTCACTAACCCACGGTCACCCAGCCAGCTGCATGGGGAGGATCAGAGAATCAAACCTGGTTTCTGTTCTGAGGTATCTTTGTTTCCTACGGGAAAGGCTGTTGCTCAGAAGAAGGGCATCTGCATTGTGCACAGAAGCTCGGGGCTTGGCCATTAGTATCTTCAGGCTTTTTAAAAAAAGAATCAGGTAGTAGGTGATATGGAAGACCTGGACTAGTGCTAGTTGGAGTTAACATCATGGTTTGTGATTCAGTGGCCTGGCTCAGTATAAGGCAGCTTTGTACACTCAGCAAAGCAAAGATTTTGTCAGAACTAGTGGCTGAGATGAGCAGCTTCCAAGTGCTTCTTTACCATCTCTGTAGTTGCCCCGAACTTGAAAGTGGCAAAGTTTGTCCTTGTCCTGCTCTTTCTCCTAGGAACTTCATTCTTGTCCAGAGGCTGGCGAACTGGAGTAGGTTAAACACATGAGATTTGGATAGATAGGTACTAGTGGACGTGTGCATTACTATAGAAAGCCTTGATATGGACAGAGAAGTGGTTTGAGGAAGCAAAAAAACTAACAGGCTGCATCAGGATAGAAAACATACAACAGTGATAACATATTGAGTGACTCAAGGGGCCACCTGTAGCTCTTCTGAGCACTATTCCTCATTGTGACACCTTCCCCATGTTACAGGAAAGTGGGTTAGACCCTTGCCTTGTGGAGCCTGTGGTTGGCGGGTGGGTTCCACCTTGAATAGGTGACTCCAAAGGAATGGATAAGGTGTAAACCTCTCCGAGAGACAGACCTCATGCCAGATATGTGGCTCTGTGTGGCTGTGAATTCAGCTGACAAAGCTGTGGCCAGTTTTTTTTAATATCACATGTATTCTGCCATCTCTCTCTCTCTCTCTGTGTATAGATATACTGTGCCGGGCCTGCTCCTTTCGTTGCACTGAAGCCAGCAACCGCGCACACATACACACACACAGCGACCGCACTCTTCCCTGCCCACCCCCCCCTTGCCCCCTCGATCCCCCACCGCTCCCTGAAACAAGCACACACACATCGCCATCTCCTCCCCCCTCGCCCCCGTGACTACCGGACCCTTCACACCCATCCCATCCCTCCTTCCTTCCTCTCTTTCTGTCTCTCCCTCTCACTTGCTTCTTGTCTTTCTGCCTTACTTCCTTCCTCTCTTCCTTTTTTTCTCCCTTCAAGCACCCCTTCCCCTCCTTTCTCCCTCCCATTCCCCCTTCCCTCTACCTTCCTTCCTTACACTCTTCCTACCATCCACTAGCGCCCGCTGTATTTTCTTTATGATATGAAGTGTTGCTGGGAATTAGTATAATACAGTGATTGCTGTAATATTCATAATAGAGGAGAAATAGGAAATTCTGAAAAATTGGAGAAAGGTTATATGGACCTGAAGAGGTGGAGACTAGAAAGGATAGCATGTGATAGATTGTACTTGTGGGATTCTATTTGTGAAAAAAATTGAATTTTATTCTGTCTACTGTCTTAATTTTTTTCAAAGAATTAAGTGATATTAAATATGATAATAACCATAAATATTTAGGATTATGCAGACAAGATACTTGTGGCAAAGTTTTAATAGATGGAAGGGTGAACTAATAACACTGAATGGCATTGGATCATGAATGTTTCAGCACTGGGGGTGACACGGTGGAAGGTATTGCTGCTCCTCCAAGCTTCTTCTCATTGGCCACACTCTGCAAGGATGGAGAAATGTGTGGTTATCAAGGACAAGAGTGATATTGCTGCATGATAACTGTTACTTCTTCAGTGCAATTGTTAAAGGAGTTTGCTAGGTAAAATACTGAAGTTGGTAAAGGAGTCATGCAGAGGCTATGGAGTCTGTAATACATATTTGTATTTCCTGGGTTTGAAGTTTTCTGCATTGTTTGTGTGTTGTTGACTCAGAATATTATTCTAGCAGATCAGTAGAACCAATAGCACAGTTGCATATCTTAGCTGAGTCTTATAAATGGACTAAAGTATTCAGCATATTTTGGGGAGGAACTCTTTGGCACTTGGGTTTGCTTTACAGAATCTTTGCTAGCTGACTTCTGTTGCTGCACACGAAAGTTCTTTCCCTTTCTGTGCTTTTGTTCAGTCTTTTATGCATACTGGACCTGAGACTTTATTTTGATTGAATTTATTTATGTGGTCATCATTATGGGAGCACTCAGATGTATTTTATTCCATGGAACACCCAGGAAGGTGTTTTTAGAACTTCAGCCTATATTCTGTGAAAATTGATTTTCTGCCTGATGTGATAGATTAAAATGTTAAGTGTCATTTGGAATGGCCTGGAAAAAACAGCTCACATTTCCTAAACATGTTTCACATGTAGAGGCCTGCTTGGTAAAAGACAATCTCAAAACTATTTTTTATTCCTCACCCTGGTTTACAGTATTGTTGAATTATGACTAGAATTTAATATGAATATGTCCAATGGTGTCTTGCTCAGCTTTATTAGTTGAGAAGGAGAGCACATGTTTCTTTCACAAGAAAGCTATGCTAGATGATTAACTCATGCTGAAGCTGCATGATGGAAACTGAATTATCTGGTATTAGAATATACAAGAGAGTGGTGTCATTAGAACTCATGGAGGAGGTGAAATCCTGTTGCTTTATGGTTACCCACCTTCACAATCCGCCTCCAAATACCTCTTGTTCCTCTTAGTTGTCTGGCACCATTTTGTGTTGCTAGAGGTATTACGAATGCTACTTAAAGGCTGTCCTGTCGGCAAAAGACTTCTTAGGGGTTTGATACTATCAGACATGGTTGTCTTGCTTGCTTGGTAGTTTTGGGTAGGTTTCAAGACACTGTACAATGGCTGTTCTGTTTAAGAATGTAAATTGCATTTACATTATTAGAAATGTGACTGGTACAAGGAGAGGAATCAACCTCACAAAGCCTCTAATTTCTCACTAGAGTTAAGTGGTAGAAGTGAATACTCCAAATAGGCTTTTAAAGGTTGTAGTGGGCAGGATAAAATGCAGTAAACTGAACAGTCATGATAGATTGAGATGTTGTTGATAGATAATAAAGCTAATTGGGGGACTAAGGTCTGCAGCCTGTTATAGGTGGAGGTTTCACTCCTCTTAAGAATGGGTTTACAGCTTGATCTTTCTAGAGAAGTATCTATAGATGGGTTGTTTGGGTTTCATTTATGGCACACAGAATGTTTAATCCACTTCACTTGGTGTTCCATCCCAGAAAGCTATCTTAATCTAGGTTATGAGATGGCTCAGAAATGTTTTAAATGAGATCTTATAAATCATCCCATCAGACTTGAGCCAACAGTTGCAGAAGTATTTGTGCATGCTTTTGTCTACCTCTGCATCAGCTTTTCTGTCAGTGTGAAAATTAAACCAGTACAAAATCTTCCTAATAAGCCACTGATACAAGTATTCTCATTTTTTATTCATTTGCAGAGTTCCACAAATGGAATCTCAGTTAACTTAAGCTTATAAGCAGCTGGTGAAAACAAGAAAGAAGGTAGGCACAACTATCATGTAAAGGAGACTTGGACTAGCTGTAGTCAAGAATAATGTGCAGATACTTAGCAGAATAATGTAGCTGAATAACATTCATTAAAGTGACATCTCTCACTCACAAGCTACTGAGGCATCTCAAATAGCGTCAGGCCCTACCCGGAAGGATCTGGATGGCATTAGACCAGTCACCTTTTCTCAGCATAACTACAGAGGTCTAGAAAGACTCAGTGGTGGTTATGGTGGGAAAGATATGCTGCCCTTAGAGGAAGCAGGGTAAAAGTTGATAGAGATGAATTTTATTTTTCCCTTATTCTAAAGCAGAAGGAACAGACTATGGCAGAGTTGAGACAATATGTGGTTCATCAGTCTGAATGCAGCCCCCAAGCATTTGCATTGCTTGACAACCCCCTTGTTTTTTATTTAGTGCCTGAAAGGCAGGCCGGATAAGACTGACGGAGCCTGCACTGGCCATGTCACATATCACTGGTGGGTAGTATACCGTTTTGTGATGCGATTCGCCCGGTGTACACATTTCGTACTTGTTGGGATAACTGATGTAATTTACAAATGAACTTGAGGACATCTTTGAAGCCTGGTGGTAGAAGAGAAAGAAGCCTTGAGAATTTAAAAGGTGAATTGGCGAGAGGTCTGTAAACCCTTCTCACACATCCAGCATCGCCACTTCTGTCCTCAGCACAGATACCAGAAGTGAGTTTTTCTGGGAGAGTGTTTGTGTGAGGCAATGGGGAAGTAAATAGCAAGTAGTAGAAATGATCTCTCCCTCGACCCCACCTGTGCTCCCCCCTCCATTTTAAGCAACTAAACAGACCTGTGTTTAAATTGTTCTGAATTATAAAGCACAGGGTCTGAAAAGTGTAATTTCTCTGCTTTGGGGCTTGATTCATTTGTATTTTCTGTTATAATATAGCAGAGTTATCTTTTAATGATAACATGTTTACTATTTTTTTATAGAATTAAAGAGGCTTTGCAGTTTTGTGAATATCTCCATATATAATGGAACCTGTATTTCAAGAGTGGATTTTTGATGTCTCTTTCATTGGTTTGGATTTTATTTGGATTGATAAGGTAAGATTGCTTTTTAAAGGATATCTTTGTTTATACCTCCATAGTCTCTAATGCAGTTGTAGTAGCAATAGAGTAAAAGTAGTAAACTAATGTGGCATTCTGAATTCTTATATTTGTGACCTTGCCTTTCCGAAATCTCTGAATGTAGACAAACAAGGAGATTCTTTTTTTGACTTGGAGCAGAACAATTTTCTACTCTCATATTCCTTTTTGCAGACATCTTAAAGCACTGTTGATATTCTTCCCTAAATGAGGCAGAAACCAAGAAGTATAACAATTAAGAGGGAAAAATACCCAAGATGGATTGTTATTGATTTTTATCTTAGATGCATCCTTCATATATATATATAATCTGAACATTGAGTGAATTAAATTTCCATGAGGGATAAAAATGCAAACCTTGATAGAAGATCTGTGAAACATAGAATTGGAAGACAGTTGAAAAATATAATCTGGAAAATGTTCAAAGTCTTCCAAAGAAAGAAGGACAGAATTTGAGAGCAGTATTTACCAATGCATCACATTTGTTATAGTTGTCTGATGCCGCGGGGCTTAAAGTCACTATAGCAGATGATGTGACAGATGGTTTGTACTTGTAGCATTTTAGGGATATGTTTCCACCTAGCGCCAGACCACTGGTAACAGAAGTAGCTGATTTTTCAGAATACATTTTCTAAAAACATTTATTTTCATCATTATATTGCATAAGGATATATTTCATTTATTTTTGGATGATGGCTAAAAGATCACTTTTAAAAATGATTAAGGGGAAGTGAGAGAAGAACTAATGAAAGTGCGTGGACTAAATACATTCATTTTAAATCCGGGGACCATCCATGCAAAACTTTTAAATTTACAACCATAAGACGTAATGATGACAAATACCTCAGACGCCCTTTGTAGGATAGGTCAGTGGCTGTTCTATCATATTAGCTACAAGTGAAGCCTCTATTTGGGGCAGTATATCAATAGCTGCCAAACACACAGGGTGAACAAAGGGTTGATGTTGCCATCATGCCCTTCTTACACATTTCACTGTGGTATCTGACCAGTGTTACAAAGAGAATGCTGGAACAGAGTGTTACTGCTTATATGGGTCCAGCAGGATCACTGCAAAGTTCCTCTAACCCAGGGGTAGTCAAACTGTGGCCCTCCAGATGTCCATGGACTACAATTCCCATGAGCCCCTCCCAGCAAATTGTAGTCCATGGACATCTGGAGGGCCGCAGTTTGACTAACCCTGCTCTAATCCTTAATAGCTTTATCAAACTGGCTCTAGGAAAGCTGGGAAACAGGACTTCTCCAATACTATGCTAAGACTGAAGTATCTCTACACAAGCACCCTTACACCATCACATCCCTCTTCTTCTCCCAATTCTGAATTTTGTGAAAATTCCAGATGACACGCACATCTCTTCCCATGGCGAAATGAAGCTAGCTGCTAGACACTGCAGCCTGACCTGGGCTCCAAGGACACAGAGATAACCTGTGGCCAGACACCCAGCAGATTTACAGCCTACCCCTCTCGGTGGAAAGGCAGAGGTGACAGATACCAGGCTCGCACCCCTACCTCCGGAACCCTCTGTGAACTCACCCCCACCATTACAGATGTATGCAGGCACTAACAGGAAGACAGGAAGGAACTCAGAAGTTGAGCTGTACAATGAAATAATGTAAAAATGTTGATTACTTATTATAGTGCACAATTAAAAACAGAATAAAAACTTCATAAAAACTATACAGAACCAATAGCACATAAGACCAAACGTGTTTTGACCCTAGTGGGTCTTCCTCAGTGGTCAGAACTGTGATAATACACTCTATATAAAATATTTATATTAAACACATTAAGTGTAGCTGAGTGGTTGAATGAGATTCTGGAAGATAGATATTGAAAAATATCAGAATGAGCATGATTAAAAAGGAGAGTCTAATATTTAAATCATTCAAACATGAGTGGTGACTTAATGTAAATTATGGCTCCAACCAATACATGTACATTTTAGACTTTTTGAAGACTACCTCCTATGACATATGCCTAGGGTCACCACTCTGTAAAAATAATAAAAATAAGAGACTGCTTTTGAAAAATTAAAGAGTAAAATTGCCCATATTACCAATAGGATATCCCCATACATACCTTCGCTATTATACAATTCTATGCTGAGAGTGTAAGAGCCTCTTATGACGCAGAGTGGTAAGGCAGCAGACATGCAGTCTGAAGCTCTGCCCATGAGGCTGGGAATTCAATCCCAGTAGCCAGTTCAAGGTTGACTCAGCCTTCCATCCTTCCAAGGTTGGTAAAATGAGTACCCAGCTTGCTGGGGGGTAAACGGTAATGACTGGGGAAGGCACTGGCAAACCACCCAGTATTGAGTCTGCCATGAAAATGCTAGAGGGTGTCACCCCAAGGGTCAGACATGACCCGGTGCTTGCTCAGGGGATACCTTTACCTTTATGCTGAGAGTGTATCTCATGTGCGTCAGAAAAAAATCTATATCATTGTATTGGGGAGGAAACTATTCATGTCCATCTGTAAGGTTGATGTAATCCTGCTGTTGTTGCCCATGAGTTCTTGTATTGTGAGACATGGGGTAAAGTACTTCTTTATCCTATGTATAATTTTGTAAACTTCTATCTTGTAATTTCTCAGTCATAGTTTCTCTAAGCTAAAGACCCCTGACCTCTTTAACCCTTCTTCATAGGGAAGGTGTTCCATTCCTTTCATCATTTTAGTTTTTTTTTTTTTTTTTGGTGAGGCATCAGTGGGGAAAAACACTATATTTTACAAGGCTTCTGATCCATATTACCTTCCTTCTGTGAACTGATTACCTTCAGTAGTATTGAGGTGCCTCTATTTTTCTCTTACTTTTAGTCCATAAATTATTAAATTATGAACACCTTATTTATTTGAAGTACTATAATTTTTAGATAAGGTTTTTCATCAGAGAAATTTAAACATCTGATGAAATCTGAAAACTAAGAGAAAAATTGCAATCTTTAACCTGAAGTGTCATAAGTTGAAACAATTTCTTATTGTTTCAATATTGAAACAAAAGAGGCCTCGTGAATTGGATCAATAATCCATCCAGTCCATCATCCTTTCCCCACAGTGGCTAAAAAGGCTCATGTCAGGGGGAAGGCCTCTAATTGCTACTATTTCCCAAGCAAATTTCAGAGGTATGCTGAATTTAGAGCCATCATGCCCTTAATCTGCTGTCATTGAATTTGTCCTTAATGGCCTTAAAAAGGTTTTAAAAGCCATATAGTTCAGTGGCTTATATTACATGCTAGGACATTGAGTTTTCCATAGCTTGTGTGGAGAAATATTTTATTTTGACTACCCTTAGAAGCTGAATTTGAATCCTGAGAAGACTGAGGTGAATAAGACTGGCTATGGCTTACTTGATTAGGCATTTGGGAATTTTACTTGACCCAGTATTATTGCTGAAGAAGCAAGCTAATTCAGATGTGACTAATGACTTCTTGCATCTCCACTCAGCATGGAGGATGGCTTACTGCCTTAATCCAGCCGATCTGGATATGTGCATCTATGCCTAAAGGTTTAGACTGTTGTAATGTTATCTCCATGGGATGCCCTTGAAGACAACTTGGAAACTTTAGCTGGTACAGAACACCACAGCTTGATTACTATCAGGTACTAGCTGGAGTGAGCATTTATTCTGCAGTCACTCTGTTAGTTACCAGTCAATTTCTGGGGTAAACTCAACATGCTGCTTAATGCCTATAAAGTACTTATGTGGGAATACCCTTCCAGTATGCTGGGCTGCCTCAGTTATACTCATCTGAACAAGGCCTTTTGAAGGTTCTGCCCCACAAATTGTTAAGATGAGCAGCTGCGCCACCTTTGCATTGTATACTGAGGCCCAGACACATTCTATGGTCCTGAATCTTTCTGCAGAATATGCAAAATGTCACTTCTCAGGAGGGCATTTCTATGATGGAGATAGAGTTGTAGTTCAGGATTGTGTGTGAATTTTTGTAATGAAGGAGATACCTTGAGTCTCTATAAATAAAGTAAGTAAATAAATTTGCCATTTGTTTTATTTGTTCTTCCAAGTTCTGGTATTTTTAGAAATGGAGAAAAAGTTCCCATCAACTTCTATCATGTTTAACCTTCTTACATTCCCAGCATGTTATCCCTTGTTTCTTTTCAAGCAAAAAAGCCCTAGACTCCCCCCCCCCTCCGGATGTTGAAATCCCATGGTCATTTTGGTTTCCCTATTTCTGCCATTGAAAATGAGTTATTGCTAGTGTAGCAAAGGTTTTTATACATTTGCATTTGGAGAACCCTGCTTCAGTTCCTTGGTCTATTGTGAATTTCACCAGCAGCCCTTGATAATTCCTTAGCGTAATATATCACATAGGTTTTGAGATTAAAATGTTCTGAACTTTCCTAGAAAACAAGAACATACATAAATGTAATGAGCCTCTTGTGGCGCACAGTGGTAAGGCAGCCGTCTGAAAGCTTTGCCCATGAAGCTGGGAGTTCGATCCCAGCAGCCGGCTCAAGGTTGACTCAGCCTTCCATCCTTCCGAGGTTGGTAAAATGAGTACCCAGCTTGCTGGGGGGTAAGTGGTAATGACTGGGGAAGGCACTGGCAAACCACCCCGTATTGAGTCTGCCATGAAAACGCTGGAGGGCGTCACCCCAAGGGTCAGACATGACTCGGTGCTTGCACAGGGGATACCTTTACCTTTACCTTTTTACATAAATGTAGTAAATCCCTGACAGTTTAAAATACTATTTGGTTTGTGTGATTTCTAATTCATTTTTTTTTTAACTTTTAGGCCCACCACATTGTGAAGCTGTAGTGTGAATATGGGTGAAAAGAAACCAGAACCTTTGGATTTTGTAAAAGATTTTCAGGAATATTTGACTCAGCAGACTCAACATGTGAACATGATTTCCGGCTCTGTTAGTGGGGACAAGGAAGCCGAGACGCTTCAGGGTGGTAAGTTAACCTTGGCACAGTTGAAGTTGAGCACTGTTTAAATGAAAACCAGGAGACAAATGATCTTTCTGTCTCTCTCAGTGGAATAATACAAGCTAACTTTGATATAAAGTAAAAATTTCCCTGTGTGTGCTTTGATGCCATTGTTTCTTTTTGCAGCAGGGACAGAAGGTGATCAAAATGGACTAGATCATCCTTCCGTGGAAGTGTCGCTGGATGAAAACTCAGGAGTGTTAGTAGATGGATTTGAAAGAACTTTTGATGGAAAATTAAAGTGTCGATATTGTAACTATGCCAGCAAAGGGACAGCACGTCTCATAGAACATATCAGAATTCACACAGGTATATTACTGCAATTTTTATATCAGCACAACCACTGTCCAAAAGTTGATGTTGACAAATCTGTACATACTTTACTGTGTCAAATAGGTACTTTCTTTTTTCTTCTCCCCAATAGTTTTAAGTGTAACTTAACATGTAAGTATAGGGCCTCTTGTGACGCAGAGTGGAAAGGCAGCAGAAATGCTGTCTGAAGCTGTCTGCCCATGATGCTGGGAGTTCAATCCCAGCAGCCTTCCATCCTTCCGAGGTCGGTAAAATGAGTACCCAGCTTGCTGGGGGGTAAACGGTAATGACAGGGGAAGGCACTGGCAAACCACCCTGTATTGAGTCAGCCATGAAAACACTGGAAGGCGTCACCCCAAGGGTCAGACATGACCCAGTGCTTGCACAGGGGACCCCTTTACCTTTAGCTTTACCATGTAAGTGCAAACCAAAACTAAGAAATGGCTGATGTGGTACTACCTGGAAATAGTAACGGTTTCTGATCTAGTTGATTCTTACTGAACTTCATAACACAGTTGTCTAGTATTTTTTTCTTTGTTCTGCTGGGATGCTTTGAACCACTCTCATTAAAATGTATTGATTTGGTTCTTTCAGGTGAGAAGCCACATCGATGCCATTTATGCCCCTTTGCATCTGCCTATGAACGTCATCTGGAAGCTCATATGCGATCACATACTGGTGAAAAACCTTATAAATGTGAACTGTGTTCCTTCCGTTGTAGTGACAGGAGCAACTTGTCACACCATCGCAGACGAAAACATAAAATGGTGCCTATAAAGGGAACAAGGCCTTCCCTTAGTAGCAAGAAGATGTGGGGAGTCCTGCAGAAGAAGACCAGCAACTTAGGATACAGCCGAAGAGCACTAATTAACTTGAGCCCGCCTTCCATGGTGGTTCAGAAGCCAGATTACCTTAATGACTTCACCCATGAAATCCCCAACATTCAGACTGAAGCATATGATAGTATGACAAAGCCAACAGAGACTGGTGGGCTGCCGAGAGACCCACAGGACCTTATGGTAGATAATCCTTTAAACCAGCTTTCCACTTTAGCAGGGCAGTTATCTAGTCTGCCTCCTGAAAACCAAACCCCACCATCCCCTGATGTTGTACCTTGTCAAGACGAAAAGCCTTTTATGATGCAGCAGCCTGCTGCACCAGCTATTCCAGCTGTGGCAACAAGTATTCCTCGGAGCTCGCCCCCTACAAGCCCTGACCCTCGTCCTCCACATACTCAAAGAAACTACAGCCCAATCGCAGGCCCCAGCAGTGACCACAGTGCCCATGCCAGTACTCCAAGTATAAGTAACAGTCAGCCAAGTACTCCTGCACCAACTCTTCCAGTTCAGGATCCTCAGCTTCTGCATCACTGCCAGCACTGTGATATGTATTTTGCTGACAATATTCTTTATACTATTCATATGGGATGTCATGGATTTGAAAACCCTTTCCAGTGTAACATATGCGGTTGCAAGTGTAAGAACAAGTATGACTTTGCTTGCCACTTTGCCCGAGGCCAACATAATCAACATTGATGGAATATAAGGAGCATCTCACTTTCATTAATTTTGTGTGTCTAAGCACATCACTGTTTGTCTCTTACATTCTACGAGAGAGAATGCTTGCCCCGTCGGAATAATCAAGCAGTTCAACGTTAAAGGCAAACGTCTTTACATGCTGTCATTATTTGCTGGGTACATGCTTCTTAGTCACGTTGGTGTTCTTTATGTAGTTCCTCAATGGAAACAATGCTCATAGTGCAATTAAATTTTCATATGAGTTGTTAGCATAGCCGCCTGAATGTGGATTTCTGGAACAATGCCTGTCTCTAAGTATACAGTTTATAATCCTTCAGATTAAGCTCTGTCACAAAACAGCTTATTTATACTTTTGCCACATTTAATGTGCTTTGACATAGCTAACGTAGAAACTGTACTGTTGTATATCAACTGGCTGCCTCCCTAAATTTCTAAGAAGTCTTTTTGTAGGGATTAAACAAGCAGAATGTTCAGTTCTGTGGTTGAATTTAAAATCTGACAAAGTATTTGCAGTGGGGCCTTTGAAACAACAGAAAGCTAGAAGGAACTGCATATGGGAAAGACTTCAATTTTCCAGTACTACTGATCTCATTAAGAAATAAGGAAATGGTGCCTAGTTTTAATTGTCAGTAACCCTTAACACTGTGTGTAAAAAGAAAACACAACAAAACGGGAAATGTTTGAATGATGTACTATAATACTCCTGCCTCACTTGTCGGTCAGTTATAAATAACTCTACTGCCTTTAAGTGCTGATGTGAGTGCCATTTTTCGCCTTCTATTCATGGCATATTTTAAATACAAACCATGAATGCATTTCCTTTTGAAAAATATTCTAGTCAATGTGGTGGATATAAAGTTGTATTCTTTGGGCAAGTGCTTTGGTTGTAGTTCTGGAGAGAACCAAACAAATGAAGATAAGAACTACTATGATCAGTTGCAGTGAATGAATATTACAGAATGATGTGCAGTGGTCAAATTTCAGAACTGTGTACCTTAACATTGTCCAGCTTCCTACAAAAGTGAATAGGCACTTTAAACAGAACATACTGACAAAAACTATGGAGTACTGGCTCCATAATGGGGAACCTTAAGGGGCTTTCTTGTTTTGAGGGGGGATACTTATTTCAACATGCACTTTTATTGAACTTTTTAATACACTTGTCTTATTTACCTTGCTGTTGTCTCTTTGCATAACAAACATACACACATAGTGTTAAAGCAATATTTGGTTGTGATCCAGTTAGATTTCCACTGTTGTGCTAGTGAAGTTCTTCTGTCATAATGATTTACCTTGCCTTTGAATTTTATAGCTTTGGAACATAATAAGGGCAACATGAGATCCTTTTGTGTATAAAAAGGGCATAGGGTGGGTTGTACTGAAGCAAGCCAGGAACAGGCTCCCTCAGATGAAATGGAATTGGCTTCAATTCAACTTCTGTACCTGGGTTAACATTTCCATTCAATGAAATCCCTTTTATTTAATAAGTTTTGAATTAATTTTTTTTGGCATGAAAACCTTTATAGCTAGTTTCCCTTTATTACTTTGTTTCCATTTGTACCATAGATCAGACGCTTAGTACTTCTGTGTAACTCTAATCAGTGTTTGCATACTGAGGTACAGAGATAATTAACAAGCATTTTTGCAGTTGCCTTCTGCTTCTGGATGTATTTTTATGTCCAACTTGCAGCTGATCTGTAGAAAATCTTTTGTACCCAGGTATCTGTTACTCACCTCCTGATTTATTTCATCTGCACGGGATACTTAACTGGCTACAACACAGCTGAGTAAAAGCAGTTGAAATTTTACCAAGATGAAACTAGAATTGTCCAGTGAAATTGTATACAATGAAGTTTGGTCTCTACGGGCAAGAGTCAAGAACTGGTGCTTACTTCCCTTACCAGAAATGGACTTGCACAAATCTGTTGGATTCAATATAATCGCTATCCTAATGATTATGACAAACGCTCTTGTACAGCGTAACAAAGAGAGAGAGAGAAGGGGCTATGAATGTACCCACAAGGCCAGGGTTAGGTATATGTATACTTTGAACTCCATTCTGGTTACTGAATGTCACTGTGATTTGTACAGTGTAGTTTACAGTAGAGGTCCCCAACCTTTTTCTTTGGTCAGGGACCACCTCCGGGGCGAGGGGAGAGGGGACAAAGGTGGAAACTCGGCACTAAGGGTCTAGCAAGCATAGGGCATAGCAACCATACACCTGCTGCAATGAAAAACTGACAAGCAGAACACAACAGACCGCAAGTCTTATACATAAATCTGTCTGGTAAGCTAATCCATCCATACCAGATATAAAAAAGAAATGCTCAAATGTTAGTTGGCAGTGGGATAGTAATGGTGAGAGAACTTTCAGTCTCCTGGTCCTGTATGCCCTCTTAGCACAGGTTCCATTGATAGGGCTTCAAAAAGCATATTATGTCATTGTGCCAAAACTGTGTAAAATTGTGCTTTCTTCTAGTCCCAAAGATATATTGCAGATGGCATCCCCCTTGTAATGTTATAATTCCTGTAGTCCAGTTTGTGTAATGTATATCAGCAATTTAAAATAATTACTAGTTACAGCCATTACTTTATATCCATCTTCCTTAAGATGCCTTTTCATCAGAATATAAATCAGCAATAAATTAGCTATTGGGTTGAAGCTTTACTGGATCAGGCTTCAAATAAGTTCTTCTAAGTGAAGATGCTATTAATGAGTTGTATGTTAAGAGATTGTGTTGCATTAACAAAAGGTTTTTATTTTATTATCTGCAGAGGAATTTAAGTGGTTAAAAGGCAGTTTTACACATCTACATAGGCTGTAGCAGACTGCTACCTTAACAGTTTTAAGCCATAAACACTATTCATTGCACCTATGATAACCTTTGTAGACTGAAGGCTGTAGACTCCATACTATTATAGCCCTAAGTTAATTTTTTTAAATGTAGGATCACTAGAACTTCTAACATTTGTGGCTGTGAGCCAAGCCCTTTAAGTTTGCTTATTTCAAGGGCAGACTGAATACATGCCCAGCTTCCTTACAGAGTAAAGCAGGGCTTGAAAATACTTTAATTTGCATGGAGAGCATATTGTGTGTGTACTTTTGTAATAGCACAATGTTTTGATACCTATTTAACAGTGGCAATACTGTAAAGGAAGTGTTCAGCTTGGTTCCATTTGCTGTTTTAAGTACCAAAAGGTTAAAGAAGTTGTTACGTGAGCACTTAATAGAACACAAATATTACCAAATACACAAAAATGTATGTATTTATTACAAATTAGATAAAAATAAAATTGGGTAAAAACATGACCATAAGCGTTTTGACCAACTGGCCTTCTTCAGTGGTCAAAAGTGAAGTTGACCAGGGCAGCAGGTTATTTAAAATGAATTCTCTGAATTTTTTTTGTCTTAAGTCCACTTGGTCCAATTTTAAGAAATAACAGTATTATCATCATCATGTTTGTAGTCATTGTGTAACAAAATTGATTACTGAAAATGGCCAACTGGCCGAAACGCATTTTATCAGTGTAACAAATGGTCTATATTTGAAATAACAGTATGGTTTTATTCTGATCTGAGGCTACTGTTTAGGCCTACATTTGTCATTATCATTAATTTGTAATGTGTTTTATATACTTGGTAATATTTATGTTTTAATATTAATATTTAATATTTAAAACACAGCACTATTGGGCCCTCAAATTCTAGTTTATTTAACCTTTTGGTTCTTAATTAAGTCGTTTTTGGATTCCCTCCCCCTTGTGTCTTTTCTCGTGTCCATTTGCTGTTTAGCTGCATTCTATTAAATGCTGTTTTTTTTTGACCAAGGGAATGTAACTTGTAAAAACAAAGTTTTCAGTTGATTTAAACCAGTGTAAAAATACCTAGCTAGTAGATTTTCTACTTCAAAGGTATTCCCTGCCGAGGTGTCTTTGAGTACTCTTGTTTAAGTCCTCTTTAGACCTACTTTGTTAATATATATTCTAATGGAGAGAACTTATTTTGTATGGGTAAATTGACCTTTAGAGTAAAAAATACATTCTAATGCATAGTGATACTTTTTCCCAGAAAAAGGAAATTGAATTTCCTTTAGTATAACTCATATTGTGAGATGTCTCTCTTGTTTTGTTTTAAAGGAATAAAAACTAATAATTCTCACTTTACCTAGGTGAATGCCTGACTCAGAAGTTCCTGGCATCATCAGTGGGCAATTCTGTAATTATGATGCTGGCAGAATTCTGATGTCCTTTTGCTAAATAGTAGCTCTCCTTAGTGTAACAGTGGCAAATTCGTATGCTGCCTGTGTTGTGCTGAAGTAAAGCTGACCATAGTTCTGCACTTCGGATAAAAGGGCACAAAGCAGCTTGATCAGAGACCTCCAGCTGTACTTTCCAGAAGGTGTAACAAAAATGTTTGAATAAGCTTGTGATTTCGTATTTGATCTTATGCTCCCATACCATTTTGTATTTGTTTCAGATTCTAAGCAATCTAAGGCCACATATATTTTGAATATAAATGTTCTGTACTTTCAACTAGTGGTAATGTCTTGAGTACAAGTAGGTGATAGGATTGCAGAGTTTTTTTGAAAATGTGTACGACCAGCACATTGGTGACAAAATGCTAAAGCTTTTTAGATATTCTTGGAAGTATAATGGAAATTTGTAATTCAGAAGAATGGGTGTAAGGGCCTAGACTGAATCAGCAAGCAGGCGCTTTCTCACCTGTTTCTTACTTCACCCCATCGTGTTCCTCTTGCCCCACATGGGAGTCTGCGGTGGGAGGGGAAAAACTGGAGAGCACACCCTCCACTCCTAAGAAACAATGTCTAGATCTAAGGCATTTATAGGATTGTTATGCAGACCAGCAGCAATTTTGGGAAACTAATTTTAAATAATCTGGTTCTATAGTTTTCTTGCCTTAAAAATAAAAACACCTGCCTATACATGTGTAAACTGTAGTTGCACCTGTCCCAGCAGAGCAGCAAACAAAGTTAAACAGAGTATTGTAAAAATATTGTAAGCTGTTCAATGGCAGTTAAAGCCTAAACTCCCACAGCTTGAATGGTGCTACAGTAGCCAAGGTCAGGTTTTGATGACCTTTTAAAGCTTTAAAATTCCTTTCAACTATGTTAACTGTTGAGAGCTGTATTTAGTCTCTGAGAAAAAAGCAAAGCTGATAAAATGCAGTATTCTAGTAGGTTGCTGTACAGCCTTCTGGTAATTCTCTTGACTTGTGCATGTATATTGAGGTGTCAGAGAAGACATCCAAAGTACAAAATTACAACAAGAATTTAGGTAATTCTCGTACTATGCCAGGAAATACAGACTAGAAAAACCTTTCTGAGGTACAGAACCTATGACTTATGAAAGACTATTCAAAATGATGCCGTGCCAACAAACAGGAGATTTATGGGGAAAATCTAAGTTTATAATTTTATTGTATGATAAAATTATATCAATCGGGGAAAGGAGGATGTTTCGCACAATTACAGCAGCCTTTGGAATTACTGCCTTTTAAAAACCTAGTATTTCCCTTTGTAAGTACAGACTTCCCCTTTATAAGTACAGACTTTAATTCTGAGCCTTGCTTCTGCTGCACTTTGTCTGTTGCATGGGTGCAACATGTTGTTCTGGTGCTAGGTATTTTTGGCTCATTTAAAGACACTGATCTATGAGTGGAAGTAGTAGAGGAGGGCCTGCAATGGAAAAGGTTGGGGTATACACAGAAGCAAAACTTTGGATCTATGAGAATGAGACAAATCTTCACTTCAGAAACAAGGCAACAGGTTTTGAATGAGGAAATGTTACATAAATTCCTTCATGGACACTCTTCTTGGTAATTTTAGCAGTGAAGAAGCTTGCTTTTGTTGAAGCATCAACTATTTCAATCAGTAAAGGAGTGTGCTAGATCATACTTAGGTATTTTCTAGAACAAAGTTTGAGTCCAGTGGCACCTTTAAGAAAAAGTTTTATCCATGGTATAAACTTTTATGTGCACTCACACACTGCCTCAAATGGATTTGTAGTTCCCATTTCATTTTACCTGAGGAAGTGTACATGAAGGCAAAAGCTTATCTGTAACTAATAAAACCCAACAGGGTTGGTGGGGGACTCATCACCTACCTGATTGGCTGTCAGTCCAATGAATGTCCAATCAGGTACATTGTCCTGCCCCTGGCTGCATCCCCTTCCAATTCTATGTGGAAGAAGTGTCAGCCTGCTCTATTGGACTGATTGGGAGGGAAAGTGAGATGGCCTCGGACTGTGGGCCCGGGTCGGATAGGGAAGGTACCCCCATCCCGAGCAGCCCTGCTGCAGTCTCACTAGGGCTGCCCGGGTCAGGGGTGGGGGGGAGGCTAACACCCATTGTATTTTTGGTACAACGGACTTTTCTGCTAGTGCTACCGGACTCAAAATTTGTTCAGCAGCTTTGGACCAACATAATTACCCACTTGAAAGTATTTTCTAAGCAGCTGATAAGCTTATCCTCACATTAGAGCATCAATCTCACATGCACCAACACACAGAAACTTGACTATGGCATGAAATTTCTGTTCAAAATGCTTATTGCTTGTGTTTTGTACTCCCTGCACCTGGCAGGAATACATGCACTGCTACATGCCTGACAAGTATTTCTTAGCAATATCATTGGATTGCTGGTGGAATAAAGATGTGTTGGTAGCAAGTATGCTTGATGAATAACACTGTTTCTTTTCATTATACTGGTGCTTTAAATCTTCCAAGAATCCCACTTTCAGCTTATTGAGTTCTTGTGCCAAGCTCTTCATCTCACTTGCAGCAAGGTTATTATCTAGTAATACAAAACAGAGCACTACTGTTCAGTCTTCGTATCACACTCTTGATTTCTTCGGGGGGGGGGGGATACTGCTATCCTAAAAGGACAGCTGTAGCTCATACTTTTCAATTTGTCTTTTTGGTAATTTTTTTAGTAGAAATGTCAACTGCTTGCTACAGATAGAGTTTATTTACTTTTACTTATTTATTTATTAGATTTCTATACCACCCTCCCAGCAAGCTGGCTCAGGGCAGTGTACATCATGGGAAATGCGCCATAATAAACATCATAAAATAATTAATAGTTAATTAAAATGTTTAACATTTAAAATTAAGTTTAAAATTAGATTGAAGCAACAATTTTAGTTAGTATCAACAACATCAGTCGTGGGTTGGGATGTTGTCAGATCCTCCAGAGCTAGATTACAGTCAGGGGATATCTATAGATACCTGAAGCAGCAAGCAGTGGCTCACAAAAGCTTATACCTTGCCACAAGTTTTGCTATTCTGTAAGTTGCTACTGGACTCTTGCTGTATGGCTACAGGCAGACTAACAGGGCTACTCATGTTGATTTATTTATCTAGATTCAGAGAGTAGCTGTGTTAGTTTGCAGTAGACCACTGAGATTGAAGTCCAGAGGCACCTTAGAGATCAACAAGAGTTTCAGGCAACCTGAAACGTGGTGTGTAAGGTGCTACTGGACTTGAATCTAACCAATCTTGGGTAGGTCCTTTTTGATCTGTGTCCTGACTGGGGCTTCAGCACTTCCAGGACTCATAATACCACACAGGTCCACTCAGAATCCTACTCAGGCCTATTAATCTGGGTTTAGTCCCAGGAAAAAGTTCTTAGGATTGCACTAGAAACAAAATGTGCCTTAAGATACTACCAATATTATATTTACAACCCACTCTGCTTACACTGAGGAACCCAATTTTGCATACATGAGTTTATCAACCACAGATTCTGTTTAGTTTCAGCAAGGTTGCTGTTTGCATTTACCTTCTAGCCCCACCCTGAGGCTCTGAACCACATGATGCTTCCCCTATAGTGAATCATTGGTCAGCATTGTCTTCTTTAAGGGCAGCAGCCTCTTTGAGGACTCAGTGGAGGTGTTTCAGGTAACCTACAACATGAACTTTTAAAGATTCGGAGTACTGAAGGAGGGACAAATCAAATTTTCTATACTGTCAAACTATACCCACCATCCTGTACGACATGCTCTTTGGTTATGCTACTTGGGAGCAGCAAGTGTTTAAAATGCAAGTCTCTGCAATGCAGCAATTACCAGAACAGAACAGAAATAAGACCTTGCTGGCCATACCTTTTGCATTCTTCATTGTTTGAGAGACAATTCGCCGGACAGACTGGTCAGCTTGATGCAAGAAACTGGCTGCACAAAGAGCTCGATCAGCTTCCTAGAAAAAGGAAAACTGCTATGTCTCTGCCAGTCCTCCAAAAAAGGGGGGAGAATTATATACATTTTATATAAGAAATTAGGTTTTAACTGTCTATTATTTTTAAAAACCATGTACATATGAGTTTTTACATGCTGTTAAGTGCCCTAAGACTTGCCAGAGATTGGTGGCCTACAAATGAAATAAATAATACTCAACACCTGACCCTCCCATGTGTTGCAGGAGTAGCAAATATTAAAACTTACCAGTTTTGCAGTGATTCCACATTACCTTGAATTCTGTATTTTCTTCCAGTGGTTTAACTGGATTTTCCAAAGTAAAAGACAAGAAATTGAGCATCTGGAGACTGAATATAAACAAAATAAAAACCAGGTAAGCTGAAAGTGCACATACAATTCTTAGCCAGTTGACTTGGCTAAGGACCGAACATGCCAGTGACGGGATCAGTGAGAACCTTGTCAAGATCAACAGGATCAGGATTTCACTATTAGAAAATCAACAACCAAGAAGACTGTGGCATAGAGCATAGAATGCCAGACCTGGAACTAAAACTGCAATAATGTCCAAACTGCAGTTCAACCAAACTGCAAGGCAAGAAACAAAAACTATTTTGTTTCCTTCTCTCAATACAGGCTTACTAACAAGATTTTAGGTCTTGTCAGATGCTCCCATAACAATAAGTGAAAACTAGGATTCAGCTAATCCAAACTATTCTGGATTTTTTGGAACCACTGGATAGCTGGAGGGTGTTTAAAGAGGCTGCAGTCCCTTTAGGCACCTTCTGGGTAAAAGACATGGAAGATATTTAAAGAGATTTCAAGCCCTTTAAACGTGTACCTTGTAAAACACATTTAAATTTTAAAGGGACCATGCTCCCTTTTAAAGTCTCCATTTCATTGAAAACAATGCAGGATGGAGGCAACTTCTTTGCGGTTTCATAGACTTGGGCCCCCCTGGTCCAATCCTTTTTGAAACCTGGTTGTTGTTGTTGGGTTTGTTTGTTTTTTAAAGGAGAGGCACCACCAGCTATGCTGCAAAAATTTGGTGCTTCTACCTCAAAATATAGCCCCCTGGATCCTTGGATCAATTCTCCATTATTCTCCCAAATATTTACCAAATCCAAATACCATAGCAGTACTGGGATTTGGGAATACTGGAAAATTCTGATTTTTTTCAGATTCAAAATACCCATATCCCTAGTGGAAGCACATTGGAAGTTGCTGTACATTTCTTAAACTTTCTCCTCTGATTAGGGCTGCAATCTTATTTAACACTGTAATTATGCAAACTGGAACTCCACAAGGAGGCTCAATATGATGGAATAGTTTGGAAATACCCTAACCCCAAGGTTTTCCCACATCCCTCACAGAAACATTTAGAGACTTAAGAAGGATAATTATTTCTAACCTCACTTTCCTGTACCTACACTCACCTGCAGTCAACATTATGCGGTCCTGCAGCATGTACAATATTTTGGGTTAACATACAAAATCTTTTTTTTTTCATACCTGAGAGGTTCTCCAAGTATATATACAATTAAAAAAAAACAAGCCCAAGAAGTGCTATGCAAACATCAAGTTCTGTTTGAACTCTACAACACTCAATACAAAGAGCTGCTTCAAAATGTCTACATACTTCTCCTCCAAAGTATCTTCTGAACTCTTAAAAATGAGGCTGTTCTGCTCCCATGTGTATTTCTCTGAATTTGGAACTTCCAACTTCTGTGCCATTGCATATATGGTTTCCTCAGGTAATGGCTGAGTTCTCTGACAATTTCTCTGGAGACAGATCTCAACCTGACAGTCTAAAAACAACTGACAGAAGCCCAGTGAATCTACAAGAATTGCAAAATATTTTCACATAAGTTATTTTTATCTAACCACATTTTCTGAAACTGTGATACAAAACATCACACAAACAAGAAACAATTTGTATTACGGAAAAAGCAAACTAAATATTTCAGAGTCTGGTTTAACTCAGCTATGTAGGAACAACAGCTTTGATATGAGTCATTTTTCTACTATGATGTGAGCAATACTTACTACTCATGGATGGAGGCCAACAACTGTAAAGAGCAACAGTATTATATTTTTGACTCTATTCTTGACTCTAAAATCAATCCCAAGAATGCAAAAATAAACAGCCGGTTACAATTTCAATTCCATACAAGTTTTTGTTGGTGAACTGTAGCTTGGCACCATCAATGTATGTCTGGCTACTATCTGCACTGCCCTAATGACCTAATTAATTCCTAGCATTTTTGTCTTTTCCAGTGATTCTTGTCTTTTTGCAATGTAACCAGAGTAACATAGACTTAGTTCAGTAATTTTAATTTCTAGGAAGAATTCAGGCTTGATTTGATCTAGAACCCACTTATCTTTTTAGTGGTGCATGGTATCCATAAAACTCCCCTACAACATCACATTTCAAAGAAATCAACTTTCTTCCTCTTACAATCTGCCAGGATCTGCCATTTTTACAGCTAGCCACCAAGACTCCAAAAGCATTCCTACCCTTCCCACATGTTCAGTGAAGTACCCTGGACAGTCAAAGGATCTGTTTACATCCCCTTTTATAAAGCCAAAAAAGTTTTTAAAATATCATCTTTTTGAGTAAATATGATAGGCCAAACTTACATTTGCGAGCTAATTGGTACACTTCATATCTCATACTTCGATAATAAAAGTTGTCATCTAAAATAAAATATGTTGGTCTGAGAGCGGTAATATTGATTAAATGTTGACAAGATACTGTGTCGTCTGCTCCCAGAGATATTAAGCCTTGCTCTTTTAAACAGCCAACAAAGTTTTTCCAAGTTACTTCAGTTCCTTTTGGAGGAGGCAAATAATGGTATCCTTTAATAAGAGCCTGCAGGAAGTGTTCAAGGTACACCAATAATTCATGCCTGTAGAATTTCCAGTTATAGGCCTGTAAAGTAAAGTTATTCATATCTAAATTACAAGATAATGGATACAAACCAGAAATAATTGAATTTTTAAAATATTTGCTTTAGTGCAAGGCAGACAGTATAGTATTCATGTTCTTGATATTTCAGAAAATCAGCCTCCCTAAATATCAACCAGTTTTACACTTTTCTCCATCCAGAGTACCGCTCTGCCTTACAAAACAAGTATTTTGAGATTTTACAAATTTGAGGTTATAAACAAACAAGTTTAGCAAACAAGTTTAGTGTGACTTGTTTTTTAACCAGCATAACTATAGGTGTAGTTATAGAAGTCTGCTGTAACAGCAATAAGAAGAGCCCCTGACCATTTTGGTGGTTTTAGGCCCCAGAACACTATGGCACAACAAATGTTAACTTCTGAAGTGTCATAAGATTCTTTTTCTGTTGTCATTGACAATGTTTCTTGCCTAACAACTGTTCTAGCAACAGAAACTTAAGACTGCACTCAATAATTTGCTACTACAATATATAACATCATGCTAAGATAGATTCAAGTGGGTACCATGTTGGTCTGAAGCAGCAGAACAAATTTAGAGTCCAGTGGCACCTTTAAGACCAGCAAATTTTATTTCAAGGTATGAGTTTTCGTATGCACACACACTTCCTCAGATACAATATCAGGGAATCAAATTTATCTGTCATAGTTACATCACAATCTACTTGTTCAAACCAATTGTTCCAATTAAGAGACAAATTCCATTCCATGACATTGTATCTGAGTAAGTGTGCATGCACACAAAAGCTCATACCTTGAATAAAACTTGGTTGGTCTTAAAGGTCATCATGCTAGGATCACAGCCATCAGTGCTAGACCAGTAGCAGTAGGATATTTATTCAACTTATATTTAGCCTTCTCTTCACCTTGCCAGTATTGGCGCAGTGCAACTGGCGATGAAGACACTGTGATACGGGGGAGGGGAGATACCCCTCTACTTTTTGACCATACATTCTCAAACATTCGTGTTTAATTTATGAAATTTAATGTGAAATCTAAAAGGAAAATGATATTTGATCAACAGCCTGAGTTTAGCTAAGAGACGGAATGCCCACAACAGCTTGGGGCCAGATGCGTGCCTTGATTTCTGTTGAAAGGGCCCGCACTTAGACACGGAACTTCCACTGGCCAATAAGAGGGAAAGACCGTTACTGACCAATGACTGCTGTCCTTCCTGGCTCGTCTCTGATTGGCTGAACGCTTCCGGAGGCATAAGATCGTCGTAGGTGAGGCGAACGCAAAGCCACCCCTTTTGCTTCTCCAAACAGTCGCTGAGCGCTCGTGCCACGGTTGTTTTGCCCGCTGCCGGAAGGCCACAAAACACACACAATCCCATCGGCCACACGGAGGCATCGTCTGCCTTCTGCGTCATAGGTCGCGCTTTTCGTGCAGCTTCCACTTCCGTTCCCAAGGCCGGCGGGAAAAGAGGCGTGTCTTTAGTAAAGGTCACGCGGTTGGAAAGTGCCGGCAGATTCTAATCCGGGTATCTGGGGGGATGGAATAGGCGCGGCTAGCTCCTATTACTTTATTGGTTAGCTGCTATATAGACTGTTCCCTGATTGGTCAGCTGAGACTCACGGGCGGGACTGGCAATCAGAACTCTACTTGCGCGTGGTTGTCGGGGCTTCTGGGTCCCCCGATGCGGACCTGGCATTGATGGTACATTTCAGAAGCATTTCTTGGGTTTGGGCGCCATCTTCTTGAAACCAAAGGAGGATTGGGGTGCCGTGAAAACAAATTGGCTGACGAGAGGGCGCTACAGCAAGTTGTCCGTGCTTAGGAAGCCGTAAGACTCGTGGCATTGGGGGGGGGGGGGGCACAGAGCAGCAGAGACGCCCCGTTATCTCGAATCCGCTTTAGCAAGGCGGAGAGGTAGGTTGGCGAGGAGAGTGATCGCCCCATGTTCATGGTAAGGGAGGGCAGTTTCTCTGGCTGTCTCTTGCGCGCCGCATCACCTCCCCCCCGTCCCCAATTCTACCTAAATATGTCTGCATTAGGGAGTGTGGCGGCCTTGTCACTTGCCAACATGTACAGTCAAAAGACAGGGATGTTGAGAGGGTTACTAATGCCTGGAAGGTCGTTTCAGAAGTCAGCCCTCGTCCTACTGTTTCATCTCCAACTTGAATACCTTTGATGTGTTCTGGGGTACAATTCTGTGTAGATACTCCTGAGTCTCCGCAAGTATAACTTATTAGTGATACATAAGGAGCTGCAAGCTCCCTAAATTTATATACTGCAACCCATCGGTTACAGGCTAGTGGTCACTGCCTCCCTTTACAGTTTCTCAGTTTTCACTACTTGTTGTACCTTTCATTTCTGAAGATGACTTTCAATAAATACTTCATTATGTATTATTGGGAAAGCAGGTGTGCCAAAATGTTTTTTGACATATATTCTGACTATTTTAAAGAGATGTCAATGTTGCAATATTAGTGAGTCATAATAAAAATGTAAGTAATTTAAATCACAATAAATTTATTACAAAACAGCTCACAAAGTTTGACCATGTATGATAGAAAATATGTAGGGTTTAACTAGCAGTATTATATAACACTTCCTGCAAAACACTTTGGGTACAAAAAGGCTACATATTAGAAAATCTAGTATTAAAATACTAACACCAGACCAATTTCTGTTAAGAGTTTTAGATGCTCTATTCATTAGTTCTCAGAAAGTTAACTAATCAGATTGTCTTAGACTTTATCAGCCGTTCAAGTTGTGCTTATCAAGTTTTAACACATTTGTATTCATACTGTCTTTTGTTTCTGGCTCCCTTATGTTATGTCAGGTTTGACACTGAAAAAATCTTTAATGTTTTCTTCAGTTTAAAGCAGGCCTGCATAACTTACAACTCATCAAACCAAACATACCTCACAAGCCAGATGTAATATCCTATGAGGGGCTCAAATCTCATGCATTTGTTGCCTGCCTTGGGATTACAAAGGCAGGAATCTGACAGGCCAGGAGTTTGCACTTTGCTGGAGTCATAAATTGTACTAATCTACATAACTTATTCTACATACTGTATACATTCTAGAACAATCTATATAGAAAAATCTTACACTTTAACAAAATGTTTGTAGTTTGTAGATTTCCAGAAATTGCATCTCTTTCACATCATATGTTTACCCAAACAGAGATTAGTAGACATAGTTAATGGTAGGATACAAACTAAGTTTGCCACACAAAACCATGTTCTGTTTGTTTCCTTTAATTCTTTGGTAAAATAGGGGTTATTAACCTCAAGGTTGGGCCTCCCAGAATTGGAACTGATCTCCAAATTACAGAAATTAGTTCCCTTCAATGAAACAGCAGCTTCAGAGGGTAGATGTATTATTCCATAGAGTCTAGGAGAAGTTGAAAGTCCCATCTCAGGCATCATCCCCAAATCTCCAAGAATTTCCCAAGCCAAATTTGGCATTCCAACATGGACTGAATCCAGGGGAAAATTACTTATTAGTGAATACCAGAATTGTGGCAATTGTGGAGTGAAAAGAATGCTTGATACGTCAAATGACGAAGGTCTTAATGGTCTTCAGTATAGAACTATTCAGAAGTTAAATGTCAGCATGCACTTTATCAGATTTAGTTAGGAATGGCAGCAGTAAGTCAAAAAATACTCCTACAAAATGGTCTACTGATTGAGGTATATAATTCACAGCAATCAAACTGTATATTCTTCATTTGCAAAATAAAGGCACTATAGACATTTTAATACTGTCACCAAATTCTATACCATATACTGTATATATTCAAGTATAAGCCTACTTTTCCAGCACATTGTTATATGCTGAAAAAGCCCCCCTAGGCTTATAATCGAGGGTTCCGCTTATCTGTTCTTGTTGATATTGTGGTAAAGTTAGGTACCTTGGCTAAAATTGGGGTCGGCTTATACTTGAGTATATATGGGTAGTTAAATTAATGAATAATGCATAGTTCTCAGATGTCAAAAAGATACAAATGGAAGACACAGACAAAGTGGTTCTGAACAGCACTAACCCTTCTACATCCATTAAAGTCAATGAGCACAGAGAATAGTGTAACTTTCGGATTGCACTATAAGTTTTCTCAGTTCTGTTTCAATACAAGGCATCTTTAAAAATATCTGTTTCTCCTTGAAAACATCTCTAGAAATATACCACTAACAAAATTACAAAAACTTTTGTTCTTAAATATGTGGACAGGAGGGGTCCCCTACCTATTCAGTACTTTTTTGTGTGCATGTGCCCAGTCCAGTACAGCAGTCTATGCACAGATGCCAGCTTTCATGCATGGAACATGGCTGATAAACTGGGACACAGGTAAGAAAGTGCATTCAACTTTACACTTCTGTGAAAAGTGCTTTATGTACATAGTTTGCCTCACGGTTTACCCTCCTCTTCATTATATTTCCTTCACAAAATACTTTTTAATGTGCCTGAATCAGTTCACCTGAAAAAAAACTTCTTCAAAGGAGCTATTGTGTGCCTTAGGGGAAAAGCTAAGTGTTGTAGTGACAACAGCACTAGTCTTTTATTAATTAAAGCAATCTGATCTTTCTAGATCCAGCCCATTTGTTTTTTTTCCAAAAAAGATAACACTAAAGCATATACACCCTGTATATACACCCTGCAAATGAGATGTTTACTTGTATACTGATAAAAAAATTGAAAAACTTGAAAAATGTGTCATTAATTTAGCATTGGCACTTTTAAAAAATTATGCTAAAAGTGTCTATCTAAATTAGATCCCCAGTGATGCCCATGGATGCCATGGTCTCTGCTGATACCTTTCATGGCACTAAGCAAGTATTTTTAGAAAGTAGGCAGGGTGAGGTGGGGCTTTTGCCCAGCAAGGGCTCTCATTGGCTCCTGGAGATCTGATTGGCTGTGCAGATTTTTTTTAATGTTGCTTTGGCCACAGCTACCAAAACAGCACAAGGATCTTCACTGTGTGACTGAAGGTATGCTATGGCAGCCATTTTGTGGCTATGCACACCACAGTGTGTCGGAATTCTAAAGGTGACCACAGGCTCAAAAGGTTGTTGATCCCAGGTCTAAATGGATGAAACTCTTTCAAGGTATGTTCGCAAACACAGGCCTTGGTGGGATTGGAGGTCGCAAAAGAGGTCTTGATGGAGGTGGACCAGGCACAGGTTGCACTGGTGGCCTAAAAGGATGGAAAACATCATTATTGTCTGTTTTTAGAAGAGTTGAAATCACCAGTTTAAAATACTGCCTATTTGTAGAAACACATTTAATTATAGTAAAATGTTTTTTGAACATCTCAAACCTTGGCGTCGGAAAGTGTGATATTGTAAAGATTCCAGAATTTGATGTAGCAGTCTGAGGGGGAAGGAAAAAAGTAGGGATGAGTCATTTTTTCATGTCAATATAAAACTGCCTTACACTGATTAACAAAATTGGTCCATCTTGTTCGGTATTGTCTAGTCTGGCTTCGATTAGCTATATATGCACTCTGGCAGAAGTCTTTCTTAGAACCTGCTATCCAAGGTCTTTTTCCAAACGGAAATGCTAGGGATTGAACTTGGGACCCATGGTATGGAAAACATGTGCCCTGCTGCTGAGTCACAGGATACAACCTCGTTTATGTATTTTAGCCAAAAAAAACCTGCACCATTATTAGAGTTTTATTTTAGATTTTTATAAATTATTACAGAAAACCTGATATAAAAGATTCCTCCAGATACACAAATCATCGCTACCCTGTTGCCCAATATAACTTTAAGAGAAGGAGAAAATGAGCCAGAGGAATATACAGTTTTGGTTATACTAATCCAGTTTTCTGCAAAACAATATTTTGGGCTTGAACCTCAAAAAAATTGCACAAGTACTAGGGAGAGGTAGAACCAATTCATTAACCGACAGTAACCCATAAAGAAAAAAATAATTATCAAACCAATCAAAATTCTTACCCTCCTGTCATTCACTGAATTAGGCTGGTTTGGTCCAGTTGGCGTATTATTCTGCCTTGCCTGCTGTGCATTTTTGGCTCTTGCATGTTAAAAAAAGTAAGCAAAAGTAACATCAACATAGACTCTTAAAAAAAAAAGATTAAAGACTCAGTGTAGTGTAATATATTTATGCTTTACAGTCTTGGCCAAGTTACTTAATTTATTCTTGTACATGTATGATCCCCCCAGAAAAATCCTCCCCCTATACATCACCATTTGGTGATATATATGAGCACCAGGGTAGCCAACAATTGAGAGGAGGGGGGGTGAATCTGTTTAAAGTCTGAAGAGAGCTAGCTTGTTCAAGTGGGCTAACAGAGCAAGGATGAAGATCTACATAAGGATCCACTTCCCAAACATGGGTACCACTCTCCATTTTTTCTGGATGGGGTTTGATTCTCTTGTTTACTACCCCCCCCTTCCTTTCACATCTTATAAAACTGTACTATCACCTACAGCTGGTCATCAAAGATACCAATTTAAAAAGGTTTTAAGTGTTGACATTCTGATTATCCTTAGTTCCAAATGTTTAAATCTAGACCTCATCATAAAGCCAAACGATTACTTGGTCTTAACATATGTATTCAGTGGCTTCTGTGATAAGTTTTAGCAATCCCTTAGAATATGTGAGGTTAAAAAAAACAAACTGCCACCTACCACGTAAGTGTGTAATCTCCAGAGTGGCACAGAGTGTGAGTGCTGCTTCTACACATTTCTGTAACGAGCCACTCTGGCTTTGGTGATGAAATGTGTTTGAATTTTGCTTCAAAAGGAAAATTGCTTTTAGTGGAAGTGAGAAGTCACAATTAGGAACTTTACCATGGTAGAACAGAATGTGAAAGTAGGATCTGTACCTATTTTATAAGAGTATGATGATATTACTCAAAGCACTTTGGAACAACAAATTAGATACTAGGTTTCAAAGACTGGTAACCAGATAGGCTACAAAATTGGTTAACATTTTTTTCCATACAGTGTTTCAAAGCTGTCTAATTATTCTAACACAGGCTGCTTTAACCATGTCCTACAGGGAGCCTATTCTGATTATTATTCATATTATTTGTTACCTCTGGCGTCTTCGACATTCTCTGCAAAGCCTTCTTTCAATTGCATGCCTTTTAACAATTGCAGTAACTACTAGAATTAGCAGAGGTAATACAAGCAGGAAAAACACTAGGAGACCATCTCGAAGTGATGTATCTATGGGAAGAAAGCCAATGAAAAATCTTTTGATTTTCTTTCAATTAAGCACACAGTACAAAAGATTAAATGTCAAATTACCTCAGGCTTTTATATTTATAAAAGGAAAGCTTTTGCATTTCCTTATAAGCTGCTGGTACAACTTAAGATCTTTTCTCTATCCCACACGGGATACTTCCGATATGGCTGACTGGATTTATTTATTTATTACATTTTTATACCACCCTTTATGTCACCCCTATCTTCTGTGTTAAAACTACCATAATCTCAGAAAGGACTTTCATCATTCGTAATATTTTTTTCTCCTTTTTTGTTTTGAAGCAGAGTTCTGGGGGATGTGACAAGTTGCGGACTAATTTATGGAATTTTGATTTCTCAGTTTTATCCTATTGGTTTTGAAAATATAATACAAAATATTCCCTATATCACATTCCTGTGCATATGTACTAGTAAGTAAATTGAATACAGGACAGCAGTCTAGAATACATACATTTGAAGGGATGTTCATACATACATTTGCATACAATGGATTCAAGGCGGTATACGGAGTGCACTAGTGGCCTGCCATTTAAGTACCCAGACTGTGCTTAGAATCTGCTTAGCATCAGCAATATTTGGTTCAAACCATACCCTGGGCTGCAGTTTATTTTCTACATAAATCAGGTGATCACTTCACTACTCTAAATTTGATAGCTGGCAGGTTAATGTGAATTGGATCAACTGAAAAGGTTTGCATTTTACTAGAGATGAACTAATAAGAAAATTCTGTACTGATAATCATGCACATATGAAGCCCTGAAATGAAAGGATCTTTAAAAGCTACTCACGAACAAGAACAAAAGAATGACTACTTTGAATTATGTTTCCTTTCCTTTATAATGCTCTTTGGCTTTATGCCTCAAGCCATTCTATCTTATCACATGGTAGAATCATAAAAGTTTATTAATTTTAATTTTATGTTATCAGGAGATAGGATGCCAGCGACCTGGTAGTATTCGGGTCCACATCCCGTGATAGTGAATTACCTATATTTTATTTAGTTATCTGCAATGTGGAAACAGATCTATAATGATGTTGTGGGTCAAACACATCAAAAGCATTTATGGCTAAACGCTTATGCAGGGAAATGGAGTTTGGAAGGACCCCTGAATCCAAAGAGAGCGATGATCCCAAGACCTAAGTCCCCTTTGATTCCTTGCCAGTGAAGAAAAATCCCTCATGTAGAAGGTGCTAAATTCCATTTTTCAGAAACAGATAATTTATGATATTAAACAGAATGAAAGACTTATTGTTCTTACCTATATGAGTTGGGCCACTATCGATACTGCCACCATAACCTGATTTGTCACAAAAGGGAGGTGCCCATCCAGGATCACAGTGGCAATTACCTTTGTTGTTACACACCTGTTATTTGAAAAGCAAAACGAGAAGATAAAAAATGATGGGAGATATTACTAAAATGTGCAATGTTTTACAGAATCATGGGGGCATTCAATTATTTCCAGATTCAACATTCTTTGTTTTCATTATGCTGTCTGTACACTATCTTCCATTTGCTTTAATGATGTATAATATCTTCAGAAAAATTAGCAGGATTTCAGAACAGACAATGGATATGGTTCTAACTATGCATGCTGTTTTATAAATTTGGCATGATTAGTCTGTGCTTTGAGTCTCTCTCAATAGCCTATCATCTTTACCCATTGTGACTTAATGTCACAAGAAGATTTAAAAGCCACAAAACCTATGATCACATTTGCCATGGAACAAAGTCCAATCCGGATTCAGTGATGAACCTTTCTGCTCATTTTATTTTAGGATGATGCTAATAGCCTGTGGAATTATTAGAGGCTATAACACCAGTCCTAAAACTGGCATGAGACCACCGTAAGTACATCTCTCAAAACAAACGGCAGGATTCAGGATATAATGATTCATATGACCCTTTCTATAGTTCATGTTACCATAGAAGTTCATTAGTTTCTCCCAACAGTTTGAACTGATTTGTGTCTCTAGATACAATGTCGTTATTCCCTACTTGTAATAGCATTACCGCCTGCCATTGTTTTACTTACTGCACGGCCGTTACATTTGTTTGTTACATCACAGTTGTAACCAAGCAAGCTTGAATTCACACACTTGAAATCAACACAAGCCTGAAAAAAAAATTATGGCATGAGATATTGATTGTAAATACAAACTAATAATTTTATTGTATACAAAATAAAATAAAAAGAATGAAAACATTAAGAACCTACACTAGGCAACTAATTCCCTAAGCAATTGCATGCACACCCCAACAAGACAGCACACTTATAGAAGGTAGGATAGCAGAGAGCTTTAGGGAAGGGGCATAGAACCTTCAGGCCCGGGCTTGGTCTGGAGATGTCCAGTGGAGGTCAAAATAGGCAAGAGTATCAAGGAGGAAAGAGGGAGAAAAAACCTGCAGAGCGTAGCAGGGTTTTCCAGAAGACCAGTGTCCTGACTGGTAGAAATCAGGACTGGAGATCTGAAGAACAATTTGGGGTCCCAAGATAGGTGGGGTTTGGCTAACCTGGTTTGGGATTAGCTCAAAATGAAAAGTTTGAATCTCACTGGCTGGTTTAAAATTAACTGCTGTCAAATGTTCGCAGGAAAAATTGGGGGAAATACCCTGATTAAGCTAACATGAGCCAAATCGTGGGCACAAAGAACCAATGCTAGGCAATATAATTAACATTAATTAGGCTGAAGTGAGCTAGATCTACATGAACACAACAGTTTGGGTGAGATGAGACAGCTCCTGAAACAGTATGGAGTGCAAATTAATTATTTGCGTGCCCCTTTGGATGAGTAAGAAGGAAAAGAACTGAGAGTTAGTTAATGAAACAGCAACTTCTGGGGCATGTGAGGATATTGGGTGATGTCTCTATTGTTCCAAAAGAATTTTGTAATTGAGAACAACATGCCACTGACCTCAGTGAATTTGCACTTAATCAGTTTTTAATTCTAACACACCCGTCCTCTTCCCAGGAATTTGTATTGTTATGGCTGAGTGAATATACCTTTATAGGACTCCCCAAATTTAAGATCCCCTTGGCACTTAGCTGTTTTAATAAGCACCCCATTTTACAACCTAAGTCCAAAGTAAGAGAGGAACAGACTCCTCACATCCCAGATCCAACCCCTGGCACGTCAAGTTAAAATAATCACTTAGCAGAAGACCCCGGAAGAGCCACTGTCATTTTGAATAGGTAATTAACAGATTACTGGTCTGACAAGGAAATGTCATGACCTTATGCTACACTAGTGTGAATTCAGGTTAATTATAAGCCTGCACATAAACACATCTATTTATTTCATGGCCTTCAATAGATAAATGATGTGAAGAAACCAAACAGCTGAAATTGCTCAACTTTTCCCCATATGTAGTTGATAAGCACACAGAAATACGCCAGGAAAAAAGTTGGCAATTCTCCATACAAAACAGCAGTGCTGGAAACAGAGGACTGAATTTAAAAGTATCCGTGTATAAGTGGAATGCATGTTGCATCACAAGGCAGGGATCCTCACTTTGCTCCTCCTTGTTCTTTTGTCCCTGAGTCAGATCCCACACTGTACTATGCTACACTGTACTGGGGGTTCCAGTAACCTTCAGGAGAGTTTTATGAAAGACAAGGAAAACTGGACTGAGAAATGGACTATGGGAAGTTATTTAAAACCTTTATAACTTGATTTATCCAAAGCTTTGGTTAACGAATGTCAGACTGGCAATGTATTCTCTACAAAACCTACCCAAATCAACTTCAATATAGATAACAAGCCTGGCTGAATTAACTCATTTCCCATCTGAGTGATGTTCTCAATATCCACAAAAAGAAGCTTCAGCTAAATCTTCTGGAAGATTATGGCTTTCATGCCTTCCTACTGATAGGCAATGACAATATCATCTGAATCTCTTCTGGTAGGTTGTTCAAAGAATTGGTGGACTGACTAAAAAGGCTTCAGATCTAGCGGAGGAACCACCACTAGCAACCCTTTTGCCACTCAGAGTAGCAGCAGAAGAAAAATATGAAAAGCACATACATCACACATAGTCTGACATTACTTCTGGGGGAAACTGCTTGCATTTTGCCATAGTTTCTCATAATTTCTCCAGTGATGTGATGGCTCGTCCAATTTTTCCCAGAAACAGCATCGTGGCATGTGCACCCCAGGCACCTGTTCCCATCCCCAAGCTCCTGCCTGTTGCCCAGCATGGGTTTGCAACAATGTTAGAACTGCCTTGTAGAAGTGCAGCTGGCTCATGAATAGCAGTTAGTAAAAAGCAGGTAAGAGTCTCACCTTCCCTTCTTTACAAGCTGTTCCTTTCTGAACCAGAGATGGATCAGGGACGTCTGATCCTAAATCAAAATCAGTAGTCACACAGGAAACACCCTGTTGGTTCTGGATGTAAATATGGGGAGGAAGATTCTCATGACTGAAAGATGTACAATGAAGCTTCCCACACAAACTATCTCTGTAAAAAAAGAAAAGGGTAGAATTACAATAAAAATAAACATAAGGGGAAGAGTGGGAAAGGTCAAAGCAAAAATGATGAGACTATTATTGTTCACATAAAATGGAGGGTGTGTGCATGTGAGCTCTCTGTATGTGCGTATTACTTTAATTTTTTTAAGTACATAAGATCAAGGATGCTCAGCTATCCTCAGTCCCAAGTATACCTCACTGCTCCTGCTTGCTCTATTTCTCAGTTCTGATACTGGACATGGGCTAGGAATGGAGAAAACGGGTTAGGAAACAGACTGAGAGGAGGTAAGGCTGGGTTCATTGTCCCACGTGCTCTTTGTACAAGATCTCTGCTTTGTGAATGGGATAGACAAATATTCATTGCTGTCATGAAGAGTTTTGCACTCCATACCAATATACATGTTGCACAAATTGTTGCCCATGTTGCACAAATTTATACAAACGTGCATTCCATTTATGGCATTTGCTCAGGTTGTTTATTTCCATTTGGATATGCAAGCAAGCAGTTCCATGTGAGCAATGTCTAGGAGGGACCATATCCAGCAGCCAGACAAAAAATACCCTGATGGTTCTAGCTGTAAGTTTCAGAATAGTTTTATTGCATTAGTCATTGGTTATCGCAATCCTGCCAAATATACAAAAGACATCAAATAAAATGAAAGCATAAATTCTAAAATCAAATAGTTACGATTGATTAATAAAAACAGAGTTTAAATGATTAAGGCAACACAATTTGGTTTACATAATTCAGCCTAATTAGCAGCAAGGGGCAAATAGCAACTCTGTTCAAAATGTGAAGATGGGTATGTGAAATTCTCAGATTTCACTGTGCTCCAAGCAGTGGGCGGTAATTTCTTGATATATTTGGCTCCCAGGTCATCATACGGGGGACAATCAAAAATATAATGTATAAGGACCTCAATTACCTCCTTGTCACATATGCAGAGGCGATCAGATATAGGGATGTGAGAAAATCGACAACTACAAACTGCTGTTGGCATGGCATGAAGCCATAAATGGGTAAGTGCCATTCTAACTGTTAAAGGATGTTATGGTCACTAAGTATGGGAATCTATAGTGGTTTGCTTTAAATGATTTAAAGAAGGGTGCCACTTTAGAATGGGCTACTACAACTGAGTACCCAGCTTGCTGGGGGGTAAACGGTCATGACTGGGGAAGGCACTGGCAAACCACCCCGTATTGAGTCTGCCATGAAAACGCTAGAGGGCGTCACCCCAAGGGTCAGACATGACTCGGTGCTTGCACAGGGGATACCTTTACCTTTACCTTTACTACAACACTGTCATTACTGCATACATATGGAAAATCCATTCTCTCAGATAATTTCTGGATCTCAGCAGATCATCAGGAATAGAATATTGAACTTTATTTCAACCGAGAAATTTGGCCCTAGATGTTAAGTTTCAGGAGAAAGATGCACTAGAACAGGGGTAGTCAAACTGCGGCCCTCCAGATGTCCATGGACTACAATTCCCAGGAGCCCTTGCCAGCATTCGCTGGCGAATGCTGGCAAGGGCTCCTGGGAATTGTAGTCCATGGACATCTGGAGGGCCGCAGTTTGACTACCCCTGCACTAGAATCACAGAGTTGGAAGGGGCCATACAGCCCATCTAGTCCAACCCCCTGCTCAAGAAAAGTGTGTATCCAGCCTTTGCTTGAAGACTGCCAGTGAGGGGGAGCTCACCACCTCCTTAGGCAGCCTATTCCACTGCTGAACTACTCTGACTTTGAAAAAAAAATTCCCTCATCACTTTGTATTGTAGTCATTAATATTCTGTGAAAGGGGCAGGGAGTTTTTCTCCAGGCTAGTTGGTTAAAATGCTTCAATTGTATGGGTAAAACTTGTTCATGTAAATTTTATTGTCACAGATTAAAATAATGACATATTAGGATGTTTTGATTTAAAACATGCAGAGTTTTAAAAAAAACACATAACTAAAATCTTAGTAAACTGAATTTAGCTCCTAAACAAGAAATTGTTCAAACACAAACACACTTTTGATATAAGCACAGAGTAAATACAATGGTTATCTTACGTCTGGGTACATTTGACAAAAGTTGATCCTGACATTCCGCAGTTGCCAAATCTGTCTCCTTTAGCATTGGCAGTTTCAAAACAAACATCTGGTCCTTTTTTTGCTCCTGTAAAAACAACAAATAATATATTTCTAAAAAAAATCAACACCTTTCTCAATGCGAGCACTTTTCTCTCTGGAGGTTTTGTTTTTTACCATGAAGGATCACATTCACTTATTAAGACATCCCCTCTGTAAAGAGAAGGATTATGAGGAACTCAAGGCACCTTAATATTTTACAAGACTTGTATGGAAAGAAATACAAAAGCCAGACAAATCAAGCTGTGCGTTGCAACTTAGCAGTGCAGTCTCTCTGGAAAAAAAACAACAACTCTTATCTTTGAGTTTCCCAACAAGCAGCAAGGAAGCCTGCAGAAGGGAGTCAGCTTCAATTAGGGCTGAAAGGGATCAGCTGCTCAGCTTCACCCTCCTTTGTGCCTGAGGAACTGAAAAAGAAGAGCTGGCTCTTATATGCCACTTTTCTCTACCTGAGGAAGTCTCAATTGCATTACAATGCTTACAATTGCATTCCCTTTCCTCTTTCCACAACAGACATCCTGTGAGGTGGGTGAGGCTGAGAGAACTCTGATAGTACTGCTCGGACAAAACAGCTTTATCAGTGCCGTGGCAAGCCCAAGGTCACCCGGCTGGCCACATGTGGAGGAGGAGCGGGGATTCAAACCCGGACTTCTAGTCCACACTCCTAACCATGACACCAAGCTGGCTCTATTCAAACTTTTTGTCTGGGGTAAAGGACTCACTTTGTCTATGTCAGGTGAGATAATTCTACCTTAGGTTGTGCCCTGCAGGGGAAAGGTAGTGTTATGAATAAATAAAAAAAGGTTATTTTCCGACCTGTTCTGGAAGGCCTTGAACATGAGAGCTAATACAGAAAAAAGTTCCTGAATGAGATGAATGGCATTACTATCATGAGGATGGCACACAGAAGGAAGCTCACTCTTAGAGGTACCCTTGCCAGTGGCATTACTTCCAGCACAAAACTGCACACCAACAAAACTTCTAGTTTAACAATGGAGTTTTGAGCATTGCTGGCAACATACTGGGAAGAACATCATCATGTTGCCCATGAGGTGACATCAGTGCATCAGGATACCAGTGATTGTTCCCCCTTTTTTTTCCTGCTGCCCAGCTGAACAGTGGCTGGAAATATCTATGGGGGGCAGAAGTTCTTATGTTTGTAGCAGGAATCTGGCGACTTCAGAATTGAGGCCGCTCTTAGAGATGGTACATTCTCCAAAGAACAGTTATCACACAAGGTCGTACAAAGAAAGACAAGGGCCTCAACACTTGTAGACATTTAAAGATAAGAACCAACTCCTTAAACTGAGCTCAGAAACAAACAAAGTGAGGCCAAAGAAGATGTTTAAGAATTTGTATATTTAAATTAGACAACTCCAAATAAAAGATTAATGGCTGCATTTTGGACCAACTGAAGTTCCCAAGTTTTTAACAGCAGCCTCATTGCAGTAATCAAAGGTGGAGGCTGCCTGCCTGCCAACCTAAGATTATCACTGGGGATCTTGCTTTTGTTCTGTCACTCCTTGAAATAAATTGGGAACTGCCAGAGAGAGAGAGAGAGAGAGAAAGCAGATTCTCTCTTGTGCCCCATTTGTGGAACTCCCTCCCTCAGCTGTATACCTGGCAGTCAATGTTGCTGAATTTAAAGTCACCATATGAAGGCATTTCCAGTTGCCCAGGGTGTTTGTAAGTGGCTAAAGCGCTTGAGTTTGTGCACATGTGCATGTTTCTTTCCTTGACTTCTGACTGATTTGTGTGTTGCTTGTGTAATTTTATGTTGTTTTTAATTAATGAGCCTCTCCTATGGATCACAAAGACAGTTTTAATCATAATACAGTTACTTTTAATATGCACTGCTTAAAGTAATTTTTTTTGAGAGGCAGCATAAAAATATTTGAAATCAGTAACTAGTCTTTAAGCTATGCCACAAGGCCAGTAAATAATTCAAAAGTAAATAATTCAAAATGTACCTTTTCCAAAAAGGGATTCACACTGAGAATTGTAATTCTGACAAACTCCATTATAGCAGTACTCTTTCTTATTGTTACAAGGATAGCCATCCATGATAAACACATCTTCTGGACAGTAGGCATAAGATCCATTGCAGTATTCAGGGAGATCACAAATGTTCATTTTTGGCCTACATTGCATTCCTGCTACTTTAAACTAGAAAAAGAGGTGGTTTAAAAAAAATTATAAGCATATTAATGCTTTGATATCAATACACAAAGTATAATGGTAGGGAAACAGGCCTGCAACCACAGCTTTAGAGAGGAAAGGAAAGGAAGAATGTAGATGCCAGGTTTTAACAAATGGTCCCATCATTATGGCCACCTATTCCAAAACTGTAGGGGATGCCTGTGCCTTTATTAGCTACACTGAAGGAAAAACTAAAGGAAATATGGACTGAATACTTTTCTCCTAATAGAAGGGGAGTGTTTCACCAACTTTCACTCATATTGTTCCTGGGGGGGGGGGTCCTCTATGCTCTAAAAGCAGCATTTTAGGGAGATTTGTAGACTGCTTTGGTGGTGGTGGGGAGAGGGGACAAACCCAAAAATAAAATGAAAAGTTCCAAGGAAAAACAAACCAATGTAGCAATAACCTGGCTCCCTCATTCCAATCATGTAGTCCATAAAAACCAACAGTATACCTAAACAACATAAAGTGAACAACATAAAAGTAAGCAATCTATAAAACCAGCAGCAAAGAAGGAAGTAGCACTGAATTCTCTTAAGCCGAAAAACACATTAAAGAGGGAAGGCTGCAAGCTTCCCTGAGGAAGTTTCCATATGAAAGACAGCAAAGGAGGAGGATGGTTCAGAAAGAAAGATCCAAAACCTTTTCCCACAGAACCCAACCAGAAGCTCCCAAAAGCCTACAAGCAGGATAGAGAGACCAAGCCTTTTACATAGCACTGGTATTCAGGGTCACACTGCATCTTAGAAATTCCCTTTAGCCATACACTACTCCAGGGGTAGTCAAACTGCGGCCCTCCAGATGTCCATGGACTACAATTCCCAGGAGCCCCTGCCAGCGAATGCTGGCAGGGGCTCCTGGGAATTGTAGTCCATGGACATCTGGAGGGCCGCAGTTTGACTACCCCTGCACTAGTCAATAGATCAATGACTATCATATAGTTTTTGTCTAACATCCTTTAAAAGCCACCAGAAAGCCTACAACACATGTGTAGACTTACTTTCCTGCAGCTGCTCTGGGTAGGGTTGCCAGCTCTGAATTGGGTAATTCCTGGAGACTTTGGGGGGGTAGAACTGGGAAGAGGTGAGATTTGGGACAGGGAGAGACATCAGTGGAGTATAATGCTATGGCGTCCACCCTCCAAAGGAGCCATTTTTTCTCCAGGGGAACTGAACTCTTTAGTTCAAAGATGAGCTATAATTCTAGGGATTCCCAGGTTCCACCTGGGGATTGACACAGCTAACCATGGGGAGGGGCATTTTAAAGGTCTGCATAGCCTTCCTTGGCTCAGGAACATGGTGCAGTGGGAGGTTATCTTTCCCCATTTTACAGCTGCTCAAAATTAACCCAAATTCAACAATCTCTTTTGAGTCCCATTCCTCTCTGGGCATAAATATGCTATATTTGTTTTTTGGGGGATAGATTTTTGGGATATCAGCTTTCAAGAGTTTACTTTAACCAAAATCTTAACACTCAAGTGAGAGACGCTTATAAAACTTGTAGGGAAAGAATTTCAAGCCTACCTTACAATTGTCACAGCATAAACCTTCTGCACATTCTGACCCAGACTTTAGTTTGCAGGTTGCAGCATCACAGCATGGGCTGGAACACTCCTATTGTGAAAATTAGTTCAGCTGATGTAACACTGAAGTCTTAAATGGCATTGAAACAAAGGTAGCAAGAGGTGAAGCTTTACCAGTGTGGTCTCCACCCTGACCCACTGTCTGTCACATTTAACCCAAGAGGTTTCTGAATGCTGAACATTCAGCACCATGAAAGGAACAGAAAAAGAACAGTAACTTTTAGTTAGCCCCAGGAATAGGGGGATAAGATGGTTCAGAAAAGAGGGTAGAGACTATTTACTGGGGTAACATAGGCTTGCTGTCTCTACCATTTCCAAGGTTAGAGTTGTCAGTTTAGGAGTGCAGTTAGCAGACAAGTTTTCCCCAGAAACAAGCCAGGAGAGAGGGGCAACTGAAATATTTACCCAAGAAATCTGCACAATGAAAGATACTTACTTCTGCTGTTCCACAGTCACATTCTTCATCCTTATCCACTATGTGATTGCCACAAACAGGTTCTGTGAAGATGTCACTAGGTCGGGGAGGATTTCTAAGACAACTTCCACCACCTCTCAAGATGAGATTTTCAAAATCATTGGCACTGCAACTGCTGAAGTTCTTGGACCCACTAGAAAGCAGAATATTGTCTGGCATATTTATTTACCCAGTCAAATTATGCCTACCAACTTACCCATCTGGTGGCTAAAAGTATAATTTCCAAAACAATTGGGATCATACATCTCTTTTCTAAAACTGGAAAGCAGTTGAGCGGTCTGGGTTTCTTGCAAACAAAGGAAAGTTATGAATATTAGAGAGGGTGACAAAATAATACAGCATAGTGCATTAGTCTTTGCTGAAGATATTCTGCTAATACCAACATACAAGAAGCCATCACAGCACAGTGGTTAGTGTGTGTCAGGCTAACTGCTTGAGCAAATGACAGAAACAGCAATGTCTCTTTGCAAAGAAGAAATTGTAAGCTTGTGAAGCCTCAGTTAGCCTTTGCGGCCCTCCAGATGCCCATGGACTACAATTCCCACGAGAATGTTTGACTACCCCAGCCTTACAGTATCCAAGGAAGGAAGTGGTTATAACCTCCCCGCAGTTTTGCTATTTGAAACTTCCCCATCTGCTATATCCAATTAGCATTACAGTTTCTGTTTTTGGATAGCATACCAAGTGAAAGCTGAAGGGTTAAACTACTAGTCCCTTGCCTGAACAATTGTGGAAGCAAACTGAGATTGCATAAGCCCACAATTTGCATTATAAGGGCAGGGCCAAGTCATGTTTGAATTCTAAGGGAGATCTGGATTCAAAGGCCCTCTCATCCATGAAGATCCCTCGGTGACCTTACGGATTCAGTGTATGTTAGACCAATTTGCCTCACAGAATTGTTGTGAAACAGAGATGGGGAGAGTTATTTATGAAAGCTCATTGAGCTCATTAAAGGAGGTTAAACTGTAATTGGCAGAATACAGAAAGAAATTGGATGAACAATTAGTAAATTCCATTCAGTGGAGTCAGCTGGAGTGGAGAGACAGGTGATACAGCTCCCAACGCTTGACCAAACACCAGTTCTTTCTGTCAGGTGCTTGGGTGTGATTTTGAATCCCTCCCTTTTAATGGAGGCCCAAATCACAAAGGTAGCCCGCCTAGTATTATTCCATATGTGCCAGGCAAGGCAGATTACACCTTATTTCTTGGAGCCAGATCTAGTCGAGTGAGCCATGCCAATGGTCACCTGTAGATTAGACTTCTGGAACTTGATCTACACAGGGCTACCTTTGAGACAGCCCTGAAAACTACAATTGGTCCAAAATGCAGCTGCCCGAGTCCTTACAGGGACTCAGCGGAAGGCACACATGACACCAGTGCTCTCCCAGATGCATTGGTTCCAGATTGGAGATTGAATCAGGTTCAAGGTTTGGCTACCAACCTTCAAATCTTTAAACGGTCTGGGGCTGGCATATGGATGGGACCATCTCTTCTGTTATATTCCCCCTAGAGCGTTAAAATCTTCAGATCAACATCTGCTCAGGATCCCCAGCCCAAAGGAGGTGAGATTGGCCCTGGCTCCAGGTGTTAGAGAATATTATGGTTGGGGCCCAAATATCCACCAATAAATGGCTCACCACTGTGATATGGAAAGATGAGCTCCTCAATGACAAAATCTCCTTGTCTGGAATATTGGTTGGGAGACATTGTATTAATAATGTTTTCACCAAATTGTTTATGATGTTTATCCACCCTAAGCAGTTCTGGAAGGGTAGGCTAGAAGAATACTGTAGTCTATACAGTATCTAGTGTTCCATTTAAGGCAGTATCAGTGGGTATCCTGCTTCAGTTCAGGACTAGATTATACTACTGTAACACAAGATTCTGCAATGTACCAATATTGGGATTGTAGTATTTGATAGGCATCTGATAGATCGAGGAATAAAGATTGACATGTTAGGATCTAAGCTATAAATTAAAACAATGCCTTTAAAAAAACCCAAACTAGTTCTTACTTAGCTGTACTGTGCATAACGTAGGAACCCCGACATCCTTCATCATCATGATGCATACCCAGATTATGGCCTAGTTCATGTGCAACAATTGATGCATGATGAATCACATCTTCATGGTTAAACTGGCGAACAGATCAAAAAGCAGTGATGTAAACATTATAAAAACCTTTGCAGCAACTCTGGCTCCTGGACACTGAAGTGTTTCTCACATTTGTACCTGATCTTAGACTGAAACTTCTTGTAATTATTACCAAGCTGGGAATCACCTATTTCTCTAGTACTTCCCATCTACCCCCACCCCGCACCTCCATCTCCAAAAAGTTCAGGACAGGCAAGATGGTTCTGTCTTCCCAATTTTATCCTCCCAGGAACTTTATGAAGTAGATTGTGTCTGACAAGGTCACCCAGCATGCATCATGACATAATGAGGATTTCATCTGCTCATCCAGATTCTAGTCTAGTACTCTAAACCACTATACAACATTGATTTCTAAAGTAAGGGATTATAAACTTAAATCATGAGAGCCAGGATAGTAACTGAAGAACTGGGCTGGGTCTGAATGTTCAAGAATTTTGCTGGGTGAACATAGGCAAGTCACTTTTTCCTCAGCTTCATCTCACATCTTCTGCCTCACAGATTTATTGTGATTTTTTAAATGGACGTGAGAAACTTGTACACAACTCTGATCATACGAATACATTTAATTGACATAATTAATCCAATTCATGGAGTTTGATGGTTTTTGCTTTACAATTTAGGTTACTAGTACAAAATTTGGATAATCTATTTATTATTCACATGCACATAGCAAAAGCATCTGCACAAAAATTACTGAGCATGCTTTGTGACCAAGAAAGGTTTTATTTTGCACTTGGTTTTATGACTAAATATTTAATTAAGGCAAACATTTTCTATGCTCCCTGAATGAAGCACAGTTGTGCTTCAGAATTAGGCCAAAGGCCAGTGAATTAAAACCCACTTAAAAGAAATATATGTTTGTAGAGCTAGAACAGAAACTAATTTTGGGCTAAGTCTCCAACAAACAATTACAAGAATTTCAATAGGCATGGCTGAAAAGAGGTATTCAGGTATATACATCTTATGCTTAACAGCATGAAAATGTAGTGTACTTACAGTGCTGATTGACCCTCCAAAATCCCGGCTACATACTGTCCCAATAAAAGCCATTCCAACAGTTGAACCAAATGGCTGTCTCCCTCTGCAGTGCAAGAACAGAATTTGAGTAATGTAGCTGGAATGGTTTGCATGGTTCATTTGTGCTGAAGAATGCAAGCTCTGGCATCCAATGTGAAATTTGGAGGGTGACCAGAGGCCCGAAGACCAAATCCTGTGAAGAAAAGCTAAAGCAGGGATAGTCAACCTGTAGTCCTCCAGATGTCCATGGACTACAATTCCCATGAGCCCCTGCCAGCAAATACCCCTGAGCTAAAGGACTTGGGAATGTTCAGTCTGGATAAGAGGAGGCTGATGGAAGACATGATTGCTCTCTTTCTGTATTTGAAAGGCTATAAGAACTGTTACTGCTGGTAGCAGATTACAGGACATGCAATAATGGATTTAAATTATGGATGGAAAGGTACCAGTTGGAAATGAGGATTTATTTATTTATTTTTACAGTTAAGAGTAATTCAGCGGTGGAATCAGCTGCACAGGGAGGTGGTGAACTCCACCTTGCTGATAGTCTTCAATGAATAGATGAACACTCGTAAGGGATGATTTAGGCTGATCCTACACTAAGTAAAGGTTGGACTAGATGACCTGTATGGCACTTTCCAATTCTATGATTTTTTAAGTTCTAACGTAGTGAGTAATATGTGGAAGAATCTCAAACTCAGATATGAATGCCAGCTTGTAGTGGTTAAGAGTGGCAGTCTCTAAACTGGAAAAATTAGTCTGATTCCCTACTCTTCCACATGCAGCCAGCTGGGTGACCTTGGGCCAATCACAATTGTTTCTGCCCCACCTACCTCACAGGGTGTCTGTTGTGGGGGAGAGGAAGGCTAGGCAATTGTAAGCTGCTATGAGACTCCTTTGGGTAGTAAAAAGTGGGGTACAAAAAAATAGCTCTTATTCTTCTTCAACATCCAGACTGAAATATGTCTAATTTTAAGTTAGACCATTTGTTCATCAAGGACAGTCTTGTTTTCTGTGACTAGCAAGGACCCATGGCTTAGGAAGGAGATGATCTTTCCTAATACCTAAGATCCTTTAATTGAAGATGTCAGTAGCAGTGTGCATTTGGCTAAATCTGAGCTGAAAAATACCTTTAAGGTATTTTTGAGATATCCTTTCAGACAGATATAAATTTTGTATATCTGAAATAGCTGAGTTCAAAAAATCCTGAAAACATATCAGATTTTTCTGGATCACTGGATAGCTAGAGTTAAAAGTTATTTAAAGGGATTGCAGTCCCTTTAAATGCCTTCTGGGTGAACTGTCAACTTGGAGAAGGCTTTTAAAGAGACTGCAGTGCCTTCAGAGTTCACTTGCAGTGAAGTCACTGCTTGTAGAAGGCATTTAAAGGGACTGCAAGCCTTTTGAACACCTTTTCTCTCCTCCATTGGAAACATGGAATATGGGGGCACCTTCTTTGGCAGCTCATAGAACTGGACCCCCTAGTTCAATCCTTTTGAAAGATGGGGGCTTCTTTAGGGGTGGCAAAAGCAACTATACTGCAGATTTGGCACCTAAAAAAACGCAAACACACCCAAGCTCCAGATACCCCCAGATTAATTCTTCATTATACCCTATGAGGACCATTGGTTATAAGTAAAAATTTCAGGATTGTCCAATATTTACTGAATCTGAATACCATATCAGTATTGGGATTTGTGAATTTTGGAAAATACTAATATTTTTCAGGTTCTTTCAGATGTACCTGAACCTGCAAAATACCATTTTGGGTGGGGGTTTTTTATACCCTAAAATGCCAGTAATAGTATCTGGGACCACCTGGAAAATATCTGCATTATCACTTTTCCAACAACAGCACTGAATCCTAATGGCTGCTGATGTAAAGCTACTGAAAACATAGAACGTGCCCCGAAATGCAACAGTGACTAGGACTGTCAGCTTCCAGGTGGTGGCTGGAGAACCCCTGGGATTACAATTGATCTTCAGCTGTTAGAGATCAGTTCACCTGGAGAAAACAGCCACTTTATACGGTGGACTCTACAGTATTATAGCCCACTGAACTCCCTCCTATCCCCAACTCAGCCCTCCTCAGGTTGCATTCCCCAAAATCTCCAGCTTTTTCTGATCCCAGAGCTGATGATGCAAGCAATGAGGTTATAAGTGGAGCTGGATGCAGGAATCATATCACCTCTGTCCTGAAATATCTGCACTGCAATTTAAAGTGCTTTTACCTATAAAGTGTTTTTACCTATAAAATGTCTTGGACTAGCATACTTGAAGGCTTTCCTTGTCTTGAACTGACCAGTTCATCCATTAAATTTGTTTTCCCAAGTTCTGCTCCGGTGCCCTGCCCTTCTGATGAGTGCTGACCAGGGACTGGGGTTCTCAGGGGAGATACTTTGCTTCTAGAGGCTTGCCTGATACCTAGTTTATTGTCCTTTAGATGAAAGGACAAAACATTTCTCGTTATGTTTAACAGAAGAGTTCCATCTTTCTTAGCTGTTTGAATAGTCACTTCTAGCATAAGGCTGTTTTATGGCTTGCAATTTTGAGTCTTGTTTTAATATTGATCATCTTTATATCTGTTGTTTTTATGATTTTATTGTAGCATTTTTTAAAATCTTGTGTACAATCCTGAACAGTTTTCTGCCTGAAGAATAACTTTCCTACACAAATAAATATAGTCAGGATTTTGATTCAAATAGCCAGGCCAACTGGGGGGGAGGGATATCCTCCTTCCACACATTCAGCCTATATGTTAGCCAGTCCTCTGTGCTCTTGGTCTCATCCCTTTTTCTTTGGATTATAAAATGAACATTCTTTAATTCCCATAATATCAAAAAACTTCCACATATATATACACACAAGTCCCCTGAACACAAAATTTCAAATTCTGAAAGAAAAAAAATACAAATTGCACACAAAAAGTATACTTAACAGTGCAATACTAAGCATGATTATACTGTGCTAAGTTCTCTGATGTCAGCAAGCTTAGAAGGATGTCATTCTGTTTAGGATTGCACTGAAAGTTTATCAAACGTATGCATGTAATGTATTTAGGCGCATTCTCCTAATTTGCATTATCTATAACAGTGGTCCCCAACCCCCAGTCTGCGAACCGGTACCGGTCCGTTGATCAGCCGGTACCAGGCTATGGCTCCTCCTTGTCCTCCTCCCCAGCTACTGCCTCAGGGGCTGCCCTGCCACTCTGCCACTGGCTCACCTTTGTGTTCTCCAGCAGCCGCTATGTCTGGGGCTCCCCCTCAGCATGGCACGGCGCAGCTGCTGCTGGCAGCGCCTACCAGCGGGCAGTAGGAAATCAGGGGTGCCGGCGGGAAAGCAAGTGGAGCAGGGGCTCAGGTGGTGGTGGCAACATCCCTTGGCAAAAGACTACCTCCCCCCTGGGCCTCAGTAAAATTGTCAAGCGTTGACCCCCAGTGATAAAAAGATTGGGGACCACTGATCTATGAGACCCTTTTTTAAAGCTCAGGATGCCAGGTCCAATTAGTGTTCACATATTGGCTGATGTGAGGGAACCATTGCTTACATTATGAGATGGCTAACATCATTTCTTGGTTGCTTCATGAGAGTTTTCTGTCTCCAGGTTGCAAATGCACTCAGTACATCTCCAGCTGAACCAGTATCCACATCAATGAAGTTTCCTTTAGTCCATATCTCCAGTCCAACTAGGACAATTTGTATGTTTAAAGAACTGAACATCTGCAATTACACAACTGTCATTACTGTACAAGCCTCAGTAGGTTGATTGGATGTTAATTTCCCCAAACTCTGCATATTTTTGTATGGATACTGCTTCTTAACTTGTATACAAATGTATGCATTTCAAGTCATTCCTGGTAACACATTACACGGTGCCATAGCTGCATCTCACCTTATCTATATATGTATGAAGCTGTATAAATAGGAGAGAAAATGCTGATTGGATTTTTAAAAATTGGCCTTCCTCCTTGACACATAGACTGATGTGAAAATATAGTATTATATAAGGCTATACCTGGATACTGATAGATCTCAAATATGCTATAATCCCACTACAAAAGTAACTGAAAAACCTTACTGGACTCTTTCCCCATTTGGGAAGATCTGCAACCCCTTACCTTATCAGGGTAGCTCTGAGAGTGTTAGCCTTTTCAAGGTGGAAATAATTGGCTAGTACAAACTTGTACCAAGAAATAAAGATCTTACTAGAAAATCCACAGGCCTAATGCCTGAACCAAAGTTTTACAGAAACAAGAATTGAAGCCATTATTTCACTACACTCTGTGATGGCTTACCGCATCAACCTGATTAGCGAGTTCAACTATTTCCTTGCTTATAGCCACCTCATCTTGATGTTTCTGCAAATACTGAAACAATTCAAAATATTAGATGTTAATGGATGGGAAATGTAGATACTACACCAACAGGTTATCAAGCTTTGAGAGATTACCTTCTTGTTATCGACAACCACGTATAGTTCCACATAGCTTTTCTGTGGCAGCACAGCACGTCTCCTCTGTAAAATGGAAGAAATCAACATTTATGTATCGCATTATCAGTGATGTACTGAGCTACTGAAAATAAAGAATGCTCAAAATGATTCCAGATTTCTTTTCTAAAGGTACCAGAGATCCAAGGAATAAAATAATTTACCAGCTGAACTTGTGCTATTAAGATAGGTTCAAGTGGGTAACTGTGTTGGTCTAAAGCAGCAAAACAAATTTTGAGTCCAGTGGCATTTTTAAGACCTACAAAAACTTTGTTGGTCTTAAAGGTGCTACTGGACTCAAAATTTGTTCTTGTGCTATTAAGTTTTGACAACTCACCTAGGTGAATTGTTTTGAAAATGGAAGATTCACAAAAAATCATAAAGTAGGAAGGTCCCTATTGGGCAAGGATCCCCAAACCTTCTTAAGCCTCTGGGCATACTCAGAATTCCGACATTATAGATGGAATTTATTCAGATGTTGGAGGTGCAACCACAACATGGTCTTCATGGGGCATGGGGCCAGCCACAAAACGGCTGCTGAGAATGTCATAACCACTCACAAAGGAGGACCAAGTGCAGGTGAGAAAAGGAGTAATTTGTAAACATACACTGAGAAAGAGCAGTGAGGAAATGAAGACCAACAGTGTACTGGTACCTGCCACTGAAACAGTGTTATTATAACGTGCTCAGTCAGATCTCCAATGGCCAACCCTGCTGGGCAAACGCCCCATATTGCCCCACCCACTTTCTAGAAACTCTTGGCAGATGCCAAGAAAAGTGCCACTGGGCAACATGGCATCACATTGGAGACCCCTGCTATAGGGCTTCTAGTTCTAGCCTCTGTTCAGCACAGGAGAATTCAAAACTAGAGCATCCCTGACAGATAGATATGCAGCCTCTGCTTGAAGACATACAGTGCCCCCACCCCTGGATTGATTTCATCATTGAGCTGCTTTCATCAGCAATAAGATGTTTACACGGTGCTAAACTGATATCTACCTTCCTGTGACTTAAGTATATTCCATCAAAAGCCTAAATAATCCCTCATTAAAATAAGTTCCTGCACACAGAAAACAACCAGATGTCCATGAAAAAGGTTCTGGCATAGCCTCCTTTCTCCTTACAAGGTTTCCCCCCATGGGTGATGATTTCATCCCATAAACCTGCAGTCTGAAGTGATTTGTTTCCTGTACAACTTTACCAACTCAGTGAGAACTAGGCTAATCCAGAGATCTGGACCAGCCACTACTAAGCAAGCACAGGAAGCTGCTGTATGTGAACAAGTATGGGTAATTCAAACGCGATGTCACCAAAGCCATCTGCCATGGTCAAGGAACACTTTCTATCTTCATCTTGGTTGATGAGTGAGAAAGAAGTGGTATGAGGAAGCAAATGCCCCCCCCCACATTTTAGGTGAAAAGGAACCAAGATCTGAGTGCTACCAGTTCTAATGATATCCCTGCATGTAAATCCAAATAAGGTCAGAGTTATGCCCGATTGATCCAGAAGCTATTTGATGGTACAAAATGAAACCACCATAAATCCTGACCTCTGGCCCACCCCTACTAGCCTCTCCTCCCCTCTTGTTTAGGCAAAGTAAAATCCTTGTGTGAGACTGCTATGCGGCATTGAATTTGGCAAAGAAAGATCCTGGTTGCATCAATGCATGTTAATATCTCAGTGAAGATGAATCAGCTGGCTGTACTTTGTCAGAAATAATGATGTCGCAGCAGTAAAGTCTGACTCCCTGTGGTTATTTGTTCAAAATATTACTAGGTGTGCCTTTCTTCCAGCACAGATGAGAATTCTTCCTTGATGAAACACTGTGTACAATAGTCCCATTCAACAATATTAAGTCAAGAAATTCAAATAAATATACTCAAGCTGTGAATATATAAAGGTAAACGTATTTGAGTCTGACTTCAGCACAGTTCCAAGACAAAGCTCATTAAAAAAATCAATGGCCTCTTTCCCAAAGTATTATTTTAATTACGGAAAACAATAGGGCATAGACCCCTTTCTATATTGGAAATAAATTACGAACTTCAGCTAACAAACAAAATGATAATTACTAAATCTGTAACAACTAGATTAGGAAACATACAGTTTCTGATAACCAATTTCTTTTACCCGTAGAATGGTATCCTTGCTAAAATGACCATGTGATATATTTGAGTATTTCAGAAAAGCCAATGTGCTCTGCTCATGATGGTATAGGTTATTATTTTGCACACCACAGAGAAAAGAGTCTTGAAGAGAATTTTCTACTGGGTAGAAAAAGTGTTCAAATTGATCTGATCCATCAACTGGCTCCATGCCATACCATTTGCCACCAATATGGAGGATTCCCCTGAAACCACAAAAGCAAGAAAATTTTAATAAGTTTTCTTCCAAAAAAGATGACTCTGAGTCACCATTGCGAAATAACTTATAGAAATAGTATTTAGTGGCACTGTGTGTATATATACACACACACACACAAACTTTGACTTGGTAATGTAAGTTAATCAATTTTTTAATAAGCCAGTACATATACGAACATGTTGCGAACATGTTTTTTTTTGTTTTTTTACCTGTTGCGAACATGTTGATCCACATTTAAGCTTCAGAAAAATCTATGAATGAATTTCATATTCCAGACAGATACAAATATCCACATACTCACAGCTTTTGTCAGTTCAGTTACTTTAATCAAAACAATAAATTATAAATATAACCCATGCTTTGAAATGTATGATGAACTCTTAAAGCAATATGTGAGAAAGACAGAGTGAATTTGGTTGTCTAAGGCTGCGATCCTAAGGACATTCTTAAATCCCACTGAATATAATGGGACAAACCTATTTAGTATTGGACTCTAAAACGGGATCTCATTACACTCAACAAATCCGCATTACGTTTAACAAGACTATTAAGCTACCCTTGACAATGCAGTATAAGTGGTTTAATTAATAAGGTTTCCCCTTTTTCTAACCAATAAACAAAAATCAAGTTAAAGATACATTGCAAAAGAAAATACCTGAGTCCATCACAGGTACTGAAAGCAAGCAGAGAGTCAACAACCCCTTCAAGAACTCCATGGTAATAGCAATGAGTCTGAAACCAATTAACAATGTAAACATGGTGGTTCTCTCATGCAAGGGACAGATTCAACTTGTCTTCTGGCAGGGACAGACATACCATTCTTAAACAAACTGGCAACTGGTTCTTAAACATACTTACAATGAAAGGAGGTCACCTAACATTGATGACCTCAGGTTACAACATTAAATTCATTCCACGGAATCTTATTTTTAAGTCAACATACTTAGGGCCATTCCGCATGACTTAAATGTAGCAGAAGTCTTACCTTTGGTAAACGCTACTAATTCAACGTTCCGCATGACGTCGCACACAATCTGCAACGCTACTGCAACACTCCCACAAAAATCGCCTTGTTGTAGAGCTTTTTGGGGAATCGGGAAAAGTGGATTCCCCCTGAAAAAAAGCTACACTTCTGCACACAAGCTGCAACAAACCAGCGAAAGACATGTGCGTTCTCAATGTAGCGGTAGAAAGAAAGTCCCTCCCCCCGCTCTTGCCCCAAACTTCCGGAGAAGCGATCGCCATTTTTTCCCCCTTAGACCTGGGAAAGCAACGAACGAGTGAGGCTTCTCCGGCTAAAGTCCCTCCACAGAAGTGCTTAACAGTGAAACAAAGCTCCCTACTGCAAGTGTCTTTAAAGTCCCCAAACACAATACAGCTCCTTGTTCGACACTGCCCGTAATTTCGGCCACAAATCGCACCCATGGGGGGGGGGATTTTTTTTTTACTTGAGGAGCATGTAAACGATTAAGCACCAGCTCCTATGCCAGCAAAAAAGGTCTTTCTGAAACGATTGAATACAGATTCGTTGCAACTGGTTTGTTTGAGTTTTTAAAAAACATTTCTTAAAGGGAAAGAGGTTTTTCGGGAGCATGAACACAACAGCCCACTGGCTGTTCCATTTGATTGATGGCTAGGGGCGCGAATAAGCGCAGAAAAATCTCACTTCCTTTGTTGCAATTCCAGTGAGACCGGAAACCTGTGGAGAATGAATACAACACTACTGTGACTTCAATATTCCACTAAAATTAAAGGTATGCGGAATGACAAAATTCCACTATTTAATATAGCGTTTCTGCATTCTGAAAACATTTGGCAACATTGGTCGTGCGGAAAGCTCCTTAGTGTTGCTGTCATAGGGTATGATATTTCTAATTCAGACATAGCACTGTGGAATGAAATTGTCACAGAGCTCAATGGAGTCTGAGAGTTACAGGTAGGAACAGATCAGGCAACTCAGAAAACAAATTAAAAGAAAAAGAATGCTACTGCATTCTGGTTTTGTGTTGCTCGAAATCTGGTGAGCCGGCTCTTTGGCTTAATCATTAGGATACTGTCTGCAAACTCAAATACTAATAAATGATGGACAACATTTCCCCTGATTGGGCAACGCCAGTATGTGCCTAAAAAGTATATAATCTTCAAATGAATACTATGAGGAACTGGAATTCTAGTGTCTTAGCAAATGAAGCGCCAGGCATTGAAGATTAAAGTTGTACCTATTTGGGATTAGTCCATTGGGAACACAGAGGCTTTTACAGAAACAATACAGCATCCAGGTGAGGAAGTATTTTCCTCAATAATTCCTTGTCCTGTTTCATTCCTATCTTGCACCAATGTAAGACTTTCTTCTGGCCTCAAAAAAACCCAGTAGTAGCTATATCCCTATAGCTTTATAGTGATATAGCAAGTGCCAATAAAACAGCTGGCAAAAACCCTGCCAGTGGTGCAAATGACAGACATGAGAGGATAAAGAAAAAATGGCAGTGCATGTGGTGGTTCAGATATACAAACTATTTTATCCAGATGATTGGAAAACCCACTTTGGTTATTATAATTCCAGAAATATTACAGGAAGTAGCAAATAGTATAGCAAATAGCATATCAAGGACAAGGAAAGGACAAGTAGAGGATGACTGAAAAACAAATATTGTGTGTATGGGTCAAAAAAAACCCACAACTGGGAGACGACTGAAGATGGCGTCATAAAAAAGCTGGACTTCTGTTCAGCTCTTAAGCCATGCCGAGGGTCAGGAGCTTCTGCACCTGGCTGACCTGAGCAGATACGCAAATCTGCTCACCGGTCGCCCCAGGAACCGGGAACGGCATCCTGAGGGTCCTACAGATCCGTGGGGAGGAAGGAGGACCGAACTCCCCAGATTAATAGCGGCGTGTGCTCAAGGTCACGATGGCGTCTTTGTCGCAAACAATTTTACAAGCTTGAAACGACCAGCTGACCTTACATTCTTCCCAGACCATCATTTACCAGATCGACAGGAGCAGAAGCTGACAGAAGCTGGAATCTGCAACAGTAAGAATTGAAAGCTTTCTGCCTTTTCTCTCTCTTCTCCCACAAGCTCTTCCCTCCCCCCCCTCAACCAATTCACAAGCGAATTCCTTCTTTCGCCGAGTGAGAGACTCCCAGCTAATTATACCCATTAACCAAACAAAGAGAGTGCTTTGAAGATTTGTGGGTGAAAGTTCAGTGGGGGAATTTGACTTGATACGGAGATCGACAAACTGATAATTTGGGATCGCTCGTGCTCCCGCGAGACCTCACGAGACTTTCTGTTTATAGTTTGTGTCTGCCTAGAACTATGGAAGAATTAACTAAGGCACAGCTTTTCCATTTGTTATGCAAAGGAAACTCAAAGATACTGAAAGCAGTCAATAAGCTGGAAAAGGAAATTCGTGGGACTAAGAGGGAGCTTTTGGATGGAGCCCATGGTCCGGAGAGACCAGCTGATGACGTAGCTCAGCTAACAACAAATCAAGTGAAACTTCAATGTCTGGAAGTTAATCAACTGGAGGGAGAGAGTGCCAGAGATGTAAAAACCCAAAGTACCTTTGAAGAACCTGGGAAAACAGATTCAAGGAAGGAAAGTACCGAAAACCTGGAAGACTATTCAGAGCAGGAAATGATTTGGATCAGCAAAATAAAAAGAGTCTATTCAAAAGCGACAGCAACTAGGAAGCTATCAGGAGATATTCCTGTGCGACCAGAGGAAGAGATCCAGACTGACAAAGGATTCAGAGCCTCCTCAAAGGCGACTACAAGCAAGAATCAAGTAAGAGATTTCTTTGGCCCTGACAGAAGGACAATCAGAAACACTCTACTATGGAAAAAAACACAATTTCATTTTCTGCGACCACCTGAAAGATGAGCTGAACAATGGAGTATTCTCCTGGCTTCCTGTGGGGAAGACAGCAGCAGTAACTTTTAGGACAGGTCCAATATATGAAGGGAACTGACTTTATATCATATAAGACAATAATAGAATATATCCTTATAATAGATTATACCCTCCTATGTATCAACAACTACTTTATTAAGAAAGATGGTAATAACTCCTAGATCAGGATTAATATGCGATGGGAATTGAATATGTATGTCAATATGTATGCTAAAAGAGGATGACAAACCATATTTCATAGGCATTAACAAGACGGCAGTAGTAATTCTTGGGTCAGGGCCAATTTATGAAGGAGACTGACCTAATATCATTTAAGATAATAACAGAATGTATTCTTATAACAGATCATACTCTCATATGTATTAACAATCACTTGGCTAAGAAAAATGGTAAAAACTTCTAGATTAGGAATAATATGTGATGGGAACTAAATATCTATGTTAAAAGAGATGGCAAACCATATCAACTGGTCGCTTTTTCTTCACAATTTCTCTGTAAATGCTTTATATAATAATAAACAATAAAATTATTTTAAAAAAAACCCACAACTGTTTGGTCACAAAACCAGACCAACAACTCCATAACTCAGCATCCATAGAGACCATACCTCGGCTTCAAAAGACATTGTCTTCAATTTCCCATCATTGCTGTAGGTAAATATTATGAAGTTTTCACCAATAAGATTTCTAAAATTAAAAAAAACCAATATGTATCATGATGTCTGAATTAAAAGCTTACTTCAAAAAAAGATAATTCAACAAGCCATACAAGAACAAATTCTCCATTAAGCATTTTAAAGAAGCAGTATAAAATCCTATTACCACATCTGAACTAAAATAGTATACAGCATACAATGGATTAGTAACAGAGAAGAGCTATACCAGACTGGCCTCCCTTTTTTTGTTGGGATGTTAGGCCACCCATCTGGCTAGTCAGAAATAAGTTCAAGAGTGTAATGTCCTGTATAACTCGAGACTTTGTCCTGAGTAGCAGCAGGTGAAAAAATTAAAAGAATACAGACAAACACAGAAAATATTTTGACTCAAAAGTGAATCCCACAGTTAATAGCTGATGGAAATTTTAAATGTCTTTTGGATCAGAACTCCTCTTTGGGACATGACAAAAAAATCTCCTGGGCACCTGCTTAGTCTTAACCTAACAAAGCTGCTTCCACACGGAGATAGTTAGCAAGCATGCAATTATATAGATTTTACCCTCTGAAGGGGAAGTGATCTTTGAAGTCTGGAAATCAGCTGTAATTCAAGGAGAACCCCAGGCTCACCAACCATCCAGGAAAAGAGCAAGCAGGCCACAGTTTGGCGTCAGTTGTCTTATTCCCCTTTCTCACACCCAGTTTACTCTCCTCTGGTTAACTTGGCAATATCACACTTTCACCTGAGCTGCTGTGCCGTATATTCAGAAGTGAGTAATAAGAGAAGACCTTCACCACATACAGGGCTGGCTAAGGTTCAAGTTGTGGGAAGAGACAACCCAGGGGCAGGTCTATCGTTATAGCATGAAACCTTCTGGTTAGGCCCACTACTCTCTACCACCACCTAAGATCGTTGTACAAATGACATTCCTTTTCCTTCCCTAAGCGATCTCTGCCACCACATTGTGGCCAGCTTGCTCTGTCATCCCAAGTGATTGTTCCAATGAAATATTAATACAAAAAGTTATACTGACAAAAGTAAAAACCAAAAAGATCTTAGAACACCATGTGACATACTTATTTTTCTTTAATTTCAGGGTGTATGTTCCATTTCCAGTTTGAATCAGATAAGACAGTTCGTTACCTAAATGTTTCTGAAAAATAAATCATATAAGATGTAATTTTCTAATCCATCATAAAATGTTTATTTAAAAAAAATAAATGGAAGAAAAATCCACACTTTCACCTGAGCTGCTGTGCCGTATATTCAGAAGTGAGTAATAAGAGAAGACCTTCACCACATACAGGGCTGGCTAAGGTTCAAGTTGTGAGAAGAGACAACCCAGGGGCAGGTCTATCGTTATAGTCACAGTTATCTAAGAACTCGCTCTGCCCCACCTACCTCACAAGATGGAGGGAGGAAAGGAATGTGATTGTCAGCTGCTTTGAGGCTCCTTAGGGTAGAAGAAAATGTGGTATAAAACCCTTCTCTTCTTCTAAATGACACCGCTGTGCTATGCTACGTCCTGGGTGTGTTGGCAGCATCAGAGTCCAATTCCGCACAAGGAATTTGCCTCTGGACAGTCTCTCATTGCTCGCAGGTTTTAGTGTTGCTTCCACATGATGTCAGCAGCAACCCGGAGCTCTCCAGTGGGTGGCACGAGTTTTCGTCCAGTTTGCTCCACAATGAGGGAAATTGCAAAATCCTGATTTCTCACTTTTTGTCACGGCACAAGCAGGCGCAAGCCTGTCTGGAGGGAGAAAGTGTCTTGGTAGTGCTCCTTGTTTTAAATCTTTATTGTGAACAAACAATCATTGGAGTCCAGTTATCATGGCCAGCCTATCACAAATCTACTCAAACATAAAGACAGACCATTATACAAAGAATCCCGAAAAGAGATCTAAAGAAATGTTTTATTGTTGTGGTGTGATCCTGAAGCAACACAGAAGTGCAAGTTTTTTTTTTAACTGTTTTAGTGTTGTGGCATTTCCCCATAGCAATGCAGAAGTGTCCTTTAAAAAAATTAATTTCAGGACTCGGGGGGGGGAGGAGTTTGAGTCCCCAAAACAACCGCTGTGATGGGATTGGTGGCTTGCGTTGGTTGACAACCTGAGGAACTGGGGGGAAACTTTGGGTTGTCCATGCTTGTTGCTTCTCTGCTGCCTCATCAGGAGGCAAAAAGCCATAATGAGACAGGATAACACGGGAGGAGTTTTCCATCAGGAAGCATGCAAACATGCGGTTTACTATTGTGCATTTGCAAACAGGAGGCAGCACATGTTTTGCACCTCCATGTGGAATCAGTCAGAGAAATGATCATGGAATGTGATACCATGCTAGACAGCAATTCTCCTTCCTGATCCAGTTTTATTGCTGGAGCAAAGGCCTATAATTAAACTTGCGTATAACATTTATTTACAGAAAACTTGTGTAGTAGAATGTAATATAAAAAGGGAAAATGTGACAGAGAAACAAACCTCATGAAGAGGAGTCCAGTGCCTCTCTGATAGTCTTTGAGGAGTCACAATTTCATAAGTGGAATATCTAGGGATCCGATGAGCACTTCCACCTAAAAGAAGGTTATGTGTGTTTTCAGTTTGGACAGACATTTTTATTAGAAAGTTAGGAAATATGTTTTAGAAAGGTCTGAAAGATTTCCAGCCCATCAAAATATCAGAGCAGTCACTAAATATTTACATGCTTACAAATCAACAAAGGATAGTGGAAGTTTGAGTAGTTAGACCAGGCATCAAAAACTGGGAAATTTGGTTGTTTGGGTCCCTACTGATAGAAGACTCTAAAATTACCTCTGTATCTTTTTACCAATTGAATGAGAGGAAGAAAGGGAGGAGAAGGCCAGTTAGGCAGACGAGAGCAGGAGAGAAAGGTGGATGGAATGAGCAGATGTGCTTGAGCTCAACTGGCCAGCTCTGTCACCCATGTCCAATCACATCCGAGCCTCATCCTCTTTCCCTTGTTGAGGAAGCAGGATGGAGATGAGCTGCTGCATCTGATGTCAGTTAGGCAGTAGAGGGTGGGTTTCCAAGGTAATGTTTAATGCCTTAGCCCATTTCCTTCTTGGCCAATTTTAAACTGCCACTGAAAAACACAATAAGGCAGCTTTTGCTTGTTCATCTGATAATGTGAATCTGTCAGATACACTGTCAGAGGAGCCTAGCTTTTGACTTTAGCAGTTCTTTCACCTGGCCACCAGCTCACCTCAGCCTGTTGTAATTGGAATGTAACGGGGGGATGATCACACATCTTTTACTTGGAAACTGCAAATTGCAAGTAATGAATTTTATCCTACCATAGTCCCACAATCCCTAGTATTGTCTTTTGGAGGATCAAAAAGATCCGCCATCTCTCACTAGTGGAAAAGCAGGTAGCATTCACCCCAGTATTCATTAGAAATAAATTTATCTTCTCATTTCTCTTTTTAATTGAGCAGTTTGATATTGACAACAAAAAATAACAATGAAAAGTTAAAATAAATAGATTCCAACAAAGCCTTTAACAATTGCACAGAAATCTATAGGTTTTGCTGGAAACCCTGCACAAATGAGCAAAACACTGCTAATATTTCTAAACATTAAAAATTCTGAATTTTAAGGAAAAGTCTCTCAACATTCTTCCCTGTAATATACCAACAATATTAAGTCCTTCTCGACCTATTTTTATAAATACCTTCATACTACACATCCAGTGCATTCTTTTAGAAAACTAGATGCAAACTATTTAGTAACAACTGCAGATCTTAATGCCCTCTGTAGTTAGTGTGTCAAGGACACTAATCCAGTACCCTTGAAAAACTGCCTCTTCATAAGGCTTGATCCTCATAGTTAAGAAAAATAAAAATCCCTTTGGCTTCTTAACATAAAACAAAATTTTTCAACAAGCCAAAATTCGTGTCATTATTTAATACCTCTAGATTTGATCAGAAATCTTTGCTTGGTCTTCTCTACACTTCTTGTGGGCCACAAGTGCTGAGATTCATGCAAAAGTGGGCAATTGCATAGCAATGCACTTCACACAATCCCTTAAGGGGTTCAAATTACAGGAAAATCTCTCATATTAATCATAAATATTTATGTTCCGCAAGACAACATGAACTTCAAACACACAAACTTTGAGAGCAATCCTAAACACGTCTGCTCAAAAGTAGGTTCCGTTACATTCATTGGGGCTTACTCCCATAGCAGCCATCTATTACACTTTTTCAAAATAAGCCCCAATAGGATTGTATAATCTTCGTATAATCCTTTATGCTACAACTCAAATTAGCAGATTACTACAATTCTACATTATATTAATGTAACATTATTGAAAGTCCAAGGTCTCCCCTTCCTAATGTACTTCAGTAGTAAAAGCAAAATGGCCTTGCATTAGAATCATCCTATTTCATTTTTGTTCTTGTACAGCAAAATACAGATCTGAATTATATCTTTCTTTAAAACCTACAATCAAGAAGAGATTTTAATACATTTATTGGGATCATTATATTTAAACATTTCTTCATCCTATAAATCTACATTTCTTAATGAAGGATATGTCAAATATTTGACAGAGAAAAGATATTATGGACTTAAATATAATATCTCTTCCCTGACTGATAATGCAACCCCAAGAAGAGTCCATACCTTTTGAGTTGGATTATACTGTAATAACTGCATATGATCGCACTGTATCCATTTTTCTTAGATGGTGTTAATTTGGGGGAGATGGATCAGGAGGCCCTATCAGTATGACTAACAACTTTATTGAAGAAAAATAAGAAACTATATCTCAATTCAAATACACACATTTATTGGGTAGTAGTTCCACTGACTCAACTTTTTTCCAAATAAAGTATGCTGAAAATCACAATCTACATACATCCAACTATTAGGAGTTAATTGTAACTTCTAATGCCTTTTAAACATGTAGACAGAAAGGGAAGGGGGGGGAATAGAAACTCACCCACTGTTAGCACTTGTTTTCCAATGCTGGTTGTCAGCACTAAAATGAACAAATAAAGACAACTTTCTAACATGGTCTGCTCTTCCAGCTTTAGTTATGAAGATGTTCCAGTTGGGAATTTCACAAGGATTTCATATAATAGCTAGAAAACAACAAAACCACCTTATGAACACAGAGGGACAAAATGAAAAGAGAAATTCAGATAACACTTCCAGTGAAAGAGGAACTTTGCTCTGTGCCAATCCTGCAAAAACTGGTTAGACAACTTCCTAGTGCAAATACTCTTGATTGGGGCAAGCCAGCCTGGATTCTTCTTAAGCAATTTTACAAGTCCTTAGTCCTTACGAGTCACAGTTGGTATACCTGCCTTTTACCTGAAATACAGAACATCAATGCTAATGCAGGATACAAAGTGTATCAAAATAGGAAGTATGCTTTGAGTCACAGACAGGGAAACATCCCCTGGGGAAGAAAAAACCCAAACCAACCCAGAAGAGGTAGCTTTGTTAGTAAAAAATCCCAAATTTCAGAATCAACAACACTAGTTTTAGTGAGAGGAGCAAACAAGGTATTGTGGCAACACAATTGCTCAAGTCACTATAAAGTACTCTGTTTCCATCTTGTGTATGTTTCATCAACAAATAAAGCAGTTATGTTTGAAAAAGTTATTTAGTCACTATTAAAGATAATATTTTTTAAAATAGAAACTGGAAGCTATTTATCCAAAACATATTGATAAAGGGAAATTTATTTAATTAGCTCTATTTTCTTTAAATAATTGTCTCTATCACATCTTGGCCTAAGAACTCACTGACAGGAGGGAGGGGATATAAATATACGCACAAAACCATTTGTGTAAATATGGGGGTCGGGACCCCTTTGGGGGTCGAACGACCCTTTCACAGGGGTCACAGCAGGGAGAGTGTCTTGGCTGGGGGAGGGCACCACCACTGTTGCTGCTCCTCCTGCAGGTGCCTGCACTGGGGGGCGGGGGAGCCGCTCCAGCAGCAGCCCTGGGGGGGGGGGGGGCGGGAACAATTTATATACATTCATGAACAATGGATCTTTATGCCATTGGTCAGTTTTGGTTTAATTTCTGTTAGAGAACATTTGCATAATTTTACGGTTGGGGGTCACTACAACATGAGGGACTGTATTAAAGGGTCACAGCATTAGGAAGGTTGAGAACCACTGGTGTAAAGTAACAAAAGATTTCAATGCTACAGCTTGGTGTAGTAGTAAACAGAAGCAGCCTCTAATCTGAAGAGCTGGGTTTGATTACCCACATCTCCCATGTGCAGCCAGCTGGGTGACCTTGGGCTCCTCAGCTGTTCTCACAGAGCAGTTCTGTCAGAGCTCTCTCATGCTAACCTACCTCACAGGATGTCTGTTGTGGGGAGAGGAAGGAAAAGCAACTGTAAGACGTTTTGAGGCTCCTTCGGGCAGTGAACAGCAGGGGATAAAAACCAACTTTTTGCCTTCTACATACCTAAGTAACCGAAGGTTCAGAAGCTTATCAGAGGGTCCATGGTGAGGACATTAATAACGGTCAACTAGTTGCCTGCTTTATCACCCCCATTTTCTTTTGCAATGCACATAAAGATGGGCATGTTGTGAGCATAGACTTATTTCCAGTTGACATAAGCACCCCAGTGGAAACTGAATCCAGAATCTTCTGCAAGGAACCAAATCAATGTGGAAAGGTTTCCTAGAGAACAAGATGTTCGTAACTTATTGATCTTAATTGTACTCTTGCTTTGAAAACTATTGCACTAGGTTCCCCCGTCACCAGTAGAGGATGGAGGGTAAGGTTGTCAGATCTAAGCTGGGAAACTCCTGGAGATTTCAGGAAAGACTGTAGAGGTTAGAGTCCTCCCTCCAAAGCATGTGTTCCTCCAGAGGAACTGGTGTTTGGACATGAGGTGTAATTCCAGGGGAACCTCAGATCCCATCTGGAGGCTGCCATCCCTATATTTCACTCAACAGAAAAATAAATGCTACTTTGAATCTGAAGAACAGAAGAGGAAGACACTATGAATCTTACCATTAACCAGATTCATTCATTCATTCATTCATTTATTCATTTATTCATTCATTCGACATGATTGTAATATAGCCAGGAGATGCTAAGATTGTCTCACTGGCAGACAAGAGATATTGAGAGGTGGTTTGCTATTGCCTGACTCCGTGTGTCATGACCCTGTTATTCCTTGGAGGTCGCCCTTCCAAGTGCTAGCCAGAGCTAAGGGAACCCAGTCCCTCGATGGCTAAACGTGTTATCAAGGGGAATATGTGCCTGGCCCCAGCCATCTGCCACACTATGAGAAGTCGTGGAGAGCCTCCTTATCAGAAAGAACTTGTTTTAACTGCTACTTGCCATGAAGCTGGAAAATTAAGGGGCAGTCATTTTGACTTCCATGTGGGACCTAGATTTCTCCCACAATTACAACTGATCACCAAACTACAAAGATCAGTTCTTCTGGAGGAAATTTTCTGGAAATCTCACTTTAGAACTGTGTTTAATTGTGTCCTTGATGTGAATGAAAAATAAAAAAATTCTCTTTGCTTGTGGTACAAGTCTCTTAATAAGAATAAGTAAAACGCTTGCTGGTTTAAAACTGCACAAACTTTTGCACCCATAGAAGATACCTGTCTTAATTTACAACAGGAAATAGCAAACTCACAGTGTTACTCAGTGGCCCAGCTCTCTTGTTGAGAGTTGGGCAAGGCAAACTTTATCATGCTTGTCCTTTTGCTAGTATATTTTAAGAAGAAATCTTTTGTGCCCCCTTCTTCCCCCCCCTGAATCTCGCAGCATATGCCAGAAACTGCAAGTAGGAGTACGCAGATGTTCCTTAAAAACATGGGTTTAAAGTTCGAGGGTCTTTGTGAAATGGGTCAATGGTTTAACGTTCTCTGAAGTAGTTTAAAACTGTAACCTTGATAGTTAAATTGATAAGGTAAGAGAAGAACCTTATACAGGAAACCAAAACTGCACAGGAAGCTACTTTGCTGAACCACAGCTAGGGAGTTGTTAAGTAAAATGTACTATTGAACCCCTCTCCCTCAAGGTGGTCATGTAGACTAGCGATCCCCAACCTGTGGGCAGCGGACCACATGTGGTCCTTCGACTAATTGGAGATGGGCCCCGAAGGATGCCTTCTCCCACCCCCCGGCCCTTTACTTCATCCCCCCCAGCCTTTTACAACACACTTCATTGTTGTGGCGTGTCTGTATCTTATTTTGAAGGGATGTTTAAACATTACCATAGCGATCAGAGAGTGCTAAGGCAGTGGTTGAGAGTAGAGGAGTAAACTACCCCCCCCCCCCAGGCTGCAGTGAAAGGCGTTGAGTGGTCCCCGGTGACTGGTCCCCGGCGTTGAGTGGTCCCCAGTGATAAAATGGTTGGGGATCACTGATGTAGACTGTAAACCCCCATCTCTCAGACATTGAGGGTGGGGGTGAGGGAATGTGTATGTGAAGGAGTATATAAAGGAAAGATGCCTGTGGATAAATTGAGCTGGCTATGCTGACATGCTCCTATGTTATCTGTATCTTTTCCTCTTTTCTGTAAACCACCCTGAGCCCCCGGGGAGGGCGGTATATAAATATAAATAATAATTATAATAACGATAATGATAATAATAATAATAATAATAAATGCCTTTGATATTTCTTTTTTATATTTCTACACCATCCTTCTATGAGGGTCAGGGCAGTTTACATAAAATGTGGGTTTATACATCAAATCATAACAATAATGCTGATAACTATAACAGTGGGTTCCAAGTTGATCAACGGAGTTATAACAGTTTATATTAAACAATAACTTCTATAATTTCGAACAGAAACATATAGGGAGGTCAGATTGCAGTCAGATCATGTAGGCATTGTAGGGGGTGTCTGGGGAATCAGCAGATGTTATTGGGTTGGTCAGGCAACCAAATGCCTTGTGGAGGAGCTCCATTTTACAGGCCCTGCAGTATTGTGGGAGTTCAAGAAGGGCACTGATCTCTTCAGGGAGCTTGTTTCACCAGGTGGGGGGCAGGATAGAGTAAGCTCTGGCCGTTGTTGAAATCCAACACACTTCTTTGCAGCCAGGGATCAGCTAGTTGGAGATGGCTGAGCATAAAGCTCTTTGAGAGTTATAAGCAGGGAGGCAGTCTCTCAGGTATACTGGGCCCAGAGACCATGTATGGCCTTGAAGGTGATCACCAAAACCTTAAGCCTGAACCAGAATTCATCTGGGAGCCAGACTGGTAAGGTAGTGGAGAAGGGAACTGATTCTGATGATGAAGAAGAGAAGAAGAAGAAGAAGAGTTGGTTCTTATATGCCGCTTTTCCCTACCCGAAGGAGGCTCAAAGCGGCTTACAGTTGCCTTCCCATTCCTCTCCCCACAACAGACACCCTGTGAGGTGGGTGAGGCTGAGAGAGCCCTGATATCACTGCTCGGTCAGAACAGTTTTATCAGCGCTGTGGCGAGCCCAAGGCCACCCAGCTGGTTGCATGTGGGGGAGCGCAGAATCGAACCTGGCATGCCAGATTACAAGTCCGCACTCCTAACCACTACACCAAACTGGCTCTCTGATGATGATAAGTTTTGGCATTTACAGTCGCTTTAGAGACTGAATTAACATAGCATGGTACAGTGGTTGGAGTGTCAGTCTAGAATCTGGGATACTCAGCTTTGATTTCCCACCCTAATATGTAAGTTCTGCTGGGGGACCTTGGCCCATCACACACTGTCAGTCAAACCTACATCAGAAAGTTATGAGGAAAAGCTGAGGATGGGACAACAATGTGAGCTGCTTTGGTCCCCACTGGGGAGAAAAATTTAGTATAGAAATATTAAATTCAGCTTGCTGCTAGGTAAATATGTGTAGGACTGTAGCCATAGAAACATGGATAGGGGTAGGAGAAAACATTCTTTTGTAATATCAATATAACTGTTCTAGTGTCTACCTTTATATTACGATAACTTATGAATTGCTACAGTAAAGTCCTACATCTGTGATAGTTCATTTCATCAACAGAGACAGTTGTTAATGCCTTTATTTTTTTTTTAAATGATGTAAATCACCCTCTGGAATGTACCTATAGCAATATGGGATGGCTGTAACAAACCCTTCTCTCTCATCCCTCACACTCTCCTTATTGCAGTATGATGCCAGACAATAACACGTTTATCTTCAGACGCTGTCTATATCCGTCCTTCGGAATATAGACACTGGAACGAACCTGCAGGGTTACCTAATCCCCTCGCTGCATGTTGTTTCTCTCCCCCTCCACCCATCCCCCCGCGTGCATTATGGGAATAAGTTCTTCTGTCCTAGGAAACATTTTCCAGACAACTGTTTACAACAGCTAAATAAAGCACAAGAAGCCACATCACGCAAGACGACCTGAGTGCGAAAGAACATTAACTTCTGTCTTTGCTTCTACAGGGGTGGGGGGGAGACACCCGACGCTGCCAGCCCGCCGGAACCACGAAGTCCCGAATTGCTCATGATGTGTTATCAAAACTAATCAGGAAATCCGGACTGTATGCAAAGCGATTGTTCCGCTAGCACTTCCTAATAAGGCGTACCGGAAGAGACGCCTTTAAAAAAAAAACTACCGCAGACGCCATTTCCGGCGTCCGGGATGGCAGCGGCCCTATAGCAACGGAAGTCCATTCTCGAAGAACGTCCGGCGAAGAACGCGTGCCCCTGAGGCAAAGTTCCGCCTCCCAGGATCCATGCCCTGGTTGCCGGAGCTTAGCCGGGATCGGTGTCCGCTCGACGACAACTACGAGGGGCCCCAGCTGCTACCATGGCGAACAGTGGGCCCCCGAGGGTGACTCCTGCCCCCGAGGAAGCGTCCGACCCAGACGACTCCATCCCCTGCGACCCCAGGATCTCATCTTCCTGGGAATGCCGCGCGGGCCTGGCGAGCGTCTTACATGTTGTCTCGGAGGATGAGCTTGGAGCCGGGCAGCTTTTGGACCCTCCGCAGAATGGGTGGGTGAGCGGGGGTGGGACGGGAAGGGTGGCCTCCGAACGGAGGCGTCAAATTCTCTACAATTATTGATCCAGTGATAAGGTTTGTGGGGTTAGAGTGTCATTCTTAGCATTTTGCAGGTCTGGGGTTGAGAAGGTACAAGCAGGAACTCACAAGGATTGCGGGAGGCACCTGCTTTGTAGGATGGAATTTTTGGCATTATTTAACTGAGGTTTCTCTTCTCTCAAAACCCTGCCTTCCTTAGACTCCACCACAAAAGGTCCAGAAATTTCCCGGCCTGGAGATGGCAACCTTAATTAGGCATGGCGTTGAGACGTCCTCTCTCAAAATACAAATTAGGCTCAGAAAGGGCTTTGCCCCCTGCTGCCTTTTACTGACAGAACCAAGTTTGGAATGCCTTGAGTGCCTAGCAATAGTCACTTAAAGGTACAGGCACTCCTTTTATCATTTTCAGGTTTTAAAACCCTCAAATGTATATATATTTTTGTAGATTTCACATTTTTCTGCAAACCAGGGTGCTTTTCAGGTTTCTAGAAAAATCTGACTTTCCGGTTCACAGCTCCAGTCACTGGATTTAAGTATCCAAAGATTGGGCTGATTTGGCTACTAGTATGTAGATTTAATTTAGACATTGGAGAAGACTCTTGCGAGTCCCTTGGACTGCAAGGCGAACAAACCGGTCAGTCCTAGAGGAGATTAACCCTGACTGCTCTTTAGAAGGCCAGATCCTGAAGATGAAACTCAAATACTTTGGCCACCTCATGAGAAGGAAGGACTCCCTGGAGAAGAGCCTAATGCTGGGAGCGCTTGAGGGCAAAAGAAGAAGGGGACGACAGAGAATGAGGTGGCTGGATGGAGTCACTGAAGCAGTAGGTGCAAACTTAAATGGACTCCGGGGAATGGTAGAGGACAGGAAGGCCTGGAGGATCATTGTCCATGGGGTCGCGATGGGTCGGACACGACTTCGCACATAACAACAACAAATGTAGATTTAATTTAGACATACTGCTTTTCATCTCAGTTTAAAATATAAGATTTTTCTGTGCTAACACCTGAAACTGATATATTGTAGATGTTGGATACATGTGGTTAGACTGTTAAGTACAACTTATTGTGAACTATACTGAGGAGTAAAAGTTTTACTTATGATCTGTAATTATAAATACTTTAAATCACATAACTTAAAATCTGATTTCCCCAACCTTTTTTATAGTGAGAATGTTGTGGTTCTGGAAGGATGTTTACATAATGAAAACATAGCTCCATGTTTTCTCTACTTGCATTGTGATCCCCATGGTTCTAAAGAAATTATGAGTCTTGGCATTATTAGTGAAGCACGGAACATGGAATTATATATAGGAGATGAATATTGTGCAACCAGTAGAGGAGAAAAGGTTCTTGCTATCCATAATGGCAGGTTAGTAGCTTTGTCTTTTCAGATTATTCAATCAAATGTTGAGTAAAGTCATCACTGTTACAGCTTTACAATGTTGTCATAATTCCACAGACCTTTTTGCTAGTCCTCCTGCCTGTCCACCTGTGTGTTGTTCATTTGTGGCACATTGCCAGTCTAAAAGGAAAGTATTGTGTTCATTCCTGTTTACAAAACCAATTCTTGCTTGCCGATAACATAACAATAACCTAAATCTAGCACAACTAGGTTAGATTATTTCTAGCGGGTGGGTCATTTTAAGGTGACGTCCAAACATTTTGTTTTTAGAGACAGGAAGCATTGGCATATTCAACCGAGTAAAGTGTACAGATGCGTCTCTTAAATGCTCATGAGCTGCCATTGGATTAAATAAGGAGGAGATGGATGGGAGAGCTGGATATTGACTGTGGTATTGTGCTATATTATCATGTATGCTGTGGAAGGCAAGATTGCTGGGTTTTAATTTCCCTTGGACATTGGTGTTTCTGTTGGTTGGAAGCTCTGTTTTATTTCCTCCTATGAAAAAGAAGCCCTGCTCCTCAAGAGGTTGAAGTGATAGAGAACAGGAAGGATTGTAAGCTGACTGTGTGTGGATAAGACTTTTAAGGGCAACTGGCTTCAGTTCTACACAGCAAAGGAAATGTTATCAATAGGCAGTTCTGGTCAGTTTCTTCCAGCAGTTCTGTGGAATGGACCCATGGATGTGTAAGATGTATAGTACAAATGGTGATATACTGGAACAAAACTTAACTGGATGAATGTTTGTTCCTGGACTGTATAATTCTGATATAGATAGACAGATATGCCTTAATTGGCCACATTAGAAAGAAACAGAATAAAATACTACATTTTGATTTCCTTAATAAAGATTTCTCTCATACTTTAGATATCTCATGGAAATTAAGTTGTTAAATTCTTGTTTTGCAAATAAAGGCAGGGATCCAAGGGGCTGTGTGCAGTGATCCATGGGTGCATAGTGCTGTTGCAGTTCTCAACTCAGCCCTTCTTATTTTCCCACAGAGATGACACTTAAACCTCAAGATGCCTTTAGGGAATAGTATGGCATGAAGAGAAAATGGGCAACAGTTTGTACCAGGCACATGTGAAAGTGACTTTTCCTCGTGGCTGATGCTGATAAGGCGTCTGATCTCATACGGATTACTTTGAAAATTTCAGCATTTTTGATGTTTTCTATCATTTCTAAATCTAGAAATGTTTCGTACTGGGTGTTACAAATTCAAGTGTTACCTTGAAAAATACAGTTGACTTAACCAACAATGTTGTGTTGTTAAATTTGTATAACATTGTTCTATAGAAGCTTCACAGCTTATTTATTTTGTTTTCTAGCAAAAATGACCAAGTTATCTTATACAAAAAATATCTAAAATTGGAGTACCCGACAACCTCTTGTAAAATTAAGGTAGGAAGTGCCATAAATTATTTCTTTGGGAATCATGTTTATGACATATATACGTTTTATATCTGAACTAGCCAGTTGGTGTTACAAGACTATAACTTGTACCCGAAGAGATATATTTTGTCTCTTTTTAACATGGAAGTGCCTTTTGGCAATGGGTTCTTTTTTTCTATTAGCATAATAAATATCCTCTAAAAGTCCACATTCTAATTAAAAAATAGAAGTCAGAAGTATTTTAGGGAGGGAGGGAGTAGTTTCTGCAAACCACAGGCAGATGGCAGAAGTAAACCGTACACCAGGGCAAGCCAGTAATCTTCAGAACCTACCACTGGTTAATCCTGGGGGAATATTTCCTTTCTCATTCTAAACCTCAGTTACTTAATGCTGATTAATATGGCCATTCCCTTACCCCTGGTATATCTGACTTCTATATTTGTTGCTTTTTAGCCTTTGGATATATGCCCAGCTGTGGTAAAACTGGTTTGGGAGGAGATTATGGGGCAAGAGATTCAGCAAAACTCTTCCATCCGCCCATAATTTCTTCCTTCATTATGCCTTTCATTATTCAATAAACATTGGTTCTGAATCTTATTTTTGCTGTGTTAACGTGTGCATTTGCTAAATGTGACAGAATTTACACAAATCTTATTTTTGCTGTGTTAACGTGTGTATTTGCTAAATGTGACAGAATTTACACAAATTGTGTTGAATAGTCACACTTTGTAGAATGATTATTCAAATAATTTTCAGACTAATTTTAATGTAGCATAAGTTTTAGTATGGTACATCCTACTTCATTTCTATAAAGCTGCTTATATAACTAGATGCTCTTGGCTGTGTCAGTCCTAACATCAGCTACAGTCATCATTTAACATCTACTGGGCTCCATGTGCTGACAGAGGACCCACCACCAATTGGAGTTAATAATCAGAGCTGTAGAACATGCTTGTGTCTTTGCAGAGTTTTATGAATTGACTCTTAAATTCCAGGTCATTTTGTATAAATATTAACAAACTAAATAATTTTACTAGTTTTTCACTACAATGGTATGTATCTTTTTTTTTTTTGCTAGTTACTTTCCATCAAAGAAATAAATAGAGTGCTCATCAGCAGAATTTTAGTGCAAGTTTCTGTGAAACCTGCGCCAGACTTTTCTACATTAGGATCCGGGATTGACTTGGACAGAGTACAAGCTATAATGGAATCTATGGGATCAAAATTGTCACCTGGTGCTCAACAGCTCCTGGATATGGTCCATTTTCAACAAAAGGTAAAGTAGTACTTATAGAATACTAGTGATAATGATGCACGTGTGTGACTGAGAGAGGGCCTGCATATTGAAGGGCCTTTGAGGAGACTACAGTTTGTTGATTTATGTATTAAAGCAGTTATATCCCACTTTCTTTGTGGTTCAGTCAGTTCACAATAATAATAATAATCAATTTAAAACCAAAATAAAATTACAAGCACCATATCCACCCCAACTACCAATTTCTATGTGTTCAGCACATCAGTTGCAGTGAGATTCCTGTCTGTGGATCAGAGTCTTCTCTCAGATGTGATGTAGATTAAGAATATAAAACTAAATTGACATTGTTGTGTGCTGATTTAGTCCCTATCTATATATGCCTGATCTACCAGCCTAACAGTACAATTAAGAGAAATACATTAGTATTTTTCCCCCAATCGTAGCTAGGATTCTGAACTAAGTAGGCAATGAAAAAAACTAATAGAAATTAATATATTCTCCCCTTCCACAGTCCTTTTCCTTAGGATAAATTGTTCTCCCCCTCTCTCCTTCTCCATTCTCTATGTTTACTTTATTTTATAAAAGCCCCAACTCAGTTGTTTTCCTGTGTCAGTGCTTATGTTCATAGGATTTGTAGAAAAACAAAAACTGATGGTGTCATTCAGTAGCAAATAGTTAAATAGCACACAGCAAATGATCCACCAAACTGAGGGGGGGTGATACAACACAGCAACAAAAATGCAGTCCAAGGTTAGTGAATCAGTTAAAGATTGACAAATCTGAACAGTTGCATATAGACTGCTTCACATATTTGCTTATATGGCATCATATATAACGCGTTCATGTGTCCATGCAATTTATTTCCATTAGAATGGTCTCTGTTTTGGAAGCAAGTTACAAAATATCTTTGGGAGAACAGGATTTATGTTTAGAAACAATCATGCTGTTGCTGAATTGCAAAAGGCATCTGATCTTGGAAGACTAAACCATTTGCTGAATGGGCCCACTTCTCTTAAACCTGGTTCAACAGCTGGAAAAGTTCCAGAAGATTTAAAAACCTACATAGACAAACAAACACCTAGCACAGATAATGTTTTTCAACCTCCATTGGTTCTCACACCACAGCATAATGCCATACTTTCTCAAAATGACTTTAAAGGCCTGGTATCATCATTTTTACAAGAACAAACAAATGAAAACTCAAATACACCCAGCTCTACATTTCTGCTTCCATTTCTTCAAACTGTATGTGGTCAAGTAAATCGCTTGCGAACGGATGAAAAGAATGAAAACTATGAGAACAAGTCTGCTTCAATGTCTGAAGATGACACCACTCAAACTGTTCGGTGAGTTTTTGGCTTGGTTATTGTATGGTTATTGGTTATTGTATCAGGGGTCAACACCCCTGATAAATAAGTAGAAATTATTTTTTCTTCCCATCCTAGTCTTGGGCTGTTGGATTGTGAATTGAGAACTGAACAGGCTAACCAGGATCGCAGAATGGCAGCCCAGGATCATGAGAGTTGTTCTAATAAACTCATCCTTGTCACCATCCAAAGTTTAAATGCAGAAATTCTAGGAAGAAACTAACCTCTTGGACTCAGAACTGTCCTGTAGTCTTGTTTTAAGCATATCCATTAAAGACAGCTGGCAAGTTCATGCAGGGGTGGGCTATGAGTGAAGCACATCTTTACATTTTCCCTCTTTCTTACTAAAACTTGCCTCTAGGACTCCTATTTGTATTGCTGAATTTTATATGCTGTCACGACACAGTGATTTCAGTGCGAGTTCAAAGGACTCTATGCCTTTACCTGTTCTGAAAATGAGGAATCAATTACTTACATTTTTAGTCTTGCATTGATTAGCAATTCGAAATGGTATATTTTAGGTAATGCTTTCTTTTTTATCTGGATTCAGATTAAATTTTCCATTAATTGCAGACTCTTTGGTCAATGAAATGGAGTTTTTCTGCTTGTCCCTTAGCAACAGTATTTTGGAAATCTAAGTGGACTGCAATGGGAGGGAGGGGGAGGCAGAAATGTTCTGTTCCATTGACCAAAATGCGTTACATGTAACAAAATGAATTTTGGATCTAGTGCATATTTCTGAAATTTCCTGAATCTCCAATGCCTTACTTTCTGTTGAAGCATCTTAAAATACATGCTAAAGAATGTATTTTAAAACTGTTTTGCCATAGTAACATTTGTGCTTCTATTTCCTACAGAGTGGAACAACAGCCTCTTTGTCTCTATCTAGAAAAAGTAATCTCCAGACGTATGGAACTGATGGAAAAGAGATTAATGGAGTACATTGATCTGCGTATGCAGAAACTTCAAGAACAGCTTGATTCCAAAATGGCTGCAATAATGGGTTTGATTCAGAATCCTAAGAACATTGCACAAGATCATGATCCTGCAAAAGAAGGGAACTTTAGTGGGAATACATAGGCAATCTTAGGAAAATGCAAGATAATGTAATTTCCAATGTTTAGTATTTATTTTGCTAGTCTTTCAAAGCTTCATGGTTGTGAATTTGCAAATATTTAAATCCTCAGTATTTGTACTTGTTTTCGCATTTCCCCCCAGCATTGTACACTAATGTTTGTATGCCTGTACGAAACAAAACTTTTTTTTTACAGTTGAAAGAATTTTTCTACATCTACTTGATACATATTTATTTATAAACATTTCCAAAAAATTACTTTTTGGGATCATTATCAATCTCCTATTAAACAATAGGAGATGTACTCAAAATTTTTAAAAAAGATATTTATGGCATAATATCTAACTAGTTTTCTTGTTGTAACAAGCAACAAATAGTAAAATTAAAATTAATTCCCTTAATTTGGTTATTTAAATACTGTATCATTCTTTCCGAGTAATTAAGAAATGTTAGATTGGAAGGCATGGTGGGGGCGGAGTATGTTTCTGTCATATACTCTTAGCGTGCAGTTCTGAAAGTGTATGTCCCATTCCTTGATCTGATTATCTTGTATTACCGTCAGCTATAGAAACTATGATATTTTAGTTCAAAAGGGATGCCAGTCTTCAGGTTGGACATGGGGATCCCCTGGGATTACAGCTCATCTCCAGGCAAAAGATATCAGTTCTCCTGGAGATGTCTGCTTAGAAGGTGGACTGTATTGAAGTCCCTCCCCCCAGCCCTACCCCAAAGTCTCCATGTTTTTCCCAACCTGGAGCTGGCAACTCTAAGTATAAATATTGTTTAGCACTGAGTTTCTGCAGTGTTGTGAAACAAACCAAATTGTTTGAAGAAGGAACTTAATTCTTCTGTGTTTCTCATAGACTTTAATTCATATCCTGTTTAGAAAAACAACAACACAGAAATCACTTCAGTGCTCTTGTGTATATATCCTCATAGGTACACACTCAGAAGTAAAAGTGTTTTTGTAGTTTCTGTCCCATCTACCCTTCAAAATATGAACATCCCCGCCCCCGGTAACTCCTCTTTCAGCCAACTTTTTACGTTTTATATAGCACTACGGTTTCTAACTTGCTTTATTTGAAATATAAGTAACATTTCATGGAAAGGCCAGTCTCTGAAAGCACAGTCTTCCAAAGCTTGTCTGCGTAAGAGGGGGATCCAAACTAAAGCAGCTGTTACAATATCCCTATTAATAGCTCTGCAGTTTCTGATATCTGTATCCTTGTTGCCAAGTGATGAAATTCTTTGCTGCCAGACCGACCAGAAGGACAGCATTAGTTACCAGCACAAGAGAAGTAAGGATGTACAAGCCCTTGGCCTGCGCGTCCTGGCTTTTTTCAGGATATTCTTGAGCAGCAGAACCTGAATGTAGGAGAAAAAGATCAATTGAATGTAAAATGTAGTTTAAAGTGTCCTGGTTTATAATTATACTAGCAAGAAAGCCCATTGCAACCAGGAATACAATGGGTGCGAAGACCCAGGGGACACCGACAGGCACAGATCTCTCTCTCGCTCGCAGCAGGAGCCATAGCAGGTAAGCAGGACTGGTTTGCGGTTTGGCAGATCTCTGTGTGTGTGTCTCACACACTGGCTTCTGCAGTGTCTGAGAGCAAAGTGGCTAATGTCCAGGGAGGGAGTGAGGGAGCAGGGCAAATCAGGGTGTGACCAGCTTTGCATCCTGATTGCCCCTATTTCAACTCGGACAGCCAGGACACTCCATCCCCAGGGCTGTTTCACAGATATTAAGAGGAACAATGGATAAGGATCTGGGTTTATAATCAGCACTACTTTTTAACAGTCATTATTTGACTAATACATCCCCTTGAATTTTGATCAGCTTTTTTATTGGTTGGATGTGGATAGGGGATGAACCATTAGTTGCCCGCCCATCAGTGGTTTTGTCCAGATTTTGTAAACTGAATTACTGGACTTCTGAAGATCTTTCTTCCTAAATCCTGATTATAAAGTCAGTGGTATCTGCATATGTAAGACAAGATAAGTGAGGACTTGTGTTGTACCTACCTAAGCGATCTACAGAACTATGATCTCTTTTCAGTCTGAGAGGTCCCACCATTGCATCCCCTTTCCATTTGTAGGAAGAAATCTCTCTCTTATGCCGAGGGATACAGCTTTTAGTGCAGCGAGAATTAGAATTGCTGCTGTCACAAACTAAAACTTCACAGTGGATGTAAACAGATGGATGGCTCTGCAGGAATTTGAAGGAACTGAACCTGAACCTCCCATAATGTTCAAGGACTGGGTAGGCCACGTATGTGTTATCTTTGGCACAGCTGTAATAGAAGTTTGTGGTTAGCTTGAAAAAATAAGATTAGCTTGATCCTATTATGCAATGACATGCAGTGTTTACCAGAAATGAAAGTTCTTTGCACAGTTTCCCAAATCAGTGTTTAAAACAGACAACTTGTAAAGCCTAATGGTTTAATTAAGCCACCTGTCCATTTTTGCCTGGCCTGCATTTCAGTGGCTTGAGGAGACAGGCATTTGTTAGCATTAAATTGTTGCCATGCTCTTGCTGTTCTTCCTTTCCCTTACTCATAGTGTGAATGAAAGCTTGGAGGTTTTCAATGACTTCAGTCAAGCTCCAGTTTGGTGCCTTGGCAAACTGGAGGTTTTTGTTTGTTTTCTTTTAAACAAACTAAGATTCTGAGCCAGATTTCTGAAGCCAGGTTTCTAGGACAGAAATTATGTCCAATTTTACCAGGTTGCATTTGAACAGGACAATAAAATTTATTCACTGACTTTTGAAGCCAAGAAGCAGTCATTCCCCATCTTTGTGCAAAGGGAGGAAGGTGGGAGTGTGCAACTACAATAACATGTCATATTTGAGCCCACTGTGATAAGTGTTCCTGATGTCTGAATGCAGCTATACCAATTTCAGAAAACCTCTTATTCTACTGCAGAACAGCTACAAATAAGAAACAGCTGCTTCATTTTCAATCAGTGTTCATGACAGTAATTGAGCTGTCCATAACATCCCAATGCCTCTTTCCGTCTCAGTCTCACCAAGTTCAGATCCCAATAGCATATACTTGAAGCTAGGATTTTTTTGTTCCAGTCTGCATCACCTTACACTTAACTATTCTGAAGTTCATTTGCTGCATCTTTTCCTGCTCACCCAACATGCAGAAATCTTACTGGAGCTATTCATAGTTGGCATTTTGTTGAATAATTTTGTATCGTCTGCAGACTTGACCACTATGCCATTCATCCCAGTTCCATCTCATTTATGAACAAAATAAATGGCCCCGGATCCAATACCAAGTGTTTCAGTGCACAGTCACGTGTCTAGGAGCCTCATTTCTACAATATGATTTGATTCTCTATCCATCTATCCCTCCCTCTCCTGAGACTCAAAGTGGTTTGCATAAAGTGTAGGGATAATACAGTGTAATTCATAACACAACAGCCATACCAATGGGAATCTTAACTGAAGACTGAATCAAAATTGAAGTCACTTGCACCACAATATTGACTGCTGTAGTAGTCTCCCTTATTTTCTTCTTCATGAGATCAACATCAAATGTTTGATCAGGATGGCAATAGTATACCCCTGTTTTTAAGTTACCCAGGGCTATTTATCTGTTATTCTGTAGAGCAGTAGCCCCCAACCTTTTTATCACAGGGGACAGGTCAATGCTTGACAATTTTACTGAGGCCTGGGGGGGGGAGTAGTCTTTTGCTGAGGAACGTCGCCGCCACATGAGCCCCTGCTCCACTTGCTTTCCTGCCGGCGCACCTGACTTCCTGCTGCCTGCTGGGGAGCGCTGCCAGCAGCAGTTGCGCAGTGCCACGCCGAGAGGGAGCCCCAGCCATGGGCACTGGAGACCACCAAAGGTGAGCTGGCGGCAGAGTCGCAGGGCAGCCCCCGAGGCAGCAGCCGGGGAGGAGGATGAGGAGGAGCCACGGCCCGGTACCAACTGATCCACGGACTGGGACCAGTCCCCGGACCGGGGTTTGGGGACCACTGCTGTAGGGGAGTTCATTCCTCCAGCTTATTTGACTCTATGCTCCCTTTGATATACAAAGTAACACCTCTCCCAAAATGCCCCTCTCTTTTCCATCTTTAGAGTTTATAACCAAGGATGACTGTATCCCATTCTAACATGTTTCTGAAACACCCAGTACATCTAAATATTAATTTAAAACCAAGCATTCCAACACCTCCATCTTGGTTCACATGGTCATGAGGCTAAAATGGAGGACAGAACAATACATGTTTCCCTGACTTCTTCAGACACACAATGAGATAAAAATTTGATAAGCTTCAGTGCACAATTTCTCTCTTTAGGTAGGAACATGGATATTTCCCTGTTTGCTTAACCTAAAATTAAATTGTAATTGTTATTGAATTGTTGCATTACTCACCCACTTCTGACTAAATCATAGTTCGGTGATCCAAAATCAGAATTTGGTGATGCGAAACATGTGTCCACGAACACTAGCAAATTGGCATCACTGGAATGCAGACTGATTTGCGCGTAGAGAGTTTGATTCAAGTCTACGTAATATGGAGAATCGAGGATGGGATGGGAGAATGAATCAGACTCATAGAAAGACATGCTGAGGTTGTATCGCCCCAGAGCACTTGTGTTTTGTGTTAGATCCTTTTCTGTTATGTACATAACTTCTACAGTTGAATTGTTTTCCATTATACATTTCACAGTAATCTCAACGTGCTTTTGACGGGTGATCACATCACCTGCTGGGGAAGCGGTGATGGTGTTGGTATAAGTAATGGTGTGATTTTGACTCTGCATAAAACAGGAATAAAATATGTAATACAAATACCACCCTTGATGAAGGAAGTGTATTGTCAAATAGCAAATCCTAGGTCAAGTTGTGTAGATTTGCACAATTAAATAAAAAGCAATAAAGTGTCCCTGCTTTATTGTAGCAAATATTTGGTTAACTGACAGAAGAGGGATCCCAGCCTTTTCTGTTCAGACACAGATATTCTCTGATTGTTCATTTATCCAAGAGAAAAATCTCAAGACAATTGGCATTTGAATTTTTGAAAAATGCATAATGTATCAAATCTGATGAAGCAAATGGCTTCCAATGAAAGTGTTGTCATGGATGTTGTCAGTGTCCTGACCAAGCCACTGCCAGAATTTATGGGTAATTTCCATTATAGCATGAAGCCATGTAGTTGCGAAGAAAGCAGGAGTGTGTTGTTGCATTTTATTTATTTATTATTAGATTTTTTTACTGCCACTTCTCAAAAGAGGTGGTGGTATAGACATTTTGAAAAGTATAAAATTTTGAAAAGACTGGAATGTCAAACCATATGGTCCCTTTGGCATTACTCTATAATTGAATCTTAAGCACAGTGATATGAGGCTCCTTAATTTCTGTGAAATTATATTTGTGAAATTACAGATTAAGGTACAACAACATCCTTTGTCTACTGAGAATATAGAGCAGGCTTTCTCAACTAGGGTTTTGTAAAACCCTGAGGTTTCTTGATGGCACTGGAATGGTTTCCCAAGTGGGCGGGAGTTAGTTAATTTTTATATATTTTTAAAAATTGTTAAACCTTTATTGAGTGATATGTCCATATATGGTAATGTTGACCCTCACCCTCCCAAAATGGCCAATAATGGGTCTGGAGGAGGTGGGAAGGGGAAGGGCCCAGGGTGGGCATGTATACACTATGCTTCCCAACCATATTCTGCACGATCACACCACTTCTGGGGATTCTCAAAGCCTGAAGAATGTTTCAGGGGTTTCTCAATGGTAATAAGTTGAGAAAGGCTGATATGGAGGAATACTCCTTCCTTCCTTTGCTGTTTTCCCCCTGTCTAAATGATGACATACATACTCCTCAGATACACTCATAGTGTCCTTAACAATATATTGTTATTGTATCCATTATGCATGTTTCTTATATTTTATTTATTTTATTTATTCGTATTTTTATACCACCCTCTCCGAAGGCTCAGAGTGGTTTACATATAACTGAAACTATACATAAAACCATACATATAATAACATTCATATTATTAACTGGTATAACCGGGTAACAGTATAACATAACAGTATAACATTATAACAAACAGTGGTAACTCAAACAGGTCCAGGAGTCTTAGTGGGTTTCTGGGGGGAGGGGAGGGGCAGAGGTCCTGCAGATGTTGGTTGGCCTGGCCTCAGCCAAATGCCTGGTGGAAGAGCTCCCTTTTACAGGCCCTGCGGAACTGTTTTAGTCCTGTCAGGGTCCTGATCTCCTCTGGGAGCTCATTCCACCAGGTGGGGGCCAGGACAGAGAATGCTGTCTGTATGGAAAACATATACTAGGAGAAGTTCGAAGTGAAAAGTAGCATTCACTGCTTGCCAGCTAGCACATAAATGTAATTTGCTGCTTTATAGATAAGTAGATAAGCTTTTAAAGGGGAATGGGGTAAAGGGTAGTGGTAAGAAGGGTCAGGTCCAGGAACTCTAGGCTAAACTGGCAGGAGAAAAATGTGAAATGGAAAATAGAAGAAGAGTAGGTTTTTACAACCCAATTTTCTCTACCCTAAGGAGTCTTAAAGTGCATACCATTACCTTTACTTTCCTGTCCCTGCAACATGTACCTTGTGATGTAGGTGATGTAAGAGAACTGTGATTGGCCCAAGGTCACCCAGTGGCCTTCATGTGGAGGAGGAGTGGGGAATCAAACTTGTTTTTCCAGATTAGAGTTCTCTGCTCTTAACTACTACATCACAATGGTAGACAGCAGACTCACAGTAGTTTGATTTAGATTATTTTGGCTTTGGCTTGCTCTCTTATTTGTTTTTTTACCTCTTTCATTGTGCCACAGCTGTTGAATGGAAATGAAAACATCACTGGATTTACAGCATTAGGCCTGCAAGCTGGATCATTCAGCACCAAGTCATTTGCATTATAGCCAAGTGAATCCAAATAAGATTTGCTGAGAATGACTGTGATCATGTCTGAAGAACATGTAAGAGATGCTAACAAAAAAAAGAAGAAGAAACAAGTATAACCATGTTTGTAAGAAACTATGTAAGAAACAACTAGAGTAATGCCCACTTTATTCTTAGTGAGCCCTAGCACTGCCTCTCTTAAGAGACTGAGACTATCAATGCAGAAGACATGCAAATTCTTTTCCTGGCCATATACAAAATGCAACATGGGTGCACATAAATAAATTAATCTGTCCACAAGTTGCAAAGAAGTTCTGCAACTGCAGAATTTTTTAAACTTGGAATCATATAAAATTTTTATAATTGCTGTTTTGCTTTTCAGTAACTTGGCGACTTAAATAGCTGCCACGGGTCCCGCCCTGCCTTTTGACGCTGTGTCTGCTGCGTTTTGGCAGCACGCACACTAGAGGGCCTCTGGGTGGTTGCTTCTTCCTCTCAGCAAGCCCTCCACTGCGTCAATGTTCGGCCGAGATAAGTCTCGGCCGGGTTTTTATAATTGCTGTTTTGCTTTTCAGTAACTTGTTTTTTTCCACTGTTGCTTATTTTTTAACTAATTTTGATGTCATGTTTATTGAATACATATAATTTACCAGTGTTTGGACAAGGTTCTCTGGATCCATGTAGCTAACTGTGATGCTTTTCTTCAGCATGAGAAGTCTAGGTTTAGATGGGTGTAACTCTGTTTAGGATTGCATTGTCAATAGGCTTTTCATAGACCGTTTATGCACTAGAGGTTTCATGCCAGGCTGCAGGCTGGAGTTTTAGTCATGGCAGGTTGCCCCACCACTTCCTGCACCCACATGGGGGAGCACTTGGCCCATTGTGTCTCATCCACCCCCTATTTGTGCTCCTGCATGAGAGGTGGGGCAGTGAAGTTCTCAGTGCATAAACGGTCATAGTGGTGCTTCTTGCATCACAGGAACAGTCCATAGGCAAGTACCAGTGTTAGTCAAAGTGAATTGTATGCCATTATTATTAGATATTTGTCCTTTTTTAAAGAACAAACAGGAATATATTTCTTCCCTTTTATTTAACAGAGGGACACAATCAGTCAATTTAGGTGGATTACAACCCATCATTTAGATGAATATATAATGGAATTCTGTAGATTAATTGTAATTTCCATGCCTGACATGGAAACTATACACTCTTTTTTATTGTTTTCCAAGTGAGAGACCACTATAGACATAGCTGTGTATGATCCATGAGCCACAATGGGACAGATTTTTGGGTACCTTGAGATTAAAAACATTTTTGGCATCAAATATTCCCAGCCTCAACTAGAGTTTGATTGTGAAAGTAATACTGTAATTAAAATTTGGCACAAAATTGCCACAATCTGTGAACAGTTTCTTGACCTACTCAAGGGTATTAACCTGGAAGCAGGGATTTCTATAAACAGAATCCCCACCCGCCCTTTCTCTCCTGTGTTTAGTGCAACCAAGGCAGCCTGGGAAACCAGACACTTATCCACTCTTTCCATATCTTCATCCAACCAAACTGTCAGCACTGTGGAAATCAGATGAAATTTAGATCTGCATTAACTTGCAACATGCAGAAGGAGAAGGCACATAACTCCCATTACCCAGAAAACTGGGCATGCTGAGAATGGAAGGAGGGAGTGGTAGAGCTCTGTTGAACTCTGGGGTTTCCCTCAAGGGGCGGATTGGGTGAGGGTCATATCCTTAGCGTTGACTGTATTTGAGACCCACTTCCTACTCTCCTTTCCCCCACCAGTTTGTGTGGCAGTATATTTAAGCACAAAGATTTGTTTAATATAAAGAATAAGATAAATAAAAATGCAAAAATATTTAATTAACTAATCTTCAGCCTCTTCATTCAGTTATATGACTTCATGACACATGTCAATGTAATTAGACTTACTGTTGGGCTGTTGTGTTGGTATTGATATACTTGTGTAGCGAGCAGAAAACCCCCTGTAAGAATTGGCATAATCTGTAGACAGCACAATAGTCATAAAGTTGGAAGACGACACAAATGTTGGCTTGACAAGGCCACATACTTGTTTGATTAAACCAGAGTTGGTCGTTGCACCATCATAGATGGCAACAAAGTCAAATCTGCATTTTTCATCCATTTCTAGGCTATGGATCAAAGAAAGGAATAATTTCAGAAAAGAAATTGGGATGGCAGGGGTATTTATTCAAAGTATATTGACCAAGATACAGAAATGCTTAGGCATCTAAAAGAAGCTTATTTAAGCTAATTATTATTTGATTGCTTTCTTAGAATAGCTGATGCCTACATCTCATTTGTAAAACTGGTTCCTGGCATGTGACATCGGAATTTGTTGTCTCAGGAGCACGTCTATAGTCATAGTCATGAATTCACAGACCTATCTTCATGAGTTTTTGGATCCTTGCCATTATCTTAGAAATAGCCTGTGACTTAGTAAATTTTTAAATCTGTAACAAAACTAACACATCTGTCATAAGTATGCCATGACCATTTCCGTGTTAGAAAGTGGTCCCTGGTTGTGTTTTGGGGTTGATATTGTTTTTGCCCCTAGCACAAAACAGGTAGCTACTTTGGAGTTTGTTTCACCCTCAGGGCTCAAATCCAGACTGAACAAGCCATTTCAGTCAGAAAGTGCCTGGTGAATTCTCCATTCTTAAGTGCTAAAGTGCCAGATCTCTCTCGTTCTCTATTAACTGCTTTTTAATGCCAAATAGTAAGTTGGGACTTCAGTCAAACCAATGTCACACTGAATTTGACCTACAGTATTTGAAATGTTGTCATATGTTATACATTGTAAGATAAATAGGAATAAACATCTACTACAAAATTGCATACAGTAGCTTTGGGAACCTGTAATGTAAACTATTGAACAAAAATATACTTACAACATGTCACTGAATGTTAAATTTATCCTGGTATTTGCTTCTGTTTGTATGTGCCAAACACAATAGGCAAATGGCGGGTGTGACTTGGGGTAGTTGGGACTGGTAAATGATCCAACTGGGCTGTGAAGTTTACCCCCACAGTTTTCAATTGTGGCTTTAAAAGAAAGTAATTTAAAAATAAAGCTAACATTAAAAAATAGAAATAGCAAAAGTAATCAACAGAATAGTTCACCTGCTACTTCTAGTTGGTGTGTGAGTTGAGGGGTAACTGATATCAGTTGATTCCTTCCATGTGACCTAAAGGTTTCTAGATTGTTCAAGAAGCAATTTCTGTGATACTGAAATAACATTGGATCCTACTCCACAATGTGAATCAAGCTGGTTTTCACTTGCTTCCTAATCAGCTGCTTCAGCTTTGAACCATGTTGGGCCATGAACCATGTTGGACAAGATGGATCTGCCAAATCTGGAGCTTATCCTTAGTTAAAAATGGAGCACTTTAAAGGTGTTGGCTTGGTCAGCCTGCTTAGAAGATTCATTTAAAAGCTTTCATACTTTTCTTCCAACAAATGCCACAAAACTGCTCCCCTCCAATATTGATATTTGTTAATACAATTACCATTGCTAAACTTGTTGCTCAGAAAATGCCACTTCATACACCTGCAATTATATTTAAATAGAGCAGGACTTTTAAATATTTAAATAGAGCAAAACTTTTATTAAAAGTTTTAAATTATATAATAATATCCATTTGTTTCCAGAACTGTCACCAATGTGGGAAGCTTGATAATAACTTACCTGATTCTGGTGAAATGAAATAATAAAATGCAAAGAAAGTTCTTTTGAAAGCTGTGGAGTCTGTTGATAAGCGAAATGTTAAAGCATTTGAGGATGACTCATATACAGGAACAGACTCATGGGTGTTACATATTCTTCCAAGAAAAGATGAATTAGTTGAAGGACCATCATATATTAGAATATTTTCTCTGTCACAGGTTGATAAGGGATTAAATCTAGAAAAAATAACATTATTAGCTTTTATAGTACATTATTCACTTTATATTTATAATGTTATGGATTAGTTACTCAAATGTTCAATGACACAGATTGATATCCTAGGAACTAGGCCATTTACTATTAAAGTTACAGTAACTGAAGAGCAGAATTTACAGAGATAGGGTGGGGGATGGGGGGAAATAAACAGAAAAAGAACACACCCTAAGTCACAGCCTAAATTTCCAGTAAAAAGTAGAACCACAGACCATGATTTTTTAGAGTGGCACCACTCTTTCTCTTAAAACCTTATAATTTTTCCATTGAAAGAGTGGAACTTCTTGAAGTTTTAGACCAGGAGTTTAACCTAGATGACTGCACTAGCATTGTATACTATTAAATCAAAGTCCATTTGAGCATTTCATAGTTCTTTGGGGTTCTAGCAATATTATTAAGGCATTCTTACTGTTCTATATCTAAGATCAAAAGTAATTATATGCTAGAAGAAGTAAAATCTAAAAGTTGGATATATGGACTTCCAGTGTTTTTTTCAGTTGTAGGAGGATGTTCTCCACTGAGAAACAATTTTCTACATTTGTAGAAAACTTTGAAGGAAGACTACCAGAAGAAGATCTAGCAGAAGAGGTTCTTTCCAATGTTAAGGGGTTAGCAGCAACTGAAATAGTTTCAGATTTAAATTATGTGAGAATATTATAATTCCTCCTAGAAAGCAAAATAAAACCCCAATTGTAACAGGCATTGCAGAAATCCATAGAAATAAAACTAACCCCTTAGTATAACTGTACATTCTAAATTGTTCTGTTTATGGATTATGACAAGTTAAAAATGGAGATTGTTTGTAAAGGCCATGTTAAGATCTGCATGACTGAAAAACTTGGACTCAGTAATGCTCCAATAGTAATATAGCAACAGAGGAATTATTCATGCTGTTCAAATTTAGTGTATTTTGATATTGGTTAGAGGAAACACTTTATTGACTCCCTGTCACTTTAGAAAGAAGGTAGTAGAAGGTTCAGTGAAGGCAAGATTATTGCCTGTTGTTGTTGTTAGGTTCTGTCAAATAGTTTCAGAATCATGGTGACTTTCTGAACTTCTTACATCCATGATTATTCAAACTGTATATGTTAACCATGATTACTTTATTCAAAAGGTATATGTAAACCATCCCCTTGAAGACTGATTCTATAGAATTAGAGTAATACCCAAATAGTTTCAACAATGCATAACAACTTTTGGTGCATTATTAAAAGTTAACAGTGTAACAGACAAAAGTTACAAGCAATCTCTATATCTTCTTTTTCAACTTTTCCTCATTATCTTTCCACTATAGTAAAATCTGGAAGTCTTCATATGCCATAATTATTAGAGTCTTGGATTGGATTAAAATCTAGCCGATGCAGGTTCAAATCACTGCTCTGCCATGAAGCTTGCTGTGTGACCTCTTGGGCTAGTCCCCACACCTTATCTAACATACTGCACCCAGGCCTGTTATGAGGATGAAATAAAAGAAAACTGTATATGCCACTCTGAACCCCCATAGGGAAGGGCAGGATAAAATTATGTTAGATCAGGGTTCCTCAGTGTGGCGTCCATGGGTGCCATTGTGCCCACATACATTTTTATAGTTTATGTCAAATGTTTTTAGAAAGTGGCCAGCAGGGCTTCCTATTGGCCACTGGAGATCTGATTGAGTTCACAGATATTGCCTCAGCAGCAGCTACTACCAGTGTTGGTTTTATTCACCTCTTTCCCCGTCTTTCTTGAGAATGTAATCCTAAACTTCTAAGATTATTTGTTTATTCTTTATTTTATAAAATACGTATCCTGTCTTTCTGCCTTCACAAGGCTCACCAAGGTAGCTAACAAATTTAGACCTTTTCCACTACTCTGTCCACAGACCTTTTAAAGAATACTCACTGAAAATACGAGAAGATTAGTCGAATATTTTGATCCACATCTTTTTCTATATACCATGTGCAGGTCTCATTTGCATTGATTTCAATTGGCAATGCTTTGTTAGGCTCACTCAGAACTCCACCACATTGAATTTTCCCTGGTTTTAGAAAATCAGCAGTCATCGGTTAATATTAAGGCTCATGGGTAAACTTGGCCTAAATATTCAAAGTCATGGCTTACAAATATTCAAAAACCAGCTGCTTGTAATCGTACTGATTATCTTCACAGGACATTAAAAATAATTAATAATGTTACTGTATCTACTTTGGACTAGAGAGCATAATGTCAGCACTTGCATCCTTGTACATTCCTGCCATAGAAAAATTCCTCCTAGGCTGTTTCTTAATTTTTTAAAGAAAACAACAAATCTTATTTTAAAGACAGCTGTAGCCATAATTGGAGTTGCTTCAGAGTTTTCAGTTTCTGACCTGCCCAGAAAATGTTAGCTATTAAATTCCATTGAAATGACCAGGACTTAAATTGCAGATTGCTAATTTAGTCCATTGATTTCAGTTGGAATTAGGCATGACTTATTCCAATGAAGGCCAATTGAAGTGTTACAATAACAAGGTTTCTGATATTGCACAGAATGCAACATGTACATGATAACATCAAGCTATAAAGCAATTATGGTGATTTAACAGCTGTTGCACATTAAATGTTATACAATTTTTATATTGTTTTAAAATATTTTGTATTCTTTCATACCTTGGAATTCTACCAGGTCATTTTCAGCAAGCGTCCAGCCAAAGAAAAGCACCAGGAAAGGGTATTGTTGAAATACGGACATTTTGGTAAAGAGTAGATTCTCACACGTTCTAACCTTTTTATATTTCTACCCATTTCACAATAATTTCATCATCATCTCAGTCCACGTGGTCCCATGACAGTGTGTGTAATCTTAGATTTTCCCGGTACGCATAACGGAGAGATACATGTGAGAAAGATGCAGGTGTTACATGCTGGACCTAGTGTGCGATTTGTTTGGAGAACACCAAAAGGCTCATATTTGCCTATCTGAAACCAAAGTCACAAATGTCGCTTGCCTGGACAGAAAACCTCAAGAACGATTCCAATGCATTCTTCCATTCTATGAATTGTTCATATGAAACGAATTGAACATTTCTTGTTTTGTCTAACATTCACAAAATGCTTTATTACAATGAATTTTATTTATTTATTTATTTATTTATTTTGTATTTATATACCACTCTCCCCTGAGGCTCAAGGCAGTTTACTTAAAACATAGAAAATGGTACATGGAACTTAGTTTTTCATAACAACAATAATATTAACATTAGAACTATAACAGAAGTAACAAACTATAACAATGCGAACAGGTCCAGAGCAGAACACAGGAGTGGATTGTTAGGAGGGAGGGAGCAGGGGTCCTGTAGATGATGCTGGTCATTCAGTCTCAACTAAATGCCTGGTGGAAGAGCTCCCTTTTACAGGCCCTGAAGTATCTGTGCATCGATGAGAAACATCTAGTGAAGATGTTGCTGAGTGTAAAGGAGCCTTCTCAGATAGTGGACCTTGCAAAAATCCTGTCAACTATCTCGAGAACTAATCTATTTCTGCTGCAGATTGGCTGTATGGCATAAGGCCTTATTACTGTTGTCCATATGTCTATGTCTGGAATTTGTTTCTGTTTTCTTATGCCAATAAGGGTATCTACAGGCCCCGCAGAATCGTTTTAGCTCCATCAGGGCCCTGAATTGAAATGAATACATCTAACGCTATCTGATTAGGCTTCTCTAGAAGTGAGTAATCTCAGAAATTCATAGAGGCCAACCTCACAAAACCAGTCCACAATTGATTTATGCAATTGATTATTGTGACATAATGAAAGTTATGCTGTCTAAATTTTTTATGTGTTAAAAGAAATCTGTAAGATGCATAACAATCTCATGTTTGCGGGCTACAGAAGATAAATAAAGAATCAGGGGATGCACAATCTCCTTCACATCCAACAACCAGTCATATCTGTCTATTCGTCTTCAGCTATATGAATTTTTGTATTTTCTTTCTTATACCCTACATTTCTCTCCAGTTGGGACCCAAAGCAGTTGACATCATTTTCCTCTCCTCCATTTTATTCTCACAACAATCCTATGAGGTAGGTGTGTCATCCAAGGCCACCCAGTAAACTTTTACAGCATAGTGGCAATTTGAATTTAACCAGACCTTAGTCTGAAATTCTAACCATGATAGCATACGGGCATTGGTGAGGTAGCTGCTGTTCCCAGGAGCAATAAGTTAGCCCTTGGTGAGTCCTTGGCGAGTGAGCTTGGTGTAGTGGTTAAGAGTGGTAGCTTCTAATCCAGAGAGCTGTGTTTGGTTCTCTGATCCTTCACAATGCAGCCAGCTGGGTGACATTAGGCTAGTCACAGTCCTGTTAGAGCTGTTCTCACAGAACAGTCCTGTTGGGGCTTTCGGCCCCACCTTCTTCATAGGGTGTATATTGTGGTGTGAGAAAGGGAAGGTGATTGTAAGGTGCTTTGAGAGTCCTTTGAGTTGTGAAAAGCGGGGTATAAGGACCAACTCTTATTCTTATTCATGCAAGTAACATGGTATCAGGTCACACAGTGGGTGCTGGTAAGCCTGGCCTTTATGAGGGACAAAACCAAAACCCAGCTAAGATAGGACCTCAGCAGGTTTTACCTTTTACTGATAGAAAGTGAGGCTGGATGGTTAGTAATATTATTGTGGTTGTCTAGTAATGGCCACCAAGGACATTTATTTCACAAATGTACAGGTGTTTTTAACCCCCTCCCAAGTGTTTTTTCCCCCTACATACCTGGGGCTTTTATCAGGTTTGAGAAAGATCTGTTCTGTTTATTTATGGTTCCAGGGGTAAACTAACCATGGGGAAATTTATTGATGGGCCAGGGGCAAGTGTAATCAAACTCTAGCTGCTCTGCCAGAGCATTGGGAGCCACTTGGCTCAAATTCTTCATTTGCAAGGGTAACTGGTGACAGTCAATCAGTTGTCTCCTCCCATATTGCTGACAGTTCTCAGGAGGGAAGAATGGATGAGCCAATAACCATTGTTTGAACTGCTAAGTGGGCGGTGTTCATAGTGTTATTCCACCTTTGACTCACTTCAGGGCTGCTTTTACTTCCCAGTGCATTCCTGCATGATTACAATCTCTGAATTTAAATATCCACAGATTTTGCCACGCTGAAAATTAAATATATTGATACCTGTCAATATATTCTGCAAAAATTCAGTATAGAGATCTGCAAAGCATGTTTGCAACACCTGAACACTGAAAATATCTAGCAAATTCAGTCACCAACAATCCCCCCAGCTGGTTTGCAAAGTGTTTAAAGCAAGCTCTGCCAGGCTTATTAAGATCTGTGACCCTCTTCACAAGGGAGTCATAATATTTCTGATCGTGTACAAAAAGTAGGGGGGAAGGACATTTTGTAGAAATGTACAAAATGGATTGAGGAGATCTAGAGGGATGGGGGCGGCAAGTTCTTTAATGTATTTTTAAGAAAAAGACCTGAACTCTGTTATAATTGTTTTCTATGCTATCAGTTGCTGACCTTGACAGAGCCACAGGTGTAGTATTACTCATAGCATAAACTATATCACAAAAATTAGAAGTCTATGTGAGCAGGTGAGATATTCAAGGCAAAGAGGAGGTATAACATGGGAAGTGGCTGGGTGATTAGAAAGTCACATCCAGCTGTGTAAATATACATAGTAGCCTGGGAAAACTGTCATCTAGTTCATCTTTTAATGCAACCTTAATTTGTTTAATGTGACATTTTGCAAGTACAGGAAGAGCTGTTTATGGCTCATACTTCTGCAACCCCATTACTCAAATGCAGATTTTGGAACTAGTTCAAACTACAAAGTTCTCCACATTGATTTAGAACCAAACATAAAAAGAATTTGGGATCAATGTTTTTCTGTACAGGAAAAGCCTGACATAAGCAACAACAACAAAAAAATCAAAGGCAAACAGGCTTTATCTGTTGTTTGATTCTGGGAACTATAGCAGTGCAGTGCTTTATATAACTCCTCTTGAAGAACAAGTAATGAACTCACTGTTGTAAGCTACAAAGCTAGCATTTGCTTATCTAAATAAGAAATTTGAAGTTCTCCATGGCTAGACCAGTACAAAAGCTCCATGGATCAGTTGCCTGCCACACTTACTACTATAATGGGAAAGCATGATATGAACTCCACTTTGGTTTTATAGTGACTAGTTTGTTCTTGGCTTCAGACATACACAGTCCAGAGGAGTCCTTTAATAGCGTTTGCTCATGTTTCATAATATGGGTGACCAATGGCTGTATTTTAGTATAATTTTAGAAAGATTTGTGTTGGTGAGATTTACCCCTCCATTATTTAAATTTTTTCTGTCTCTCTTACATGAGTGATATAGGCTTGACTGCAGAAATCTTTATGGTTTATGGCTGCTTGTTGCATTCTGTTGCCTAAACTGGATATGTTGAACTATACAGAACTGATGTGTTCACCAGCTTTTGAAAGATGGGTGGGAATCACTGATGCTGTGAGCTTTGTGAACATCTTTTCTAAGCCACTTCATGATGTGTGCCAGGGTGATTGGGGTTTGATCTGGCAACAATATCCTATACCCTTTAAACAGAGAAAAATTCTTCTAGATGATTCACCATGTGATAAGAACTCACATTTACCTAATTCTGCATTTCCAGAATATATAAACAAACAAAAATCTTGGAAATGTAAAAAACTAAAAAAGTTTATTCTACCATGACCTTTTCTGAACTAGAGAAAGCTTATCATAGTATTAAACACTTCTTTTCCTTTAAGGTGCTGCAGTTGCTTTGATGCCAGCTGTCTAGAGCAGTATTTCTCAACAAGGGTTATATTGTATCCCCAGGGTTATGCCAGAGCCCTGGAGGGGTTACACTGACCTAGATATCTCCTGCTACAGTAGCCTGGATTTCGGACCTGGTGGGAGACAGAGATGGGTTCGGGGCAGCTTTAGAGCTTGGGAGTGGGTGGGAACAATGTCTGGGTGATGTCACTTTCATTGACATGTCAGTTCTGGGGTGTGTGGCAGGGAGGTGTGGCCAGATGGTCACTTCTGAGTTACCTTGAAGCCTGCAAAAAAATTTAAGGGTAATTCCACGGGCAAGAGATTGAAAAAGGCTGATCTAGAAGCCTAGTGTTGGCCAACTATGTAACAGGGGGGCAGACCAGATACACAAAACACACAGCTTTTCCAGATAGATTTATTTTAAGTCCAGAGAAACTCAATCAGCATTAATAACAGCAAATGTTTTTTACTAATCTTTTATAGTTTTATATTGAATCAAAATATTTTATTTAAGGAATGACAAGACCAGATAAAGGAAGCATTTTCCAGTATCACACAGTGATCACATCTCTAACTACCTACATGTTGATTAACTCCTGTAATTCAATAAAGATGCCATTATCCAATTTATTATTTGTTCATTCTTATATTTATATTCTGCCCTTCCCCTTGATAGGAATTCCTAGGAATCACATTGAAACCCGACTTTGTCCACTTACTCTAGGTTAAATGACCCAAGAATGTGCACATGTTCGAAATCAGAGCTTGTTTCTCTTTTACGCCTATTTTGGCAGCCCTGATAGCATCTGGATTGATAATCATTTTTGTAGCACACATGAATCCAGCATTTCATGGAAGCTATAGGTTTGTTGTCAGAAGTAACTGGTTTAAATTTGAAGAAGATGGTTCTTTTCTTTCTTGAGTAATAATTAGTTAAATTAGGATCGCGTGTACACCTGAAATAAAAAGAATAAGCATATATATAAATTTATTTTGCCTTTCTCTAAAATACTATGTTATTGTATTGTGTTAACATCTTATAATTCATTTTAGTACTCAAGTGGTCATAAATCATCTACATACTGTATATACTCCCATATAAGCCGAGTTTTTAATGCCCTTTTTAAAGCTGAAAAAGTCCTCCCTGGCTTATATGTGGGTATTAAAAAAAAGCTGCCAGACAAGACAGGAGGGTGAGGGTGGGAGACAAGTATACTTAACTAAAGAAGCAGATGCAGGAAGAAGCAGAGACACAGCAAGCCCAGGAGGTACAGTGGGAGGGGAGGGAAGAGCAGTCTCCACCTTTCTCCCTCACTGCCTTAACGAGGATAGCATGAGTCTAGTATGTGCTGCTGCTGCAAGAAGCTCTGAAGCCTCTGTCTCAGAGGGAGAGCAGAGAGCAGCAGGAGGAAACGCCCCTAGAGGAAGGAATGGAAAGTGGAGGGAACAGAATACCCGGATAAGAAGAAAGGAATTGGATACGAAGAAGGATTGGATATAAAAAGGCAAGAGGGGTCAGAGGGAAAGAGGGAGGAGGAGGGGAAAGAGGAAGCAGAAGGGTGGGAAGAAAAGGGGGGGAAGATCATGGCCAAAAGGGGAGAGGAGGGGAGGGGAAGAAGAAGGGGAAAAAGCCACTATCCAAACACCAGCCTTGGCTTATATGTGAGTCAATAAGGTTTTCCAACATTTTGTGGTGAAATTGGGTGCCTCGGCTTATATGCGGGTCGGGTTATGTGCAAGTATATATGGTAAATAAATACATAAATACCCTTGATATTTAAAAAGGTAAAGGTATCCCCTGTGCAAGCACCGAGTCATGTCTGACCCTTGGGGTGACGCCCTGTAGCCTTTTCATGGCAGACTCAATACGGGGTGGTTTGCCAGTGCCTTCCCCAATCATTACCGTTTACCCCCCAGCAAGCTGGGTACTCATTTTACCGACCTCGGAAGGGTGGAAGGCTGAGTCAACCTTGAGCCGGCTGCTGGGATCGAACTCCCAGCCTCATGAGCAAAGCTTTCAGATGGCTGCCTTACCACTCTGCACCACAAGAGGCTCTATCACCAACCTGAATAATGCCCACATCCCTAAGTGGCAGCAACAGTGGTTAATAAATCTGATTTCTCCAGCTTGTCACAAGCAATAAAAGTAACGTAGGTTGGTTCAGGTCCTGCCAAATCATAATGAATGTTTGGTGGGCTGTAGTTGTACAACTGGAAAGTTACTTCCATTTTGATACGAAAATTTTGTTCAATGCTAGAAAGTTAATGTCCTACTGGGAAGGTTCATGATAGCATATTTGAAAGCAAACAAATTTTCTGTGGCTGGGGATGAAATTAACTTTTACCCTGTGCTCTAATAAGTATAATAATCCCAATATGATTTTATATTCTACTGTACTAATTAGATTATATCATTATTAGCAGATCAATTAAAGAAAAATAATTTATAATTTTCACATTTGATCTCTATTGTAACTCTGTGGGAGAGGGGAGTTCATTAGGTTGAACCCTTGACTACAGGAGACTTTTGGATGTGCTTCAAGTTAACTGGATAAATTATTTTCTAAGTTCATGGTTAGATAAATTATGAAACAGTGCTTGGGGTCCAAGGGTGGTGCATAGAAAGGAGCATATCTTCAAAGTTGCCTGGCTCATTCCCAATAGCTGCTCTTTCCAAGAAGAACATAAGAAGAAGAAGGCTCAAAGCGGCTTACTTTGGCCTTCCCATTCCTCTCCCTACAACAGACACCCTGTGGGGTGGGTGAGGCTGAGAGGGCGCTGATATCACTGCCTGGTCAGAACAGTTTTATCAGTGCCGTGGCGAGCCCAAGGTCACCCAGCTGGTTGCATGTGGGGGAGCGCAGAATCGAACCCGGCATGCCAGATTAGAAGTCCACACTCCTAACCACTACACCAAACATACAGTTCACACACATTTCCTTCCTAATATTTCACTTGTGGTGGGTTCCCTAGAAGTTAGAGATGTGCAATATGGTCAGAAAAACTGGTGGAAGAGAGAAGGACCCTAGGGGGCATGGGGATGAAGCAAATAAATTTGTAGCAGTATGTTTCAGGAACCAGCTTGGTGTTGTGAGCAACGACTTCTAATCTGGCAAGCTGGGTTTGATTTCATGCTCCCCCACATGCAACCAGCTGGGTGACCTTGGGTTCGCCATGGCACTGATAAAGCTGTTTCAACTGAGCAGTAATATCAGGGCTCTCTCTGTTATGGGGAGTGGAAAGGGAAGGCGAATGTAAGCTGCTTTGGCCTATTATGCATGGCCACTGAAATGGCGGTTGGCAGTCGCATGGAAAATACGGAGGAGGAAGAAGCGAAGCAAACCACAAATGCACGGGATGAACGCAGTGGCGGCAAAACCCAGAGCAGCTGCTAATTGCAGCCAACCAGGCGGCGACGTGGAGCAAACAGGAAGGAAGGTGAGCATGGTGCTGACCGAGGCTGGGCCACCAAGCAGGGCGGCCATGGCACGCACAGGTGCAGGCTCTGCCGGCGGAACAGAAGGGCACGGAAGGGGAGAGAGCAAGCACACCCGGAAGCCCTGTACACTACAGACCTCCCCAATTATGCACGCAGGCACTCTGGAGCCACTTCTGGTTGCACCCTGGTCGCCTGGGAAGCTCCGCTTTCTTCCGTGTTTCGCTAACGCAGCTTTTTTGGTGGCATACGGCAACTCTGCACCCGGCTGCCACCTGTGGTGTGCATTATTGGTGATTTTAGCCGCCGCCATCCCACCTCGAATGTGGAACTTCCCCTCCATGCATAATAGGCCTTTGAGACTCCTTCGGGTAGAGAAAAGCTGCATATAAGAACCAACTCTTCTTCTTCTTCTTCATGGAGAAATCAAAGCAATCCAGAACAGAAGATGGTATAAATCAAGCAGAGTGAAGTAGAAGATGGAGTGCAAATGTGCTTGGTACCAAAAAGAAAATGAGCATGGAAAGCTTTGAATACTGGCAGAATAATTTCAGAGGAACAATTGGAAAGGGAGAAGGAAATAAAGGTAAAGTTTATCTGCTTGTGGGGGAAAGCTAAACAAAAACTCAGGGTTCTGGCTAATACTATATATGGAACGGAAACGTATTAAATATTAAATCAGAAATACTTTTTTTTTTGCTTACCCATTCTTTCTCATATAATGTAATTTGCTTTTGAAGTCATCATTAGGTTCAGAAGATGCTATACAAGTATGTAAGAATAATACCCGATACATAGAATAGGCAGTCAAAGTGACTTCGATAGCTGTATTCTGATTCACATTAACAAAGTAGGACAAGTCACTACTTTGTGGAAATGACTGGCAGAAAGCAAAAATGATTTTTATTTGTTCATTTGGTGTCTGGTTCTTTCCTGAGGAGTCAGACTCATCAACTATGTGTGTTTCTTCTTTTTTTGTCTGTTGGTTTATTTTGCAGATGCAACGAATCAGAACAGTTCTTCTAATACCATTACTCATTCCAGAGCAGCTGATAGTGTTCAAGTAGTTGACAACATTCCCAGTCCTCTGTTAAGCATTACACAAATAATAAGCACAGTATTAAAAAAGAAAAAAGATAGTTAAATGTCTTTCACCCTGACCTGGATACCTCAGTCTAGCCTAACCTCATCAGATTTTGGGAGTTAAGCAGGGTCAACCTCTCCCTGTCATCAGGGACGTTCCCAAGTGGGCTGAAGGAGGCATCTCCTACTGAAGAAACCCTCACTGGACCCTCGGGACCTCACCAATTACTGCCCTGTCTTGCATCTAGAATTTCTGGGGAAGGTAATGGAGTGAGCAGCTACAGACCAGTTACTAGCATACCTGGATGCTTCGGTCATTGTTCTATTCCAGTTCGACTTCCAACCTGCTCAAGGGGTGGAAACAGCACAGGTCACCCTGATGGACAAGCTTTGGTGCCAGCTGGACTGAGGCAACTGGGTGCTGCTAATATTGCTAGACCTGTCAACAGTATTCAGTGCTGTCAACCATGAGTTTCTTGCTCACCGCCTCATTGACACAGGGATCCAGGGGACAGCCCTAAAATGGCTGCTCTCCTTTCTCCAAAGTCGAGGACAAAGAGTGGTAATTGCTGTGAACTACTGTGAACTCAAATACGGAGTCCCACAGGGAGCAATACTCTTCCCAACTGTATTCAACATCTTCATGCATCCTCTTGCCCAACTGGTCCGAAGCTATGGCTTGGATTGTCAACATATGCCAACAACATCCAGCATTACCTACTAATGCAGGGTTCGCCAACCCCCGGTCCACGGCCCGGAAGGCCTCGGTGCCGGGCCGCCAGCAACCGTACCTGCCTCTTCCTCCCCCACCGCTGCGAGAAGCTCGCCAGGCCCTGAGCAAAGCGGCCGCCAAAGCGGCCACTTCACTCACAGTCCGGCTAGTTTCTTGCTGTGAGAGTGGGGGGAAGAGGCAGGCGAGGCCTCCGGCATGCCAGCGGACACTAACACGCATGCGCAGAGCTGCTGCACATGCACATTAGCGCCCCCTGCTGGCGAAATGCACATGCATGGTTATTCTGCGCATGCGCGTTAGCGCCACCTGCTGGCGAAAACGTGTATTCATGCGGCCAGGCCAGCAGCTTTCCCTCAACCCCAGAGGCGGTCCTCAGCTGGAAAAAGGTTGGGGACTGCTATCCTAATGGATGGCCAGCCTCATACTCCCCCTGATCGCTTAGCCAGGTGCCAGGAGGCTGTAGCAGAATGGTTTCAGCATAGTAGCATGAAACGCAATCCCTTTGGATAGGTGGAAAAAGGTCAGACTAGGAAGTGCACTCAAAGGCTGTCTGTCTATACTCTGTAAAGTGACTCGCTCCATACATTCCAACAACCTAGTAATTCCTGGCCCCAAATAAATCTGCCTGGCCTCAACCACAGCCAGAGCCTTCTCCTCCATGCCCCAACCTGGTGGAATAAGCTTCCCAATGAAATGGACCAGCAACAAGGACCCCAAATACAACCCAATGACCAGGGAACTGCAACACCAATGACTAAATGTCCCCCTCATCTGTTAGGCCATTCTTTGTGAACTGTTACATGTTACAAATTAGGTATATTTCCTGGATCAAATGGTTACAAATGTCATAATGTATTTTTTAGTTGCCATGTTTATGTACACCATCCCAAGACATCAAGTGAGGGGCAGTATAGAAATTGAATATATGGGTACATGCCCCTCCTACTGTACTGGTACTATTATGTGGTATAACCCTATTCTATGATTATACATCACCAGTATGTATTAGCGCCCCCTGCTGGCAAAAACGCGCATACGTGGTTATTCTGCGCATGCGCGTTAGCGCCACCTGCTGGCGAAAATGTTCAGCCTGGAGAAAAGGAGGTTGAGAGGGGACATGATAGCCCTCTTTAAGTATTTGAAAGGTTGTCACTTGGAGGAGGGCAGGATGCTGTTTCTGTTGGCTGCAGAGGAGAGGACACGCTGTAATGGGTTTAAACTTCAAGTACAACGATATAGGCTAGATATCAGGAAAAAGTTTTTCACAGTCAGAGTAGTTCAGCAGTGGAATAGGCTGCCTAAGGAGGTGGTGAGCTCCCCCTCACTGGCAGTCTTCAAGCAAAGGTTGGATACACACTTTTCTTGGATGCTTTAGGATGCTTAGGGCTGATCCTGCATTGAGCAGGGGGTTGGACTAGATGGCCTGTATGGCCCCTTCCAACTCTATGATTCTATGATTTGTATTTGTAAAAGAAGCAATAATCTAAACATCTATTTTAAATTTAATGCTTTAATAAATAAAAGTAATAAAATCATATGAGGTATTTTCAGATATTCTGTTTCTTACCTCTGCTCTTGTCCCATAGGCTTTATAGGACATTGAAACTACAGCATTGTGTTCTGTTAGCCGATACCTAAAAGGTTGGTTATTCAAGCGCAAATCCGCTGGAGAACAGCCTTTTGAACGAATATATGATTTACTAATAACTGCCACCATGTTTTCTGATTCACATGTCAATGTAACTGGACAGAAAAAAAGAAAAAGTTATCAGGAAATGTCAGCAAAGAATACAGAATTGTACCACAGGGGTTTAGTATGTGCACTGGAATATTCAATTTCCTGTTACATAATTGCAGTATATCTGCCTGCCTGTTTTACAGAAGTTTTACACTGTAATTATTTATTAGGCAATCCTGGTATTATCATTATCGCTATCATTATCGTTATCATTATCATATTAATTATATTTCTTACCCCCCACTCTTGGTGTACTGGCTCGTGATGGATTACAATACAAGAAGTCCCATAACAATAACCCCAATAAAACCCCCATTAAACCACACAAAATAGTACACAAAACCCCCCAATATGGCAGCAAAAATAACCCTACTCTCCACTGTTTGCTTGCCACCCAGGCAGCAGAGGGCAGTGTCAAAAAAACATCACCCAAGATAGTCAAGGGTGGCATACATCTTGATGGTATACTTCCTGATGGGAGGGGGGGGCAACCAGATCTTCCTCCTATGCTGGCCTCAACCATAAACTGCCTTGTTGTATGGTCTTTGTGGCCCTCTGGACATAGAACCATAGGATCATAGACAGAATGTGGTTCTAAAAAGTGAGGCAGTATATCAGTGAATGCAAGCCCATTATTCAACCTGCCAAATTCTTTGCATTTTCCATTATATCCTCCATACCTCATGCTAGGGTAATATGAAATAAATAGCCTGTGTTCTTCCCCAGGTGAACCCATGCTTGCAAATAACTGTCTCTGACATGCTGAAATTTCAAGCCAGCTAATACTATAGTCGTAAATAGCGTTGGAACAGATCAGCGCGACTTATTCCTATGTAGAGACTTTCTGTTTGTGTTCTTTATTTCTACCCCAGCAGGGGTGAGCAAAGCTAGAAACAGGGAGCTGAGAGCTTTTTAGGAAAGCTTGAGCACAAAGTCCTCCCAGTTTAGAAATTCGGTCGTCTTCTAAAGATACGCATGCTGCATTTTCTCCTCCCATTATACTTTTTAAATTTAGTTCTTCATTTCAGCTGCCATTGGGGAACAGCAGCTGCCTACCTGTTCTAACTGAGCATTTTGATTGTACGTTTTGAATGAAGGGAGGAAAATACATCTTTGTCTGGGGGGCAGTGCTGGCAGCCCCTGCAGACATTGGTCATGAATGTAATTAAGACGATGGAAACCAAGTGGCAGTCAATTCATGGAGACATTTCCATGATTCTGAATACAGGGCTGGCACCTCTCTTTTCTTAAGCTGGAAAAGCTGCAGATATACCACAGAGTCCCATTATGCACGGGCCAGAATGTCCACACTGGTGGCAGCAGGGCAGCGGGGAAAATCCCTGATTATGCAAGCCCCCACCGTCAATGCAGGCATAGCCTGGCCCAGGACCATGGAAGGCCCACATTATGTGAATGCAGGAACTTCTGCGGCTTACTGGATACTGCGGGCTCCATAGCGTGTGGAGGGGGCCCGGCCCCCCCTACCCCCCTGGCTGCTGCCACTTACCCTGCTCGGCAGTGTTCTGGTCCCAGAGCAAAGTGCATGTGCGCACACTCCAACGGGGCAGCCCTGCACGCCCCGCCCCCATGCATACATGGGGAACGGCACAGCGGCCGCCAGACGTAGCAGCCGCCGTGCATGAAGGGTCAGAGACAGGCAAGTTCTGTGGAACAGGTCCTTTTCTGTTCATTTCCAGCAGCTGTCTTATCCTGCTACCACATTTCAATCCAATATGTAACCCTTTTCACAATTCATCATAGCCTTAAGCAGAAGTGAGTGGAGAGGGACTGGAATTCCTATTGGCTGTGAAACTAAGCCAAAATGGATTCTAAAAACATTCCTAGCAATGGGGTTTGTGGATGCCATTTTGCCATTCAAGGAAGAATCCGATGTACAAAAATACTTAAGGAATCTTGAAGACCCTGAAGCGTAAGCTGCTCACAGTTGCTTATCAAAATAAATATTGTGCATCCATTATGATCATCATTATTGAATAGTGAGAGAGAGACACACACGTCCCTAAAAAACCCTTTATTAACGCAACAGGGACACCTAACAACCAGCAACTAATTCACACATACACAGTACTTATAGGCTCAGTGCACGGGAACCGTTTGCAAAGCCTTAAAGGGGCAGTTGCAAAATGTACTCAATGCATTACTATCATCATTATCAGTAACAACATTACCAGGATCTGATGCTTCAGTAGTAACTGCAGGCACTGTTAAAGACAAGAAAAAATGAGCGCGTACATAAAAGAGGTATTGCATAAGCAGCTCCAGTCTGTTCCTAGAGTATCAAATATAACAATGTGACAAGGTGAGACAGCACTAATCCTTCAAATGGGGAGAAAATAGAATAAAGAGGCTGCTCAACCAGAAAGGAAGAAAAAACACAAGGACAAACCTGTGTATGAGGGAAGAAAGAAGGCAGAATCTCCCATTTGCATATTGCTATTGTATTCTTTATTGCAATATACAATAAATATACAATGCTGCTTTTGTATTGTTTTCTAGTTTTAAATTCAGTCTTTTATTATTATTATTACTATTACTATTACTATTATAATATATGCTTTAGTATTGCATTGCACTGTTTCCAAATTCTGTATGCTGCATTGATTCTCAACAAAGAAACACAGACAAATAGTGGAAAGAAAATGAGTTCACGAGCTCAAAGAACTTTTGGATTCTGATCTATATATAAATTACTATCTGTAAACCTCTCCGAGGAAGCGGTAGGAATAAAAGAGTAAGGGGTAGGTGGGCGGAGAAAGGGGCGGGGCGCGTCCAGGATAAAAACTCGAAGGGGCCAATCGGGAGTCAGTCCACAGGGGGGGGCAGCCGGGAGCGGCCCGCTGGCCCCAGGCATGCAAAACAACCTAGCAGGGCCAGTCCATGGAAAACAAAGCAGGAGCCACAAACTGAGGACCAAGGCTGCCAGCCGTGCTGAGCCTCCAAAAGCCGAGCCCCCCGCCATTGCCACGACGCAACTCCCATGACAGCACTCCCCCTAACTGTCCCCGCTTACTTTCTGGACTATCCGCACGCTCCCTCACCTCCTGACTGATGACCTCACCAAACCCGCTCTGGCCCGGCCCTCGGCTCCCGCAAGCCACCAAGGAGAACCATGTCTGCATGTGGACACAAAGATTAGGCCCGGAGGGAATGAGACTGACAGCGAGGTGGCTGGCTGACGCTGAAGGGAAGTAAGCCTGGGCGTAGACCGGCAGTCGCCATATGAGCCACTGTGTGATGGACATAGCAGGAGAGGCTTGCAGGGAACAGCTGTTCCCGTATCCGGAACGGGAAAACACTGCGGGGAACTTCGCCTTCTAAGGCCAAAGATGCATAGGCACTGTTCACAGTGGCAGAACCTGTGCCTGGGGCCCATTCCCCGTACCACTTTCCCCCCATTCCTCCCTCCCCCCCCGGGTTTGCCCCGGGCCCCAGCAGATCTGGAAAGCGGAGGCCCAGCCCGACCGGCACCAGAAGGAAGTGCCGGGGGCCGACCCCACAACGTCAGCCTCCCTCTCTGTGGGTACAGCCACTCACAAACAGGAGCGTAGCCCGCCTCCCACCTCAACCTAGCTCATCTCTCTCTGCATCAAGTGATGCGTTCTTGGCCACTTAGCTCTGCAGCTCAGGAAACCTTTCCAGCTGATGTAGGAAGTCATTGCCCAGCCCATGACGCTTCTCCGGAGGAGACCCCCTGCTTCAGCAAGGAGGGAGGCTGACGTCATGTGGCCGGTCCCTGACATTTCCTTCTGGTGCCGGTTGGGCTGGGCCTCCGCTTTCCGGATCTGTCGCAGAAGAACTAGGAAGAGGAGGCCACCTTGCCTACTTGCCTTCCCCACCAAACAGCTCCAGAGGCCTCTGGGAGGTGGCGTTGCAGCTTCCCAGCCAAACGGCAGCTCTACCAGGGCGGGGGGAAGGAGACCACTTTGCCTGCTTGCCTTCCCCACGCTGGCGAAGTGTAAATGCCTGCTAAAATGCCAGCCATGGCTTCTCCAGTCCTCCCCCACCCCATGTTGATACCTTGCGCGCCCCACAGAAGCAACACCTCTCATTTCTGTGATCAGCCGAGGCTTCTCCAGCCAGCTCACAAGGTCTCAGCATTTCTTTCAGGGAGGGGTTGGAGAAGGGCTGGCGTGCCCTACAGAGGCCTCAACCATCATTTTCACCCCTCCAGAGCGCCCCAGGCCTTCCCTCTAACCCCCACCCTCCTACAGACACATTGATACCTTGCGCACCCCAAGGAACTCACAGCTGTCATTTCTGCCCAAGGCTTCTCCAGCCAGCGCATAAGCTCTTTCCGTGTTTTTTTTTTGGGGGGGGGCTTCAGCCATCATTTCGGCTACTCTGGAGCAACTTACCTCTTCCTTCCACCCCCCATCCTCCCAGGGGCCGGTTGATTCCTTCCGTGCCCCGGAGATGTGACTTCTGCAATTGGCGAGCCTTCTCCAGCCTGCGCTCAAGGCCTCAATGTTTCCTCGGTGGGGGGGGGGGGGGAAGGGAGGGGGGATGTTAGGGCTGCCGTGCCCTCGAAAAGCCTCGGTCATCATTTTAACTACTCTGAAGCACGCCAGTCCTCCAACCCACTCTCCCAGAGACATGTTGATAGCTTGTGCACCCCGGAAAAGCAATGACTGTCATTTATCCTATCCACCGATGCTTCTCCAGCCAGTGCAAGACATTTCCCTACCGTTGGAGAGGTACCCGCCAGCCTGCGCCTGCCCTCTCCAATCCCAATGTTTTTCACTCTCTGACTCCTTTCCTTTCTTGCTCTGTCTTGCTTTCTTCCTTTCAGCCTCCCCTCTTCCTTCATCCCACCCTGTTTTTCGTTTCTCTTTCCCCATCTTACAATTCTCTCCAAAAGTCCCTCTACTTCCCCCCCCTTCCAATCTACTGTTGATCTCTTTCAAGCTTTCTGCAGGGGGCAGGGGGAGGGGAGTACTCAGGCCGGGAGGGGCAGGGGGGCCTCCCGCACCCGGCCACTGCCTTCTAGCACCCGCTGTATTTTGGCAACATCGGGCTTAAATTCTAGTTTATTATATTTAAGTGGACTTGCATCCTTGAAATGAAGGAATAATACTCTTTTAAAACATGAGGAAAAGCTACCCCATTGCTTACCAGAGGTAATAGGATTCTCTGCAGTGGAAGGAAGAAACTCTAATATTAAAAAGACAGAAAAACACAGTGAAGTCTTGTCCTTTCAAAAGGCACAATGATATATAATGGTTTAAGCAGTTCTAGATTTTATGTTTCTTGAAGCTGCCTACATGAACAGCGAATGCTGGCATCTTCCTTGTGTTTACATTCACTGACCCCCCATCCATCCAAGCATACATGGTAAGACAAGCCCCCACTCTCCCACGATTACGTACCAGTGGAAACAGGACTCTCTGTAGTTGATGGAAGATCTCCTAATTATAAAAGAAACCAGAGAAAAGACAGTGAAATCCTGTCCTTACAAAAGACAGAATGAGCCTTCACCATATTTGGCATCCTTATCAGCAGAAATGGCCTCTCCACAGTTAAGCTGTCCGCAAACAACCTGGGCATAAAATACGTCCCACAAATCATCACAGAAGGTTCCCCAGCTTCCAATGTGGTAGACTTCAACACGGCCTTCGCAGGTCCTCTTTCCATTTGCCAGTCTGATATGTGAGGGGATTGCCAAAGTTCCTGAGACTGAATGAATTTTAGAATGGATCAAGAACGGAATCAAGATGCAAAGTTTGGAAAATCTAGATGCACCATGTAATTTCTGTAAGGAAAGACTTCTATTGAATAAAACCGGGATCTATATTAGCCAGTTGTAACACTACTCTGTGTAGGTGATGGAGGGGGAGCTAATGTTAAAAGAGAGACAAAGGAGAAACATTTCAATCCAGGGTCATGGATATTAACAAATTAAATGACAGATCCACTACTTGGTGGAGCGAACATGTCTGCAAATGAACTGATGTCTGACCAATGATTGTAAGAATCACCCAAAAACACAAGATATATATCCCATATCTGGGAGGCGCGATTATATATAACGTTATGCCACGCAGCTGGTGTGACGGTATTTGTACCCATGTGCAGAAATGCCCAAGATACATATCCCAGATCTAGTCAGAGCTTTCAGATCTCCCTCCTCCCAAATTAGAGAACAGGCGTACACGGCAGGACAAGCAGAGTATGTCTGGATCCCCCACTCTGCCACCATTACGTACCGGTGGAAACAGGACTCGCTGTAGTGGATGGATGAATTCCTAATATTAAAGGAAACCAGAGAAAAGACAGTGAAATCCTGTCCTTTCAAAAGACAGAATGGCATATATTTGTTTAATCTGTTCTATATTTTGTGTAATTTAGAGTATTTCCTAAATAACAGGGGGTACCTGAGCAATTGACACCGGCATCTTCCTTGTGTCGACAATTACTGACTCCCCATCCATTGTGGGGACACTCTTCAACAGCGGTTTCGTTTCCCTGGCACTTCACGTCATCCATGAGAATAAGACCTGAGCCTTCACCATACTTGGCATCCGTATCAGCAGAAATGGCCTCTCCACAGCTAAGCTGTCTGCAAACAACCTGGGCATTAAGCATGTTCCACAAATCATCGCAGATGGTTCCCCAGCTTCCATTGTGATAGACTTCAACACGGCCTTCGCAGGTCCTGTTTCCGTTTGCCAGTCTGATATGTGAGGGGACTGCCACGTTTCCTGGTGATTATGAAGATTTTTAAAATTAAAAATGGAAGCCACATAAATATTTAACAACGTGTGAAAGGGAATTTCTGATAATGAAACTTTAAAAAGTAGCATCTATATTTACCAGTTGAAACACTCGCCTCAGTAGCTGCTGGAAGGATATTTAATAAAAGACAGAGAAGAAGAATTATTTCAAGCCAGGGGTATAATAATGGACAAGTGAAATGACATATCTGTTTTCATAGTTAATATCTCCTCTGGGCATGTGCTACTAAACTCTTACTCCCCCACGAGTATGGTGAGATCCCCTAAAAAGAAATGGAAGACCGGATCTATATCTCAGATCTGGCTGGAGATCCTCTTTCCATTTGCCAGTCTGATATGTGAGGGGATTGCCAAAGTTCCTGAGACTGAATGAATTTTAGAATGGATCAAGAATGAAATCAAGATGCAACGTTTGGAAAATCTAGATGCAACATGTAATTTCTGAAAGGGAAAACTTCTCTTGAATAAAAGCGGGATCTATATTAGCCAGTTGTAACACTCCTCTGTGTAGGTGATGGAGGGGGAGCTAATGTTAAAAGAGAGACAAAGGAGAAACATGTCAAGCCAGGGTCATGGACATTAACAAATTAAATGACAGATCTGCCACTGGGTGGAGCTAACAGTACTTCTGAATGTCTGCAAATAAACTGATGTTTGAACAATGATTGTAAGAGTCCCCCCAAAAGACAGCGAACACAAGATATAGATCACAAATCTAGTCAGAGGTTTCAGGTCTGCCTCCTCCCAAAAAGAGAACAAATGTACACGGCACGAAAAGCAGAGTATGGCTGGATCCCCCACTCTCCCACCATTACATACCAGTGGAAGCAGGACTCTCTGTAGTGGATGGAAGATCTGCTAATGTTAAAAGAAACCAGAGAAAAGACAGTGAAATCCTGTCTGTACAAAAAATTTGTAGCAGAAAGGCATGCCTTTCTAAGCTCCCACCCCCCCAATCAGGAATGAGATTTATTTTTAAAAGAAGCAAGCCTCGTCTTTCCATAAGCGGTGTCAATAAAGAAGCACTATGCATGTATGATAAGATCTATGATTAGATGCATAGTCATTTCAAAGGAGAACTACTGATTTTAAAAAAGTTAGTGGGCATTCCAGGCCTTTCAAACTATGGAGAAGGGGATTGGCTGCCTGGCTGGAATGACAGACAGAGGAGCATCCTGTGTAATTCTTGTTGCTCTCTTTCGCCATTGCCAGCAGCCCTTGTGGAGAGGGAGAAGTGCAAAATGGCAGCAGAGAAGAGCGAGACAGTAAAAAAGGTGAGGAGGATCTGGGAGGCGCCATTATATGTAACGTTATGCCACGCAGCTGGTGTGACGGTATTTGTACCCATGTGCAGAAATGCCCAAGATACATATCCCAGATCTAGTCAGAGCTTTCAGATCTCCCTCCTCCCAAATTAGAGAACAGGCGTACACGGCAGGACAAGCAGAGTATGTCTGGATCCCCCACTCTGCCACCATTACGTACCGGTGGAAACAGGACTCGCTGTAGTGGATGGATGAATTCCTAATATTAAAGGAAACCAGAGAAAAGACAGTGAAATCCTGTCCTTTCAAAAGACAGAATGGCATATATTTGTTTAATCTGTTCTATATTTTGTGTAATTTAGAGTATTTCCTAAATAACAGGGGGTACCTGAGCAATTGACACCGGCATCTTCCTTGTGTCGACAATTACTGACTCCCCATCCATTGTGGGGACACGCTTCAACAGCGGTTTCGTTTCCCTGGCACTTCACGTCATCCATGAGAATAAGACCTGAGCCTTCACCATACTTGGCATCCGTATCAGCAGAAATGGCCTCTCCACAGCTAAGCTGTCTGCAAACAACCTGGGCATTAAGCATGTTCCACAAATCATCACAGATGGTTCCCCAGCTTCCATTGTGATAGACTTCAACACGGCCTTCGCAGGTCCTGTTTCCGTTTGCCAGTCTGATATGTGAGGGGACTGCCACGTTTCCTGGTGATTATGAAGATTTTTAAAATTAAAAATGGAGGCCACATAAATATTTAACAACGTGTGAAAGGGAATTTCTGATAATGAAACTTTAAAAAGTAGCATCTATATTTACCAGTTGTAACACTCGCCTCAGTAGCTGCTGGAGGGATATTTAATAAAAGACAGAGAAGAAGAATTATTTCAAGCCAGGGGTATAATAATGGACAAGTGAAATGACATATCTGTTTTCATAGTTAATATCTCCTCTGGGCATGTGCTACTAAACTCTTACTCCCCCACGAGTATGGTGAGATTCCCTAAAAAGAAATGGAAGACCGGATCTATATCTCAGGATCTGGCTGGAGATCCTGTTTCCATTTGCCAGTCTGATATGTGAGGGGAATGCCAAAGTTCCTGAGACGGAATGAATTTTAGAATGGATCAAGAATGAAATCAAGATGCAACGTTTGGAAAATCTAGATGCACCATGTAATTTCTGAAAGGAAAAAATTCTTTTGAATAAAAGCGGGATCTATATTAGCCAGTTGTAACACTCCTCTGTGTAGGTGATGGAGGGGGAGCTAATGTTAAAAGAGAGACAAAGGAGAAACATGTCAAGCCAGGGTCATAGACATTAACAAATTAAATGACAGATCTGCCACTGGGTGGAGCTAACAGTACTTCTGAATGTCTGCAAATAAACTGATGTTTGAACAATGATTGTAAGAGTCCCCCCAAAAGACAGCGAACACAAGATATAGATCACAAATCTAGTCAGAGGTTTCAGGTCTGCCTCCTCCCAAAAAGAGAACAAGTGTACACGGCAGGAAAAGCAGAGTATGGCTGGATCCCCCACTCTCCCACCATTACATACCAGTGGAAGCAGGACTCTCTGTAGTGGATGGAAGATCTGCTAATGTTAAAAGAAACCAGAGAAAAGACAGTGAAATCCTGTCTGTACAAAAAATTTGTAGCAGAAAGGCATGCCTTTCTAAGCTCCCACCCCCCCAATCAGGAATGAGATTTATTTTTAAAAGAAGCAAGCCTCGTCTTTCCATAAGCGGTGTCAATAAAGAAGCACTATGCATGTATGATTAGATCTATGATTAGATGCATAGTCATTTCAAAGGAGAACTACTGATTTTAAAAAAGTTAGTGGGCATTCCAGGCCTTTCAAACTATGGAGAAGGGGATTGGCTGCCTGGCTGGAATGACAGACAGAGGAGCATCCTGTGTAATTCTTGTTGCTCTCTTTCGCCATTGCCAGCAGCCCTTGTGGAGAGGGAGAAGTGCAAAATGGCAGCAGAGAAGAGCGAGACAGTAAAAAAGGTGAGGAGGATCTGGGAGGCGCCATTATATGTAACGTTATGCCACGCAGCTGGTGTGACGGTATTTGTACCCATGTGCAGAAATGCCCAAGATACATATCCCAGATCTAGTCAGAGCTTTCAGATCTCCCTCCTCCCAAATTAGAGAACAGGCGTACACGGCAGGACAAGCAGAGTATGTCTGGATCCCCCACTCTGCCACCATTACGTACCGGTGGAAACAGGACTCGCTGTAGTGGATGGATGAATTCCTAATATTAAAGGAAACCAGAGAAAAGACAGTGAAATCCTGTCCTTTCAAAAGACAGAATGGCATATATTTGTTTAATCTGTTCTATATTTTGTGTAATTTAGAGTATTTCCTAAATAACAGGGGGTACCTGAGCAATTGACACCGGCATCTTCCTTGTGTCGACAATTACTGACTCCCCATCCATTGTGGGGACACGCTTCAACAGCGGTTTCGTTTCCTTGGCACTTCACGTCATCCATGAGAATAAGACCTGAGCCTTCACCATACTTGGCATCCGTATCAGCAGAAATGGCCTCTCCACAGCTAAGCTGTCTGCAAACAACCTGGGCATTAAGCATGTTCCACAAATCATCACAGATGGTTCCCCAGCTTCCATTGTGATAGACTTCAACACGGCCTTCGCAGGTCCTGTTTCCGTTTGCCAGTCTGATATGTGAGGGGACTGCCACGTTTCCTGGTGATTATGAAGATTTTTAAAATTAAAAATGGAGGCCACATAAATATTTAACAACGTGTGAAAGGGAATTTCTGATAATGAAACTTTAAAAAGTAGCATCTATATTTACCAGTTGTAACACTCGCCTCAGTAGCTGCTGGAAGGATATTTAATAAAAGACAGAGAAGAAGAATTATTTCTAGCCAGGGGTATAATAATGGACAAGTGAAATGACATATCTGTTTTCATAGTTAATATCTCCTCTGGGCATGTGCTACTAAACTCTTACTCCCCCACGAGTATGGTGAGATTCCCTAAAAAGAAATGGAAGACCGGATCTATATCTCAGGATCTGGCTGGAGATCCTGTTTCCATTTGCCAGTCTGATATGTGAGGGGAATGCCAAAGTTCCTGAGACGGAATGAATTTTAGAATGGATCAAGAATGAAATCAAGATGCAACGTTTGGAAAATCTAGATGCACCATGTAATTTCTGAAAGGAAAAAATTCTTTTGAATAAAAGCGGGATCTATATTAGCCAGTTGTAACACTCCTCTGTGTAGGTGATGGAGGGGGAGCTAATGTTAAAAGAGAGACAAAGGAGAAACATGTCAAGCCAGGGTCATAGACATTAACAAATTAAATGACAGATCTGCCACTGGGTGGAGCTAACAGTACTTCTGAATGTCTGCAAATAAACTGATGTTTGAACAATGATTGTAAGAGTCCCCCCAAAAGACAGCGAACACAAGATATAGATCACAAATCTAGTCAGAGGTTTCAGGTCTGCCTCCTCCCAAAAAGAGAACAAGTGTACACGGCAGGAAAAGCAGAGTATGGCTGGATCCCCCACTCTCCCACCATTACATACCAGTGGAAGCAGGACTCTCTGTAGTGGATGGAAGATCTGCTAATGTTAAAAGAAACCAGAGAAAAGACAGTGAAATCCTGTCTGTACAAAAAATTTGTAGCAGAAAGGCATGCCTTTCTAAGCTCCCACCCCCCCAATCAGGAATGAGATTTATTTTTAAAAGAAGCAAGCCTCGTCTTTCCATAAGCGGTGTCAATAAAGAAGCACTATGCATGTATGATTAGATCTATGATTAGATGCATAGTCATTTCAAAGGAGAACTACTGATTTTAAAAAAGTTAGTGGGCATTCCAGGCCTTTCAAACTATGGAGAAGGGGATTGGCTGCCTGGCTGGAATGACAGACAGAGGAGCATCCTGTGTAATTCTTGTTGCTCTCTTTCGCCATTGCCAGCAGCCCTTGTGGAGAGGGAGAAGTGCAAAATGGCAGCAGAGAAGAGCGAGACAGTAAAAAAGGTGAGGAGGATCTGGGAGGCGCCATTATATGTAACGTTATGCCACGCAGCTGGTGTGACGGTATTTGTACCCATGTGCAGAAATGCCCAAGATACATATCCCAGATCTAGTCAGAGCTTTCAGATCTCCCTCCTCCCAAATTAGAGAACAGGCGTACACGGCAGGACAAGCAGAGTATGTCTGGATCCCCCACTCTGCCACCATTACGTACCGGTGGAAACAGGACTCGCTGTAGTGGATGGATGAATTCCTAATATTAAAGGAAACCAGAGAAAAGACAGTGAAATCCTGTCCTTTCAAAAGACAGAATGGCATATATTTGTTTAATCTGTTCTATATTTTGTGTAATTTAGAGTATTTCCTAAATAACAGGGGGTACCTGAGCAATTGACACCGGCATCTTCCTTGTGTCGACAATTACTGACTCCCCATCCATTGTGGGAACACTCTTCAACAGCGGTTTCGTTTCCCTGGCACTTCACGTCATCCATGAGAATAAGACCTGAGCCTTCACCATACTTGGCATCCGTATCAGCAGAAATGGCCTCTCCACAGCTAAGCTGTCTGCAAACAACCTGGGCATTAAGCATGTTCCACAAATCATCGCAGATGGTTCCCCAGCTTCCATTGTGATAGACTTCAACACGGCCTTCGCAGGTCCTGTTTCCGTTTGCCAGTCTGATATGTGAGGGGACTGCCACGTTTCCTGGTGATTATGAAGATTTTTAAAATTAAAAATGGAGGCCACATAAATATTTAACAACGTGTGAAAGGGAATTTCTGATAATGAAACTTTAAAAAGTAGCATCTATATTTACCAGTTGTAACACTCGCCTCAGTAGCTGCTGGAAGGATATTTAATAAAAGACAGAGAAGAAGAATTATTTCAAGCCAGGGGTATAATAATGGACAAGTGAAATGACATATCTGTTTTCATAGTTAATATCTCCTCTGGGCATGTGCTACTAAACTCTTACTCCCCCACGAGTATGGTGAGATCCCCTAAAAAGAAATGGAAGACCGGATCTATATCTCAGGATCTGGCTGGAGATCCTGTTTCCATTTGCCAGTCTGATATGTGAGGGGAATGCCAAAGTTCCTGAGACGGAATGAATTTTAGAATGGATCAAGAATGAAATCAAGATGCAACGTTTGGAAAATCTAGATGCACCATGTAATTTCTGAAAGGAAAAACTTCTATTGAATAAAAGCGGGATCTATATTAGCCAGTTGTAACACTCCTCTGTGTAGGTGATGGAGGGGGAGCTAATGTTAAAGGAGAGACAAAGGAGAAACATGTCAAGCCAGGGTCATGGATATTAACAAATTAAATGACAGATCTGCCACTGGGTGGAGCTAACAGTACTTCTGAATGTCTGCAAATAAACTGATGTTTGACCAATGATTGTAAGAGTCCCCCCAAAAGACAGCGAACACAAGATATAGATCACAAATCTAGTCAGAGGTGTCAGATCTGCCTCCTCCCAAAAAGAGAACAAGTGTACACGGCAGGAAAAGCAGAGTATGGGTGGATCCCCCACTCTCCCACCATTACATACCAGTGGAAGCAGGACTCTCTGTAGTGGATGGAAGATCTCCTAATGTTAAAAGCCACATAAATATTTAACAACATGTGAAAGTGAATTTCTGATAATGAAACTTTAAAAAGTAGCATCTATATTTACCAGTTGAAACACTCGCCTCAGTAGCTGCTGGAGGGATATTTAATAAAAGACAGAGAAGAAGAAACATTTCAAGCCAGGGGTATAATAATGGACAAGTGAAATGACATATCTATCAGTTTTCGGAGTTAATATCTCCTCTGGGCATGTGCTACTATACTCTTACTCCCCCACTTAGTATGGCAAGATCCGCTGAAACGAAAGGGAACACCGCATATTTATCTCAGATCTGACTGGAACTTTAAATAAGAGGTCTTTCTTTAGATCTGTCTCCCCCACCAAAAAGATCATGTAAGCACTGTATGTCAGGCAGAGTGGGGTTGAGTTCATGCATTACTCCCACCATTGCTTACCAGTGGAAATAATATTTTTTGTAGTGGATGCATGAATTCCTAATATTAAAAGAAACCAGAGAAAAGACAGAAAAAAGACAGAATGGCATATAATTATTTAATCTGTTCTATATTTCATGTAATTTGGAGTATTTCCTAAATAACAGGGGGTACCTGAACAGGTGAACTTCCGTGGGTCTTCATGGTTTTCCATTCAAATTGGACAATATTCAGCATGACTGTAATATTTCCTAAGGTCATCCATATTGCTAAAGTTCAGACAGATAGTATATCCCCACACTTTTTGAGGGAAGAAATTTTATTAGAGTTTATTATTAAAGTTACAGAGCCTTGATAGGAAAGATTCAAAACTGTAAGACAGACCAAACTGCAGCCACTTGAAAATAGCATGAGGAAGAGTCAGAAAGGCAGTAAGGAAGCAGTGCAAGATGGAGTCTCAAAGCGGCTTAAAATCGCCTTCCCTTCCTCTCCTCACAACGAGCAACCTGTGAGGCTACCTGAGAGAACCTTGATGTTAATACTCTTTGTGAGCAACACTCTCAGGGCTGTGACGAGCCCAAGATCACTCAGCTGGCTACATGTGGAGGAGCAGGGAGTCAAACTCAGCTCACCAGATTAGAAGCTGCTTGCTCTTAACAAATACACCAAATCAGCTCTTAACCACTACATCAAGGCGGCACTACATTAAGGGGAGAAAAGACAAAGTCCCACCCAAATTCCTCCAGGACTTGAATGCTTCACAATTTTGGCCAACCTCTAGGTGGTGCCTGGAGGTCTCCTAAAATTAGAACTTATCTGCAAACTATAGTGAACAGTTGCCCTGGAGAAAATGGCTGATTTCAAGGGTGGAATCCATGTCATTATACCCTTCTGAGGTCCCTACTCTTTATAAGCCCAGCTCTTTCCAGGCACCACATCTGAGGGGATTTCTGCACCCTTTAAATGTAACATCATGCCAGTCAAATGCAGGCTGAATATTCCGGCCCCTTCACATGACATCGCCCACATCCAGCGTCTCACCAACTGACTGCTCGCTACATCCTCCATTTTAAAGTGCTTCTCTGGGAATCCCAAAAAATGGATTCACCACCCTAAAAAAGCACTATCGGGGAGCAACCAGCAGGCAACCAGCCGAAGGAAGGTATGGAGACTCAAATGTGCTAAAGTTGTCTGCACTGTCCCAAGCAATGCAAGAAATAATATTTCATTCAACGAAGTGTATCTCTCAAAAGTTTGTCTCCCTCCCTCCCCAAAATCAGAAATGATATTAATTTACTCATTTATCAAAGGACTCGGCCACTTTGGCTCCGGCACCCATGGAAGTCAATGACACCATGGACTATAATGGAAATGTCAGTGTTCCCGCCTTTTCTGTGGCCTGGGGGAATGGGGGGTTAATATGCAGCCTCCAAATTTCAGGGAGGCTCTTCCCTCCCTCCCCTCCAAATTTCAAAATGATTGGTCCAAGAGGTCCACTTCTAGGTGCTCCCTAAGAGGGTTCCCCCGTCCCTCCATTACATCCAATGCAGAGTCCATCTCATAGGATATAATGGAGTGGATAGGGGCACCCTCTTTGGGAACCCCTAGAAGTGGACTGTTGGACCAATTATTTTGAAATTTGGAGGGGAGTCAGGGAAGTGCCTCCTGAAGCTACTCTCAGAGTTTGGAGGCTGTAACTTAAATCCCCACCCGGCCCTGGGAAAGGCTGAACAGTCGAAATTCCCGTTGTAGTCAATGGAAGGAGTAGTTCAGCAGTCAGAGTAGTTCAGAGTAGTTCAGTCAGAGTAGTTCAGCAGTGGAATAGGCTGTCTAAGGAGGTGGTGAACTCCCCCTCACTGGCAGTCTTCAAGCAAAGGTTGGATACACACTGTTCTTGGATGCTTTAGGATGCTTTGGGCTGATCCTGCGTTGAGCAGGGGGTTGGACTAGATGGCCTGTATGACCCCTTCCAACTCTATGATTCTATGATTCTATGATTCTAAGTAGGGGATTGCTTGCCTGAATAGACTGACAGGTGGAAGCGCGATGCATATAAGTTGTATTCCTCTCTTCCACCTCTTCCAGGAGCAGGTGAGGAGTGTAAGAAATTTAAAAAGAAGGTAGACACAGACGAGACAGCAAAAAGGTGAGAACGGCCTGGGGCAATATAATGTCATGCTTTGCCATTCTGCAGGTATGACGCTATTTTTACTAATGTGCAGATATGCCCTGAGTTTCCAGAACTTTTGCAGCTCAGAGCTGGCAACCCTATTCGCACATGTATGCAATCCTAATGGCTACTGTTTGCAGACAATTAAGAATCTCAGAGCCTTTCTCCCCCCACCCCCAAGGGAATACTGCTCAGTCTAGAGCAGCCTTTTTCTACTTTTTCACCATTGAGAAACCCCTGAAACATTCTTCAAGCTTCAAGAAACCCCAGAAGTTGCATGAGCATATGGTTGGGAAGCATAGCTTTGTCCATGCCCCGCCAGGCCCCCTCCTCACCCCCTCCAGACCATTTGAGAGGGAGGTCAAGTTGACATGACCACAGATGGTCCTATCACCTGACAAATGTTTAACACTTTTTGAAAACATTAAAATTAATTAACTCCCACTCATTTGGGGCTGTCAATCCTGATTGAGAAAGCCTGGTCTATGTCGTCTCCAGCCATTTACTTTTTCGCCATTTACAGTTTCAGGCTATAAATATTTTTAATTTAGATCTTCCTGCACTGTCCAGACTCGCAGGACCCATGCTGGCCTCTGTGACTATCTGTCTGTTTGCGCCGCAAAACACAAACAGTTGCTGGTAAGATCTGGCTGGGCAAAGCCCATAGCCCAGGAGTGACACACCTGCACCACTCCACCCTAACCTCAGTCAGGTGGAGTGGTGCAGTAACCTCTATGATCATAGAGCAGTAACCTCTATGATCATCTCTAGTATGGCTGCTCATCTCTAGATTATAATGATCAGCTCTGCAGGCAAAAATGGCTACATTGGACAGTAGACTCTGAGGCATTGTACCATTTTAAGGCACTCCTCCAAAGCTCCAGGAATATTTCCAACCTGGGGGTAGCCAACCTGCAGATGGGGCCTGGAGAGCTCCTGGAATTACAGCTCATCTCCAGACTATAAAGATCAGCGCCCCAGGCAGAAACGGCTGCTTTGGAGGGTGGACTGGAGGGTGTTTGGAGGGTGTTTAAGGTTGCTGTGGAGATGAAACACTTGAGGCCTACTGTACAAGGTTGTTGTGCAGATGAAACAGGAGAAAAAAGAACTTCTGCAACAGCATCCGGTTTCATCAGCACAACAACCTTGCATGGTAGGCCTCAAATGTTCAGAGAGTTGCAGAGAAGAATCATGCATGGCTTGGCTGCATCGGCCCTTGAGCAGTGAGGCTGACCACAGCAGTATTTTAAGTGAGAAGGGACTTTTCTATGGCCACCCTGTCAGCCGGCAGTTAGGGAAAGCTGTCCCCCATCCAAAGGAAAGCACACCCATTCCCTTAGACTCTCCTACTGTGCTCTTAGAAATGCCTCCTTCACGTCAAGTCAGGGGCTGTTAGAGGTTTCCTTCAGAACAGGCCTGATGGAAATGCGGAATCCTGAGCAAGAGCAGCAATTGGCCATGGGGGAGGGGAGATTCCACCAATAGGAGGCTTCAGAACCTTCAGCATGTTGTCAGAAGTATGAATCACTATGTATATAAATTTCTAATTTGGATATTAGCTTTTTATTCTTTGTGCTCATTTTTTAAAAGATACATACCCCCATTTAACTCTGGGCTTAATGTAGTTGTTTCCATGTTGACTGAACCTGTTGCAAGGCCGAAAGATAAAAAATACAAAACTTGTGGGAATGTAATAGCAAATCTAGAATAAAGTACAGGCAGTGTTCCCCAACCCACAGGCCGTGGCCTGGTATTAGGCCGTGGAGCCCTTGCTGCGGGGGGGAGGGAGGCAAGGGTGCTGACGCGCCTGTGGGCACACCTCCCCTCGCAGCACTCCCTGCACCGGGAGCCATCAGCCGCTTCGGCGCCCAAATCACTCAAGCGTTGTGGGGGGGGAGGCACGGGTGCAAAAGCGCAGGTGCGGTAGCACCCACGCCTCCCTCTCCCCCCCTTCCCCGACCTCCCTCTTCCCCCCTGGTCTCTGGCCCAAAAAAGGTTGGGGACCACTGCTATAGATGATTACCCCTCAGATGTGAATGGAATCTCATTACTGTGTATTTAGAAAAAACAATCCACTACCATAAGCAGAATTTTTCTTGACTCTATAAAAACATGCTTACCAGTTGGCTGAGGTCCAGCTTCTATAAATTCAAAAAGAGAAATTACTGTTTGTATAGCTACTGAACTGCACTTCTATATAAATTATTGTATTCATACATGTTTTTATGGGAGTATACTTTGTTAAGTATGTAGTCCTAATTGCAATATCACAGGCTTGAGCTGGTTTCCCTGATTTACCTGAGTTGGTGGGTGGTTTTACAACCGATATCCAGATTCACAGCTTTGTAGAATAACTAGGCATGCTACTGAAACTTAACATTTCAATACCTCTCTTTTTTTTACTTACACATTCTCCTTTATGAGTAAATAATTAATAACAAGGCATCAGTTTAGTTATATTGGATGAACCAGTCTTTAATAGCACAGGTCCAGATATGGTAAGATTCCCATGCAGGAATCCACCACTCAGCACTTTGTAAATGCCATATTTGATTTCTTGATTTATTTAAACTTTCATAACTGAAAAATATTTGAATCTATGGTATGAACATGTTTGTTATTTATATTAGGAACTATGTGATCTGATCCTTCCTTGTTCAGCTTTTCTGATTACCCAAATTAATTGGTTCTGCATGCCAGCATAACACCATCTAAATTACTTTCCTGTTTATCCAACTTCTTATTGTCTAAATAGTTCAATACCTTTCCCAACCAGTTGAATAACATGTGGGATTACAGCTGTATGACATGCTCAATAGTTGCGTTGTTTGTAGGCATTCTGATTGCAACATTATATCTTGATATAGCCGATGTTTGCTTGCAATGAAAATAGTCCTGCATTATTTGAAAGTGGACAGAACACATTACCTGAGCAGATGACACTGATATCTTCATTGTGTCCACAATCACTTCCATACCAGTCAGAATGAGAACAGTTCCATATGGCGGGTTCATTCCCTTCACATTGTACTTGATCCAGCATGATGGGTCCGGAGCCGTTTCCAAAATAAGACCATCCTAGCACTCTTGTTGTATTTCCACAATCAAGTTGTTTGCATACCACTTGTGACTCATTCATACCAAACTGGTCATCGCATATTGTACCCCAAACACCTTCATAAAAAACCTCTACTCTTCCAACACATCTGTTCCATCCACCTGCAAGACGTATTTGCTGTGCACCTTTCCAAAACATAAAGGAAATGTTAATGAGTAAAATGCAGTACATCAAATATTGTTCCATATTTTCCAGAAATGCAAGGCCTTACAGCTTTGGCAAGACTTCAGTGTGTTTGCAAAGCTATGAAACAGGTAATGAGCCAGCATAATGCATGCTGCTAATTTTTATGATGCCTTAACTGAGACAACTGACTTTTTCCAGAGAAAAATTTGTTTCCTTGTGCCATCTGGAGAGCCCAATAAATCATGTGCAAGTGCTAGAGAACAGAACACAGGTCCAAAAGTGAAGAAAGAGAAACATGACATATAAGACTTGATATTTCAGAACCAAGTTTTGAGACCAGTGTCACCTTTAAGGCCAACAAAGTTTTACTCAAAATATAAGCTTTCATGTGCAAGTGTGCTTGGTGCATGCAAAAGCTTATACCTTGAATAAAACTTTGTTGGTCTTAAACGTGTCAACAGAATCCAACTTTGTTTGGCTACTTCAGACCAACACGGCTGCCCACCTGAATCTATTTTGATTTTTCAACCCCTTTTTAGATTTTTCAGTCCTTTTTTTGTGAATCTGCTCCTCTGTTCAAAATTTCAGCCTCTGAAATTTATTTTTTATTTGTATGAAAAACATGCCTTAGCTATGTTGTATTTAGTTTACCCATGAGAATTGCCAGTAAAAAGGAAAACAAATGTGTTGTTTCTGATAATTAAGATATTTTCCCTAAGACCTGTGAACTCAAACTGGAAACAACACATTTAAAAAAATAAGTATCTCTGTATTTTTTCCATTGATCCATATTTATCCCTTCACCCCTGTGCACCAAATACCCAACATTAACAGATAAAATCTGAATGTTATTAGGCTTCTTTATGAAACTTTGACTTGCTAATAGTTTCAAGCTAAAATATATTTTAAATCTAATCAGGCAAGTTAGACAAACACCAACACAAATAGCTTGGACAATATAGACACAATACCTGATTTATGAAGGAGAGCTGAATATATTAAAAGCATCCAAAAGAAGCATATTGGGGAACTCATGTTTTCTGCATACCTAAAGGGAAGGCAAGTTTCAGAATTTATACAAGTTCTAACCTGTACCGGAAGGCAAGAGCTAATGCAATTTGATCTTTCTTCCTGAACTCCCTACTCTATGCCAAGGAAGTCTGGAGTATTTTCATTTCATAATCTGTATCCCCGGAAATAGACAGTTACTGAGGATTATTGTTTTGGAGGTTCGAGTAGAAGGTCAGTTTTAAACATTTAAGAAATACTTTGAGATCACACAAAAATCCTCCTGATGCAAGTTCTCCAGGAAGTATAAATTTTCAGAGGTAATAATCTAGTCTGTTTTTTTTCAAATGTCTTTGGGCTGGATCCTATCTATTCTGAAATATATTCAGACATCTAGAGGCTTCAGTTTTAAACATTGCTATTTAGTTTAAATAGCTGCATCTCTGAAGAAATTTTGTGGTATTGCTTTATTGGCCCCTATCTGTATCAGAAATATACATGCCTTAAATAGACTACTAGAGAGCCAGCCCTTTATAAATCATAGTGCATTACTAACAAACTAGTAATCAAGCCCGCTGCAGCTAAATGCAGCAGGCGCTAGGCACTTACTGTGGGTGGGTGTCTTTCTTCAGCGTCGGTGTTCCAGCGGTGGCGGTCTGATGGGCGGTGGCTGGCTTGGTCGGCGTTCTTGCGGCGGCGGCGGCGGCCTGACGCGGCGAGAGGCGCGAAGCGCCTCTCGCCGCATCAGGCCGACAAGCAGGGAGCCCACGGCAGCCGCGCTTTGCGCGACTGCCAGGGGCTCCCTCAGGCGGCGGCCTGACGCGGCGAGAGGTGCTTCGCGCCTCTTGCCGCGTCAGGCCGGAAGCAACTGCGAGCCGCTCTGCGCGCGGCTCGCAGTTGCTGGGGCTGGGAATCGGAGGGACCAATCAGCAGGCACGAAGCCCTCCGATTGTCTGTCGTGAGGAAGGGTCCAATCCGGACCCTTCCTCATCACGGACAAATCCCACCTCAAGACCCCTTAACCATTTATTTAGTCCGGTTTAAAGATAAAAAGCTCATCTAGTCCAGCATCCTGTTGGCTAGACAGACAAAGTAATAGAGCATGACATAGTGGTTAACAGCGGTGGGCTCTAATCTGGAGAACCGGATTCAGTTCCCCACTCCCCCACAAATAGCCAGCTGGGCGACTTTGGCTCATCACAGAATTGTCCTGTTAGAGTTCTCTTAGCTCTAGAGAGAACTGAGCAAGATCCTGCTGGCTTGCTGTGGCAGCCCAAGAGAAAAGAAGAATCAACATGATGGCATGAAATCAGCCAAAATATTTATTAACTCGTCTGTACTTATTTCTTATGTAAAGGTAAAGGTATCCCCTGTGCAAGCACCAGGTCATGTCTGACCCTTGGAGTGACACCCTCCAGCGTTTTCATGGCAGACTCAATACGGGGTGGTTTGCCAGTGCCTTCCCCAGTCATTACCGTTTACCCCCCAGCAAGCTGGGTACTCATTTTACTGACCTCGGAAGGATGGAAGTTTGAGTCAATCTTGAGCTGGCTGCTAGTATAGAACTCCAAGCCTCATGGTCAAAGCTTCAGACTGCATGTCTGCTGCCTTACCACTCTGTGCCACAAGAGGCTCTTCTTTCTTATGTACTTTGCTTAAAGGTAAAGCAAGGGTGTGACCACAAAATGTTTGGGCAGGTAAGATATTGCAATTCCTCAGTTTGGAAGGAATTCTTAGTCTGCCCCAAAGCAGCATTCTATCATAAAGAGATTAATTGTAGTATAGATTTTATGGCTAAGAACATCAGATGCAGATGAAACATAGTCCTTAGTCAGCAGATACTGCTACATAAATTGATACAAAGGGAACTGTCTGCAGAGGGTTTGACTTCCACAAAATGCAAGAACAGTGTATGACATTTCTTTGCTGAAGTCAGAAGGACAAGATTCACAGCCATTGGTACATTTTATATTAAACTCTGATTAATATTTAATGTCAATAGACTTTAAAACAAAATAAATTTATGTCCCTTAAAATGTTAAATAATTTTTGGGAAACCCAATACAGATCTGTCCCTGATCATAGGATTGTTGCATTGCAAATCAGTTAAAATTGATGGCATTTCTGATTTCCCAAATTTCTATACCCAGTTACGTTTCTTTTAGTCTTTTGCAGATTACAGACATCCACTAATGATCATAGGGGTTATATAACTGAACACTTTGGAATGTCACACTTAGATATTATGAATTTGCAAAAATGCAAAGTTATGATTTGTATACAAAAAGGAAAGGAAATACCTACAAGGAGCTGTATTTCTTTTGCAATTCACAAAATGTGTTTAATAAAATGTGTTGAAAGGGGAGAAAGGACAGGTAGTTCTAAGAACTCCAAGTCCTCAGCAATTCATGCTTGTCAATCAGTTAAACCAAGCTCCCTTTGTTTCACAAAGAATCAGATGAATATTTTGAAAGGAATTGTTTTTACAGGAAATATGTTAACGATCATGGCCAAGATTACAAAGGTCAGTCTTACTGTCATTTGTTCCCTATTCCACTTTTGCCTCTTTAATTTAATCTTTCCATTATAATGACTAATCTCCTTTATTTTCAAGATTGCGTCTAAGGCCCTGTGGAAGCAGGCACAATTGTCTACTGTATATTGTTTTTTGTAGACATGAATGAAAATCTTTCACTTCAGCCAAATGGTCACCACTGTTATCTGTTCGTTGGGCCACGCTCCCAACACATTTAGCATGTTTCATGTTCTGAATGCACTCTTAGCACCCTTTCTTAAGAATCAGATGGAAAGGTTAAAGCACCAGTACCGAGATGCAATAGATTAACCAGTTCAAATACATTTAATAAATAATAACATTAATATATAAGCAAAAACTTCCAGTTCTGCAGGAAACCAGGGCTGGTTCTGCACTTACTTTGTTTTTTCTATTGTCAATCCTGCTGAAATCAGATCTATTTGAACCTGGGTCTTCCTCCTTCCTACCCCCACATTGAAACAGAAAGTGTTCTGCACTTGATTGGGGAAGCTCAGAGCAGGGAGGGGAAGGGTGATCATGAAGCTACTTGTTTATTTTTCTTTTCCTGAATGAGCAGGGCGGGGGGGGGGGGACACAGAACAAAGCAAATCTCTGCTGGGAGAAGTGTGGGCTTCTGGAGCACAGTCACTTTAAAACAGGGTAAAAATAAGTCTTGGGAGGGAAGTCTTGCAACTAGGAACCAGGAAGTCTTTGAACTGACACCCTGGCCTATCAGGGAAGACTGCTTTGCAACATCAGCACTGGAAGAAGTTAATCCAGGAAAATGCAGGAGATCTACACTTATACTGGGGGCTTTAAAAATCAGTTCTTCAAATATACTGAGTTATATCCGCTCCTGGATATTGCAGGGGAAAGGTAGGGTCACTGCAGATCAATCATGGATGTTGCAGAGGGTAAATATAAAGTGCCCCAAATCAAAATGGAAATCGTACACAGTGCAAAGGGGAGGGGTTTATTTGGGCTGGGAGAGGATAAAAAGCAAAGTGCAGACTCGACCCTGGAAAGCTCATACATGGAAGTTTGTTCATTTGTTTCATTAATTCTAATGTGAATGGTTTTTTTTAAATAGATTTGTTTCATTATTGTTTCTTTTGTTATTGTAGGTTTTTCCCCTTAATTCTAGCCAGTTTGCTGTAATGGTTAAGAGAAGGCTTCTAATCTGGCAAACCAGGCTTGATTTCTAGCTCCCCCACATGCAGCCATGTGGGTGACCTTGGGCTCATCACAGCCCTGATAGAGGTGTTCTGACCAAGCAGTAATATCAGGGCTCTCTCCCTCACCTACTTCCGACAAGGAAGCAACTGCGAGCCGCGCGGAGCAAAAGGTTCAAAGCGCCTCCCGACACGTCAGGCTGCCGACCCAGGGAGCCCCCAGCAGTCGCGCTCCGCCCGACTGCCGGGGGCTCCCTAACCTAGCGCCTGCTGTATTAGTTGCAGCGGGCTTGATTACTAGTCATAGAATAATAGAGTTGGAAGGGACCTCATGGGTCATCTAGTCCAACCCCCTGCACTATGCAGGACACTCACACCCCAATCGCTCATCTACTGTAATCTGCCACCCCTTTGCCTTCACAGAATCAGCTTCCCTGTCAGATGGCTATCTAGCCTCTGTTAAAAAATTTCCAAAGATGGGGAACCCACCACCTCCCAAGGAAGCCTGTTCCACTGAGAAACCGCTTTAACTGTCAGGAACTTCTTCCGGATGTTTAGATGGAATTTCTTTTGAATTAATTTCATCCCATTTGTTCTGGTCTGTCCCTCTGGGACAATTCTCCATCCTCCATATGGCACCCTTTTAAATACTTGAAGATGATTATCAGATCCTCTCTCAGTCGTCTCCTCTCTAGGCTAAACAGACCAAGCTCCCCCAACCTTTCTTCATATGTCTTGGTCTCCAAACCCTCACCATCTTTTGTTGTCCTCCTCTGGACACATTCCAATTTGTCTACATCCCTCTTCAATGGGGTGCCCAAAACTGAACATAGTGCTCCAAGTGAGGCCGAACCAGAGCAGAGTAAAGCGGTACCATCACCTCCCTTGATCTGGACACAATACTCCGTTTGATACAGCCCAAAATCTCATTTGCCTTTTTAGCCACTGAGTCACACTGCTGACTCATGTTCAATGTATGGTCTACTATGACTCCTATATCCTTTTCGCACATGCTACTTCCAAGACAAGTCACCCCCATTTTATATTGGTGTATTTGGTTTTTCCTACCTAAATGCATAACTTTACATTTGTCCCTATTGAACTTCATTTTATTCAGTTTAGTCTTCAGTTGTGTTTGCTACCCCTCCCAGTTTAGTATCATCTGCAAATTTAATAAGTATCCCTTCTAATCCCTCATCCAAATAATTTATGAATATGTTGAACAACACGGGCTCCAGGATAGATCCTTGGGATACTCCACTTGTCACTTTTTTCCAAGAAGATGCTGAACCATTAACAAGTACCCTCTGGGTACGATATGTCAACCAGTTATTGATCCACCTGACAGTACAGCTTCCAGGAATGTTGGCATGGAATCTAATAATCCATAGGGTCAAACTAATCAATTCTGCTTAGTACAGAAAAAAGTGAATAGAGAGGGCTTTTTAGCTTTTTCTAGTAATAACGGAACTTAGTGTCACCCAGTGAAAGTCATTGAAACTGTATGTTTAGAATAGAAAACCGAAGTACAGAATTTATATATAGAATTCACTGCCACAAGATGTGATGATGACTAGTGATTTAGATGACTTTATATCTGGCTCAAACAAATTCATGGAAGTTAGGTCAGTCTATTGCTAAATGGAATTTGTGTGTTTAGAGTCAGTTTCTGGGAAGCAACTCTAGGAGAACTAGAAAGAAAGAAAGAAAGAAAGAAAGAAAGAAAGAAAGAAAGAAAGAAAGAAAGAAAGAAAGAAAGAAAGAAAGAAAGAAAGAAAGAAAGAAAGAAAGAAAGAAAGCTACTCATGCATAAGACATCTTCTTATGTTCAGATGGGAAGCAGTTTTCAAATGTTATAATCTCCTCATGGAGCCACCCTAAAGTTGCCAGCCAAGACTAACATCCAGAAGGAGGGTGGGTGGCACCATGTGCACGTTGATGTCACTTATGTGGAATATCCAGAAGCTACGGCAGTAGCTCTAGGAATTCCTGAAAATGGTTTCCTGCAAAATCCTGCATTATTCCAAACTAGAAACTAAGCCTGCCGCATTTTAAATACAGCGGGCGCTAGCGGGCCTATAGAGTAGGGCGGGGTGGCTGCGCGACTTGGTGGCAGCCGGCCGTGCACCCGAGGCCGGGGATGGTCCGGCCTGTGTGGCTCTCCCGGCGTCTGCCGGCTCCTCTATGTGTCCCTCCGGCGCGGCACGTACCTGAGGTGTAGGACAGGATGGTGGAAACGGGGATTGGCGTGCTCGGCGGCGGGAGACAGTGCCGGGGGTCGTTGTTCTGGGGATGGGGTGGCGGCGCAGTTGCGGCCGCCGCATCTCCCGCCACCAGTTGCTGCTGCTGCTGTTGGGCCGGGCGCTGCTGCACAGAGTTCCGGCGCCGTTGCTGCCTTATCCAAATGCCTTGTGGAGGAGCTTTCTTTTACAGGCCCTGCAGAATTGTGGGAGTTCAAGAAGGGCCCTGATCTCTTCTGGGAGCTTGTTCTACCAGGTGGGCACCAGGACAGAGAAAACTCTGGCTCTGGTTGAGGTCCAATGTGCTTCTTTGGGGCCGGGGATGCTCAGCCAGTTGGTGGTGGCAAAGCATGTGGCTTTTTGGGGGGTATAGGCAGGGAGGCGGTCTCTCAGCTGTACTGGGCCCAGACCACATGTGGCCTTGAAGGTGATTACCAAAACCTTAAGCCTGTTCTAAAATTTAACTGGGAGCCAGTGCAGTTGTTGGAGTGCTGGCCAGATTTGTGCCCTCCACAGTGTATTTTTGAGGTGGCCATGGCATTCTGGACCAGTTGCAGTTTCTGGATCAAAGTTAAGGGAAGGCCTGTGTAGAGTGAGCTGTAGAAGTCTGGTCTAGAAGTGACCGTGACATGGATCATTGTGGCTAGATTTGCAGGGGCCTAGTAGCTTGGCTTGGCATAGGTGGTAGAATGACTGCCATGCTACTCTCATGACCTGTGCTTCCTTGGAAAGGGAGGCATCAAGGATCACACCCAGGTTTCTGGTTGTCGTGGTTCGGTCCTTGGTGGCTTGGGAACCAGACCGAACCCCGCCATCAGAGGCGCCCGCGATCACGGAGGTAGGGCATGGTGATCACAGGCAAGCCGGCAGCTGGGCGCCCCACCCGATCGTTGAGGTGGCAATGGCCGCTAAAGAACCTCAATGTCCCCCTCCACCTTTTGACAAGGGCCCGGAGATGGCCCTTTGTTCCAGGAAAATGGGCCATCGGGAACCCCGGAAAACCTCGCATATGTGCATGAGTCATGATTGTATCAGCATGTTCCCTCCGGAAGTACTGGGTGGGGCAATACAGCCAAAGGAGGTGGGTTTTGTATAAAAGAGAGCTTCCACCTGGAGTTCGGTGGAAGCTCTTACTCCATACCAGCGGACTCCACGTTGCTGAAATAAAGCTTGTTCCTGTTGTATCGTCCACCCGGCCTGGCGTGACGTTTTCTTCAAGGGGCACCCTGTTTTTTCAGTTAGCAAGCGGGTTCCCGACATCGTAAGAGCTTCCCACCGAACTCCAGGGTCGGCATCGCATCCGAGCGCTTATCGGGACGGATCCAGAGATGGCGTTTTCAAGCAACGAGGCGGTCTCGACCCCCACGAACCCCGGGAACATGGGTTTAATGTCCCCGGGAGATTTCCTCCGAAAATCGGGGGGCCAGGAGCAGCTGTCCGGGACCCCGAGACCCTCGGCAGCGGCGGCCAAGGGAAGGCGCCGGGCCATGGGGTTCCCAAGCACGGCGGGGAGCGCGCCGAGGTCTGGGGGGTTGGCCCCAACCTGGGACACCCAGCTGAGGCAGGCGCTTCGCCCGGTAAGACCTGAGGAATCCCTAGAGGACCTGCGGCGGGCCATGGCGGACTTGGCCAGGCGCTTGCAGGCAGCTGAAGCCCGTGAGCAAGCTCGGGCCGGGCCCGGAGGGACTGGTAATACAACGGCGGAGGGGATCGCGTCGAGTGAGGACGCCTCCAGCGACGAGGACGAGCCCGGCACTGGTGAGCGGGCCCCGGACCCCGACCCGGAGCAGTTTTCAGTCCCGAGTAGGCGAGACGGCCAGCGGAGAGGCGAGACAGCAGAGGATCTCGGGGGAGCAGGTGAGCCGACGGGGCGGCGAGAGCCGGACCAACGCAGGAGCGACGTGCAAGGCAGGGAGCGGCACGGCGTCGTTGGGCAAGTTGGTAGCCGGTGGAGCGGAGCAGGACGAGACGGCGGACGCCGAGAATCCCGGATCCGGAGGGGGTCGGACTACTCTCCAAAACGTTCCCCCCCAGAGCTTAAGGCGCGTTTCGACGGGACGCCGGACGACCTCCCGCAGTTCCTCCTCCACGCGCTGACGCATGCCCGGAGATATGGAGACCGGTATGAGGACTCCGAGGACTTGGTCTGGGGGGTGGCCTCGTGTCTCCAGGGCAAGGCGGGTCAGTGGTACCTGGGGTTGGCCGAGCGCGGCGACCCGGCAACTCAGGACCTGCAGGACTTCGTGGTCGCGCTCCGCCGACGATTCCAGGACCCCCAGGCTGAGGACAAGGCAAAGAGTCGGATCAAGGGACTTCGACAGGGTACTAGGGGGGTTATGGACTATATAGACATTTTCCGGAGGGAAGCAGGCAAGGTGTTCTCCTGGAACGAGGAGACCCAAATCGAGTACTTCCGGGAGGGCCTTAACCCGAAGCTCAGGGAATGGGCCGTGATCAAGGGGACGGAAGAAGATCTGTCTACACTGGAGGGGTGGTGTTTCGTGGTCGCCAAGCTGGAAGCCAGCCTGGGTTGGGCCGCCGCACCCCCCCGGGAGGCCAAAGGCGGGTCAGCCGAGGCGCCAAGACCGGGCCCCGACAACTCTCGCCCCAAACGACCCCCGAACCCCGAGCGGGAAAGGAGACGCCGGGAAGGACTGTGCCTGAAATGCGGGGGGTCAGGACATTTCGCAGCAGCGTGCCAACGGCAAGGGGGGGAGGACCGCGGGCTCTCCCAGGGGGGAGGTGCGACACGCCCCCAGCAGGCACGCCGGGCGGAGGACCTCCGCAACGAACCGGGAAGCGTCCAGGCGACGGGAAACGGCCAGGACCTGCTGTAGACGGCGCCGGGCAGCAGGTCCCGCGGTGCGAGGGAAAACCCCTACAGCATGAGGCGCGACCTCCGAACGTGGTAATTTTAGAGCTCCGGAACCCGGAGAACGGACTAAGTTGGGTGGGGGAGGCTCTTTTGGACTCTGGATGCGACCACAGCATGGTCCACCCCCAGATAGCCCGGGCTTTGGGGCTACCGAAGCGCATTCGGAAGGTTCCCCTGGTTTTCGTCCAGATGGACGGCAGCCCGATTCAGGGGGGACCTTTCGGGGAGGAGGTGGGTCCTATCGCCATCCACATAGGGGACCACCAAGAGCTGCGGTGGCTGATCCAGGTCCCCGTAGCGGGATATCGGGCGGTGTTGGGCCTGGATTGGCTGAAGGAACACAACCCCGTGGTGGACTGGCGGGCGGGGACCCTGAAGTTCGACTTGACGGTGGGTGCACGGCATCGGGTCCCCCGCGAGAATTCCAGCCACAAGAGGACGGCGGCGCGTCCCAGGGGAGCGGCGGCGGCGCAGCAGGAGAAACCAGAGCCCGAGGTCCCGCCAGAGTACCGAGACCTCGCAGCCGTTTTCAGCGAGCGGGAAGCGGACGAGCTACCCCCACACCGCCGCACGGACTGCGCTATCAACATCCCAGAGGGGGCGGTACTGCCCAAAGGGCGCATCTACAAAATGAGTGAGGGTGAGCTCAAGGACCTCCGGGAGTTTTTGGAAAAAAATCTGGCCCGAGGTTTCATCCGGCCCGCTTCCAGTCCCATGGGAGCTCCAGTCTTGTTCGTCCGGAAAAAGGATGGGTCCCGACGGCTGTGCCAGGACTACCGGGGCCTCAACGCCATCGCAGCGGGGAACGCTTACCCCCTCCCGCTGATCCCGGATTTGCTGGCCCGGCTGGGCAAAGGGACTCTGTTCACTAAGCTGGACCTAAGGGAGGCGTACTACCGGGTACGCATCCGGGAGGGGGATGAGTGGAAAACGGCGTTTAACTGTCAATTGGGACAATTCGAATTTAAAGTGATGCCGTTCGGTTTAAGCGGGGCACCTGGGGTTTTCATGAGTCTAATTAATGAGGTGTTGCAGGACCTTCTGTTTCAGGGGGTGGTTGTTTATTTGGATGACGTCCTGATCTACAGCCAAGATCCCCAAGAGCACGTGACCCTGGTGAGGGAGGTGTTAAAGCGCCTGCTGGCAAACCACCTATACGTGAAGCTGGCTAAGTGCGAATTCCACCGTCCCTCCCTGGACTATTTGGGCTACCGCATCTCAGCCCAGGGCATAGCTATGGACCCCGAGAAGGTGCAGGCGGTGCTGGACTGGGAAAGGCCCCGCACCCGGAAACAGCTACAAAGCTTCCTGGGGTTTGCTAATTTTTTTAGAGGCTTCATCCCCAGATACTCCTCCGTAGTGGCTCCCCTCACGGACTTGCTAGGTACCAAGGGGAGAGGTCCTCGCGCCACGCGGCCCAGCGCAGCGCTCGGCTGGAATGAGAAATCGGAGGCAGCGTTCCTGGCCCTCAAGCAAGCTTTCGCGTCTGAGCCCACGCTACTGCACGTCGACCCAACCCAGCCGATGGTGGTACAAGTCGACGCCAGCGACGCAGCAGCCGGGGCGGTTCTCCTGCAGCGAGACCAGGCGGGACAGCTGAGGCCGGCGGCCTACCTCTCACGAAAATTCGCCGAAACGGAGCGGAACTGGTCTACCTGGGAGAAGGAGGCATTTGCGATTAAGTTCGCCCTCACCGAATGGCGGCATTGGCTGGAGGAAACAGAGGAGCCGTTCGAGGTCTGGACAGATCACAAGAATCTGGAGGCGCTCCGGCAACCGCGATCCCTGAACGCCAAGCAGATGAGGTGGGCGGAGTTCTTTTCGCGGTACAATTTCAAGCTGGGTCACATCCCCGGCAAAGAGAATTTCCTCGCGGACGCCCTCTCCCGGCTGCCGCATCATGGGGAGGGGTACGCTCCCTGCACCAGGTCTGTGTTCGGTGAGGAGCAGCTGGGACGGGGGGTCGTCACTAGGCGTTGGGCCAGGGGGGAATGGGAGCCCGACCCGGCGACCGCCCCGCTCCGAGACCGCCTAGTGGCAGCCTACGGGACAGACGAGGAGCTGGCTGAGCTCCGGGACTCTTTGATTTTGGACTCCGGTCTCTGGCGGAGGGGGGAGGCTGTCTACGTCCCGGAAGGGCTACGACGGGAAGCCCTCAGCCTCTGCCACGATGCTAAGACCGCCGGGCACTTCGGTTTCGTAAAATCCTGGAAGTTGGCCCGGCGGCGGTTTTGGTGGCCCAGTCTGCGGCGGGACACAAAAGCTTACGTCAGTGGTTGTCCTGTCTGCCTGACCTGCAAGCCGGGGGTTGGCAAGCCGAAAGGGCTGCTGCACCCGCTCGAGGTCCCGACCCGGCCGTGGTCAGTGATCTCCATGGACTTTATAACAGACTTGCCTCCCAGCAAGGGGAAAACGGTGATCTGGGTGGTGGTAGATCTATTTTCCAAACAGGCCCACTTCATTCCTTGCGCCAGTGTCCCCAGTGCTTCACAGTTGGCTCGGATGTTCCTGGATCACGTGTTCCGACTGCACGGGCTGCCGGACAAGGTGATTTCCGATCGGGGCTCACAATTCGTGTCCCGGTTTTGGCAAGCTTTCCTGCGCCTGTTAGACATCGAGCAAGGGCTGAGCTCCGCTTACCACCCCCAGACGGACGGGCAGACCGAGCGGGTTAATCAAGTACTGGAGCAGTACTTGCGGTGTTTCGGTTCCTATCATCAAGACACCTGGGTGCCCCTGCTCCCCCTGGCCGAGTTCGCGTACAACAACGCAGACCACAGCAGCACGGAGATGTCGCCTTTTGCCGTCGTCTACGGGACAGACCTGAGACACTTCCCGGAGCTTGGAGAGGTCCCCGCCCGGGAATCGGCCGACCTTCGCGAGTGGGGGAAGCGTGCCGGGATCTGCTGGAAGTCGCTGCAGGAGCAGCTCCACAAAGTCAAGGCAGCGCAGAAAGAGGACGCCGACCGGAAGAGACGACCAGCTGAGGAGATCCGACCGGGGGATCGAGTTTACCTTTCCACCCGGAACCTCCGGTTGAATTTGCCCAGCAAGAAGCTAGGCCCTCGGTTTTTGGGGCCTTTCGAGGTCTTGGCCCCGATCAACGAAGTTTCGGTCAAGCTCAAGCTCCCCAAGAACCTCCGGCACATCCATCCCGTCTTTCACGTGAGCCTTCTAAAAAAAACTCCGGACGGTGACGTTTGGCACCCCGTGTTTTCCCCGCCAGCGCCCGAGGTCCTGCCGGGGGGGGAGCACCACGAGGTGGCGGATATCCTGGACTCTAGACTCCACAGGGGGAAGTTGCAGTACCTCGTGGAATGGAAGGACTTCGCTTTGGGGGACCGGGAATGGGTCTGGGCAGCGGACGTCCTTGCGCCCCGACTCACTGAACGTTTCCACAAGCGGTATCCTGGCCGTCCCGGGGGGTTGGAGAATGGACCTTTGGGGGGGCAGAATGTCGTGGTTCGGTCCTTGGTGGCTTGGGAACCAGACCGAACCCCGCCATCAGAGGCGCCCGCGATCACGGAGGTAGGGCATGGTGATCACAGGCAAGCCGGCAGCTGGGCGCCCCACCTGATCGTTGAGGTGGCAATGGCCGCTAAAGAACCTCAATGTCCCCCTCCACCTTTTGACAAGGGCCCGGAGATGGCCCTTTGTTCCAGGAAAATGGGCCATCGGGAACCCCGGAAAACCTCGCATATGTGCATGAGTCATGATTGTATCAGCATGTTCCCTCCGGAAGTACTGGGTGGGGCAATACAGCCAAAGGAGGTGGGTTTTGTATAAAAGAGAGCTTCCACCTGGAGTTCGGTGGAAGCTCTTACTCCATACCAGCGGACTCCACGTTGCTGAAATAAAGCTTGTTCCTGTTGTATCGTCCACCCGGCCTGGCGTGACGTTTTCTTCAAGGGGCACCCTGTTTTTTCAGTTAGCAAGCGGGTTCCCGACACTGGTGGAGTAAGGTCCGCCAAACAAGTGTTTGTCTCTTCAATGCAAACAAAGTATATCTGCCAAAATCATTGTGCTAAACAAATTATGCTGCCATCTTTCTTGGCTTCTTTATATTTTGGTATTCTTGTTCTCTCAGAAATCTTACCCTGTTCTTCAATTAATAAAACTAGCTTGGTCTCAGGTACAGTGGAATATTTTCAGTGACATTTGCTTTGGAAGAACTGGCTCTAAATATCTGTCTGCCTGTCCAATTTTTATGTTGCCCTTTGTCTAGGAGCTCTGGCAGCCTGCATGGTTTTCTCTTTATGTTATCTTCACAACCGCCCCGCATAGTAGTTTAGACTGAAATAATGTAACTGATGAAAATAGAAGAGTGTGAAGTCTGGAGATTGAATATCAAGTTTCAGTTCCCGCTCTGCCATGAATGCCGCTGCTTATCTCTCAACTGAACTTGTTAACTTGTTCTCCAATCTTCATCTCGGGATTTATTGATGATCCCTGGTCCACAAACTGCTGGCCTTTTTTCAGGAAATTGCCTTCTCAACAATGGCCCCTGTTCTGTAGAACCAGCTGCCTGAAGAGGTGAGTGCTTTGTGGGACCTCCTTAGGTTCCACAGGACATCCAAGGCTGCTCTTTTTTAAGGCAGCCTTTGAGTGATCATGATCCACCAGGCAGCTGGTATATTTCAGTGTGTCTTCACTATATACACATCCTACCCTGCTTGAAAGTGGATAGATTTTAATAGAGATAGATGTTTAACTGATTTACATTATAAAGATTATCCAGTTTGGTGTAGTGGTTAAAAATGGTGGCTTCTAATCTGGTGAGCCAGGTTTAATTCCCTGCCCCTCCACATGCATGACCTTGGACTAGTCACAGTCCACATAACAGCTGGTCTCTCAGCCTCACCTACCTCACAGGGTGTCTGTTGTGGGGAGAGGAAGGGAAGACAATTGTAAGTTGCTTTGAGACTCTTTTGGGTAGTGATAAGTAGGGTATAAAAGCCAACTCTTCTTTATCATCATAGCCTGTGTGTATGTGTTCTTGGATCCTCCTCACACCCCCACGTGTGCTGGTTCTCTTCTGCTTCTCAAAATGCTGGCCATTTCCTCTTTGACTTTGTTGCTTCCACAGACCTTTTAAAGACTGGTGATTATCACCCATCCCTAGCATGTTTTCCCCTTTCTTCCCTGATCTTCCTAGTTAGCTCTTGTTTGTGTTTGCTGTGTGAAGCCTTGATTTATCCTATTTTCTTTTTTGCTCCAGTAAAAATCTTGCCCAAAAATAACTGCATGGAGATCCCAGTTATCCTCTTCTCACCCTGCCTCTAAGCTAATTCCCCCAAACTCAGTGGAGACTGTTTACTTTGGGTAACAAACTCACTTTACATGCCTGTTCTACAATGACAATTAAAAAAATCTTGTTTGCATTGTGCTACTTTAACAATAATAACCACAGCTGTAAAATAAAGTTAAAAATATAAAACAAAAATCCTCTGAGATAACAGAAAGTTGCAATGCATAATTCATCAAGGCCTTTATTTGAAGATGATCAGGTACAAAATCAACATGCCTGGAGTTTAGTACAGTGTGATCATTAGAAAAGTTGCCTATTACGTGCAAAGTTTAGTTATTCTAAAGAGGAGCCAACATGCTCTACAGGCATAATAGGTTCAGATATGCCAGTGATCAGAATAATGAGATGATGATGAAGAAGATGATGATCAGAGATGAGAGGATCAGATGGCCCCAGAAATTATTTTTTAGTTTGAGTACCAAATTCTATATGAAGTAGAAAAAATAAATAAAGGATTATAGGTTAAAATACAGAAAAGATTCTCACACAAGATTTATACTAGCAATTTACAGTACTGTCCTAAGCAGAATTAGAACCTTCTAATTGAAACTCGGTGTTTCCAGAGCCTTGGCTAAAGAAGGAATCTCCAGAGATTGAAAGGACTTCTTGACCTCCAAGGACTCTATGTGTGCCTTTTCATTTATGTCCCAAGTCATCACAAATACTACTCTAATTTCCTCAGTACTCAAAATACCAACTTGTGTAACTCACATTGATCCAGATGTGTTACCAACTGAATGGAATCTCCATGAATACCTTGTGTCTACACCTACATCTTCTTCTATATCTGCTAGTGTAACATGATACTCTGCGCAGAATGAGCTGTTTGGTCCAATGCAGGGAAACCAATAAAAGCTCATATAAAGCAAACTTCTCCCCAAGGTGCTTTGTCATGCTTCAGGGATCTCTGGCGGAATTTCAGAGCCGTGTGAAAAAACAACTGTGATATTTGTGACATTCTTGAGCAAACTCAAGGATGCTTCCAAACCCAGCTAATCAGTAGTTATATGGAGGTCCCATAAAACATCCTTTTCCTCCATGCTAGTCTTTATCATCTTGAATAGCGATCCCCAACCTGTGGGCTGCGAACCACATGTGGTCCGTCAACTAATTGAAGGTGGGCCGTGAAGGATGCCTTCTCCCCCCCCTCCCGGCCCTTCATCCCCCCCGGCCCTTTACAACACACTTCGGGTGTCATTGTCTCCCATCACTCCCAGATGGGACTATCTCATTGCAGAGAAACAAGCTCAGAGTTCCCATTGATTTGTCATTGTCATGAGTTAAAATTTCCATGAAAATAAAATGTTCGTTATGTTCAGTGTTGTGGCGTGTCTGTATCTTATTTTGAAGGGATGCTTAAACATTACCATAGCGATCAGAGAGCGTTAGGGCAGTGGTTGAGAGTAGAGGAGTAAACTCCCCCCCCCCACACACACACACCGGGCCTCAGTAAAATTGTCAAGTGTTGAGTGGTCCCCGGTGATAAATAGGTTGGGGAACACTGATCTTGAATATTTAAGTTCATGATGTGAAGGGAAAAAATTTCCTCCTGCTTCAATGGGAAATTAAATTGCCCGTGTTCCCAACTGCAATATTGCCTGACTGTTAACTGAAACAAGCACTTCTTGATTGGAATTTCACATCCAAATTCTCAACTTACAATGTATCTTTCAATTCCAGCATATCGTTATGGACAGTTCTAACTCTCCACTAATGATGTGCAGTAGTTTTGAAGGTCATCATCATTTTATAATATTTTGTCTATACTGTCCTAAATTTTGGCTATAGCCATTTATTTGTCTATGTCTATGTCTATGTCTATGTCTATGTCTAGGGCTATAGCTATTTATCTGATTTATATCCCGCCACTCCCGGGCAAACCATCTTGTGGTGGGGTTCCAGATAAAATATGGAGCTCTTCCACCAGCCATTTGGTTGAGGGCGGGGGGGGGGGGGTTGGAGTGCCCAGTGTTATGATCTGGGGGTCCCACCTTATCCTTAGACTTATGCCTTATCCTTAGGCTTATGCCTATGTTAAATAGTGGGCCAACATCTGATGCCAAGAAGATCTCAATCTCTAGAGCTGTGTTTGTGGCCAAGGCCCAAACAGCGTTGTTATGGGGGAGAGGCTTCCCCGCCCTTTTTTCCTATTTATTGTCATCTTGATGCCTGTTTTTTGTTTTTAGTTCAATTATAGGGAATGTTTTAATTGTTATGGGACTTTTACTGTTTTATCTGTGAGCCTCCCTGAGCTGACGTTGTTGGGGGGGGGGCAGGATACAAATTCAAAAATGAATAAATAAAACCCCACATAAAACATTGATAATTAACCCATTACAAATACCCTCTGGTGACAACAACTCCAAGCCCTATTAACCCCTAAAGCTGCCTTCCGGTGTCTAAGGGGGATCCCCAGATTGTCGGCTGTCCACCAACAGTGATGAATGACTATGTAATCTCTTTCTAAGGAGTGGCGAACCCATCAAATCTTCCATGGCCCAGCCTCAACTGTAAACCTGGTGGAAGAGCTCCATTTTACAGGCCCTGTAAGAATTTTACCAAATCATCTCCAAAACTTTAAAAGTTTATTGGATTAGAAGGCAAGTCATTTTCGTCTACACATACCTGAACAGATGACACTGGCAACTTCATTATGACCACAGTTATGTCTGCGCCAAGGTGCGTGAGGGCAGTGAAACAAGGAACGTTCATTTCCCCTGCACTGAACATCATCCAAGATAATAAGGCTTGTGCCTTGACCAAAATGGGCATTTAGTGGTGCTGATTTTGCCGGTCCACATCTAAGCTCTCGGCATACAACCTGTGCAGCCTTTATGTTCCAATGATCATCACAGACTGTTCCCCACGTTCCATTATGGTATACTTCAACACGACCTTCACAACGGTTGGATCCACTGACCAGTCTCAAGGTAGCTGCATCAGGAATATTTTTTTTAAATTAAATAGTACTTTGTTTTGTTAAAATTGTCAAGATGGCTCATTAAACGAATACTGATGCTAACTCATTCCTGTGTTAGTATTAAAGTTAGGTCCAGCAGTTCATATTAAGTTAATTTTTGGTGGATTATGTGGATTATCTCTAATAATCCTCCAAATTATGTTGAGTTTTAAGAATTGGCAAACTAAAACAGGTATCTGTGAAAGGATACATTAACAGATCAAAACAATGAGCTAAAACTCATAAATATGTGTTGACCTGTTCAGTAATAATACAGGAATCTGTAATACTTCTGAACCTACAGATAGGACTAGCAGAATGAGGAATGGCTAATAACAATTTTAATATGGAGATTAACTAAAAGAAGAAGAAGAGTTGGTTCTTATATGCCGCTTTTCTCTACCTGAAGGAGGCTCAAAGTGGCTTACATTCGCCTTCCCTTTCCTCTCCCCACAACAGACACCCTGTGAGGTGTTTGAGGCTGAGAGAGCCCTGATATCACTGCTTGGTCAGAACAGTTTTATCAGTCACCCAGCTGGCTGCATGTGGGAGAGTGCAGAATCGAACCCAGTATGCCAGATTAAAAGTCCGCATTCCTAACCACTACACCAAACTTGCATAGCAGTATGTAACAGCACAATCAAAAATATATGCTCTTCTAGGTCTTCAACCAAGCCCCAACTTCAACCAAGCCTAAACTTCAACCAAGCCCCAAACAGAACTGTTTTTTAAAGGCTTCTGTCCATCTTTACTTAAAAGACTCAGCTGTGGCATTTGAGCTGTAATAAATTTCTTGCAGTGATCTATAAAAATTAAAAGTAGAATTCAAGTTCAGAGGGAAATTAGTGTGGTGTAGGCATACCTCCACAGGTGACACCAGCATCTTCTAAATGGCTACAGTCATGTGTGCCCCACGGTGCATGAGGGCACTGGAACAAGGAGGATTCATTTCCCCTGCACTGAACATTGTCCAAGGCAATAAGGCCTAAACCTTGACCAAAATGGGCTCCTCCATGTGCTGATACTGCTGGTCCACATCGAAGCTCTTTGCATACAACCTGTGCATTGGTAAGACTCCAGTAATCATCACAGACTGTTCTCCAGCTGCCTTCATGATAGACTTCAACACGACCTTGGCATCTGTTGCTTCCATTGGTTAGCCGCACTAGTGGGGAAGTTTCTTTGGCAAAGGCAAACACAAAACATTTTTTCCCCTTCAAAGCATGATTCATTGTTTTATCAATGTGACCTAGTGAGTGTATAATACAGGGGTAGTCAAACTGGGCCCTCCAGATGTCCATAGACTACAATTCCCATGAGCCCCTGCCAGCATTTGCTGGCAGGGGCTCATGGGAATTGTAGTCCATGGACATCTGGAGGGCCGCAGTTTGACTACCCCTGGTCTAAAAGCTTGTACTGCTTTGTCTTCAGCCTTGGCAGTACTAAAACCTGAAACCAATTTCCAGCAGTGCTATTGCTAGAGCTCCCATCAAAATTTCACCTGCAGTTGGGATCAATTTGAATCTGGATAGTCTCAGAAATACTAACAGGACAAGAAATACTAACTGCTGGATTCTCTCAAAACATGACTTCTCTGCCCTCTCTCAAAAGCTTTCTTCAATCCTACATTATCCATCTGCAAGTACATAAAGCCCTAATGCAAAAAATGTTCCATATGACTGCTCAGCTCCTGTGGATCTGACCTTTGAAAAAGTGAGTGTTCCGGTACAAGCGCTGGGGATGAGAGGACTGGAAACAATAAAGAAAATGGTGTTACCTGCTGACTTATGAACTTTTAGAACTGAAGCTTGCCATATTGATCTTGCTCAATTTTGAGCATTGTCTCCCCTCCAAAGATGGCTTGAGAATTTTGCTAACTTTTGACAATTCTGTTTTCCTTGTGGCTTTTCCAGCTAGAAACACTGTCATCCTCTTATGACATCTTTGTAACTAGAGTTTTTTGTGAGCAAGTCCCTTTAACCATTGCTGCCTGAACTCTAGGACAGAGTTGTGCCGTCTAATGCTGAGCCTATAATAACTTTTTTTTTTTAAAGGACACTTTAAAGATGTCTCTGCTTGCCTTGCTTCCTCTACTGTAGAGAACAGTTTAGATGTTACACAATCTAGTCTTAACATTCTAGACAATTTAGCTGCTGTAACTGGATTATATGTAAGGGGAAATACAGGTGTATTCTTTTAAATTTGGAACACCACAAAAACTTGCTTCACAAATTATAATCTACTGCTGATGTTCTGAATCCTTTTCTTTCCGAAGTTAGCATCAACTGTATGGGAAACACAGGATGCTCAGGAAATGTCTGATGCAGGCATTACTGCTACCATGGAGAACCCAACCCAACTGCATGAACTAGCCAGCATAGCTTTTACTTGGTTGTTAGGTGTGAAGTCATGTCCGACCCATTGCAACCCCATGGACAATGATCCTCCAGGCCTTCCTGCCCTTGACCATTCTCCAGAGTCCATTTAAGTCTGCACCTACTGCTTCAGTGACTCCATCCAGCCACCTCATTCTCTGTTGTCTCCTTCTTCTTTTGCCCTCAATCGCTCCCAGCATTAGGCTCTTCTCCAGGGAGTCCTTCCTTCTCATGAGGTGGCCAAAGTATTTGAGTTTCATCTTCAGGATCTGGCCTTCTAAGGAGCAGTCAGGGCTGATCTCCTCTAGGACTGACCGGTTTGTTCGCCTTGCAGTCCAAGGGACTTGCAAGAGTCTTCTCCAGCACCAGAGTTCAAAAGCTTCAATTCATTGACGCTCAGCCTTCCTTATGGTCCAACTTTCACAGCCATACATTGCAAATACTATGCAACCAAAACTGGATGATCTCCATGAACCAATTATTCATTTAAGTTTGGAAAGTTCAACATCATTACATGATTTTTTTTGAAATGCTGGATACTGAAGCTTTTCATTTACAACTGCAAGTTTGCTTGCCGGATGATCATTTGGATCACAATGTCCCTGCAGATTGCAGAATTGCTGGCACAGTTCTGCAGGGCCTGCAATAGAGAGCTCCTCTGCCAAGTAGTTGGTTGAGGCCAATGAAACTGACAACAATTATGGCGCCCTTTATCACTAGTCAAGATGCTAAGTTTCTTTTAAATTTTATGAGGTCAGGAGAACAAACTGGAAGAAAAAATCCAGATAACCTCTTCCCCTTTGTTATACTCAGATATTCTAATTTCCCAACTCTTTTCCATCTTATTCTACTGTTTTATATATGATTTAATAATTAATGACTGATAAAGATTCTGACTGACTGAAACTCATGTTAATATCTCCCAATTCCCCAATGGAACGTTATGATTTCCACACACCTAATAGCTGATGATAGTCACAAAACTGTAATTGAGAAGGAAATTAACTTCTGTAATTTAATGCAAACAGACTCTGTTTATTAAATGTGCAGAAAGCAGTATGTAATTCCACTGGTTTTCTATTTTATCTGTATAAAGACAATGTAACTCAAATGAGAAATTAAATGGTTGTGTGTATTAATACCTTCACAGATGACGCCAGCATCTTCGCTATGAACACAGTTGTGTGTGCCCCATGGGGCATGATTGCACCGATCCAGGCCAACTTCGTTCCCAGTGCACTGAACATTATCCAGCCAAATGCTGCCTGAGCCTCGACCAAAGTGGGCATTTCCAGGTGCTAAAATTGCTGGTCCACATCCAAGCTGCCTGCAGACAACCTTTGCATCATTCATGAACCAGCCATCGTCACAAACTGTTCCCCAGCTGCCATTATGATACACTTCAAGGCGACCTTCACATCGGTTGGTTCCATTAACTAGCCGCAAGGAAGTTACTAGGGAAATTTTAAAAAAACATGTCACGGAAAACAATGCTTTGTGTTATGCAAAAGGCTGTAAATGAGAAAAGTATAAGAAAGCCCACATATAAACATATTTACTTATATGTATGGATGATATTAAAAATATTAAGTCTACACAATCATAAAGTATGTACATTTAATGCAAATAAAAGGGAAGATGGTATCATCTCTCATCATTTGGTGTGCTGAGATTCTGGCCTAAAATCGTAGGTGATTTTGCCATTGTACCCATGGCATGGAGAAAGGCAACAGACACTGTCTCCAACAGCCACACAGCTCTAGAGACTCTAGCATCATCACTCATATGCAACTTACTCCCCATGTGATGGGGCAATTACAACTCTGCTTATCTCTTCCTATCTTCTTTGCACCCCATGTTCTCAGATAGGTGTTGCATTTAGTTTGGCATACAGGTTAAGTTCTCAGCTGCTCAGACTAAAGCTATGTTGCTCAATCTGTAACTTGGATAAGAAGGCATAATACAGTGATTCACTATTTCTACAGCATCATAAAAGGAGGGGGGAACTGCAAGTGTTGGTGCCACTGACTTTCAAAGTCCCATCAAAAATGAGTACAAATTGCCAGCAATCTTTAAAAGATTATTGGACCAGATAGTTGCAAGTCTTCCCCCATCCATTACTGCAATTCAAAATTGGATGACTCCTCCATGATTTATTAAGAGAATGTATATGCAACCTCTCCAGAGACATCAGCAGGATACTGGGCAATAGAGTCCAACTTTCAAAGTGACCATTTTCAAAGTGACCATTCTATCTGGGGGAATGATTTCTGTTGCCCCACACGGAGGATAGCAACCCTAGTACTTATGGGTGCTGCACTGGGTGTAGAAGTAGTGGAGAATGGTGAAGCCAATTCCTACTAATCTTCTTGGCTAGGCTAGAGGCCAACATTTCATCCAAAGTAAATTATGTTATAATTTTATGAATGATATATATAACATATTTAACCACATCATGGTTTTTCTTGTAGACACTTTTAGTGCAAAAAAAAAATCAAGTATTTGCTCATCTTGATCCTTGTTAGTGTAAAACTAAATGTGAGATGAAGAATTCTACCTGGTGGCACCCTATGTCTACTTCAGTATCAATTTTGGTAGTCCACTAACTACACCACAAAAATGCTGAATGAAAAAAAAAACATATATATATGAACAAAATGTATTTCTGCACATTGTAGACAGACTTACAAATCCGTGATACACTTGACATTTATGCATCCGATACTCCTCGGAAGAAACTAAGTCCTGATTTTAGTCCTGAGAGTATGTGATCAGAAGTGTGTGCAGGATTTAAGATAAAATGGGGGAAATTAAACTTTATTTACAAGAGAGATGAATTTTTAAAATGATTGAACACAGGAAGTTTCAGTATGTAGTTATGGAAGCTTTCTTTGGTGATAAACTGAACAAAGACTTTTAACAGTTTGTTATGACAGACATTATAAATTTCTGCAACTACATACAGACACTGCCACCAGTAAATTTGAAGCAGAGTATTTAAAAATCACGTGTATATTAAAAACAAAAACAAGGCTTGTGGCAGGCAGTATTGTAAATGAAGTCCATTCATAGCTCTAAAGGCTGAACAAGGAACTGGAGTCCTAAATTTTGAGGTGGACTCTAAGATCCAAAGAAAATTTGCCTGGTTTGTTCGACATTCTGTTTTGCAATGACTAGTAGAAAGCTCATGTCATTCAATTAACAAGCAACATTGCCGTAGTGTAGGAATACCTGCACACACCACACCAGCATCTTCCACATGAGCACAGTTGTGCACGCCCCAAGGTGCATGATTGCACTGATGCAGAGTTTTTTCAGTTCCATTGCACTGAACATCATCCAGCGTAATATTGCCAGAGCCTTGACCAAAGCGGGCATTTCCTGGTGCTGATAGTGCTGGTCCACATCCAAGCTGTTGGCAAACAACCTGTGCTTGCTTCATGCCCCAGCCATCATCACAGACAGTTCCCCACGTGCCATTATGATATACCTCAAGGCGACCTTGGCATTTGTTGGATCCATTAACCAGCCTCAATGTTTCTTTGGGAAATAGAAAAGAGGAGGTTTTTTTTATATATAAAACACGATTCCTCATTTTTTCACAGTGGTCTACTTTTGTTTTTTTGATCTTTGTTAATTTGAAACTAATTCTGAAGTGAAACTGTTCCTATTGATTCTGTTGGCTAGGGTGGAGCACATATCACCCAAAGTGAACCTCAATCCCACTAACTCGATCAAAGTAATATTATGTTTGATTAAAAAATTCTCTTTGTACCTCTCTCTCATATAAAGAAGGACAATGACATTCAGTTCGCTGTAGTGTTGGGAATACCTGAGCAGATGACCCCGGCATCTTCGCGATGCACACAGTCATGTGTGCCCCAAGGTGCATGATGGCACTGAAGGACAGAGTCCTCTGATCCACGGCACTGAACTTCATCCAGGCTAATATTGCCTGAGCCTTGACCAAAGTGGGCTGATCCAGGTGCGGAAATTGCTGGTCCACATCCAAGCTCCTTGCATACAACCCGGGCATCACTCAGGTCCCAGGAATCATCACAAACTGTTCCCCAGCTGCCACCAAGATATATCTCAAGACGGCCTTCACATCTGTTAGATCCATTAACCAATCGCAAATGAGTTTCTGTAGGGGATGGGGGGAGAAGATCTTTTTCAAAAACACATCATGGTTTTTCTTGTAGTAGACACTTCAGTGCAAAAAAAAAATCAAGTATTTGCTCATCTTGATCCTTGTTAATGTAAAACTGAATGTGAGATGAAGAATTCTGCATGATGGCACCCTATGTCTACTTCAGTATCAATTTTGGTAGTCTACTAACTACCCTGCAAACATGCTGAATGATATATATATATATTTATGAACAAAAATTAATTTCTGCACATTGTAGAAAGACTTATAAATTTGTGATGCATTTGACTTATACATCCGATACTCCTTGGAAGAAATAAAGTCCTGATTTTAGTTCAGAATGTGATCAGAAGTGTGTGCAGGATTTAAGATAAAGGGAGGGAATATTAAACTTTATTTACTAGAGAGATGAATTTTTAAAATAATTGAACTCAGGAACTGGTAATTAAAATTAAAGTTTCAGTATGTAGTTATGGAAGCTCTCTTTGCTGATAAACTGAACAAAGACTTTTAACAGTTTGTTATGACACAGATTATAAATTTCTGCAACTACATACAGACACTGCCACCAGTAACTTGGTAGCAGAGTATTTAAAAATCACGTGTATATTAAAAACAAAAACAAGGCTTGTGGCAGGCAGTATTGTAAATGAAGTCCATTCATAGCTCTAAAGGCTGAACAAGGAACTGGAGTCCTAAATTTTGAGGTGGACTCTAAGATCCAAAGAAAATTTGCCTGGTTTGTTCGACATTCTGTTTTGCAATGACTAGTAGAAAGCTCATGTCATTCAATTAACAAGCAACATTGCCGTAGTGTAGGAATACCTGCACACACCACACCAGCATCTTCCACATGAGCACAGTTGTGCACGCCCCAAGGTGCATGATTGCACTGATGCAGAGTTTTTTCAGTTCCATTGCACTGAACATCATCCAGCGTAATATTGCCAGAGCCTTGACCAAAGCGGGCATTTCCTGGTGCTGATAGTGCTGGTCCACATCCAAGCTGTTGGCAAACAACCTGTGCTTGCTTCATGCCCCAGCCATCATCACAGACAGTTCCCCACGTGCCATTATGATATACCTCAAGGCGACCTTGGCATTTGTTGGATCCATTAACCAGCCTCAATGTTTCTTTGGGACATAGAAAAGAGGGTTTTTGTTTTTGTTTTACAAAACATGATTCCTCATTTTTTCACAGTCTACTTTTGTTTGTTTTGATCTTTGTTAATTTAAAACTAATTCTGAATTGAAACCGTTCCTATTGATTCTGTTGGCTAAGATGAAGCACATATCACCCAAAGTGAACCTTGTTATGAATTGTGTGAACCTCAATCCCACTAACTAGATCAAAGTCATGTTTAAGAAAACATATTATATTTGATTAAAAAATTCTGTTTGCACCTCTCTCTCATATAAAGAAGGACAATGTATGTATGTATGTATGTATATGTAGCATCATATAAAGAAGGACAATGACATTCAGTTCGCTGTAGTGTTGGGAATACCTGAGCAGATGACCCCGGCATCTTCGCGATGCACACAGTCATGTGTGCCCCAAGGTGCATGATGGCACTGAAGGATAGAGTCCTCTGATCCACGGCACTGAACTTCATCCAGGCTAATATTGCCTGAGCCTTGACCAAAGTGGGCTGATCCAGGTGCGGAAACTGCTGGTCCACATCCAAGCTCCTTGCATACAACCCGGGCATCACTCAGGTCCCAGGAATCATCACAAACTGTGCCCCAGCTGCCACCAAGATATATCTCAAGGCGGCCTTCACACCTGTTAGATCCATTAACCAATCGCAAATGAGTTTCTGTAGGGGATGGGGGGATAAGATCTTTTTCAAAACATATTTCATTGTTTTCTCATAATAAAACCTCTGATAGCTTGGAACCTTAATACTATAGAAATAATATGGTAACTAGTATTGATTAAAATATGAATATTCAAAGGTCATGGGTGTACAGACATGCCACTTCCTTCTTGAAGACTGCCCTATTTTTTCCCCACAGGGTGGCTACTAACCACACTGAAATCTTCCCTAAGGGGCGAACAGGACTTAGCCCAGCAGCATTTGCCGCAGCAGGGAAGCCCAACGCTCAAGAAGGCACTGTGTGGCTTTGGGACTTCAAGTCCCAGAGTGCCTCGGGCAGGAGAGAGAGCAGCGCAGGGGCAACTGGGAGGGGGGAGGGCGGTTCACCTCCTCTTCATGCCTTTCTTCAGATAGGGGGTGAAGCAGGAGGTGTGCACCTCTTTCCCTCTCCATTCTTTCGCCATATGGCACCTACTAACCACTGTAAGCAACAGTCTTCCCTAAGGCCATAATAGAAACATAATCCAAAAGAAGTGAGTTCAGTTTATCTATGAGGAGGTGAACCCTTCCAGGTTCAAAAGAATCTAATACTGACAGTTATACTAGTGATTCCTTATTCCCTAGATTAATTGCAAGCCTATATTTTTGCAACCTTTTGTTTGAAGTGTCTTTTGTTTCAAGTATCTTTATAAAGCCTAGGAATTTATCCATGTGTTTTCATATGTATACTGTATCATGCATCAGATTCAGTATGCAGTTTTCTTTTGTAGTGTATTATGCAGCAGTTCCTTTCAATAAAGCACTTATTTTCTAACAGTAACACTTTTGAAGTCTATGTCTTCCTACCGACAGTCACGGGTGATAAGAACCTGTAGGAACAAAGGTTTCCTGCTTAATGGGACCAGATTAATACCATGGTTGCATTAGTGGCTGGCTACCTATGTTTCAGCAGTCCTCAGGATTGTATGATTCATTAAACACAATGAAATTGTTTTAATAAACAATAGCGATAAAGTAAAAAATGTCAGGCACTAGTATTTTCTTTGCATATACCTGAAGAAGAATAAATGTGCTAAATAAGTAATCTGTGGAACAATATAATTGATGGATTCATGGGTGCTTTAAATTGAAAAGCATCACACACGTTTTCCTATGTACACTATTGTACATGGACAGAAAAATGTACAGGATTTAATGGAGACATTTACTCCTTGACTTGATCACAGCTATCCTATCAATTCAAATAGGGACACTGGAAGCCACCAATGAAATCCGGGCTTCCCATTCCGGGTAATGGGCAGTGTGCTCTGATACACGAGGGCCATAACCAAAAGCACAGCTGGAGAGCTGTATTTGATAGAGGCACTGAGTCCTCGTTATTAACTATATTAATTGGAAAATACAAAATCCCCATACTTGTCCATGGAAAAGAACAGCACTTATGATCATTTTTATTGGAATATGCAAGATGCGTAGCGTGCAAGATGCAGGGGGCATCAGAGGAGATGTGTAGTTAGCATATTTAGGTCAGGAACTTCCTGGTATTAAACTCCATTCTTCTAAATAGCCTGGTGTTTCAATCCTCGCTTGCATATTTAAACTCTGTGAAGAATTTCTATGTAGTGCACATGGATATTTTTTCATTGCTGATGTAGGCTGTAGTTTCTATCCTAGTCTAACTTCTTTAAAATCTCTCATGTCTATAGCAATCATTTATGTATTCTATCAATGTGTGAACCACATTAAAAAGTACATATATCATAATGTGATCTGTTTAAAAGATAAGTAACAGTCACTAGCTGAGATGTCATTTTAACGATTTAAATAATAAGCTAAGAAAATGCGCTTACCAGAACCTATCTGTCCTATGTGACCTGTAAATAAAACACATTGTTATTTTTTTTTCCCGATTTCTTTCCCGCCACTCCCTTACGGCTCGTGGCGGGTTACAGTGTCTCAAAACCCCCATTAAAACCCCACTAAAACCCCATTAAAAGACATAAAACATTACCAACATGGCGGAAAATCAATAAAACCCGACTCCCCTCCCCACTAATAGCGGGTGGAGAAGGAGGTCCCGATGATGTTCAGATCCCTTGCGGCATTTATTTAAGAAAATAAATGCCCCAATTCAGCTATGCATGAGCAGACCAGGCAATCAGGATGCACAGTTCTCTACCACTTTTCAGCAGCTAGAATACCATATATTCAGTCTTATGCAAAGTAGTTTCTGAATCCTCAGTTCCAACTACAATTACCTAGGGGTCTGCATTCCAGAATTGCCAAATCAAACATGCATAAAAATAGTTCTCTGGGATAGTTACTGCGATTTTCCAGAATGGCTATATGAACCCAGGATTTTGGGGTATTACAATCCTATGTGCATGCATGCATGCATGTGCATGCACACATACCCACTGATGCACACTGAGGCTACACTCCACTGAGGCTACACTCCTGGGAGCAATGTGTAAAATGTGTTTGCTCCTGTTCTTTTCTATCTCACTTTGTTTCTCTATAGCTCATTTTTGATGGTGTAAATAATAAGAACAACAACCCTATATCTCCAGTGAAAAGGGCTTCCCTTGGCTTCCCCATTTCCTGTTAAATGGAAATACCTTTGGAGCATCAATTTATATTGCTTATGTCAGTTTTACAATGTTTGTTTTTCTGGAATAAATACATTCTGTCAGCCAGAGACATCAGTAAATAAGTCACCAGTACAAATATTTCGACACCTCTTGGGTGTTGTGGCTTTGAATGCCTTTCCTTCATCGGAACACCATTGCCAAGGAAGGACAATTCATAGGGATTGCTGCTTTCAAGTCCAACAGCCTATAAAGCCAAGCAGAGCTATTGGAAGTCACTATGGAAACAGATATCTCAATCTGGGTAATAGTCACCAAGACAATGGGCAGGGCAAAGGCTGCCTGAGAAAAGGACAGATTCAGACCCTGTTGGTCTGAAGCAGCAGAATGAAGTTTGAGTCCAGTGGCACTTTTAAGACCAATTCAGGGTATAGACTCTTGCGTACATAACACACTTCTTCAGATACATTGAAATGGAAGTTTCCTATAGGGTCTGGTATCTTCCATTTCAATGTACCTGAAGAAGTGTGATTGCACACAAAAGCTTATATATTGAATAAAACTTTTGTGGTCTTAAAGGTACCACGGGACTTGAACTTTGTTCTAGGAAAGAGACAATTTCAATGCCTGCAGACATTAATGCAGGAGAAGACATTAAATTGAATCCCCTTTACTGCAGCTTTTTTAAAACATAAGTTGGAGAAAATTCTTCGAATCTCTATCATCAGCCATGGAAAGAAAATTATACATATTCTTTCCATTGCTAGGGAAATCTCCAAGCCTGCAGTCCTTTTTTAAAATCTATTTTATTGTCCTCAGAATTCCTAAAAGCTATAGCATGGGTCCTTTGATGTGTTTCCTCAGTGGATAGATCTTAGCAATTGTATTACCAATAGTATTGAAACAAAAATTTATTTTGGATGTAAGTCAGTCAGCAATCAGCTGATTCTGACATGTGATCTTTTAATCTGAACCCATCATCATTTCAATTGAATGAAAGAAATAGGAAAAACCTTATATATAAACAAGAACGAATAGAGTAGCACCTGAACATTTAACACCAGCATCTTCTTTATGTTCACAGTTATGGATTCCCCATCCACGGTGTGAGCACTGTGCAAGAGAGTGTTCATTCCCCATGCAGTTTACATTATCCAGGAAAATATGGCCACCGCCTTCGCCAAAATGGGCAGCAACCTGAGCAGAGAGAGCTTGTCCACAGTTAAGCTGTCTGCATACAACATTTGCACCATTTATGTCCCAAGCATCATCACAGACAGTCCCCCAGTTTCCTTCATAATACACTTCAAGTCGACCTTCGCATCTGTTTGATCCATTGACCAGTCTCAAGGGAACATCTGTGAACAATAAGCAGATCATTCCTTTTACAAATTATAGTTTGTGCTCTCATATGCTAATTTTTCTTTTCAAGAGAAAATGGGAAGAATTATATAACAAAAACAATTGCCTTTTGGTTCAATATGGAGAGACAAATCTAATATTAAGGTAAAAACTCATTTTCTGGTTGGAATAAAATTATTATTTTATTTTCTCAAAAAAGTTGAGAATATTGTAGCTATATTTAAGCATAAAAATACAAGGCACCACTAAAACATTATTTCATTTTTATTTATAAAAAAACTATTAAAGGTATTGGGTAAATAAGAAATGAAAATCACCAGATATTTATTGTCCCATGATAAGTGTATTTTTTTTAAATAGAAGAATTTGTTTTTATACTTAGCTTTTCACTGCCTGAAGGAGTCTCAAAGCAACTTACAATCGCCTTCCCTTTCCTCTCCCCACAACTGACACCCTGTAAGGTAGGTGAGTCTGAGAGAACCCTGAAATTACTGCTTGGTCAGAACAGCTTTATCAGTCCTGCCTGACATCCCCACTTCCTGCTGAGGCCACCCTGACCCAAAATGATCAGTGGACAAAATGTGCCACCACTGCAAGCCAGCAGCCCTCATCCTGTGAAATGTGTGGTAGGATATGTCTGGCCTGGCATCCCATTTGGCACAATCAAGGACATGCCTGGACTACCAACCCAGCATGGCAAAGAATGCACCCAGCCCCACTCCTCAAAGGATGTGCCCAGCCTGGTCTCACTTGTACTACACAGAGAAGGAGCATTGTCCATCTGGCAACTGTAGTGCTTGGCCAAGTTGCACAGTATCAGGCTAGCTGGGCAGGCTCTTACTTCACCTGTCCTCCTTTGGGAGCAGGTCCAGGTAGGCTGGAGGAAATGGCTCTTTTGCAGAGCTGTGTTTCCTCCCATTCTATTCCATAGCCATACAGATATTTACATTGCTGGACCAATGCAGCCAGTACTATTTTGTATCACTAACTCTTCAAATTTACATGAAGGAAAAAGAAATATGTATTCTGTGTGCAGAAGTTCCCAGCTTCAATTCCTGGTAGCTTTGGCCAAAGGATCCCAGGAAATATGGATGAGAAATGTTACAGGGATTGTCAGGCTGCAGCAACAATGATTCAATTGTCCTGCATTGTGTGGGCTGGTGCCAGTCAACTCTGCTCAAGTGGTAGTACTCTCAGGCCTCCATAGTGATTCCTGAGCATTGACCAGAGTTGGAAGTAAGAAGCTGAAACAGGAACACAGGCTTACACCCAGCAGACCAGTGGCACCAGTTTCCCCACCCAGCCCAGGGCTTATATAAGCTTAGAGGAAAGCAGCTCCATCTGTTCCGGAAACAGACCATGGGATTCATCTTGCCATGATTGATTGGGGTCAAAATCCTTCAAAGGATTGTGTCCTTGAAGGGCTGTTAGCCTGGCACCACATCTTTGCTGGGATATCTTGACCTAAGTCTTCTGATTCCGCCACTTCAGCCAGATACAGATGGAATCTGGTGGGCTTGTCCCCCAAGGATTTGGAGGAACAGAGATAAGTTCTAGCAGAGGAGCGCCCACTTAGGTTCCTCAGGGGAAAGTTCTAGCAGAGGAGCTCCCACTTAGGTTCCTCAGAAGACCTTCCATTGCAGATTTCTCAGTGATTTCTGGAGCAAATAAGTCAAGGACATCTGTCTCACAGGGGTCTTCCAGAGTTTTGTGTTGTTTCCCAGTCCATGTTTTTGACACTTTCAGAGGATTCTGAGCCAGAGTAAAGTGACAGTTCAATGGAAGTCATGACATCAACCATCTCTCTGCAGTGTAAGTCAGTTCCATAGCTGCTCATGCCCTTATACAAGACTCATAGAAAGGGAAAATCTATGCTCATGTGTGTATAATATATAATAACAGATTCTCATCCTGGCCAATCTGGAGTCTAGAACCATGAACTAAAGAATGCTGAGTGTGCATCATCCAGTATGTACATAATGAGTCCTAGAAGAGGAATAAGGTGCATGGTCTAGAGTTTTTGACTTTGCTGTTCAATTCCTGGCCAGGAGTGCCTTTTTCTAGACTACACTTCTGAACCAGCTTCAACCACATTACTCCAAAAGGGATATCCAAAGTTACCAAGCTTTGATCATTTTGTATAACATCTCTGTAATGTGCACCACGAGGCACATAGGGAAGTTAACCTCCCCTCAATAATAGAAACAGTGCTTTTAATTATTACAAATGCTACCCGAAGAAGTCACGGCTTACAATCGCTCATGGTCCAAACAGAATTATTTCTAACATTTCAAAAATGTCTGATCCGACTGCTGCATTTTCCTCTATTTCTCTAGGCAACAGCCAATAGGGGTCTCTTAAGGGGATCAAATGGCCTATCAGACATCATCTTCCCAAAAAAGAATCTTGCTATTAAACCAAATTTTTCTATTTCATATTTCTGTGCATAGCAGTTCCACCATTTGCCTGTTTCAGTGGCTCTAGAAGGACTTTCTGTTTTAAGCTCTGATGCTGTGCTTACATAAACTATTTAATTCCCTATATTGTATTAGCTAAACAGGGACAACATTTTGGTTTGTACTGGCAGGCAGACAGGCTAGAAGAAATTAGGGAAATAGGGATGAAACGAGGAATAGAGGCAAGATATCTCACTGCAGTCTATTATATGAATCATATTGTTTTCCTAGTCAGGCTTGAGTACTGGAAGTCACCTGGGTTAGGGGAGAAATATGAAGAGGCGAGGTCAACCCCTTACCCTCTAAAAGTATCTAATGGATCCATATACCTGTTAATTGGAAAAAAAACAGCAACACTTTCCTAAAATGGGAAGACAAGTCCCTTGGATGAGGAGATCTTTTGAGAATTTTGTCCCAATTTGGAGGGGGACATAGTTAGACTCTGCACTGGGTTTCCAGTTGAAACAAAGGGAATAATACTTCCCACCATCTGAAAGTGGGAGTTGTGTTTGGCATCGCCCACACGAGAGAATGCAGCTCAAGGGTGCTGTACTGGAAGGGCTCAGCCATCTTCTTATGGTGTCCATCCCAAGAGGCAAAATAGGAGTGGCTTCATAGGTTCCCTATTACTCCTTGGCTGCTATCAGGATTGGGACAGATGCTGATCAACCTGCCCTAGTTGAACAAGAATGCTATTGGTGACTACTACCATACTTCCCTAATCTTTACAACACTCTGGTATCATTCATTTCCTTAGGTATCTCTAGCTCCCCGAAACTGCCTAATAAATCTCCAACATCAGCTATAACAGGATTCCCCCAGCTTACCTAGAAGAGCTGTTTTTAAATAATTTCCAGTACCCAAAGGTCTTACAAACACCTTTCCCTTCCTCTCCCCACAACAGACACCCTGTGAAGTAGGTGGGGATGAGAGAGCTCTAAGTGAACTGCTCTGTTAGAACAGCTCTAAGGGAACTGTGGCTACCCCAAGATCACCCAACTGGCTGTATATGGAAGAGTGGGGGATGAAATCCAGTTCTTCGCCACTCTTTAACCACTAAATCGTGTTGGGATAACATATGAATGGACATAAAGAGAAAATGTACTCCTCTCATACAACAGTTCTCATGCCTACTCACAGGGGCTGCCTGACGATGTTGCCTCAGAGAAAAGGCCCAGGGTAAAGGGAGTACAAACAAACAAACCGACAAAACAAAAATGGAAGGGTTTAAGAGTTTCTTAAGTCAATTAAAATTGGCATAATAAGCTATGCAAATTTGAAATTGTTAGGTTTTGAAACAGTTCAGCCATATTTCATAGGACAAGAACTAAATAATAAAGTCATTTGATTCACAAACCCAAGTAGGCTATAAATAGGATTCTCGATAGAGAGTAAAGGTTGTTCGTACCACAGAGTAAATCTATTCAAAAGAAGAAAAGACAACATGTCCTTAAGGTTTGGGTCCTCGTAATGTTAAACCAGAGTCCCTCATTGTAAGGGAAATTCAGCATTTCCTTCTATTTCCTGATGCTGTCTTACTTCTCTTATCTTTGACAACCGTCTTCAGTTTATACCTTCAGAAGTGTTACCTGAAGCAGAGTTACAGCCTTCTTATAGCTCTGTTTTGGATGGCCTTGCAAAACAAATTGACTTCTGAATAGTTCATTTCAGATAGGACATGGACATATTCAGGACAAGCTGTGCCTGAACTGTCAGCTTACTTCGCATTTGTTTTAGTCCAAACTCTGTATGCTATCTTCAATATACTCTTTTGCAAAGCTTTTAATTAGTAGCTTATAAAATGTTCCATGAATGCATGGGTGTGTCTATAAACAGCACAGTAAGGAGAACAAGAAAGAAAAAGAGAAAATGTAGATTAATATTACCTAATGTACATAGACATCCTCCATGCAACAGAAATAACGAAGTAAAAATCAGCATGGAATCCATTTTTACTATCTTATCTGCAAAGTTAATGAAACATACCTCACAATATATAGTGTAAAAGATCTGAAGAGGTGTGCTATGCAATTTGATATCTTTATCTCAAAACAAACTAAGGACATAGTCTATGAGATTCTTCCCCTGCAGTAAATCTCTGCTTACATTACATTTTGTTATTTCAAGTTTTTAAAAATCCATTTCCTGTTCCTGAAATAAAGTTTCTTGTATTCTGTTTCTTGAAATAGAAAGATAAGAATCAATTGTATCAACAAAAATACTGGACAAGTTGGACTATAATGTTGTTTAGGATTAGGAACGTATGCATGATCCCCATCCTGCGTCATCATATTGGAAAGGCCTTTGGTGAGTCTTGTAGAGGATGAAGCAGTCTGTTTGTATTTCCCTGGAATTAGTTTGTATATAGAAATGTGTATACAATAGAATAATCACTAATCCTTCCTTCTGAACATGCCCTTAAGCCCTTAGGACATGTCAGGAGTTCACTCTTTCATTCCTTTAAAAAGACTGGGCTTGAGAACCACTGGCAGGCATTTCCTGGTAAGGTAAAGGACTTTTCAATTTGTGAGTACTGGTATGAATTTACATATACTGATGCATTGATGTTGTTTTTAGGACAGCCTTTCTCAACCTTTTTATTGTTGAGAAACCCCTAAAACATTCTTCAGGCTTAGCTGTGTACATGCCCATGCAGGGCCCCTCCCCTTCCCCTTCTAGGCCCATCATTGGCCATTTGGGGAGGGGGTGGGTGGGTTGACATGGCTATATATGTTTAACAAATGTACAAACTATCTAAAAAATTAATTAACCCCATCCACTTGGGAAACCTTTCCAGGGCTGTCAAGAAACCTCAGGGTTTCATGAAACTCTGGTTGAGAAAACCTTTTTTAGGGTCTGAATATTCTGAGCTGCAGATGATGAGCCTTCTAAACAGTTAGGGGACCATTTATGCACTGGAGGTTTCATGCCAGGCTACAGGCTGGAGTTTTAGTCGTGGCAGGTTGCCCCACCTCTTCCTGTACTTACAGGGGGAAGCATTTGGCCCGGTGCACCTCATCCGACCCCGATTTGTGCTCCTGCAGGGGAGCTGGAGAAGTGAAATTCCCAGTGCATAAACAGTCTAGGAGAGGAAATATGGAGTAGCTTTCTACATAGAATTCAGCACTCTGCTTCAGCTCAAATAGGAACACTCCTTTAGTGTTAAACATCTCTGCTTTCTTTTTCATGTTAAATATTTTTCCATTCAAGATCTGGATAGATTAGCTTTCAATAGTTAAAGTTCATGTGGTCTCATGCCTTTAAAAATTAAATATAGATTCTTATTTTGAAAACATATTAAATAGTTTACAAATTTAAAACCAAACATCCAAATAAACATAGGAGTTAAACAAGGTTATATCCTTGCCCCTTAGTTATTTAACCTTTTCTTAAGTGACTTACCCTTCTATTTTGACAAAGTTAATGGTCGTCCCCCCATTCTAGGCAAAAGACCCACTCTGCTTCTTTTATACATGGATGACACAGTTATCTTATGTAGAATGCAAGTTGGCCTTATATGCTATCACCGATCATTCAGAGATTACTGTAGTGACAATCAACTAAAAATAAACTTTGAAAAAATGAAGATCATGGTATTCGCAAATATCCGCTATAAGTTTCTCTGGATAATAAATGGTAAACATATAGAATAGGTCAATCATTACAAGTATTTAGGCATAAACGTTACTTATAATAACAGTTGGGCAAACCATAGAGAAAAAACAATCAAAACTGCAAAAAGCCAGTTATCCCTTTTAGCCAAGTTTTATCACCAAAAAGGCAACAAAAACCTTCCAGCAGCCATTAAAACCTACAATGCCAAAATAATTCCTCAGATTCTTTATGGAAATCCAATATGGATGGATGCATTTAATATTTGAGAACATCCAATCTCTCTTTTTCAGAAGTCTACTAGGAGTCCCAAACTGTGTGGCAAATCATACACTTGTCGCAGAACTTGGCCAACAGAGTCTAGAAGCCCAGGCTTGGTTTCAGTCCTTTAAATACTGGTTGAAAATCCATTTCCATGCTCAACCAGATAGTTTGTTAATTAACCTTTTGAGTGACCCTTATTCTCTTAACTGGTTAAGTAAAATGTCAAAGGAACTTCAAACTATGGGTCTGGACATCTCAACCCTTAGCATGCAAGACGAAAGAATTATATTAAAACAAATATCACAGAGACTGGAAGATCAGGATACCCAGATTCTGGGTTCCTCTAACAGCATATGTTCTCCCAGTTTCTGGGATATTCCCTTAATATACAAATCCATGCCCATGTAACTCCAAATTTTGGAGATACACCAGTTAAAAAGAGCATTTCTAGTAGCTCGCTTAAACATATTTCCCTCAAATATCACCCAAGGTTGATTTTTGAAGATCCCTCCTCAGGAGAGATACTGTTTACATGGGTGTAGTGTCCCTGACACGTTGTACCACATACGTCTGGTGTGTCGTCCCCCCATTCTAGGATATATCGTCACCCTTTAGTTAACTATCTGAAGAAACTGAAATTCAGTTGTGTTAATGAGAAACATTGGATTAAAATGATACTAAATGTAAGGGACTCAGCAACTATTATAAAAGTAGCTAAGTTTTTGTTTGCAATTTTAAATCAAAATCTTTTTATAATGGATTTTACATCTGGAACTGTTTGAAAATTTCATTTTATGCTTTGCAATTTTATGCCAATAAAGGTACTCTGAATCTGAATCTGAACCTTCCATTTCCAGTAGAACAGCATGGAGTGGGATTTAATCTATATTGTGGCTGCCATTTATATTCACCCAAGACCTCTCCCAAACAGGAGTACAAGTCCCAGGGTGAAGAGATAAGGATAACCCATCCCCAAGCCCCTCCTTAACAGACCCTTCCTGCAAAGTTGGTTGTTCTGTCACCATCACTTATGTCAATGATGTGACTGGGGTGGCTATGTTTTCCCATGTGTATGTCTGATGAAGCAGAACATGGCTGCATATGGAGACTCAGACCAATATTGATGGAACTTCCAGGGCTTCTATTGGTTGTGTCACATTCCTTACAAAACAAATTGGTTTCTTCCCTTCTTTGTTATGGGCTGTATAGGACAATATGATTACTCTATTCTGGGAATAAGACTGGGTAATTTATTTCCAGACTTCATTTTGAGTTAATAGTGAGTCTAAATGGCAGCCACAATGTATCTGTGAATGAATGCAAAACCCTAAGGTAAATTACAAATATTCAGTAGGGGGGTGATGTATATAAGAAGGACACTTGCATTACATTATATATGCTGCCAGTTTATCTAGTAATAACCTTTGCTGTCGGGGACTCTGTTCCTCCCCCCACTGCCCTGGGCAGCCCTGCCAAGGCCTGGCAAGGCCGCGGCTGGAGCTGCTCGGATGGCGGGAACTGGCTCACTTCTCCCCCTGGCAGCACTGCCGAGACCAGGCAAGACCATGGCTAGGGCTGCTGGAAATGGAAGGTTCAGATTCAGAGTACCTTTATTGGCATAAAATTGCAAAGCATAAAATGAAATTTTCAAACAGTTCCAGATGTAAAATCCATTATAAAAAGATGCTGGTGGGGCTTCCTCCCTCCCCCCTCCCCACCAGGCCGTAGTCCCAGGCCCTCCACCCTCACTCCCAGCTCCTACTCAATTGGCTGGCACTTCTTCCATATAGAAGTTGGAAGGGTGTGTGGCTAGGGGTGAGACCTGATTGGCTGTTCATTGGACAGACGGCCAATCAGGGATGGGAGAGCCGGAACAGCCTACCCGATTGGTAGGTGATGAGTCCCAACTCCTCCTAGCACCCTCTTACCATTTTAATATGTTCAGATATACCCCTGGAATGTATATATACCTCCCTCTGGGGGGGGGGAAACTCACTAACCAAGAGGCTATTACTGTTCTGGTTGCCAGAAATATGTCGGATTGTTTTTAAAATGTGTTTTAATAGTTTTAACGCTTGTTATAATTTATTTATGGCATTGTTTTATCCCATATTGGAAGCTGTCCTGAGCTGACTGTAACAAAAGGGGCAGGATATAAATCCAAGAATAAATAAAAATAAAAACGATTCCAATGTAAAGTCTTTTCTACTAAGTAATGAAGGGCCTAGTAATAAAGGGCCGATTTCTGCACAGATTTAATTCCAATATTGTCAGCTTTTCATGGCAACAAAATAATTATAAAAATGAATACAGTATTTGCTGGCGTATAAGACTACTTTCCCCCCCTGAAAAACATGCCTCCAAGTTGGGGGGGGAGTGTCGTCCTATACACCGGGTGCACTTCAGTTGGGATAGACATAGCTGCCCATAGTGGCCCATAGTACTGTAATGTAATGTAACAAACTCAATATTTCACGTGGAAATGTTGGGGGGGGGGTCGTCTTATATGCCCAATCGTCTTATACGCCGGCAAATACGGTACTATCCACTTCTTTCATTTCGCAATACAGAGTGGCTTATGGGGGCTACTAGGCAATTTCCTATGGCAGCATTTTCAAAAGCTGTCATCCCCTCCAGTTTAATAAAACAGCATGTGCCCTCAGACTATTCTTTGGATGTATATTCTAAAGCATCCTATATTTGAATGGAAGTAACAACTAATAAGAACAAATGAAAGGAGAAAGCACCAGAAGACACTTGCATCCTACCCATGACTGCAGTCAAGTACATACCACTCTTAGTAGGAGCACAGTGATAGGAAGGGCTTATTTCTTTGGCACTCAGTCCAGTGGAATTGGCCCAATCTGTCAACCAAAACAAGCAATTTCTAGGGCAGCTATGGCATATCCACATCCAAGTAGTGCACAGCTACCACCTCTGTCATCATAGCAATCCCTCACCATTTAAAAGACCGTCCTCTTCCTCCTTTAATATAGGGTGCAAAATATAATGACAAGCTACCATTCTGCTAATTTTTGATTGTTTGGAAAAGCACATGATTTGCAAACCAGTGGTCTAAGGATCAGTACTTGGAATCTTAAAGCAAGTGTTGGGAAAGACCTACCTTTACCTATGACCATGGAAATCCACTGCAGGCAGGCTAGATGGCTTTGAAATGGCCTGAATCGCAATAAAACAGGAGATATATAAGATAAATATCTGGGGAGAGCCATTACTGCAAACCTGCTGGAGTGAGCCTAGTAAGTGCATGGGTTTTGGTGTTTGGTCCATGGGAAGGTAGGGGAGTGCCCCAGCTAGAGTATACCAGGTGAGTGTTTCAGTGAATGCGTGGGATTGTGGTTTGAACTTGTAAGGAGCATGCATGGGAAGAGGGAGCAAAGCATCTTTTTTTATTGCAATTCACTTTTATTGCAATTCAGGCCATTACTACTTTCAATAGCCCATAAAAATGTGCAGCCTTAATATGAGTTGCCTCAGTCTCCTTGTCTTAGAATGTAATCAAGTTATTTGCTATTTTCCCTCCTCTGGCTAGAAAACCATAAATCAAGTGGAGACATAAAAAGAAACAAAGTCTGCCCCATACAAATGTCCTAAAGTGAAGGGCAGTATCCCAATCTATGTTTTGAACTGATTCACTGAAGTGCTGAATTTAAACATGTAACATTATTATACTGGGTTTGAACTTCCATTACCAGGAAGGAGTCAAGAGATGGGAATATCCCTGAAAATCATCTTCTGTTTATGTTGCAGACCTTGTTTGACAGGGAAATGTTTGAATTTATTACATTTCTCAACTGTTTTGACATTGACTATATATTATATCAACACTGAAATATTTCCTAACCGTGTTTACAGAGATCAGTTATTGTAATCCAGGTCTGCAGAACGGCCCTGCTCAAGTACACCAGAATGGAAGATACTGAGTGTAGAGATTTTAATCCTTTGTGAAAATGTTCTTCTAAATGTTTGGACTAAATGGTTCATATTACTATCTTTATTTTTGCACTCCTCCAATAAATAACTAAATAAAAATGGATTTGTAGAATGACAAACAGAAACAAAGGAAGGAGAAAACAATGGCTATTAAGCACAATAAATCAATGAAACCTCTGTATGCAGAGAGTTACAGCCCAAACCAATACTTTGTGGTTGTGGTCCCAATGTTGGGACAGATGACCAGGGTCACTTTCCATGGCAATTTCCAATGCTCACAACATCTAAACAGGGGACATCTCTATATAGTAAGTCACTGAGTTGCGATCACCTGAAGGACTAACAGAGGATACAAAGGGCACATCTGCCTTATGTTGGTTTGTAAAAAGGGTTCATGGCCTAGATCAAGGGGTGGCCAAACTGTGGCTCTCCAGATGTCCATGGACTACAATTCCCATGATCCCTTGCCAGCACATGAAGTCTTGAAGAACTTAAGTGAAAGTGCTGGTGATTTTGAATCCTTTGTGGTGATTTATGAATGGTTTTGATCCAGGGCAATATGTACAACATTAAGGTTTGTGGGGACGTTGAGAGTGCTGATGAAAAAGGAGATACTGCTTTTACAGAGACTTCCGTGACTCAGATTAGGGAGGGGAACTACAGTGCACATCAAGTCTTGAATGCTGATGAAATGGGGTTTATCCTATGCTCGGCAGACAGGCCTAGGCAGGTATCTTCTGAATAGCACCCTTAGGTTTAGCTAGTCTTGGCAACATTGATCGGAACAGGCAACTAGGAGATGGAGGCAAGGAGCTGAAACAGGATCATTTGAGTAGCAAACAGCTGATACTTATCAGGGAATCCCTATCAGTGATATACAAGCACTGGAAGCAAAGCTGACTGAGCTGGCTGTAGCCAAATACACATACATGCTTTAGTGTCTACTCCACAGAAGAAGCGAGCCAATCAGGGAAACCACTGTCACGAACTTCTTGGATTCAGCTGGATGAGTCCATGGGCAGTAGCAGAACTCACTGGGTGCACACACATTTTGCCAGATTTAACTGGGGCAAAAATCCTGCGAAGGATTGTATCCATTGTGGTCTATCCCAGAAGGTGGAGATGGGCTGTAAGCCTGGCACTGCATCTTTGCAGGGCTATCTTGCCTTAAGTACTATACCTCCTTTCTTCATGCTGGTTGGAGATAAATTCTGGTGGGCTTGTGAACCAAGTTCTGGATTGGTGCTTAGTTGTCCTGTGTATGTGGGGGGGGGGGGTCCAATGTTTTGGAGCAGATAGACCAGGGGCATCTACCCTGCAGTGGTCTCTTGGAGTTTCCTGCTCTCCCCCAGCCTGTATTTGTGACTCTGAAAGCTCTTCCTTGGAGGCAGCCAAGTTGACATCAGCTCTGTGGAAGTCACGCCAGGACTGTTGTGAAAAAGGGTGCCTGAGAGAATATTTCCCCAAGGAGGAGGAAGCCATGCTGGAATATAAATACCTATAAGTTTATCTTGGTGAGAAAACTGCTGGAGCTTTTAAGATCAAGCTACTTTTTGCCTACTATTCAGCGAACCGTAACAAAATGAATGCTTCTGGGCCTGTTGTGTAGAAGGAAAATCACAAGACCTGAGCAGTTTGCTGACTGTTGCAGACTGTTTCATCATTTTGAAACCTTTATTTTGTCTGAAAAGACATGCCCATCAAAACATTTGTTTTTACTAGACCACCCGCCAACCTACCCTGCTACCCTGAATGATATTCACACTGCCATCAGGATTTCTGCCTCCTAACACAGCCTTTCTTCTTCAGCCAATGGACAAAGGTTGTAATAAGGCTGTTTATGCTTACTCTGCTTTTGAAGGCAACCAGGCCTACAAAAGCTCCCATCCTCAAAGACTGCTGAAGAGTTATAACACATATGAAGCAGTAAAGAATACTTGAGAATCTTTACATGAAGTCATACAGAACAGCACAAAAGAGGTTAGGAAAAATCCCCCCACACACACACACAAACACATCAGTTTGTTGTTTATTCTACGGAGTCCGAAGAAACTATATAAAATACTTCTGAAAATATAGCTGACTCAGTATTGGAAAAGGATCTTGACTGGGAGATAGAAGATAACAGAGAAGTTGTTTGATTCTCACAAAAAGGAGTTCTCTAATGATCTTAAATCATTTAGGGAATTAACTCCACTTTATTTCACTTTAAAAAAAATCATATTTTCCTCTTTTTCTTTACTTCCCAACCATCTTCTGCACGGTCGTGTCACTTCTGGGATTTCTTGAAGTCTGAAGAATATTTTAGGGGTTTCTCAATGGTAAAATAGTTGAGAATGGCTGGCATATAGGCTGGAGCCTTCCCCTAATGTTGCCTCTTGGTTCTGGGATTTAGAGGCTTAGTGTCTCTGAATGCAGAGGTTCCCCTCAGGCACCACGGCTAGTAGCATTTGATAGACAACTTTTAAAGGAGATTAGATAGATTAATGGAGGATAAAAGTCATTTTTTTTCTCCCTATGGCCATCACTATACCTTCTGGCAGCAAATCCCACATTTTAATCACTCTCTGTGTATAGTAATATTTCCTTTTGTTCCTCCTGAACCCACTACACATCAATTTCATTGCATGCCTTTATAGTATTTTGGGAGAGAGAGAAAAAGTTCTGTTTGTCTTTTCTCCCCCCCCCCCATGCATAACTTAATACACCTGTATTCCAAATGATGATGCACCATATATTTAGACAGGGGCATTACAGTATCAGCTGTTTTATTCTCAATCCCTTTTCTAGCTATCCCTAACAGAGTTTGCCTTTTTCACTGCTGAAGCACAATGGTTTGGTACTTTCATTGAGCTACCCATTACAACAGCCTTTCTCAACTTTTTTATCATTGAATATAAGGATCTTCAAATAAACAAATCTTTTGTTTATTTGAAACAAAAGATTTCAATTATTAAGAAAGTACTCTTATCAAAATATTGTCGAAACTAATCCGTGGACAATATTTCTGTGTCTTGATTTCTAAATGCCTTTTTCCTATTGGTGGAATACCCCCCCCCCCCACTCAGGGCCAATTGCTGCTCTTGCTCAGGATTCCAAACAACCCTTCCTTTCAGGCTTGCTGTGAAGGAAGCCTCTAACATCAATGTACTAAGGAGAGGAATGCCTTTCTCCATCTGGGTGTCATGCTGAGGGACAGTGTCTGTGGGCCTCTTATAATCCTGCTGCAGCCACTCCCTGCTGTCAGGAAGGTGCTGTGAAACTATATGTTCCTTTTCTCCCCCCTCCAAACATTTGAAACCTACTGTGCATGGTTGTTGGGAAGGTGTTCTTTTGCAGGTGTTCTTTTGCCTCCTCTTTCATCTGCCCAACAATCTTGTGTAGGAGGCCAAAAATGTTTCTTCTTTACAACAACCCCGTGCACACTCCAAGGCAGCCATTCTTGCCTTGAGTTGATCATTATAGTCTGGAGGTGAGCTGTAACTGCAGGAGTTCTCCAGGCCCAACTGGGAGGTTGGCTACCCCTGGCCTAGAAATATTCCTTGATGTTTAGAGGTAAGTCCTCAAAAGGGTACACTGTCTCAGACCCCCCCCCCACTCTAAAGTAGCCATTTTTGCCTGGAGAACTGATCTTTATAGTCTGGAGATGAGCAGCGATGGTGGAGACAAAGTGTGGCCTGCAAGCTGAGGTGGGGGCAAAGTGTTGCGGGTGTGTGCCCCTGGGCAATGGGCTCTGGCCAGCACTTACCAACAACCGTTTCCTAAAGTCCATTGTAGTTTTTTCTGGAACAGGATTTATTGCTAGTGTATAAATAAGAAGGGACACAGTACAGAGAAAGACTTATTAAAATATATGTCTTTATAATAGTTTTTTTTAAAGAAATCTAAGTCTAGTGAGCTTCCACACTACCACATTATTGTACCACTGAATCATTAACTTAAGAACGTAAGAAGAATCTTGCTGGATGAAGACAGGGGTCCATCTAGTTCACAATCCTATTTCTTGCAGGAACCAACCAGTTTCAGAGGGCCAACAAACAGGTCATAGGGGCCAGAGCCTTGATAAAGCCTTTAAGTGCTGATATTTAAAGATTTTTCTTTTTGCCTCTGAATACAAAAGTCCCCCTAAGGGCCTCTTGTGGCGCAGAGTGGTAAGGCAGCCGTCTGAAAGCTTTGCCCATAAGGCTGGGAGTTCAATCCCAGCAGCCGGCTCAAGGTTGACTCAGCCTTCCATCCTTCAGAGGTCGGTAAAATGAGTACCCAGCTTGCTGGGGGGTAAACGGTCATGACTGGGGAAGGCACTGGCAAACCACCCCGTATTGAGTCTGCCATGAAAACGCTGGAGGGCGTCACCCCAAGGGTCAGACATGACTCGGTGCTTGCACAGGGGATACCTTTACCTTTACCTTACAAAAGTCCCCTTTAGTCACCATGGCTGGGAGCCATTGATGGGCCTCTTATTTATTTATTTATTTATTTATTTATTTATTTATTTATTTAGATTTTTATACCGCCCATTTCTTTGCAGCTCTGGGTGGTTTACATTGAACATTATATAATACAAATTACATGGAACGATGTATAGTACCAATAGTATGTAACATAAACTTTCATAAACAGTGTGTAACATAAACCACATTATAAATAACAATTAACAGTAACATTGGGGGTTGATTCTTTCATGGGTTGGTTCTTTCAGTCTGGGGGTTCAGCAGCTGTTCTACGTCAGTCAGCCTCAAGTGAAAGCCTGGTGGAAGAGCTCCCTCTTGCAGGCCCTGCAGAACTGTGGAAGTTCGGGCAGGGCTCTAATCTCCTCAGGGAGCTCGTTCCACCAGGTGGGGGCCAGGACCGAGAAGGCTCTGGCCCTTGTTGAGGTCCGACGTGCTTCTCTGGGGCCAGTTGGAGGTGGCGGAGTGTAGGGCTCTTTTGGAGGTATAGGCAGGGAGGCGGTCTCTCAAATACACTGGGCACAAACCGCGTACGGCCTTAAAGGTGATTACCAGAACCTTAAGCTTGATCTGGAATTCAACTGGGAGCCAGTCAAGTTGTTCTTCTCTGTGAATGTCTAAATCCCTCTGGAAACCAGCTATATTGATAGCTATTACTATCTCTACTATCTCTATTAAGAGCCTCTTGTGGCGCAGAGTGGTAAGGCAGCCGTCTGACAGCTTTGCCCATGAGGCTGGGAGTTCAATCCCAGCAGCCGGCTCAAGGTTGACTCAGCCTTCCATCCTTCCGAGGTCGGTAAAAAGCTTGCTGGGGGGTAAACGGTAATGACTGGGGAAGGCACTGGCAAACCACCCCATATTGAGTCTGCCAAGAAAACGCTAGAAGGCATCACCCCAAGGGTCAGACATGACTCGGTGCTTGCACAGGGGATACCTTTACCTTTACTATCTCTACAGGCAGTGAAATCCACAATGGGCTCAGTGGTTGAATAAAGAAATATTTTCTGCAGTGAGAGTTGTAATTTGAAGTTACATCCTGATAGGCTATGGCTATTTTCCCTCACTTTCACCATGCATGTCCATCAGGTTTTCTTTTTCATTCTGCATTGATTTTCCTCTCTTCAGGGCTCATTCCTCTCATTTCTTTGAGGGTGATCTTGTAGCAGTTTCATTCCTTGCTTTGATTCCAGATTGAAGGTAATTCACAAGCATTCCTTTGGATCCCCCCCCCCCCACACACACACACACAGCCCTTTGGAGACTACTCCACTGCCCACATTGAGATCATTCCTCCCACTAAGCACTATGCAATTTCTAAAATATTGTTCACAAGTCTGTAATAAATCCCACTGTTTTTTCTTGTTTGTTTAATGCCTGTTCTGGCCTGTTCAAGAACGTTGTAGAAATGAGTGGGTATCTGTGGTACAGTAAAAAGTATGTGCTGGGGAATTGCTAGAGAGACAGCATGGGGTGGTGGTTAAGAGTGGCAGACTCTAATCTGGAGAAGTGGGTTAAATCCCCCTCACACAGCTGCATGACTGTGGGCCAGTCACAGTTCTCAGAGAACTTTCTCAGAACAGTTCTTTCAGAGCTGTCTCAGACACATCTACCTCACAGACTGTCTGTTGTAGGGGGGGGGAGAGGGAAGGTGTTTATAAGCTGCTTTGGGACTCTTTTGAGTAGTGAAAAGGGGGGGTATAAAAGACCCAGCTCCTCTTCTCTACCCCTCCCCTATACATGAAAGAGTAACGAGAGATTTTTTAATCCACTTTTTAAACTTTTAGAAAGATCATCTGATTTCTTTTAGCTATTTCAAATGCAGTTTCAAATGAAATAAAATCCATCACCATAGACTGAACAGTTAAAAACATGCATTCAGTACTTTGGGGGACAACAATAACAAAAAATGCATGCATTAGAGATGTAGCTCCTCATGAATCCCAATTATTATTCCATCAAAAGGAAATAAAACTGTCATATTGTAGATCATGGCATAGTCCATGGCCAGTGACACATAAATGATCAACTAGGAACTATGCAGTGCTGGCACAGCACAAAACCATAGTCCCAATTCATGGATCCAGGTGGGCACTCATGATCTTTGTGTTTGGTCACTTCCAACACACCATCAACTGATGTCTTCTGATAACTTCTCTTAGTGGCTCCACTTAGCTCTTAAATAGCATGGGGGTCAATGACCCAAGAAAATAAGATGACAATTCCCATCCAAGCTGGGAATCTTGGGAAATTTGGGCAAGAGCAGCTCGAGAGCTCCTAGTTCAGGAAACGATGATTGCATATTGTGAGTGTTTCCAGAAGTCTTGTTACCAGATTTGCAACCGCTGGCTGAAGGGACAGAGCCACAACAAGAAGATGCCGGACCGGGTGGTCTTGAAGCAATACTGGTAGTCTGGAAAAGATAATAAAAGTTTGAGGTGGCAGGTTTTCAGGTGCACATCACCAAGTTCTACCTGAGAGCTTGAGGGGCTCACAGGCTCTAACTCACCACAATGCACTCCTCTCAGCAACCTGTCTGGCTGCTGCTTGGCCACAGTGAACAAGTCAGAACACATGGATTCTTTCATTTTGCCTCTTCATCATGACCAGAAGATAGAGCTTGCCAGACTTGGATGCTTTAGGATGCTTAGGGCTAATCCTGCGTTGAGCAGGGGGTTGGACTAGATGGCCTGTATGGCCCCTTCCAACTCTATGATTCTATGATTCTATGACTGCCCTTGAAGGTCCTTTCCTCTCACGCTGGCAGCTGACAAGGCCCCTTGGCTAAGCAGCAGAATGGAGATCAGGAGGGGAAGAAGGGATGGAGTTGGGGAATTTTGCTCACCTGCTTTAAGCATCACAAATGTCTCAAGGGCTTGCAGGCACACCTCACGAAACTCACCCCAGGACGTCACTGCCAGGAAAACACAGGGAAAGCAGGTATGGCTCCTGCCCTTCCCTCCACCAGCATCCTCCAAGCTCCTCCACTGCCTTCGGTTGGCCAACATCCACTGGCAGCTGTTAGCCCTGCCTCCCCTGGCTTCAAGCCACGACTGTCCACTAGTTCCCCTCCATCTTTCAGCCACACACATTGGTATGCCATGCTTGACAGCAATGAAGCACCCCCCCAATCCCATGTGCACACATAAACACACACACACATACACCATTCAGCTAACCCATTTACACCATCACTCCACTCAGACATACCCCCCCACCTGACCTATCTCCCAGGCACAGGTACTTACCAGGGAAATGTGGTTTGGTTTGTGATTGAACTTCAAACCAAACCACTAACCAAGGGGTCCATGGGTTTCCTTGTAGCTTCAAATATGACCTTCTATAAACAATCAGTGGCAATGGTTGTGCTAAAAATTGGGTTACTGACCCTCAAGGAGGGAATGGACACCCAAGACTGGATTCCTAACTATGGATGGGGGAGAAAATCATTGCTGAGAATCATCCAGAAACAAGATGGCAAACATACCACATTGTTTACACACAGAGATAGTCGAAGTCCATAACTTTTGCCACTGACTTTATGACTCAATGTTCATTATGATTTGTGTTCAAGAAAGAAAAGAGTTCATTGAATTTGTGAGAGGGAAAAGAAATGAAAAGCACATTTTTAAATAAGAAGGAGAAAATATCCCCTGGCTAATTTACTTGCCAGCAGCATCAAAATGGAAAGACCCACTTAAGAGAGAAGGTGGTCAGCTGAGAGAAAGAACTGCTTATTAACGGGTGATACAAAACTTTGGTTAGGCAAAATGTATAAATTGTCATTGCAGTATGATTCTGAAACATACCAAGTTAAAGAAAGTATAAAATGGGCTCACATCCATGGACAGTGTATATGTATTGCTCAATGGGCTGCATTGCAGAGTTGTGACTTGAAATACCATGAGTGTCAAATGTCAACAGAAAACTGGTCTGAAATGTTTCTTAGATGGGCTACTGCTCCTCAAGATATAGCAAGAATGGCCAAAAGTTACAATAGCAAATGTTGGAAATATCACATTGCAAAGGCATTGTTGTATCCTAGCAAGTAGAAACATTGGATTATGATTCCTGAGTTGACGCAAAAAGAACTGAAAGTTAAATTGGCGTTGGATCCAAAATGAAGGTGAGGATACATGATAGCAAATAATATTAAAATGCAGAGTGACCTTCTTAAAGACCTAGGTGTAAACTGCACAGAGCTTTTATTCCAATCCCAGGTCAATTCAGTCCCTGCCCTCTACACAGAATGTGATTTCCGTTTGGATTTTGGATTATTTAAATTTTCCTCCTGCAGCAAGAAGGATTGATCCGGAGTGACCCTACCTTTATTGTGCGATATCTTAGAGTGCATTTAACCCTCAATATTTAAAGGCTGTTCTGAATCTGGGCTCTCCTCTGGTGGTAAAGGACCCATGATTGGCCACAGGTGGTCATGTGACAAACTTGCCTTAAAGGAGAAGCCCCTAATTTCTCACAACTTCTGTCCATCTTGGATTTTTTTCTGCCTTCTTTGATTCCCCCCCTTCAAGAAAAGAAAGGATTTTTTCCTTCCTTCTCTGACTTCTTTGATCCTCTCCCCCCTTCAAGAAAACAAAGAAAGAATCTCCATTTGCCTCTCCCCCTCTTCTGAGCCTCCCTAACCACGTGCAGAACACTTTCCTGTTTCAATGGGGAGGGGGGGGGAGAGGAAGACTCGAGTTCAAATCGATCTGAATTCAACAGGATTAACAATGGAATAAACAAAGTAAGTGCAGACTCTGCCCTAGTCACAGCAGCTGATAGGGTCCGTTATGCAACAAGATGGAAAAGAAAATGGGACAATGGCGAAGCTCTGGGGAAAATATGAACCATGGAGACAAAGCAGTAGGTGGCCTATAATATTAGGGTAATGTAAAAGGAGCTTTTGGCTTTGTGTTTAGATTTCCTTTCTTCAAACAATAGTTCTGTGAAGTGCAATCTGTAGTATTCCTCTATTCACTGAACAAAGAACATATCCTACACAAACCCACAGACTCAGAGTCCCTTTCAGCCCCTGCCTTCAGGTCCCAAAGAAAGCTGTGCAAAACAGCTGAGCGATGCAAAGCAGAAAGCAGCAGTTTAAGGGGATGACAATGAGTCCCTTTAAACCCCTGCTTTCTGATCTAAAGATGGACCACCATGAAATATTGAAAATTTCAGGAATGTTTGCGATGGCAGGCCACCCCAAATTTTGGTTCGCGAAGCAGGAAATGGATGAAATGGTCATGAACGTCTTACGTTCGTAAGCCGGATCATCCCCATGCCTCCCAATCGCATATACTCACCTTCCATACACAAGTCCTCCAGGAGGAACAGGACCTCAGCAATGTGCACCTGAAAGGACGGGCCCTGTGTTCTGTTCATCTAAATGGATAAGCATTTGTAAGCTGTTTTGTGCCCATACCTCCCCGTCTCATACAATCTCCTTGGATACACAAGTCCACCAGAAGGCCCAGGCTCCAGCTCCATAGAGCGGAAGGAATGGGCACTGTGCTCCATTCATCTAAATGGACAAGTGCAGAAGCCCTGTCAGTTGGAACGGATGGGCACTCAAGCCATGTCCCTCAGAAGAAATGGGCACTACTTCAAGACCTGTTCATTGGAATGTATGGGCATACAGGCTTCCATTCCCTCCTACTCTCCCTATCCCTTCAACAAAACCACCTCATCCTAGCTTTGGTCTACCGCTACCCACCCCCTCCCCACCAGGCAACTGCAGCCAGCTACAGTCAGCCGACATCATCAGGAGCTTCAGGCATGACATCCCACCAGGCTTTGAGGCACCAGTTGCCCCCTGCTTACACTGCAAGCCCTCCCGCTTTCAAGAAAGACCTTGCCTTCTTGATCTTCCCCCGCCCGTCTGCACATTGCACTCTTCTTCCTATGAAATCTCCTCCCCTCTTGTGGGCCTGGAACATGAAGTTTGCCACAGTCCGGTGGAGAATGAAAAAAATAGGGCTCACTCGGAGAGCTAAGGGCCATTTTCACCACAGCCCGATGGGTGGCCCTTATCCTCACTTCACCAGTCCCTGAAATGGAACACCATGATCCACATGGCTACCACTCCCAAATACGTTCATTCCGGTGGGTGTCTTACAATGCCACCCTTAATCCCTAGAGTTTGGGGGGCTTAAAGGGTCTCACTCGCCGCAATGGGCTCCTCCTAGCAATCTGTCTATTAGGCAGGCCGAGTGACAAGGCTGTGACAGCCAGTGCCACCCCACATGGTTCAGTAGGTATGTGAATCTAAGGCTCCCCCATTGGGTGATTCCAACCACTGTTTGGCTATTACTCAGCCACAATGAAAAAGTCAGGACACATGGACTCCTTTGTTCCACCTATTTCATTTTGCCTCTTCATCATGTCCAGGCGATAGAGCTTGCCAGACTGCCTCTGAAGTCCTTTCCTCTATGCTGGTAGCTCAACTTTCACACTGACTGGTTGGCCACTGTTCATCGGGCACTGTGCTCCATACATCGAAATGAACAAACACCCAAGCACTGTCCGTGAGTACGGATGGGTGGCACACAAGCCCTTTCCATCAGAACAGATGGGCACTCAAGCCGTGTTCCCTCAGAAGAGATAGGCACTCCTTCAAGCCGTCTGTTGGAACGGATGGGCACCAGTGTTGCATTCCCTCCAACTCTACTATCCCTTCAACCAAACCCCCTCGTCATAGCCTTGGAGGTACCTCACACTGGCTAGTCAGCTACAGTGAAAAAGTCAGAAAACATGGACTCCTTCGCTTCGCCTCTTCATCATTTCCTGATGATAGAGCTTGCCAGAGAGCCCTCTGAAGGTCCTTTCCTCTCACGCTGGCAGCTCACCTCTCATGTTGGCTGGTCAGTCGGGGCTCATAGAGAACTTTGTTCCACCTCCTTATAAAACAGCAAGAGTTCAGAGTACTAGCAGCTATATCTCACTTTTAACTCATATCCTGAGTACCAGCACATTTTGAAGCAAGTCAAACCTGTGCCCATAGTCATGACTCCTCCCCTTCCTCTTCCCACCGCCAAACTCTTGTGCCTGTTGTATTCCTGAATATAACAGGCTTTGCCCCAGTATCCAATAAACAACCACATCCTTATCCATGGTTCCGCTATATATTTGTGAAACAGCCTCAGGGGTGGAATGTGTCTGGCTGTCCAAGATGGAATAGGGCCAGTCAGGGTGCAGCCAGCTTTGCTCCTGCAGCTCCCACCCTCTGTCCCTGGACTCTAGCCTCTTTGTTCTCAGATGCACCTCAGTGACTGGAGCCAGCAGCAGGTAAGGGGAGAGGGCCCTGGCCAAAGTGTCATGGTAGAGGGCCTGCTAACAAGGGCCTCTTGGGCTGCTAGGCTGGGCCTCCTAACAAGGGCCTCACGGCCTGCTGACTGCCTGCTAAGGATCTCTGTGTTGGGCCTGCTAACAAGCTGCCCAGCCCCCGCCTGCCCCATTCGATCCGGCTGTCAGCTGCAGCCCAAAACCACCTTACGCTGCCTAGCCAGGGGAGGGGGCCCTTTCAAGGCCTTAGGAATGGGCTTTGAAGCTAGTAGTAGTAATAATACTCCTAAAAACAATTCCCAACGTTATATAAAAATAATCACAATAGTCTGGCGGTACACAATTAAAAATTAAAAATTTCCCCCCATGCTTCAGGCCATTGGGATCGGTCCAGATGACAACCTATGACTGGCATAAGAATGGAATAACCTCAACAGGGGACAATCATCCAGAGGCTCCTGGCTCAGTCTAGCACTGTGCACAGGAACCAAGGGTGGGGGAAATCCAATCTCATACCCCGGCATCCCCGCCCAGCCTCAACCAAATGCCTTGCAGGGGAGCTCCATATTGCAGGCTCTGCAGAACTCAGAGAGTCCTGTCAGGGCCTGCAGCTAGTCCAGGAGCTCATTCTATCAAGTAGATGGGATTTTAAATGGATCACAAAACTTTCCTTCCATGGTGTGGAACTTTTTGGATTCTAACATCTATTTTCACTTAATGTGATCCCAAGCCACACAATTAAATATTTGCAAATGGGGCTATCTTGACTGTTGGTATTTTGATGATTAGCAAACAATGGTTAACTAGCATTAAACATTTTTTTTCATTTTCTGCTGTATTAGCAATCAACTGTTCTCATTTAGTGTCCAAGTGGAGCTGTGGATCTTTAATGAGTTCTGTTACAATTAGTTAAGGTGACCAGATTTTAACATTGGCAAAGTGGGACACCATTGACCAGGGGGGGTTCTTGATTAAAAATTTGGTTTATATGGAGCAACAAATATTTTCATAGAACACATAGGATGCAAAAATAGTATTGTATATATATATATATATATATCTTTAAACCGCCCGTGGCGCCACAGGCGCCACGGACTAAATAAATGGTTAAGGGCTCTTGAGGTGAGATTTGTCCGTGATGAGGAAGGGTCCGGATTGGACCCTTCCTCAGGACAGACAATCGGAGGGACCAATCGGCAGGCGCGAAGCGCCTGCTGATTGGTCCCTCCGATTACCAGCCCCAGCAACTGCGAGCCACGCGCAGCGGCGTCAGCCGGCTACCTGAGGGTAGCTACCTGATGCGTCAGGCCGCTGCCTGAGGGAGCCCCCGGCAGTCGCGCAGAGCCAGACACGCCGGAGCCGCCGCCGCGACGACATCCACCCCTTCGACTCTGCAGCTGACGGCCGCACTTCACGACCACGGACACATCAGGTAGCTCCTGCCCCGCAAAGACATCCCAAGAAGCCGCCAGACAGCGCGGGACGGCCTCGCCCTGGCCCATCCAAACCCTACCACCCGCGCCCGCTCCACCCCAGCCCGCACAGCCACCCCCCACCCCCATTGCCGCCCTAGCGCCCGCTGTATCTAAACTGCAGCGGGCTTAATTACTAGTATATATATATATTTAATTTCAACATAAGTACAGTTTGCCAGGTGCCCCCAGATGTCCCTCCCAAAGTGGGACAATCTGGTCACTTTAAGAAATTGTAAATATATGCATGGGGTTCATACATTAGGGTTTCCAGGCACAGCCTGGCAACCAGTGGGAGACTTGGGGGTTGCTGGCAACATCATGACATACCTGGAAGTTATGTCACATCTAGAAATTGCTGGAGTTTCCCTGGAATTGACATTGTACTATTGATCAATGGTGACTTTGTAAAAATAATTTCCCCTCATAATCTACATCAGTGGTAGTGGAATATGGGATTGGGGTATAGCCCCTGTCCCCATCAGGGGTTTGGCAGCCTTATCATCACATACATAAACTTCAAGTTGTCCAACTTGGGGATGGGCCATTTTGATTATCAATTAAGTGTACAGCACTTCTTGCTATGCAGAGCAAATAATCTGTAATCTCATGGTGAACAGAGTATTACTGTAGTTTTAAGGCCATTTTAAATTCTAGGGAAGGTCATGGTAATGTTCAGCCTATTACATAGCAGCAGAACCAGAAACATGGTACTCCTCACAAATCCTGCTGCTATTAGATCCAGCTTTACTGATAAACAGGGGGGTTCTGAGATCAAGCCTGTATGGAAGGCCTCCTATGCAATTAATGCCTTCCCCTCGGATCCATAGTATGTGGAAACTGATTCCAGCCATTCTACACATACAGGGACATATTACTACTAATTCATAAATCTAAAGCTCAGTGTTGACACTGAGAAATTATAACATTGAGCGATTTCAGCTCTGAAGATGAATATATTTCAGGAAAGTGAGACTATTTTAAATAATACAAATAAAAATGCCTAAGTTTGGCATGGTATGCTAGAGAAAGACAAAAGTGACAAACCCTTCAACTAAATCTTTCCCCCCATTTATCATTCAAATTGATAAAGTTAGCTGTGTTTGTTGATAAGATAATGAAAAATGAGGACTCATAGACTTAAAAATGAGTATTCAGTTGCAAGGATGTAGAAATTTTATTGCAAATAAACTGAGATCAAAATACATTTTTTATTTCTGGCATGTATTGCTTGCTGCTTTAAAAATTGTATTGAACTCACAAGACTGCTTGAACAAGGCTAATTATTTATTGTAAAGGGTCATTCCATATGTGTCCTTACTGAGGAATATATAAACCATGGCAGTTCACCAAGGAGTCACCATGGATATATCTGATGCCTGGTGTGTGCATTGTACAGAATGCCTATCACATGACAATATGTGCCATGTTCCATTTAAATCTAGTTTTATATTAAGATCTTATAGGCCCAAAAGAAATTAGGCACAATGCCACTAACTAAAGTGACTGGAAAATCAACTTTTGATTAGGATAAATGTTCCTGTCCCAATACTGTGACAATTGGGTATCAGTTACATGAATTTCAGGTGCCTTTCTTGGATCATTTTCAAAGACAAATTCAGTAGCTGCAATCTGATATTTTGTGCCGGTATAAAATTCTATAGCCTGATTATGTCAGTAACTTATTGGTATCAGTAGATATTGGGCAATGTCCCCCACAATCAATTTACTTCTCAGAAGAAAGCCAAATAGAACAAAGGTGATAGTGCCAAAATAACAGTAGTAATAGCGAATGAACTGACAGGTGTCTCTGTTGGAAGAGTTGCTTGCTTCTCCAGTTCTGTAAATAAAAAAGACAGTTTGCAAAGATCTGTTGGTAATGACATGCATATTTGTTGGCATTGTGAGGTCTGCTGCCTGGACAATGTTCAAGAATGAGCTCAGAGTTGTTTGTTCATAAATTGATGGCAACAACACAGAGAAATGATTGGCAGGTACAAATAATAATAATATCAAACATCTGGAAGCTTTCTTTAGCTTCTAAAGGCAAAGGTTTTTTAAAAAGACATTTCAGATAAAACATTTCCCCTCCAGAGTTAATGAAACTTTAATATGGATTTTCCAAAACATGTTTTACTCTGATGTGAAACCTTTAAAAAAACCAGTTTGCCTTCAGAAGCCAAAAAGCAACTAAAACGCCCATGTGAAAGTGCCACCTCCCTTAGAGATCTAAGGGAATACAAGCCTGAAAGCAGTTACAGATATAGAATTAAAAATTATTTGAGAGAATTTTCCCAATAAACAATGATTTGCCCACCCCCCCCCCCACCACTGTGTGGGATCCATGCAGAGAATAGCTATGTGAATGGCTCTACTATGTGAACGGCTCCACTGTATGACTACCATTCTACTATGTTTTTACCAACACCAACAGAAAATCAATTGATACAGATATATATAAACTGGTTCTCAATCTCAGCAATAGGTACACAGCCTCAAAACTGGAAGTGTCTTGGATGGGGGACCCATCATAAAGGTTATCGTCATAGCAAGAGAAGGAAACAAGAAATTACCATGTTTTCACTCTTCGGTTTGAAGCTGGAGTGGTCCCACAGTAACAGCCAGCTGGTTCTCGAGTGCATTTGCTTCCCTCTTCGCCCTGTGTGAGCACCCTTGGTAGCAACGGGATGCATAATCATGTAAGGTGCATACTTTAATCCAGCATTTCAAATAAACTGCGTTGTGTTCCCAAAGAAACTTGAAGGCCTGGAATGTGAAGCGAGCCAGATTGTGTCTTGGTGAAGACAGAGTTTCATAGGTATGATCGTGTACACAACTGGAAAGAAAGAAATCACAAAAGTCTCAGATTTGTTTAAATCAATATATCTATTTCTCAGTTTATCTTTAAATCTGTTTCTACTTAAATCCAGAGATTGGATCCATGAACAGATAGGAGTGATCTTTCTTTGAATGTAAAAAGCAGGTTTGCAGAAGAATCTGAAATCTAAACAAACAAGTTCCACTGGGAATTAAAACTGTTGGTGTAAGAGACTCAGTATGCCTGAATATGAGAAGGGAGTGCTAAATGTATCCAGGTATGTATGCTATTTCCTTGAACCTAAGAGCTGCTATCTGACCTCTCTCCTCTTTCTGTGTCCTTTGTTCTTTCTGTTAAGTACATGGCTCTTCATGGAGTCATACATCTCAACAGGTTCAGTACTCTCATACTTCCATACAGGTGATGCCAGATCAGCTGGACTCTTGTAATAGGGAAAGTACTCTTTAGAGTAGGCTTCTCTCTTTCTCCTTTCAAATGCAACATGAATGTGACTTGTATCTACTTGAATAAATGGAAGATTTATTTACAGCAGTATCACCCTTCTATGATTACGAGAACTCTGCCATATTAGCTAAATATCCCAGTAAAAGCTCCCCAATATAATAAAAGCAGTACCTGCGGCATTATTTAACATAATGCCCTCACTGGACATTGTTAGGCAATCATGACAGTATTGCTGTTGTCTGTTCCTGTCAAAGTCAGAGCCTGTTCCAGGGATGTATTGTCCCCTGAAGAGCCACGCCTGGCAGCAACCATGGGACAATCACACAGGATGGGCTGTTTGCTGCTGTTCAGCAGCCCCCCCCCCCCCCCCGCATGAAAGACACTGTGGTGAAATGGTTAGCATTTCAAAATAGGATTCCCCACTCTGCTGTGGAAGCGGAGAGGAGAATGCTTTAAGCTGCTTTGGGTCCCCATTGTGGATAAAGGAGGAGGCCAAAGCTGTGGCCGAGGCACTGACCGAGAAGCCAGCGGAGGCCGAGGTGGCAACCATGAAGACGCTGGGGGCCAGACCATGACCTGTGCAACTGCTGCAGGCTGAGGCACCGCCTCTGAAGCCACTGAGGGCCACACGACTGCTGCAGGCCGAGGTGCCTCTGGAGGCTGGGCCTCAATCTGCACAAATGCTGAGGACCAAGGCACCTCCCCTGAAGCTGCTGGGGGCTAGGCTATGACCCACACGACTGCTGCAGTCCGAGGTGCCTCTGGAGGCTGGGCCTCAGTCTGCGCAAACGCTGAGGACCAAGGCACCTCCCCTGAAGCTGCTGGGGGCTAGGCTATGACCCACACGACTGCTGCAGGCCGAGGTGCCTCTGGAGGCTGGGCCTCAGTCTGCGCAAACGCTGAGGACCAAGGCACCTCCCCTGAAGCTGCTGGGGGCTAGGCTATGACCCACATGACTGCTGCAGGCCGAGGTGCCTCTGGAGGCTGGGCCTCAGTCTGCGCAAACGCTGAGGACCAAGGCACCTCCCCTGAAGCTGCTGGGGGCTAGGCTATGACCCACACGACTGCTGCAGGCCGAGGTGCCTCTGGAGGCTGGGCCTCAATCTGCACAAATGCTGAGGACCAAGGCACCTCCCCTGAAGCTGCTGGGGGCTAGGCTATGACCCACACGACTGCTGCAGTCCGAGGTGCCTCTGGAGGCTGGGCCTCAGTCTGCGCAAACGCTGAGGACCAAGGCACCTCCCCTGAAGCTGCTGGGGGCTAGGCTATGACCCACACGACTGCTGCAGGCCGAGGTGCCTCTGGAGGCTGGGCCTCAGTCTGCGCAAACGCTGAGGACCAAGGCACCTCCCCTGAAGCTGCTGGGGGCTAGGCTATGACCCACACGACTGCTGCAGGCCGAGGTGCCTCTGGAGGCTGGGCCTCAGTCTGCGCAAACGCTGAGGACCAAGGCACCTCCCCTGAAGCTGCTGGGGGCTAGGCTATGACCCACACGACTGCTGCAGGCCGAGGTGCCTCTGGAGGCTGGGCCTCAGTCTGCGCAAACGCTGAGGACCAAGGCACCTCCCCTGAAGCTGCTGGGGGCTAGGCTATGACCCACACGACTGCTGCAGGCCGAGGTGCCTCTGGAGGCTGGGCCTCAGTCTGTGCAAACGCTGAGGACCAAGGCACCTCCCCTGAAGCTGCTGGGGGCTAGGCTATGACCCACACGACTGCTGCAGGCCGAGGTGCCTCTGGAGGCTGGGCCTCAGTCTGCGCAAACGCTGAGGACCAAGGCACCTCCCCTGAAGCTGCTGGGGGCTAGGCTATGACCCACACGACTGCTGCAGGCCGAGGTGCCTCTGGAGGCTGGGCCTCAGTCTGTGCAAACGCTGAGGACCAAGGCACCTCCCCTGAAGCTGCTGGGGGCTAGGCTATGACCCACACGACTGCTGCAGGCCGAGGTGCCTCTGGAGGCTGGGCCTCAGTCTGCGCAAACGCTGAGGACCAAGGCACCTCCCCTGAAGCTGCTGGGGGCTAGGCTATGACCCACACGACTGCTGCAGGCCGAGGTGCCTCTGGAGGCTGGGCCTCAATCTGCACAAATGCTGAGGACCAAGGCACCTCCCCTGAAGCTGCTGGGGGCTAGGCTATGACCCACACGACTGCTGCAGGCCGAGGTGCCTCTGGAGGCTGGGCCTCAGTCTGCGCAAACGCTGAGGACCAAGGCACCTCCCCTGAAGCTGCTGGGGGCTAGGCTATGACCCACATGACTGCTGCAGGCCGAGGTGCCTCTGGAGGCTGGGCCTCAGTCTGCGCAAACGCTGAGGACCAAGGCACCTCCCCTGAAGCTGCTGGGGGCTAGGCTATGACCCACACGACTGCTGCAGGCCGAGGTGCCTCTGGAGGCTGGGCCTCAATCTGCACAAATGCTGAGGACCAAGGCACCTCCCCTGAAGCTGCTGGGGGCTAGGCTATGACCCACACGACTGCTGCAGTCCGAGGTGCCTCTGGAGGCTGGGCCTCAGTCTGCGCAAACGCTGAGGACCAAGGCACCTCCCCTGAAGCTGCTGGGGGCTAGGCTATGACCCACACGACTGCTGCAGGCCGAGGTGCCTCTGGAGGCTGGGCCTCAGTCTGCGCAAACGCTGAGGACCAAGGCACCTCCCCTGAAGCTGCTGGGGGCTAGGCTATGACCCACACGACTGCTGCAGGCCGAGGTGCCTCTGGAGGCTGGGCCTCAGTCTGCGCAAACGCTGAGGACCAAGGCACCTCCCCTGAAGCTGCTGGGGGCTAGGCTATGACCCACACGACTGCTGCAGGCCGAGGTGCCTCTGGAGGCTGGGCCTCAGTCTGCGCAAACGCTGAGGACCAAGGCACCTCCCCTGAAGCTGCTGGGGGCTAGGCTATGACCCACACGACTGCTGCAGGCCGAGGTGCCTCTGGAGGCTGGGCCTCAGTCTGTGCAAACGCTGAGGACCAAGGCACCTCCCCTGAAGCTGCTGGGGGCTAGGCTATGACCCACACGACTGCTGCAGGCCGAGGTGCCTCTGGAGGCTGGGCCTCAGTCTGCGCAAACGCTGAGGACCAAGGCACCTCCCCTGAAGCTGCTGGGGGCTAGGCTATGACCCACACGACTGCTGCAGGCCGAGGTGCCTCTGGAGGCTGGGCCTCAGTCTGTGCAAACGCTGAGGACCAAGGCACCTCCCCTGAAGCTGCTGGGGGCTAGGCTATGACCCACACGACTGCTGCAGGCCGAGGTGCCTCTGGAGGCTGGGCCTCAGTCTGCGCAAACGCTGAGGACCAAGGCACCTCCCCTGAAGCTGCTGGGGGCTAGGCTATGACCCACACGACTGCTGCAGGCCGAGGTGCCTCTGGAGGCTGGGCCTCAGTCTGTGCAAACGCTGAGGACCAAGGCACCTCCCCTGAAGCTGCTGGGGGCTAGGCTATGACCCACACGACTGCTGCAGGCTGAAGTGCCGCAACTGAAGCTGCGTAACTGGAGGTGTCTGGGACCCTCCTGCCACGCGTGGTAAGAGGAGAGTGGGAAGGAGTCTGTGTATATGTGTATCCATTTGTGGACTAAATCAGTTAAATAAACAGACAAAAAAAGTTGAAAAGACATCTGAAATGACCACTGTCCACACAATAGATTAATCCACTCAGTTGCAAACACAAAGTACAACTGTGGGTTTTCTTCCCTTGGTTTAAGAATATTTGGATTTGAACAGTCCTGCTATATACTATATTTATCATTCATTTGTATATCAATTACTTAGGGACAGGAAATGGTCTCCATGATTTTCCTTAGAAATCCTGGCGTTTTCTTGAGAAATGTGATGCAACATACTCACCCACTCCTGATCATATCATAGGACACGGTTTCAAAGTCGTCGTGATCTGGAGATGCCACACATGTGTCAACAAATATTATCAAGTTCGGATCAGAACTGATCAGAGTGACTTCGAAATATATATTCTGTTTGAGATTAACAAAGTATGGATATATTTCAACCCGTCTACGATATGAAGCTGATTCATAGATTGACATAATAATGTTGTAATTTCCTTGTTCTCCTTTAGTGAGGTCAATGGGATTTCTGGCAACAAACTGTGTCTCAATAACGACATCCTTATTCATTTCACATGAAACATGATATTCAAAGTCCGGGTCCCTTGTAATGATATGACCAGAGGCAAATGTCTTGATTATATTGGAATAGATCATAGTGCTGTTATTCTTCTCCTGAAAGACAGGGGGGGGGGATTAAAACATGCCAATATCATATTGTCAGGTAAACTACTTTTACATTGTACTAGACCATTATAGCGATCATTTCTAAAAACTTCCTCATAGAATGTGGAGTTATATATATTTCTTTAATACAACCCATTTACACTAAACTGTATTAATTCCTCCCTAACCAAACAAAATAAATGTGGCACAAAAAGATAGTTATACACACATTTGTTATTTTAAAAAATGCACAGTAGACTCAGGGCTCCTCCAGACATAATGCTGACTCCTTTTTAGCGGAAGTCATGTAAATCAGAAGACAGTTAGGGGAACTCATATTCCTCATGCCCTTCCAGGACAAACATCTTCCTCCTGATCCAGCTATAAAGGTAAATGTCAAGGCTGAATTTAACCCTAACATGTGTTCCCCTAATCAGGATCTGAAACCCTGATCAATGCTGAGGTTTCTCTGAACTATAAATAAGGCATGAGCGGGGAAAGGAATTCACAGTGGTGGGTGGGAGTGATGTAGAGAATGTACATTTCCCTTTGTCACCTCATAGTGATTTTACCCATGGTAAAGAGGGAGCCAGTTTCCTGTCTTCCCCAACTCATACTGTGAATTAGTGGATAATTTCCTCAGCCATATATAATAGCTGTGTCCCTAAAAACCATTCATTCATTCATTCATTCATTCATTCATTCATTCATTCATTCATTCATTCATTCATTCATTCATTCATTTAATGCATTTATATACTGCCCTCCCTGAACCGCCGCTCTCAAAGGCTCTTGGCAGTTTACAATAAAAGAATAAAAGCAAGCCTTAAAAATCCCCCCAACATATTAAAAGATGGTTATTCATTAGAGTTAACTCCCATCTTGTTTCAAACTTTATATTATTCCACCCCACCATTTCTCACCTGTCTTACTGTGCCACAACCATGGAATGGTATCAAGAAGTAAACATTGTCTGCAGTAATTTCACGTCTACAGGAAGAGTCTGAATAATTGAGATGCAAATCCGAAGGACTGTAGCCCAATGTCCGTATGTATACTATGCTGATGCGTACGTGCATGAATCCTCCAGAACATGAGAGTGCTAATTAATGGAGGGAAACAACAGTGTCATGCAACAGAACATTAATTCTTGACTTTGTTAATAAAAGGCCAGACTTACCCGAGCCACCCCACTAACGGGTAGCAGCACAGGCACTAGAAGAAAGGCGCAAAAGGGAAGGATGTGTGGCAGGCACATCCAGAGGTGCTCTGACGTGAATATGTCAGGGCAGGGCAAGGCAGGGCGGAGACTGGGCTATAAATAGCACCACATACGCTAGCCCAGCCTCTTTCGTCCGGACTGCTCATGATGGATAGTTCTTCCACCCAACCACCCTGTTGTTTCACTGTGTGGTTTGAAGGTTTCTTATATTACAAATTATATTCTGCATTGTTATCATCACAGCTTGTGGGATGACATTGGGGGAGCCTGTGTTTTGGGGGAGGTCCAGCCTGTGTCCTGGACTCCCAGGTTTAGGGGCCTCCTAAGAGGTGGCTGGGTGTGAGTGGTCTGCCCCTAGTGGGTAGGCACAGGGCTCATACAGCCAGGTGGCCCAAGGTGGCCCAATGGTGGTGTGCACCCCCAGTGCACCTTGGGTGGGACACTTCCCTGGTAGGGATCCTGGTAGCAAAGGAGCCCGTGCTCCCGGTTGGGACACGGGAGGGGATTCCTTTGGGGGTGCCAGGATCATGAAAAGGGGGGCGTGGTTGGATGATCACAGTCACAGGTCTCCTCCTTATGCCAGACCAACACTCCTAAATTTTGGTTAAGAAAATAAAGCTGTGGCCTGGTTACGCCAAATCAATAAGAGTCAGTGTCTTTCTTGAAGCCGGTCATGCCCGCCTGGCCTGTCAGTGATCTAGCATCAACTAATTAAAGGGGAATTCGTGTGGCTTTGACTGATTATTCAAGGAAAGTTTAGGTAACTGATTGATGTCATCAATACACTATGGAAATGTGAACTCAGTGTTTCTAATTCTTACATCAGTAAGGCCACTGAGTTGTTCTCTGACAAAGAACTCCTATTAGCTCACTACTGCCCTGGCGATAAACTGTCTGGCTGTTTCTTTCTTCCTCTCCCTCTCCCCTTATGTGGCAGTGGTTGTGGTGGCCTTTGCCTTTTTTATCTCACACATGGGCCTCTTTCATACTGCCTTAAAAATCTACTTGCATTACTTGATGTTAGCATGTTTTTCTGCTTGTATTCATAACTTCATAAACTTCCCCTAGCTTTCTCTTTTCTTCTGTGTTCCCCAACCCCCAGTTCCTAATAAAACTGTGTATGTCTGATCTCCACTCTCTGCCTCTCTTTCTCTCTCTTCCTATGGAGCCTGTGAAGGCTGGGATTCCATCCTCCTTTTGCTTTACACTCTCTTGCAAGATCCACCAGATTGTTTCTTCTTCACACCTTTCTCCATAGTGGGTGAAACTCTTTGTTACATTTTAAAGATGTTTTTCAGTTTAAAAATTCAGGGGCCAGTTGAGGCAGCAAATAAACTAACTCTTCTGCTTCAGAGTTGCTGTTTGACAGATTGACCCAGGAATAAATATATTAAAGCTACTCTCATGTAAATCTGCAGGTAAGGATATTGCACTTTTCCCATCCCTTCCAAGGAAGAGAGGTGGAGCGAATGAGGCTGCTGAAATTGTCAAATTTTTCAGCGCCTGTGCAAAAACAAAAACCACAGAACAGAGGGAAAACATGAGGGGAAGTCTGAACTGATCCTGCAGTAGCATGATCATCAGAAGTGGCATGTGCAAAAATGCAAATAGTGGCTGCAGTTTAAAACACATGTGCGTGCATGTACGTGCACACACACACACACACACACACACACATACACAGAGTGTCTTCTGTCTTTTTCCCAGTTCTTAGAAGCTTGAAACATAGGTTGTTCTACCAAGCATTGAAAACACTAGAATGTCTTTTTCTTAGAATTCCTGGAACTAGTTGATTACAGATATCGATATACCTAGTGCCAGCCATCTTAACCTAGCCATATTCAACATATAGGGAAGAAGAATTGGTTCTTATATGCCGCTTTTTTCTACCCAAAGGAGTCTCAAAGTGGTTTACAATTGCCTTCCCTTTCCTCTTCCTACAACAAGACACCCTGTGAGGTAGGAGGGGCTGAGAGAGCCCTGATATCACTGCCCGGTCAGAACAGCTTTATCAGTGCCGTGGTGAGCACAAGGTCACCCAGCTGGCTGCATGTGGGGGAGAGTGGAAGAAAAAAAAACCCCTGGAGTAACAGAAAAAGAGCTGCAAGCACAGGTGCTGCCAAGAAAAAGAAGAAAAGAGGTGACAGCTTCTCTCAAAGGAGAGTGGGGGGGGGGGGGAGGAAATTGCTGCCAGATATTAGCAGCACCTAACAGATAAGGGAGCCGGGGTGAGTGTCTTATAAACTGAGGCAAGCAAATGCAAGATAATTGGGGACTCTTTTTAAAAAGCATTTCCTCCTGAATACACTCCCCTTTTCTTTTACTAGCCTGACCAATCCAAATTGAGATGGAGGGATTTGCCTATTAGTATACTGGAGTGTAAAATACAATAAATGAGTGATAATTTGCTGTTCTATATTTGTACTTTTATAAGGTTGTCATTTGCCTCATGGCCGCATGCCGCTACCCACACGCACCCTCAGTTACTCGCCCTTGTTAATTTTAATGATGAAATAAAAATGGGGGGGGGGAATAGTGTAGATTGTGACATTGGTCTTTAACATATTTTTTACCATAGAGTTTGGTCTTCACCATAGAGACTGGAGAAATTTAGAATATCACCCAGAAGTTTCATCATAGCCAGTGATTTCTCCACCTGGAAGTAGGATCATTTCTGATTGACAGTCTAGGAATTTCCCCCAATCTCTATAGTACAGAAGATCGATTTGAGAGAATTCCAAGAGGAAATGAAGAAAGTGACATCACCTCCAACTTCACCCTACCCAGACCCCCCCCCCCTCAATTATCCTGCATTTCACAAAATTCCAGTGGCCTCTCCCCCATTCCATCTCCTCATAAGAAAGGATGGATGCACTTCTGCAGTGGAATCCCTGGGGAAGATGTGCAAGGGAGAACAGCTATTGTGTATTCTTTCTGCATGAATATAAAGTAACATGTAGGTTTCTCTTGAGCATCACAACTTTTAAATTTCATACATTTTTTTTGTTTCATTCCCAATTCCCTTACCCACATTTTACTGTGTGTGTGTATATATATATATATATATATATATATATATATATATATATATATATATATATATATATATATATATATATATATATATATATATATATATATACTGTAGTCTGAATAAAGAAAACGGAACTCACATGTGGAAGACTGTGATGTTGTATCTATCTGAGAACCTGTTTACATGGAAACAAAATAAAAATGAGATTCCATCTATACCCAATGGACAAGCAGGGCCTCCCCTTGTGATCTTAATTCCTGGCCAGAAACATATGGGAAACGATGGTCCTGCAGATAACCCAATTCAAAACCACTTAGGGCACAGGAGTCGATCAACTTCCACAGTAATTGGCAGTTGAGAGTCACATGCTCCCAGTAGATGGCCCCAAGTAGTCATCTAGCTGCAGCATTTCACACAAGTTGCAGCACCTAAATGTTCTTCAAGGGCAGCCCCAAGCACAGCACATTGCAATAATCCAGTCTAAATGTAACAAAAGTGATCCATGGATCAATATTTCTAAATCAGTCCGAATGAGGAATGGGGTGCTGTTGATGTATCAGCCAAAACTGGGCTAAAGAACTCTGAACAACCACAGCCACCTGTGTTTCAAGTGACTATGAGAGAAAAGGAATACCCTGTTTGAGTCATTTTTCTCTGATTCATTTGGCCATTCTATTGACCAAAGTGCAGCTGTTTTAGAACCTTTCATGCTTCTCTGTCTTTTTAAGAAACATCAGCATAAGACCCAAGGACAGGCATGAGATTTACCCTGCACTGCTTTTTGTAGTCCTGGGGCTCTGGAGCAGCTGGTGAGGTGACCATGTAGTTGACTTTTCCCCCAGGCTGCATGGCCAGGCTGAGGGACAGGGTCTACAGCAAGCAGAAGGTTGGTGATCTGGATGGGCTGCCTGCCCCTCCCCTATATAGCTAAGAGCCATGTTCCCTTGGGTCTCAGTTTGCCTTGGCTTCACCACCCAACTGCCCTGTGACTCAGTTGTCATGGGATATGTTATTGTTTTCAATTACTGCCACAATTCTGGGCAATTTAGGCATGGAACCCTTTTGGTTAGGGAAATGATGCCTTAGTGCCCATATCCCATGGTTCTGGGACACACTTAAGTGGTCTTGGGGTAGAGTCGACTTCACTGACATGCCTCGCTCACGGCTGTCGGCAGGGCCCTCACTACCAGATAGCAAGGGGACCACACAGTGACTAACACCACATGGCTTCCCAGGATTTTTTTTTTTTTTGCTACTTATTGTTAGCATCCTGGCAGGTGGGCTGAGGTTCAGGGTAGTGGCACGTAGGTTGCCTGATTCAGGATCCATCTCTATGTTGCATCAATGCTCCTATGGTGTAATCAATAACACTGTGGCTACTTTATTCTCTGAAGTCAAGGTGTTGGTGGCAGTTCTTCATCTGCCCCCCTAGCCCTTACACAACTAGGAATACAAATGCATGAACATATGCACTATTTTGTCAAAAATCAAACAGCTGATTTTCTTATTTTCTTTAGAATTAGATGAATATACAAAATGCAAACTATACACAGCACACAACCAGTGCTAAATATAATGCTGCTTCCCAGCTTACTAGTTGTTGCCTTTTCTCCACTGTTACAGGACCAACTGTATTAAATCATATACTTATGGTCAGGAAGAAACACCTCCAGAAATTCAACAAACAATAGTCTTCAGACTAGGAGAACATCTATTAATGTGAGCTAGTATAGTAAGTTTATTGAAATGTCAAACTAGGATCTGGAAGTCCCAGGTTTAAATCCCTACTACAATGAAGCTCACAAAATGACCTTTGGCCAGACATTCTTTCTAAACTTAAACTACCACATTGGATTGGAGTGAGGATAAAATAAAGATGGGAGTACCTTCTTTAATGTACCAGTTCTCAGTTCCATGGAGCAAAGGTAGAATAAAAAAATTACTTAATAAATAATTAAATCTGCTTTATCTTGTGACAATTAAATAGTAGAACTTAGTCCCTTTGACAATGAAGAACAGTTCTATTTGAATGCTTGACAAATGAATTAGATAAATAAAAAAGATTAGTAATAACTTACTGTTTGTTGGTACAACAGGCAATGCACTTGGCATTGTTCTTCCTGCAAAACAAAAAGGGGATAATTAAAAAAATTAAGATACAGACATGAAAAATTAATCAGCTATCTGATCAATAATATGACATGTCTTCCAGGAGGTCAGTAACTTAACAGAAAAAGTTAAACAAATCAATCTATACTAGCTATTAAAAATTCTCTATGTTCAGCTACCTGGACAAGTTAGCCACTTGCAGGGGAAGGGGGGAAACATATGTCAAAATGTGTTTTAAAAACTTGATCCACAATGTAATTAAAGTTCTGACATAAAAAGGGAGTAATGGCATTCACTGAGGGTGATAAATGTTTGATATTTCATTGCAAACATATTTATCCTTATGATAAAAGTTGAGATATCAATATGTAGCTGTTTAGATATGTCATAATGTATTTCATTATATTCCATACAGAAATTTACGATAACCTTGAAGTCAAAAAAGAGGTGACTGCAATACCTTGACAGATGACATCTTTGTGGTGATGATGACTCAAGGTGTATAAGAGCATTTTATCAGTTAATATAAAATTAATGACAAGGTCCATTTGGTGTATCATCTCCTTAATAATTCTCAAAATGATTTCAAATAAAAAAAACGTAAAACAGCTATATGTCTAACAATAAATTAATATATTAAAGATTCAAATACAAGTACAATACTACTCAAAATGACATGGCAAAGGGTCTAACAAGAAAACAGGGAATCTGTAATATTCCTGGGACTGTTTAGGCTTGTATTGTAAGTCAAAATCTAGAAATAACATCCAAGAATAATAAGAACATTTTAACCTACCAGTTCCCTAACACTATTAAAACCAAGAAACACAATGCCTCTATATCATAAATTTAATCTCTAAACATTACAAATATTATCATTCCAGTTGATTAGAACTGTACCCTGCACTAAATATAAAGTGAAGATATATAAATGGTAAAAATAATGTTTATCTATACATAAAAAGTGGAGATTACAGTAGATATTTGAGTTAGATATTCCATGCTACTTTCTGAAAGACCACTTCAAAGACTAAATAGTATTGCTTGATTTGTAAGGCAAATTAAAACTGTACCTTGCAAAATTTATTTGCCTTTGTCCATCCTTAACATCATTCTTCAAGTGATTGACAAGACATGAAGTTACAAGAGAAATGGTGGTACTGTAGCCATACCTTCACAGGTGACACCAGCATCTTCCTGATGACCACAGTTATGTGAGCCCCAAGGACTATGAAGGCACTCAGACAAGGAAGATTCATGTCCACTGCACTGAACATTATCCAAGGTAATAGGGCCTGAACCTTGGCCAAAAGAGGCGCTTCCGTGTGCTGATACTGCTGATCCACATCCAAGCTGTTGGCATACAACCTGTGCATCATTCATGTCCCATTCATCGTCACAGATTGTCCCCCATATGCCATTATGATAGATTTCAACACGACCTTCACATCTGTTTTCTCCATTTATGAGTCTCAAGGAACCTTCAGGGGGAACTGGGGGAAATAGATTTTAAAAAATGACATGTTATTAGGTTTGTACTAAGGTGATCCATATGATTTCACTACTGATCCAATATGATTCCTTGTCAACAGCTGGATATATTTCATCTTATATTTTTATGTAAAGTTAATTTCAAGGGAAATTTGCTGGATTATCTACCTAATAATTATCCAAATATTTCTGAATTGAAAAAAATGTGGAACTAATTAAATTGGCATCTATCCATGGATAAACTGATGTATTAAAGATTCTAACATGAGGTGGAGTAACCCCATAATTATTTCTCACACACACACACCCAGTAACATTTGCCAGTTCTTTGGAAGCAGTGGCTGGATGGCTCAGGCAGAGCCACCTGAAACTCAACCCCTCCTAGACATAGATCCTGTAGCTGCAGGGAAGGGGACAGGATCAGGAAGCGTGTCTCCTATGCCTGGACGGGGTGCAAGTAACACTTGCACCAATCACCAGGAATTTGGGGGTGATTTGTTTTGCCTCCTTTTGCAGGGAAGCTCAGATCATGAAGGTAGCCCGTACGGCGTTTTTCCATCTATGCCAGGCTTGGCTACTAGAGTCCCAATTGTCGTCAGACCACCTGGCCACTGTGATCCATGCAACAGTGACTTCCAGACTGGACTTCTGTCACTCGCTGTATGGGGGCCTACCCTTAACTTTGACCTGGAAACTTCAGCTGGTTCAGAATGTGGTTTTCAGGGTCCTTACAAGGAACCTTTGGAGGCCTCAAATTCAGCCAGGATGGAAACAACTGCACTGGCTACCATTCTGCTTCTGGATCAAGTTCAAGTTTTTGGATTTAAACTTCAAGGCTAAACTGAGAGGCAGAATATAAATCCAAGAATAAATAAATAAATAAACAAAAAACAAACAAACAAAAAACAAACAAACAAAAAAATAAAAATATATCAATTTAATTCTCAATTGAAAATTATTTCCAACTAATTAAACTGGTATCTACCTAGGGATAAATTGATATATTAAAGTTTCTAACACTTTCTAAACATTACAAATATTATCATTCAGGTTGATTAGAACTATACCCTGCACTAAACATAAAGTGAAGATATATTAATGGTAAAAATAATGTTTATCTATACATAAAAAGTGGAGATTACAGTAGATATTTGAGTTAGATATTCCATGCTACTTTCCGAAAGACCACTTCAAAGACTAAATAGTATTGCTTGATTTGTAAGGCAAATTAAAACTGTACCTTGCAAAATTTATTTGCCTTTGTTCATCCTTAACATCATTCTTCAAGTGATTGACAAGACATGAAGTTACAAGAGAAATGGTGGTACTGTAGCCATACCTTCACAGGTGACACCAGCATCTTCCTGATGACCACAGTTATGTGAGCCCCAAGGACTATGAAGGCACTCAGACAAAGAAGATTCATGTCCACTGCACTGAACATTATCCAAGGTAATAGGGCCTGAACCTTGGCCAAAAGAGGCGCTTCCATGTGCTGATACTGCTGATCCACATCCAAGCTGTTGGCATACAACCTGTGCATCATTCATGTCCCATTCATCGTCACAGATTGTCCCCCATATGCCATTATGATAGATTTCAACACGACCTTCACATCTGTTTTCTCCATTTATGAGTCTCAAGGAACCTTCAGGGGGAACTGGGGGAAATAGATTTTAAAAAATGACATGTTATTAGGTTTGTACTAAGGTGATCCATATGATTTCACTACTGATCCAATATGATTCCTTGTCAACAGCTGGATATATTTCATCTTATATTTTTATGTAAAGTTAATTTCAAGGGAAATTTGCTGGATTATCTATCTAATAATTATCCAAATATTTCTGAATTGAAAAAAATGTGGAACTAATTAAATTGGCATCTATCCATGGATAAACTGATGTATTAAAGATTCTAACATGAGGTGGAGTAACCCCATAATTATTTCTCACACACACACACCCAGTAACATTTGTCAGTTCTTTGGAAGCAGTGGCTGGATGGCTCAGGCAGAGCCACCTGAAACTCAACCCCTCCTAGACATAGATCCTGTAGCTGCAGGGAAGGGGACAGGATCAGGAAGCGTGTCTCCTATGCCTGGACGGGGTGCAAGTAACACTTGCACCAATCACCAGGAATTTGGGGGTGATTTTTTTTGCCTCCTTTTGCAGGGAAGCTCAGATCATGAAGGTAGCCCGTACGGCGTTTTTCCATCTATGCCAGGCTTGGCTACTAGAGTCCCAATTGTCCTCAGACCATCTGGCCACTGTGATCCATGCAACAGTGACTTCCAGACTGGACTTCTGTCACTCGCTGTATGGGGGCCTACCCTTAACTTTGACCTGGAAACTTCAGCTGGTTCAGAATGTGGTTTTCAGGGTCCTTACAAGGAACCTTTGGAGGCCTCAAATTCAGCCAGGATGGAAACAACTACACTGGCTACCATTCTGCTTCTGGATCAAGTTCAAGTTTTTGGATTTAAACTTCAAGGCTAAACTGAGAGGCAGAATATAAATCCAAGTATAAATAAATAAATTAATTAATAAACAAACAAACAAACAAACAAAAACAAACAAACAAACAAATAAAAAATAAAAAAATATCCATTTAATTCTCAATTGAAAATTATTTCCAACTAATTAAACTGGTATCTACCTAGGGATAAATTGATATATTAAAGTTTCTAACACTTTCTAAACATTACAAATATTATCATACCAGTTGATTAGAACTATACCCTGCACTAAACATAAAGTGAAGATATATAAATGGTAAAAATAATGTTTATCTATACATAAAAAGTGGAGATTACAGTAGATATTTGAGTTAGATATTCCATGCTACTTTCCGAAAGACCACTTCAAAGACTAAACAGTATTGCTTGATTTGTAAGGCAAATTAAAACTGTACCTTGCAAAATTTATTTGCCTTTGTCCATCCTTAACATCATTCTTCAAGTGATTGACAAGACATGAAGTTACAAGAGAAATGGTGGTACTGTAGCCATACCTTCACAGGTGACACCAGCATCTTCCTGATGACCACAATTATGTGTGCCCCAAGGACTATGAAGGCACTGAGACAACGAAGATTCATGTCCACTGCACTGAACATTATCCAAGGTAATAGGGCCTGAACCTTGGCCAAAAGAGGCGCTTCCGTGTGCTGATACTGCTGATCCACATCCAAGCTGTTGGCATACAACCTGTGCATCTTTCTTGTCCCAGTCATCGTCACAGATTGTCCCCCATATGCCATTATGATAGATTTCAACACGACCTTCACATCTGTTTTCTCCATTTATGAGTCTCAAGGAACCTTCAGGGGGAACTGGGGGAAATAGATTTTAAAAAATGACATGTTATTAGGTTTGTACTAAGGTGATCCATATGATTTCACTACTGATCCAATATGATTCCTTGTCAACAGCTGGATATATTTCATCTTATATTTTTACGGAAAGTTAATTCCAAGGGTAATTTGCTGAATTATCTTTAACCGCTCCTGCGGAGCGGATTAAATAATCGATTAAGGGCACCTAGGGAGGGCCCTAACTGTGATGAGGAAGGGTGCCAATTCCTCATGACTGACAATCGGAGGGCCCAATGGGCAGGCGCTTTGTGCCTGCGGATTGGGCCCTCCGATTGTCAGTCCGGCAACAGGGGACCAATTGCGAGCTGCGCGCAGCGCCCTGCAGCTGCCTGCCGCTGCCCCATACTTGCTGACGCCTCCAAGAGGCCGGCCGCACCCGGGAGCGACCATTGCCACCCCCCGCCACTACTACACGCGATAAGCATGCCACCGCCAATCCGTCCTCCCTTGCCTACGAGGCCCAACCCGCCCACATGCTGCCTGAACCTCGCCCGGCCACCCCGGAGGACCTGCGCCAAGCCCGCTGCGTGCCTCCTGCCCTCCGACGACGAAAGCTCCATACAGCCCACACTGTCTTTGTCCCGGATGTTTCCACCTCAGGTTGGCCGCGACCTGCTGGCGCCCACTCCCCGCACACCCTCCGAGACGTCCCCGCTGCGCCACGACACTCCCGCACCCTGCTAGCACCCACTGTCTTAGTTACAGCGGGCTCTATTTCTAGTCTATCTAATAATTATCCAAATATTTCTGAATTGAAAAAAATGTGGAACTAATTAAACTGGCTATGGATAAACTGATGTATTAAAGATTCTAACATGAGGAAGAGTAATCCAATAATTATATCTCACAGCGATATAATTCTTAGTTTAAATTTATTTTGAACTAATTAAACTGTTATCTATCTAGGTATAAATTGATGTATTAAAGTTTCTAACACGAGGCGGAGTTACCCCATACTTATATAATATACTGCCCAATGAAAAAAAAACAGGTTTATTAAATACTCCACATTTACAGACTAGCAAAATGAGAAATGATAAGCAATGAAAACAATCAGCAGATCATTTCTATGTTCCTAAATAGAGCTAAATGCTTCTGTTTACAGATGCCATTCGGATCCAAAGAATTTAACTTTAATTAGGATTGCACTACAAGCCTTATTCTAGGATTAACAATATAAATTACTTCATAGGCGGTTCTTACTTTACCAGTTCCCTCATAGCATGGCATCCAAGGACACCAGGTCTTTATAGTATAAATTCATCACTAAGCATCCAGGAATTTTACCATTCCTCTTAAGTAAAATTATATGACAAACTAAGATTCAGGTTAAGAAATATCAATTGTAAAGATGGTGACATATTTATAATGGATTTCTGTCAGAATTGTTGCATTAAAATGTGGCTACTGTGGTAGATATTCGAGTTTAGAGAGCACTATATTTGGTATTTGAATAATAAGGATAATTAAAACTGTGGCTTGTACTGTGCATATGTCTTTGACCTCCCTCCATAGCATAACTAACTAAACATAAATGGTTGGCATGTAGCCAGCCATACCTTCACAGATGACACCAGCATCTTCCTGATGACCGCAGTTATGTATGCCCCAAGGACTATGAGGGCACTGAGACAAGGCAGATTCATTGCCCTTGCACCGAACATTGTCCAAGGTGATAGGACCTGAACCTGGATGGAAGTAGGCGTTTCCGAGTGCTGATATTGCCGATCCACATCCAAGCTGTTGGCACACGACCTGTGCATCATTCATGTCCCATTCATCGTCACAGATTGTCCCCCATATGCCATTATGATAGATTTCAACACGACCGGTGCATCTGTTATCTCCATTCACGAGTCTCAAGGAACCTTCCGAGGGAACTGGAACAATTTTTTTTATATGCTGCCATATCATATATTGTCAACATTTACAAACATTTTGCCTTATATTTTTATGTGAAGTTAATTTCAAAATTAGTTTTCTGGATGATCTCTGTAATAATTTTGAATCAGGCACAGGCCTCACTGCTTAATGGGACTTACACCACAGCCTAAATTAAATTAGATTATATTTCCTGCAAATATCTCTTATTTTGTATTAAAATATGGCTGAACAAGGGAGCAAAAATTGTTCTTCCTTTAACCATTCACAAAGCCTATAGTGATTGAAATACACTTCTAGAGATAAGTGGATTCTTTCTTTCTTTCTTTCTTTCTTTCTTTCTTTCTTTCTTTCTTTCTCTCTTTCTTATTTATTTATTTATTTATTTATTTGTTAATTTATTAATTTATTTATTTATTTAACTTATATGCCACTACTCTTGGCCTAGCCATCTTGTGGCAGTTCACATTGGAAGATAAAAACATATAAAATTACACAAATTTCTTCAACAACAGAGAAGAAGGAGAATCAAATAGGGTATCTACTGGAATTTCTAACCAGGGGGATGAATTTAATTCAGATGACCATCAGGTATACTATTGTGGATAAGAATCTCGCAATGCCCAAAAATGATGTGCTTATCATCATGGGGGATTGGAATGCTAAAGTAGGAAGCCAAAAGATAACCGGGATAACAGGAAGTTTGGCTTTGGAGTACAAAATGAAGAAAGGCACAGGCTGGTAGAATTTTGTCAAGAGAATACAATGGTCATAGCAAACACTTTTTTCCAACAACCCAAGAGACGACTCTACACATGGACATCACCAGACGGTCAACACAGAAATCAGATTGACTATGTGCTCTGCAGCCAAAGATGGAGAAGTTCTAAGATGGAGATGTTCCAGAAGAACATCTACTTCTGCTTCATAGACTATGCTTCATAGACTAGCTTTTGATTGTGTGGAACACAACAAATTGTGGCAAATTCTTAAAGAGATGGGAATACCAGCGCATCTTATTTGTCTCTTGAGAAATTTATATGCAAGTCAAGAAGCAACAGTGAGAACTGAACATGGAATCACTGATTGGTTCAAAATTGAGAAAGGAGTTCGGCAAGGCTGTATACTGTCGCCTTGCCTATTTAACTTGTATGCGGAGCACATCATGAGAAAGGCGGGATTAGAGGAGTCACAAATTGGGATCAAGATTGCAGGGAGAAATATCAACAACTTCAGATATGCAGATGATACCACTCTAATGGCAGAAAGTGAAGAGGAACTAAAGAGCCTGTTGATGCGGGTGAAGGAGGAGAGTGCAAAAGTTGGCTTGAAACTCAACATCAAGAAAACAAAGATCATGGCATCCGGCCCTCTCAATTCCTGGCAAATAGATGGGGAAGAAATGGAGATAGTGACAGATTTTATTTTCCTGGCCTCCAAGATCACTGCAGATGGGGACTGCAGCAAAGAAATTAAAAGACGCTTGCTCCTGGGGAGGAAAGGTATGGCAAATCTAGACAGCATCCTAAAAAGCAGAGACATTACCCTGCCAACAAAAGTGCATCTAGTCAAGGCTATGGTATTCCCAGTTGCAATGTATGGCTGCGAAAGTTGGACCATAAGGAAGGCCGAGCGTCAAAGAATTGAGGCTTCTGAACTCTGGTGCTGGAGAAGACTCTTGCGAGTCCCTTGGACTGCAAGGCGAACAAACCGGTCAGTCCTAGAGGAGATCAGCCCTGACTGCTCTTTAGAAGGCCAGATCCTGAAGATGAAACTCAAATACCTTGGCCACCTCCTGAGAAGGAAGGACTCCCTGGAGAAGAGCCTAATGCTGGGGGCGATCGAGGGCAAAAGAAGAAGGGGACGACAGAGAATGAGGTGGCTGGATGGAGTCACTGAAGCAGTAGGTGCAAACTTAAATGGACTCCGGGGAATGGTAGAGGACAGGAAGGCCTGGAGGATCTTTGTCCATGGGGTCACGATGGGTCGGACACAACTTCGCACCTAACAACAATAACCACAAAACTGTACCCTGCAGTAGGTATCCTCCCTTAATAACATTCTTCAAGTAATTTACAAGAAAGAAAATCATAACTAAATATACAAGAGAAATGGTTGTTTCATAGCCAGCCATACCTTCACAGATGACACCAGCATCTTCCTGATGACCGCAGTTATGTATGCCCCAAGGACTATGAGGGCACTGAGACAAGGCAGATTCATTGCCCTTGCACTGAACATTGTCCAAGGTAATAGGACCTGAACCTGGATGGAAGTAGGCATTTCCAGGTGCTGATATTGCCAATCCACATCCAAGCTGTTGGCACACGACCTGTGCATCATTCATGTCCCATTCATCGTCACAGATTGTCCCCCATATGCCATTATGATAGATTTCAACACGACCGGTGCATCTGTTATCTCCATTCACGAGTCTCAAGGAACCTTCAGGGGGAACTGGGGGAAATAGATTTTTAAAAATGACATGTTATTAGGTTTGTACTAAAGTGTTCCATACAATTTCACTACTGATCCAATATCATTCCTTGTCAACAGCTGGATAGATTTCAACATGACCGGTGCATCTGTTATCTCCATTCACGTGTCTCAAGGAACTTTCAGAGGGAACTGGAACAAAACTTTTTTTTATATGCTGCCATATCATATATTGTCATTTACAAACATTTTACCTTATATTTTTATGTGAAGTTAATTTCAAAATTAGTTTTCTGGATGATCTCTGTAATAATTTTAAATCAGGCACAGGCCTCACTGCTTAATGGGACTTACACCACAGCCTAAATTAAATTAGATTATATTTCCTGCAAATATATCTTATTTTGTACTAAAATATGGCTGAACAAGGGAGCAAAAATTGTTCTTCCTTTAACCATTCACAAAGCCTATAGTGATTGAAATACACTTCTAGAGATAAGTGGATTATTTATTTATTTATTTATTACTTAAAACTGAAAGGGTAAAGAGGAGAGCGACGAGGATGATCTGGGGCCAAGGGACCAAGCCCTATGAAGATAGGTTGAGGGACTTGGGAATGTTCAGCCTGGAGAAAAGGAGGTTGAGAGGGGACATGATAGCCCTCTTTTAGTATTTGAAATGTTGTCACTTGGAGGAGGTCAGGATGCTGTTTCCGTTGGCTGCAGAGGAAAGGATGCACAGTAAAGGGTTTAAACTACAATGATATAGGTTAGATATCAGGGGAAAAAAATTCACAGTCAGAATAGTTCAGCAGTGGAATAGGCTGCCCAAGGAGGTGGTGAGCTCCCCCTCACTGGCAGTCTTCAAGCAAAGGTTGGATACACACTTTTCTTGGATGCTTTAGGATGCTTTGGCCTGATTCTGCGTTGAGCAGGGGGTTGGACTTGATGGCCTATATGGCCCCTTCCAACTCTATGATTCTGTGATTCTGAAATGAGTTGGTATAGCTGTTTTTGTAAAATCTCAAAAATGTCACACACTGTCCCCCATATGCCAGTATGATAGATTTCAACACGACCTTTGCATCTGTTGTCAACATTCACTAGTCGCAGGGAACCTTCAGAGGGAACTTTTTTACAAGAAATAAATAATGTTTGATTTTATTGAACTTTTAAAGGCAACTTCAATATTGAAGCCAAATCATTCTTTGTCAGTTCTTCAATGTCATCTCTTCATGCACTTTTAATTTCAAAGTGAATTTTGTGGATTATCTCTTTAATATTTCTGGTGGCTCCATTAATTAGTCTCATTAGTCTCAAGGACCCTTTATAGGGTACTGGAAAAAAGAGATTTTGTTATATGACAGAAGTGTTATTTTATTATACTTATAAAGGGAACTTTATTACTTATGCCAAATCATTCTTTGTCAGCTGTCAGAATTCATCTAATGCCTTCAAGAACAGTTAATTTCAAAGTGAATAATTTGAACTATGCCTTTAATAATGCTCCAAAAGATTTTTGAATTGACAAATGCACACAAATTAAAATGGGTATTTGGAGTCTAACTAGAACTGATTCTACTAAAGTGCCTCTGATGGTATTATGGACAGTGTAATAATACATGTTCTATTGTTTCTGTCCAGCACTAGCACATGGACATAGTCTCTGTGGCAGAGGAATTTTCTTGTAGTGGCCCTCCAGACCAGCTGAGGGCATGGCTAAACATCTAGCTTGTGAAAAGGCTCTTCTCTGTTTGTTGATCTCTAAAGAATACAAGTACGGGGCTGGGACTAGCCTGTATTTAATCTCGAGAAGCCAGATTTCTTCCATAATTCTTAACACAGACAATCAGTTATGTTATCTGAAGAAAGAATAGCAGTGGTTTATTGCATCAAATGCATAAAATTACTTATGTCAATATACATCTCTCTCTGGCCCTGAACATGGTTCATTTCCGACAATGTGAAGATGATGTTTGTGTCAGTCTAGCTGATTGTTGCTACTCCTAAACAGGAAGAATGGCAAGTTCTACCTTGGCCTATGCACATTCATTGCCACAGAAAGGATATATATGTGCTTTAGGGCTAGCAATAACCGGGTGAGCCTAGGAGATCTCCTGCAATTATAACTGATCTCCAGCCTACAGAAATCAGACTTCCTGGTGACAATGGCTACTTTGGGGAGTGGACTGTTTGGGGAGGGGTGATGGAATATTTTAGGGCTTCCTTATCTAAGCACACCATTAGCAGAATCCATAGACTTGGACTTGCAAATCAGGCTTTATTGGCATTCCACAAAGTGTATTTGGCTTTTCATGAAATATTCTTTCCAAGATAACTAGAACCTACAGTGTCAGCATTCTGAGAAAATAACATTTATGTTATAGAGAAGGAAAGCAATCCTTTCATTAAATAGTTTACTGTCAGGTATTGTTGAAAAGGAAAAGGAGGGGAGGGAAAGAGATATAATGTAGTATATACAAAAATATAAACATGAACATAAACTTAAACATGCATACATACATTAAAATAAATCTGCAGAATTATTCCAAATATCAGGAAATATACCATCTGGAGTTATTTTGAATATTTTGAATATGGCTTTATTCAATAAAATCTGCATTTTCCAATGGAAAATGTCATACCACCAAGGAAAAGTGGCTTGATTTCCAGATTTCAGGTTTTTACAGGTTGTAGATTGGCAATTCAAGTCTTGTACTCTTTCAATTTCGTAAGAAAAAATCCACAATCAATTTCATTTGATTGGTCTATAAAAATCAATCTCTGAAAATATCGGATAGGTCTTTTTCACTGTCGAGAGAGATTTTTTTCCCTAATCGCTTTACATATCCTTACATATTGATTGGAAAGGAGTATTCATTAAAGAAAAATTAAGCATGTTTTCATTAATTCAGTTCTGAATATATTAATTGGTCCACAATGGCTGCCTTCTCCAGACCTCAGTTAAAGTTTCCATTTGTTCTGACAGTCTCAACACTAAAAAGACCTTCTTCCTTGCTCACCTGAGTTTTATTCTCATTCTTCAATTGAATGACAAGAAAGAAAAACATACATGAACTCACAAGTGAAATGGTTGTTGGGTGGCCATTCCTGCTGAATACAGTTATATGTACCTCTCCCTTTTTCATGCTTCTCTCTTTCCCACCCAACATTCAGGCCAACTTTGTCTGCCCCCCCCCCATCTCTGGATGACATCTGACCAAGCTGCACAGTGGCTTCCAGGGCAAGGCTGAGTATAGCCCTTACCCAGGAAAACTATGGCCCAAATGCATTGGGGAAGGAAACCCACAAGGACTTGTAGGAAGAATCTCACTTTCCCCTGTATCACTCTCCCCACACTATTTCTTCTTTCCTTCCTTTGGGAAATCTCCATACCTTAATGTTTTCTTCCTTCCTTTTCTCCTTCTACCCAACAACCAATCTACCTTTTCAGTCCTCCCTATCTCCTGCTATATTTTTAATGTATTTTTTCATGTATTCCCCACTTTTATGCACCATGGGTCTTTGGAGGAGCTGTGAGAAGGAGTGTGTTATCCCAGGAGCTGACTCAGGAGCTGACTGCCTTCAGTGCACACAATACTAATAAAACCCAAAGGACTATCTGGTTCTGGGGGGGGGAACAATTTTTACAAATGCAGCAAGTGTAAATTAGTGGCTCTGCTGGAGGAGAAGGTCCGGGGATTAGAGAAACGATTGATTACATTGCAGGAGGAAGGAAAGCTTTCTAAACAAAATCTGGAGCACCTAATACAGGAGAGTAATAAATGGAAGAATGTTACACATAGGGGTAGAAGAATAAGGAGAAGTTCTGACCCACTGATGCTCAGCAATCGGTTCCAAGATCTGCCCGAAGAGGTTGATTCAGGAACACAGGAGCATGAAGAGCAAGCCCCAATGTAGACCAGGAAAAAAAGTCACAAGCCCCCACAGGTGAGAGTTCTAGGTCTTCTCCCCCACCGACCCCATGAAGCTCAGGAAACACCTCACAGTCCCCCACAAGACAGAGTTTTAGTTCTGCTTCCATTGGTATGAAGAAACGGGTGCTGGTAATTGGGGATTCCCTGCTAAGAGGCATAGAGGCCGAAGTGTGTAAACCAGACTTGTTGTCTCGAGAGGTCTGCTGCCTACCTGGTGCATGCATCAAGGATGTCACAGAATGGCTAGACAGGCTCATCAAGCCCTCAGATCATTACCCGTTCCTTCTCATCCATGTAGGAACAAATAATACTGCCCAGAAGCGCATGAAACATATTAAGAAAGACTTTGTGGATCTGGGGAGGGGGGAAGGTAAAGGACCTGGGAGCACAGGTTGTGCAATCTTCTTAAGAACTTGGTATCTCAAAACTGTTTGTTTTTTTCTCCCCGATAAATTTCTATAAACGTAGGTGTTCTCCAAGTACCCCATCTTTTCTAGCATTTGGAGGTTCTCTTTGCACTCTTTGGGTGGACAGAGGGTGCACACTTGGGTTTAGATATATGACTAATATATGAAGCATAAATGACCCTTTTCTAGTAGTTTCTATGTTTGCTTCTTGAGCAGAAGAATGAAGAATAAAATACAAATCAGGAGAACACTGCAGTTAGTTCAATTTACTGAACTAAATATAGACATATTCACTGAACCAGTGCTGTATAACAGTATTCCCCAACCCCGGTGATAAAAAAAGTTGGGGACCACTGCTGTATAATATGTAGCAGAATATACTTACCAGTTGTCGGTGGGTGGGTTGTTAATTCTTGACCTGAAAAAGAACAGCAAAATATGAGTCAGGAAATTATTGTGATAGTTCAATAGAACGGACTCAAAGCAAAGGTGTGCACCGAAGGTGCTTACCGGTTGTTGGTGGACGGGTTGTTAATTCTTGAACAGAAAAAGAACAGCAAAATATGAGTCAGGAAATTATTGTGATCAGTTCAATGGAATGGACTCAAAGCAACGGTGTGCACCGAAGGTGCTTACCGGTTGTTGGTGGACGGGTTGTTAATTCTTGACCTGAAAAAGAACAGCAAAATATGAGTCAGGAAATTATTGTGATAGTTCAATGGAATGGACTCAAAACAAAGGTGTGCACTGAAGGTGCTTACCGGTTGTTGATGGACGGGTTGTTAATTCTTGAACAGAAAAAGAACAGCAAAATATGAGTCAGGAAATTATTGTGGTCAGTTCAATGGAATGGACTTAAAACAAAGGTGTGCACTGAAGGTGCTTACCAATTGGAGGTGGACGGGTTGTTGCTTTTTGAAAAGACAAAGAACAGCAAAATATAAGTCAGGAAATTATTGTGGTCAATTCAATTTAATGGGCTGAAAACAGAAGTGTGCACCGAAGGTACTTACCAGTTGTAGGTGGCAGGGTTGATGTTTCTTGATCAGAAAAAGAATAGCAAAATATGATCCATGAAACTATTATGGTCAATTCAATGTAAAGGACTGAAAATAGAGGTATACTCTGAAGAAGTAATGTCTAATACAGTTGTTCTCAACATTTTTTCCATTGAGTACCCCCTGAAACATTCTTCAGGCTTTAAGAAACCCAGAAGTGCTATCAGCAGGCCATACCTTCTTGCCATGCCCTCAGAAATCACCTGCCACCAGTTGTGATGTCACTCAGACACTCCCACCAGACATCACCAGGCCACTCCCACAGCACAGGAAATGTAGTTTCAAATCATTTGTGAACAGAACCATTCCTGTACTCTAAATGGCTGCCAGTTTGCTCTTCTTCACCAAAGGGAGCTTGCAGTGGCAAGTCTATCCTGCTTCAACACCCTCACCCCCACATACACCATAAACAGGGCTAGATCAGGCCTATGTCAAGACATCCCCCCCCCTGGTAGTTACGTTAAAGTGATGCTTTCTTCTCTGAACTCCAGTCACTACCACATGTGATGAGCCTTGACCAGCAAGGATTTATATGGACAAGGCCTCTCCCCTTCCCACCCCCTCCAGGCCCATCACTGGCAATTTTTTGGGTGGGGGGTCAGGTCAACATATCATTTAATTTTTTTTAAATCCAAAATATACATATAAAATTAACTCCCACCCAGTTGCCAAAACCTTTCTGGGGCTATTGCAACACCCTGGTCTAATATATACAAGGTGTTTACCAGTTGTAGGTGGAGGGCTTGTTACACCTAGAACAAGACAAGCAAAGCAAAATGTGAGCCAGGAAATTATTGTGGACAGTTCAGTTTAATGGTCTGAAATGGAGGGTATGTACTGAAGCTGCTTACGCTTTGTAGGTGGCAGGGAAGTTGGTTCTTGAACAGAAAAAGAACAGCAAAATGCAAGTCAGGAAAATATTTTAGTCAGTTCAATTTATGAACTCAACAAATAAGGGTGCACTCTATTCACTCTCTAATATGTAGCAGAAGGTGATTACCAGTTGTGGCTGTTGTAGTTATTGTTGTATTTAGAACAGGAGATGCCTGAGAAGATTCAGGGGTTGTTTTCTCTAAAAACAGCAAAGCAAAATGTGAGTCAAGAAATTATTGTGATCAATTTACTGAAGAAGAGCTGTTTTTGTATACTCCACTTTTCTTGAACCAAAGAACTCACAAGTTATTTACAAACAAATTTCCCTTCCTTTCCCCATAACAGCTACCTTGTGAGGAGGGTGGGGCTGAGAGAGCTCTAAGAGAATTGCTTTCTTAGAAAAGCTCTAAGAGAACTGTGACTAGCCAAGTTCACCCAGCTGACTAAAGGTAGAGGAGTGTGGAATCAAACCTGGTTCTATAGATTAGAGTCTGTAGCTCTTAACCATTATACCACGCTGACTCTCAAACTCATTCATGAACTCAAAATAGAGGTGTACACTGAACTAATCCTGTGTCAATATGCAGCAGAAAATCCTTACCAGTTGTAGGTGGAGGGGTTGTTGCATCTAGAACAGGAAAAGCAAAGAAAAATATGAGCCAGGAAATTATTGTGAACAGTTCACTTTTCTGGACACGAAACAGAAGTATACACTGAAGCAAAGGTGCTTACCAGTTGTAGGTGCAACGGTAGTTGTTTCTTGAACAGAAAAAGGACAGCAAAATGTGAGCCAGGAAATTATTGTGGACAGTTCAACAAAGTTGAGTTCCTATATGTAGCAGAAAGTGCTTACCAATTGGAGTTGTCGGGGTTGTTGTGCCTAGAACAGAAAAAGTAAAGCAAAATGTGAGCCTGGAAAATATTGTGTCCAGTTCAATTTACTGAAGTCAATATAGAGGTGTGCGCTCCACAAATACATATCTGTTTTATTTTAAACTTGTATAAAGCTCCAGTGTTTCCTGAGTAGGAGGCCATCTGTATGAGCAGTTTCTCATGTTCAAAAGGGAAAAGGAATAATTGAAGGGTTTCAGCAAGGAGCTAAAAACCCTGGTTGAGAAAGCCTGCTCTGTTTGTTTCTGAGGGTAGCCATTTCATTTGTTGTAACCTCAAGGAGCCAGTCCTCAGCAAAAATTAACATGACAAAAGACAATGATTGCAACTTAGACAGAAGGGACAGTATCTTTGGAGTATTTACAAGTAGGAAGTGAACTTTAAAATGTTGTTAAAGGTATTGTGTTATTCTTATCCAGTATTATGATGTTTTTGGTTTAATTATTTTTAATGATGAGATTCATTCACAGCTCTGCCTGGGGAAGGAATTGTTGCAGGAGTTTGCAAACATGTAGAGCTTTAAAATAATTTTTTCAAATGTATTGCATTATTTCCATGAAGTATTATCCATGTTTCTCAAAATAATAATCACCTTTCTCCCTCTTTTAAAGGGACCGCGAGGCAAGCTAATTTTTTTTAATGAGACTCATGCGTTTAAATGCGTATGCATCAATTCATAGATGCATAGGGCTCCTTTTACTGCAAGCTCTCCTGCAATGTGGAGCCGTGAAGCTTTAAAAAAATTAAATTTGGGGAGATTTGTTGTTGTTTTTTTTTGGTGGGGAAGAGGCATGCTTTATGGGCAAACTGATGGGGAAAAGTTTATTTTGTGCTCTGCCTGGGCGATTGTGTGCCTATTCATTGCAAGAAAGAAAGAAAGAAAGAAAGAAAGAAAGAAAGAAAGAAAGAAAGAAAGAAAGAAAGAAAGAAAGAAAGAAAGAAAGAAAGAAAGCCCCGTTTCAGGTGAGGAGCGAGGGAGGTGGGCTCGAGGGTGGGCACTGGAGCTAGAGAAATCACTGCTTTGACCACTTTGGCAATGCCCGTGTCTTTTGTGAATGGCTGACTGGCTGCTCTCCTGTTCGCTCTACATGGCAGGAGGAATCCAGTTTATGCGATTCCCCTGCAAGCACTTTAAAATGGAGGATGTAGCTGCCGGTTTGTTGCTGTAACGCTGGATGTTCACAATATTGTGCAAAACGCCAAAAATATGGCATTTAAAAAAGGTAAGAATTTCACCTTTTTTATCGGGTGCAGAATGGCCCTCAGAGTTATGTGAGAACATGGGGTTGAAACAGGCTTTCTCAACTAGGGATTCATGATGTCCCTGGAAAGATTTCAGTGACTGGGTAGGAGTTATTGATTTTTACTATATTTTTAAAATTAAAAAATTATCAGGTGATATCACCATATAAGGTCATGTTAACCTGTTTCCCCCACCCCCGAAATGGCCAATGATGGGCCTGAAGAAATTGGAAGGGGAGGGGTCCCGACCATACAAATCCTTTCTGGCTGAGGCTCATCATATGTGGTAGCAACTGGAGTCCAGAGAAGTGAGTACTCTCATTTAACAGCAGGGGGGAATGGAGTGCCACGGTCCTGCCCCAGACCTGTTCCTGGCATTGTGTTCGCAGAGCCGCGGATCGCCTTCCCCGGGGCCTGGGGAGCTTTTTCCCAGATCGGGGGGGGGGGTGGGAAGCTCCCCAGGCCCCTAGCGCCCGCTGAATTTTGGTTTCAGCAGGCTCTACTACTAGTCTGTAAATATTTATGTACTGTCACTTTTTGTGCTGTGGGAATGGCCTGGTGATGTCACATCTGGCAGGAGTGTTTGGGTGATGTCACTTCTGATGTCATATGATTTCCAGTGCTATGGCAGGAAGATGTGGCCTGCTGATATCACTTTGGAGGTTTCTCAAAGCCTGAAGAATATTTGAGGGGTTTCTCAATGGTAAAAAGGTTGTTTATGCCCCCCGCAGGGCTCTTTACTCTGCAGGTATGAATCTACTGGTTGTCCTGGGCCCCCAGGATGTCTACCTGGCCTCGACCCAGGCTAGGGCTTTTCCAGCCCTGGCCCCAACCTGGTAGAATGAGCTCCCAGAAGAGCTAAGGGCCCTGTCGGAGTTGTCAGCTTTCTGCAGGTCCTGCAAGACGGAGCTCTTCTACCAGGCATATGGTTGAGGGCAGGGTGGCATCCTGGTGTCACCATCTGAGGACCTCTAATTGAGGCTAACTAGGATCCTCACTTCCAGTGAGATAGTTATTAACCCACATGCTGAATGAAGGGGGAAAGTTTGATATTTTTTACTGTTCGCCATCTTGTTTATATTGCTATATATTTATATTGTTATATTTTTGTTTTAAGGGTATTGTTAGGGGATTTTATTGTGCTTTTATTGATTTCTGTAAATCTCCGTGAAACATTCATGAGTGGCGGCATACAAATATAATTATGAATGAAGAAGAAGAAGAGTTGGTTCTTATATGCCACTTTTCTCTACCCGATGGAGGCTCAAAGCAGCTTACAGTCACCTTCCCTTTCCTCTCTCCACAACAGACACCCTGTGAGGTGGGTGAGGCTGAGAGAGCCCTGATATCACTGCTCAGTCAGAACAGTTTTATCAGTGAGGTGGGTGAGGCTGAGAGAGCCCTGATATCACTGCTCAGACAGAACAGTTTTATCAGTGCCCTGGCGAGCCCAAGGTCACCCAGCTGGCTGCTTGTGGGGGAGCGCAGAATCAAACCTGGCTTGCCAGATTAGAAGTTCACACTCCTATGAATAGATGGATGGATGGATGAATGAATGGATTGGAGGCTTCAATGCAATTTAGGTGTGAAAGTTGAACCATGTCTAAAAATGAAGAGAAAATAGATTGCACTTACCTATCTGGAATCTCCATTGCAAGGGAGATTTCACACAGAATCACATTAACAGCCAGGTTACCATGGAAAATCACCCTAATGTCCTAGCAGCCCTGAACTACTAAAATTGTAATCTCAACTTTATGTTTAAAATTGGTTACTAGTCCCCCCCTCCCACATATGGCTTCCTGTCATCTTCTGTCTATATGTAGCAGAGGGCTTAATAGGGCTAGTTTCTGGGTCTGTTGTTTCTTGGAACAGAAACAGATATTATGAAAATAGAGATGCTGCTTACCCAGAGTTCTTGAGCTTAGTTCTTGAACAGAGAAAGGAAGAGAAAAAAAAAACAAGTCAGGTAAACATCAAGGTTAGTGTAGCTAATCTCAGTACAATCAAAATAGAGGCACACACTGAATCAGTGCTGTTAAATACATAGCAGAAGAAGAAGAGACTAAGGATGGTGAAGCCAGCTAAAGAAGATAAGGAAAAAAGAAGGCATGTTAAATAATGCATACATACATGTATGCATGTCATAAAAGTTCTATACAGAAGTAGTGTTGGGAAAAAACACCCATATTAGTTGTTTTTTACATTTCAGATAATTACTGTACAAGTCCTCACATCTTCTATCTATATGTAGCAGAAAAATAGAGATGCTGCTTACCCTGAGTTGTTGACCTTGGTTCTTGAGTAGAAGACAGAAGAGCCAAAAAGCAAATCAGGAAAATATTGTGGTTAATTCAGCTCAACTCAGTACAATCAAAACAGAGGTATGCACCATCCATATGTGCATATCAGCTCAACCTTATTCTTTCTCTGTTTAAGTATTTAAAGAGCATAGGTGCAAGACTCTTCATGAGCAATGGGGAAAAGGGGGGGGGATGAAGAATTCCCTTCACTTCTGAGATACCAGAACCTGATTGATTAACATTGTGCCTAACCTATCATGAGCATTACACATCTAGTACTTTCTGTTAAAATGATCACTTAACAAAGTCATATTGAGCAAGATAAATCAGCAAAACTAACCAATTAAAAAGGAAATAAATATTACCATCATAAGAAGCTGTGAAATCTGTGAACACAGAGGGATGTGCAAAGATCAGAAACATGATTTTTGATATAGTTAACATTGTGATGCTAAGGCATTAAAAATGACATCTTGCAGTGTATTGTGCAAAGGCTGGACAAGGTACTATTGCTGATAATGAGCTAATAATATAAAGTTTATAGTTTCCTGCTCATTTCAATATTCAAGGGATTTTAAAGTCTAATCTTACATTGAAGCCGAGAAGTATCATACAACATGAATGAAATCATTAATAAATGGAGACTTTGTGAATCCTTCACAGGAGACTTCTTAAAACTTTCACCAAAATGGGACAGCAATACTGCCAGTTCACCGTGGTCCATTTTTTGATGAAATGTATAACCGTGCAAAAACAAAGAGACAGGGGCCAATAAGCTAAGTTCTTTTTCCACTGAAGTGTGAACACAGTGACTGTTCAAAGTAAGTGCTGAATGCACAAATCATAAATCACAGTGCATTTTAGGATGGCACATGACCCTTTGTCCACGTGATAACAGTATTCTGTTCCTGGCTGGGAACTGTTGTTTACTCTAACCAATCAGTACATTGGCAACTTTTGCACAGGTCAAGCATCAGATGTCATCATAGATATAGCTTGAGTCAAAAGAGAGCATAGAAAACTGTGCTTGTGGACTGACTCCTGTTTCATCTAAGAGTTCAGAATGAACTTACAAATAATACATACATATAAGGTAAAGGTAAAGGTATCCCCTGTGCAAGCACTGGGTCATGTCTGACCCTTGGGGTGACGCCCTCTAGCGTTTTCATGGCAGACTCAATATGGGGTGGTTTGCCAGTGCCTTCCCCAGTCATTAAAGAACTTTAAAGACACTTACAGAAAGGAGCTTTGTTTTACTGTTAAGCACTTCTGGCGATTGCGTCTCCGGAAGCTCGGGGGCGAGAGCGAGGGAGGGACATTTTTTCTACCACTACATTGAGAACACACATGTCTTTTTGGGATGTGTTGCAGGTTGTTCCCAAGAGTCTAGTGTTTTTTTTAAGGGGAATCTACTTTTCTGAATTTCCCAAAAAGTGCTACAACAAAGCGATTTTTGCGGGAGTGTTGCAGGAGTGTTGCAGATTGTGTATGACGTCATGCGGAACATTGAATTAGTAGCATTTACCAAAGGTAAGACTTCTGCTACATTTAAGTTGGGCAGAATGGCACTAAGTTTCCACCAAGGGACAATTTGCCACTATAATGATATACATTCCAAATCAGTGAACATCAAAGGTAACTTTTTGGGAATTTTTACATGCCACAAATTGAGCAGGAAAAGGTCTTGCAATCTTAGACAGTGTGACAGAAAAATATGAATTGTTGGTGTCTAATATCTGTGGTGTATACTGTGATAATGTTGCCAAAGGTCTGTAGGCATTGTTCTGGAAAAATACCCCAGACTGTCCCAACACAAATACAGCAACAAAAAAAAACCCAACAACATCACAATTCCTCTGCACCTCATTCTGTATATGCCATAGATTTTGCTATTCAAAGGCAGGCCCTTTACTTCAGAAGTTACAGAGTTCAAAAGTTTCCTTTTATGTTGTTGTCTTTGTTCATGCAGCCAGCCTTTTGTATGCTGCTAAAAAGTTAAAGGTATCCCCTGTGCAAGCACTGGGTCATGTCTGACCCTTGGGGTGACGCCCTCTAGCGTTTTCATGGCACACTCAATATGGGGTGGTTTGCCAGTGCCTTCCCCAGTCATTACCGTTTATCCCCCAGCAAGTTGGGTACTCATTTTACCGACCTCGGAAGGATGGAAGGCTGAGTCAACCTTGAGCCGGCTGCTGGGATTGAACTCCAAGCCTCATGGGCAGAGCTTCAGACTGCATGTCTGCTGCCTTACCACTCTGTGCCACAAGAGGCGCTATACATACATATACACAACTGTATAAACAACACACGAATAACCCACTTGAATAGCCTACTTAAGCAAATATAAATAAAGTAAAAATTACCATATTGTTCTATTGTTGTTGAACCTATTGAAAGAAAGAATATTGATTTATACTTGTTCTTTCTGTTTGTCCCTTGCATCTGTTAAACATCTTATGTTGTATGCTAATGAGATATCTGCCTTCTAACTCTATGGATGGATTGGTAACTTCTATTGCATGCCCACTAAAGCTTATGCCTTGAATAAACCTTTCTTGGTCTTAAAGGCGCCACTGGACACAAACTTTAGTCTGTTGCTTCAAACCAGTATGGCTACCCACTTGAATGCTTATCTATGTGTCCTGTCTTTGAAATGCTAGATAGCCTATATACTAATTAGTATATTATATATTGGAGCCCCACTAATCTTCAGATATACAAGTTACCTGTCCCAAGACAACTATCATATCTTGTACAAAGCAAAGTGAGAAATTGGTACTTGTTTTACATTTTGAAAACTAGAAGAAGAAGAAGAAGAAGAGTTGGTTCTTATATGCCGCTTTTCCCTACCCGAAGGAGGCTCAAAGCGGCTTACAGTCGCCCTCCCATTCCTCTCCCCACAACAGACACCCTGTGGGGTGGGTGAGGCTGAGAGAGCCCTGATATTCCTGCTCGGTCAGAACAGTTTTATCAGTGCCGTGGCGAGCCCAAGGTCACCCAGCTGGTTGCATGTGGGGGAGTGGGGAATCAAACCTGGCATGCCAGATTAGAAGTCCGCACTCCTAACCACTACACCAAACTGGCTCTCTCGATGGACTTTTCTTTCTGGCACTGGATAACATCTTCATTGCTGAGGCCCAAAGTGAATTAAAACAAATGAAAATAATGCGGTAAATATTATAGCTAAAATATGAGATGTTTCAAACAAGATATAGTAAGAAACAATATAAAAATTAGCACAGAACACAGTATTATTTCTAATATTCCTAGGTATGTTTGAGATCTTTATGCCTTACAGTATGATCTCCAGGTAGGACTTTACGATTATATATTTACAGAGGAGAATAATAAGCCGAAAACCAATGAACCACCTGACTTTTCCCATGAGTTCCAGTGGGCTTTGGATATATTGTACTATTCATGCTGCATTGTAAACCATTTTTGAAACTGGTGAAAGCTTCACAAACAGTTGTGTATCTGTCACTGGCACCTACTCCAAGAGGACAAAAATCAATGCGCCTGCTCGGTACAGTAGCTTTTTGGATCCTTGCATTGTTAAACTGCAAGGGATATCTACATTTGTTTTAAATTCCTAAAGCTGCCCCATGTCTCCTTTTTAGCTATGCCAAGTTTTTTCCCATTTCTCCAAATCAAATAGATTTCTGAACACATCAATGCAGCAAAGGCACTGACATATTCTGGATGACCAGTCCGTGCACTGTGTGCAGCATTTGCACCTGCTATAGGCCTAAATACCTTTACTAACTTCATTGCAGTCCTTTGCATGACTTTGCAACTTGTTTTCTCTCGTTTAACTAACAACTGATAAGCAAGTCCATGAATACATACATGAGTCTATGTACAACAGCGAGGAGAAAAGAAAGAAAAAGAAGAGAGAAAATGCAGATACATTTAACTATATTACCTGATGTACTTAAACATCCTCCAAGCAACACTAATAGCCAAGTAAAAATCATCATGGAATCCATTTTGCTGGATTCTCTGCAATGCCATTGAAATATACCTCGGAATATATAGTGTAAAGCATCTGAAGGGGTGTGCCCTGCAACTTGATATCTTTATCTCAACATAAATGAACAAAGGTGGAATTGTATTTTTCTGGCAATTCTCTGCTTCCAATAAAGCTATATTTTTGTTATTATAATTTTTAATATTCCCTTTCCTTGTCCAGAGACACAGTTGGCTGAATGTTATGCTTGGAATGGGAGAGATAAGCATCGCTTGCGTCAAGTGCAAGGCAAACATTGGGGAAACATATTGACTTTAACACTGCCTTGGAACACAGACATAATCCCTTATTAGCCTTGTCAATTTAAGCGGAAAAGACGTTTGATAGGTTGAACTTGGATTCCTTGTAGAGAGCAAAGTAGTCTGTTGATGTTTCCCTGAAATTAATTATTAGTACATAGAAAACTGTCCTTTAAAAGAATCATCCTTTAATCTGTCTAGTAGCCTTTGGCACATACCAGGAGTTCCCTCTTTCATTCCTGTTATTTAATTTGTCTTCAGGACCATTGGCATTTACTGTCCGAATGCAGATTTTTTTTGTTATGAGACTATGAATATGAACTCATGTGAGAGATTTATGTGCCCTTGCAGGGAATTTCCTGCTCTCTCACAATTTATCCTCCCTTATTCACTCATTTCCACTTTCTCTATACACTACCACATTTCCCCAGATGCATTTTCTTCCCCTCCCCTTCCCACCACCAAGTGCTTGCCCTTCCAATCCCATCACCAGTTTCACATCACTTTATTCACTTCACCATTTTCCTGTCATTTTTTCCTCCACAGCATCACATTCTCCACCCATCCCATCATCATTTGTTACCAATTCCACTTATTGCACTCCAACCCCGCCTTTCACCATTTTCTTCAAGATTCTGTTATCACTTTCTCCCCACACTGCTGCTTGATGGACTCCAACCCCCTCCCCACTGAGCCTTTCACTGCCACCTATAAATCTCCCAACACCACTTTTGCTTCTCCTTGGCCAATTGTTGGGAATTTTACCACAATCTTACCACAATGTCTTGGTTGCTAGGCACCCACACAGTGCTCAATGGGATCTTATGAAATCTTCTTTGGCATTGCATCTCTAGTTTCGAGACTCCCCCCACCTGCCTGCTTTCTGGTTTATAGAAATGGTTTCTCAATCGCTTTCCATTTGGTTTCTTCAAATCAGAAGATTTTGGAAATTTGCATCACTTTTCTGCAATTCAATACAAAAAATAGGGGATGGAGGAATCTGTAAAACTGCAAGTAGAGCTGCATCTGTGATAGAATAAAACCTTTCTTGCCTGAGTATTCTGTAGTACTTTTGGTTATATGAAAAGCTACTCCTGAAAGTCAAGGAACTCTCAGGTGTTTTATAGGCTACTGCTTGACTAGAAATCTGCAAGCTTTGGGAATAGGCTGTCCCTTTAATTTACAAAGATAGTTTTCAGTGTGATGCTCCCTATAATAGCAATCCCCAACCTGTGGGCTGCAGACCACATGTGGTCCGTCGACTAATTGGAGGTGGGCCGTGAAGGACGCCTTCTCCCCCCCCAGCCCTTTACTTCATCCCCCCCCCCGGCCATTTACAACACACTTTGGGTGTCATTGTCTCCCATCACGCCCAGATGGGACTATCTTGTTGCAGAGAAACAAGCTCAGGGTTCCCATTGATTTGTCATTGTCATGAGTTAAAATTTCCATGAAAATAAAATGTTCTTTATGTTCATTGTTGTGGCGTGTCTGTATCTTATTTTGAAGGGATGTTTAAACATTACCATAGCGATTAGAGAGCGTTAGGGGAGTGGTTGAAAGTAGAGGAGTAAACTACCCCCCCCCCCCACTGGGCCTCAGTAAAATTGTCAAGCATTGAGTTTTCCCCGGTGATAAAAAGGTTGGGACCATTGCCCTAGAAGGTCATTAGTAAGAAGGGGCTAGCAGAGTCAAATCGTCCCTGTGGTGCTGGAAGCACTGCATGGCTACGCAGCTCAGATCTGGACTCCTGATCAGAATCAAATATATCTTTCAGCACTGCTTATCCCAGTATTATTATTATTTATATATTTCTTAAAATTTGCCCAACCAGACCTCCAAGAAAGCTTACAATTAATAACAGAGCATTATAAAAGCATATTACTTGCTAGTTTCAAATTACTTGCTAGTTTCCAAGCTATAACTAGTAAACCATGGGTCTAAATAGCATGAGAAAATAAAAGAAAATACCTGCCCTATAAAATTAAAGAAAATATCGACCCTAAACCTAAGGGTAATATGCAGATCCATGCCACTTTGGGATTCATGTTGTAATTGATTTTCAGTCTGCTTCATTGTAGAGTCAAATATATATGCATGAACTAACATAAAATTTGAACTTTTGTTACCAGGAAGGAATCAATTTAGGGAATATCCCAGAAAATCTTCCTGTGTTTGTATTGTGATGTCACTTGACAGAGATAAGTTTAGAGTAATTATATTTCTTGACTGCTTTGACATTTATTACACTGTATATGCTATAATAATATTTGAAAATTTCCTAAGTGTGTTTATAGAGATCAAATGAACACCAGGAAGTGTATAAATGGTTGCTTTGCAAACTTGCACACTGACGTTTCTCATGTATACCATAATAGAAACGATTGATCAATGCAGAAAAAGCAGTGCTCTATCAAAGGGAATGTCTAAATATTTATTATGAAGTGCTTATTTCACAGACATATATACACACACATTTATTTGCACAGGCAAAAAAACACACCTTTACAAAATTCTTAGACTTAGATGTTTTCTACAAGGAGAAGGGCTAATAGTCTCCTCATTTCCACTGCAACTGACAATAGAACAGTGTTTCAATGAGTCTTCTCTCTGGCAGATTTCCATGCGTTTTCCCTTCCCCATTTACAGAGGCCACCCCCCCCCACACACACACACACATACTACAGGGGCTTTTTCATTCTTTTAATCAGCAAATGGCATGTTTCATAGCACTAACATTATAACAATCTATTTAATGATTCCTCTGAACCCCCAGCTTTTGTTTTTGTCTGACCCCACCCCCTGCCCCCCAAGTAACTTTGTCTGGTCTCTTTCATTGTGATAATATAAAGGGAAAGGATTATCTCCACAACAAAAAGTGATATAAATAAATACCAGAATAGCTGACATTTGTGGAAAGGAAGTAAATAGTGACATGCTTGATAACTGAATATTTAGCGCATCTGTAGCAAAGACTCAGTCACTGTACTTCAGTTAATCATAATGCTAGAACTTTCTCTGGCATCAGCCAGCAGGGTTTCCAGCAGTGGCTAGCAGATAAAGTAATTTAATTTGAAGCCTGAAGCAGTCTATAAGATAATATATGGGACACTCCCACCAAATGGCAGGAAAAAGTAAGGTGACCAGATTGTCCCACTTTTGGAGGGACATCTGGGGGTACCTGGCAAATTGTACTTATGTTAAAATTAAAATATATATATATTACAATACTATTTTTGTGCTCTATGCATTCTATGAAACTTTTTGTTGCTCCATTTTGTTGTTGTTGTTATGTGCGAAGTCGTGTCCGACCCATCGCGACCCCATGGACAATGATCCTCCAGGCCTTCCTGTCCTCTACCATTCCCTGGAGTCCTTTTAAGTTTGCACCTACTGCTTCAGTGACTCCATCCATCCACCTCATTCTCTGTCGTCCCCTTCTTCTTTTGCCCTCGATCGCTCCCAGCATTAGGCTCTTCTCCAGGGAGTCCTTCCTTCTCATGAGGTGGCCAAAGTATTTGAGTTTCATCTTCAGGATCTGGCCTTCTAAAGAGCAGTCAGGGCTGATCTCCTCTAGGACTGACCGGTTTGTTCGCCTTGCAGTCCAAGGGACTCGCAAGAGTCTTCTCCAGCACCAGAGTTCAAAAGCCTCAATTCTTTGACGCTCGGCCTTCCTTATGGTCCAACTTTCGCAGCCATACATTGCAACTGGGAATACCATAGCTTTGACTAAACGCACTTTTGTTGGTAGGGAGATGTCTCTGCTTTTTAGGATGCTGCCTAGATTTGCCATAGCTTTCCTCCCTAGGAGCAAGCGTCTTTTAATTTCTTTGCTGCAGTCCCCATCTGCAGTGATCTTGGAGCCCAGGAAAATAAAATCTGTCACTATCTCCATTTCTACCCATCTATTTGCCAGGAATTGAGAGGGCCGGCTGCCATGATCTTTGTTTTCTTGATATTGAGTTTCAAGCCAACTTTTGCACTCTCCTCCTTCACCCGCATCAACAGGCTCTTTAGCTCCTCTTCACTTTCTGCCATTAGAGTGGTATCATCTGCATATCTGAGGTTGTTGATATTTCTCCCTGCAATCTTGATCCCAATTTGTGACTCCTCTAATCCCGCCTTTCTCATGATGTGCTCCGCATACAAGTTAAATAGGCAAGGCGACAGTATACAGCCTTGCCGAACTCCTTTCTCAATTTTGAACCAATCCGTGATTCCATGTTCAGTTCTCACTGTTGCTTCTTGATCTGCATATAAATTTCTCAAGAGACAAATAAGATGCTCTGGTATTCCCATCTCTTTAAGAACTTGCCACAATTTGTTGTGCTCCACACAATCAAAGGCTTTAGCATAGTCAATGAAGCAGAAGTAGATGTTCTTCTGGAACTCCCTAGCTTTTTCCATGATCCAGCGTATGTTGGCAATTTGATCTCTAGTTCCCCTACCTCTTCGAAATCCTGCCTGTACTTCTGGAAGTTCTCAGTCCACATATTGCTGGAGCCTAGCTTGTAGGATTTTGAGCATAACTTTGCTAGCATGAGAAATGAGTGCAATGGTGCGGTAGTTTGAACATTCTTTGGCATTGCCCTTCTTTGGGATTGGAATGTAAACTGACCTTTTCCAATCCTGTGGCCATTGCTGAGTTTTCCAAATTTGCTGGCATATTGAGTGTAGCACTTTTACTGCATCGTCCTTTAAGATTTTGAATAGTTCAACTGGAATGCTGTCACCACCACTAGCTTTATTGTTGCTCAGACTTCCTAAGGCCCATTTGACTTCACATTCCAGGATGTCTGGCTCCAGGTCAGTAACTACCCCACTGTGGTCATCAGGGATGTTAAGCTCGCTCTTGTATAGTTCTTCTGTATAATTTTGCCACCTTTGCTTAATCTCTTCTGCTTCTGTGAGGTCCCTACCATTTTGGTCCCTTATCATACCCATCTTTGCATGAAACGTTCTCTTCAAATCTCCAATTTTCTTGAAAAGATCTCTGGTCCTCCCCATTCTATTGTTTTCTTCTATTTGTTTGCACTGTTCATTTAAGAAGGCATTCTTATCTCTTCTAGCTTTTCTCTGGAATTCTGCATTCAATTGGGTGTATCTTTCTCTTTCTCCCTTGCCTTTCACTTCCCTTCTCTCCTTAGCTATTTGTAAAGCTTCCTCAGACAGCCATTTTGATTTCTTGCATTTCTTTTTCTTTGGGATGGTTTTAGTTGCTACCTCTTGTACAATGTCGCGAACCTCCGTCCATAGTTCTTCAGGCACTCTGTCTATCAGATCTAATTCCTTAAATCTATTTGTCACCTCTACTGTATATTCGTCGGGGATATGATTTAGTTCGTACCTGAGTGGCCTAGTGCTTTTCCCTACTTTCTTCAATTTAAGCCTAAATTTTGCAACAAGAAGCTCATGATCTGAACCACAATCAGCTCCTGGTCTTGTTTTTATTGCCTGTATAGAACTTTTCCATCTTTGGCTGCAGAGTACATAGTCAATCTGATTTCTGTGTTGACCGTCTGGTGATGTCCATGTGTAGAGTCGTCTCTTGGGTTGTTGGAAAAGAGTGTTTGCTATGACCATTGTATTCTCTTGACAAAATTCTACCAGCCTGTGCCCTGCTTCATTTTGTACTCCAAGGCCAAACTTGCCTGTTATCCCAGTTATCTTTTGGCTTCCTACTTTAGCATTCCAATCCCCCATGATGATAAGCACATCATTTTTTGGCGTTGCTTCTATAAGGTGTTGTAGGGCTTCATAGAACTGATCAACTTCATCCTCTTCAGCAGCAGTGGTTGGGGCATAGACCTGGATCACTGTGATGTTGAATGGTTTGCCTTGGATTCGAACTGAGATCATTCTGTCATTTTGGGGATTGTATCCCAAGACTGCTTTTCCTACTCTCTTATTGATTATGAAGGCTACTCCATTTCTTCTGCGAGATTCTTGTCCACAGTAGTATACCTGATGGTCATCTGAATTAAATTCACCCATTCCTGTCCATTTTAGTTCACTGATTCCTAAAATGTCGATGTTCAGTCTTCTCATTTCTTGTTTAACCACGTCCAGCTTGCCTTGATTCATGGATCTGACGTTCCAGGTTCCTATGGAATAAAAATCTTTACAGCATCGGACTGTCTTTTCGCCACCAGTTACTTCCACAACTGAGCGTCCTTTCGGCTTTGGCCCAGCCGCTTCATTCATTCTGGCGCTACTCGTACTAGCCGTCTGCTCATCCCCAGTAGCATATTGGACACCTTCTGACCTGAGGGGCTCATCTTCCGGCGTCATATCGTTATGCCTATTAGAACTGTCCATAGAGTTTTCATGGCAAAGATACTGGAGTGGTTTGCCATTTCCTTCTCCAGTGGATCACCTTTTGTCAGAGCTCTCCGCTATGACCTGTCCGTCTTGGGTGGCCCTGCACGGCATAGCTCATAGCTTCACTGAGCTACACAAGCCCCCTTGCCACAACAAGGCAGCGATCCTTGAAGGGGGTTGTTGCTCCATATAGAGCAAATTTTTAATCAAGAACCCCCCCCCCCCGTTATATACCTTAGAAAGGCATATAAAGTCAGGGATTTAACCACACAGCTTAGGTCAGGTTTTCCATTCAAGCCCACTTTTACAACTAAGAAGACAACATGCACTGCTCAAGACAGGGAGCTGTGATCTAGCTTCTCCCTCTTTCTTAACCTTCTTATTTTCCCCTCATCGTGCCCCACATTCCCCTTGTTCTTTCTTCTCATTGTTCTGACGCAAATTCTGTTTCCTGCTATGGATCCTCCCTTTGTAGATATTAGAAGAATTTTATATTGACTTGTCAAATATTTTATTACTGCCTTTTAAATTTCCTTCATAGAATCATAGAATCATAGAGTTGGAAGGGGCCATACAGGCCATCTAGTCCAACCCCCTGCTCAACGCAGGATCAGCCCTAGGCATCCTAAAGCATCCAAGAAAAGTGTGTATCCAACCTTTGCTTGAAGACTGCCAGTGAGGGGGAGCTCACCACCTCCTTAGGCAGCCTATTCCACTGCTGAACTACTCGGACTGTGAACATTTTTTTCCTGATATCTAGCCTATATCGTTGTACTTGAAGTTTAAACCCATGACTGCGTGTCCTCTCCTCTGCAGTCAACAGAAACAGCATCCTGCCCTCCTCCAAGTGACAACCTTTCAAATACGTAAAGAGGGCTATCATGTCCCCTCTCAACCTCCGTTTCTCCAGGCTGAACATTCCCAAGTCTCTCAGCCTATCTTCATAGGGCTTGGTCCCTTGGCCCCAGATCATCTTCATCATTCTCCTCTGTACCCTTTCAATTTTATCTACGTCCTTCTTGAAGTGAGGCCTCCAGAACTGCACACAGTACTCCAGGTGTGGTCTGACCAGTGCCGTATACAATGGGCGTATGACATATTGTGAGTTTGATGTGATGCCCCTGTTGATACAGCCCAAAATGGCATTTGCCTTTTTTACCGCTGCATCACACATGCCTGCTCATGTTTAGTTTACAATCCACAAGTACCCCAAGGTCTCGTTCACACACAGTGTTACCTAGACGCATATCCCCCATCCAGTAGGCATGCTTTTCATTTTTCTGACCCAGATGCAGAACTTTACATTTATCTTTATTAAATTGCATCTTGTTCTCATTTGCCCATTTTTCCATTGTGTTCAGATCTCGTTGAACTCTGTCTCTTATCTTCCGGAGTATTTGCCAGTCCTCCCAATTTGGTGTCATCTGCAAACTTGATGAGTAGTCCCTCCACCCCCTTATCTAGATCATTAATAAATATGTTAAAAAGTACCGGGCCGAGCACCGAGCCCTGAGGTACCCCGCTACTCACCTCTCTCCAGTCTGATGAAACACCATTGATAACAGCTCTTTGAGTAAGGTTCTCTAACCCAGTGTTCCCCAACCTTTCTGAGGTTGGGGACCGGCAGGGCATCAGGGCGTGGCCCGTGGCCCGCACGGGCCACGCCCACGCATCGGGCCGCGCCCGCGGGCCATGCCCGCGCATCAGGCCGCGCCCACACATCGGGCCACACTCGCGGGCTGCGCCTGCGGGCTGCACCCACACATCGGGCCACACCCGCGGGCCGCGCCCGCGCATCGGGCCGCGGCCGCATGTGCGCGGCCGGCCCTGATTCCCTCTCCCCGCCCTCCCGCAGTAAGAAGCTTCCCGGGCCGCAAGCTTGCGGCCCAGGAAGTTTTTTACTGCAGGGGGGGAGATGGAGCCGCGGCCCGGCGCCATGGCCTTCGCGGCCCGGCACCGGGCCGCGGCCCGCAGGTTGGGGACCGCTGCTCAAACCAATACCCTATCCACTTAACTATCTGAAAATCCAGATTGCAGTCAATTTATACATCAGAACATCATGGGGAACCTTGTCAAAAGCTTTACTAAATCCAAGTAAACTACATCAACCGAATTTCCCCGATCCAGCAAACCTGTTACTTGATCAAAAAAGGAAACCAGGTTGGTCTGGCAGGACCTGTTGGAGACAAATCCATGCTGACTTCCTTGGATCACCAAATTGTCCTTCAGATGTTTGCAGATTGCTCCCTTTAATATCTGCTCCATTATCTTCCCCACAACAGAGGTCAGACTCACTGGTCTGTAGTTTCCCGGGTCATCCTTCCTCCCTTTTTTGAAGATCGGAATAACGTTTGCTCTCTTCCAGTCCTCCAGGACATCTCCAGTCCTTAAAGAGGTTCCGAAGATGATGGACAAGGGCTGTGCAAGTTCTCTGGAAAGTTCTTTGAGCACTCTCGGGACCAGTAGATTTGAACTCATCCAGTGCAGCTTAATGCCTCTCGACAACCTCTCTATCCATGTTAACCTGCCACTCAGACACTATCTTTTGGCTACTGCCATCTCTAGATGTGCCTAAACACTTTGACCTGTGGGAAAAAACAGATGTAAAATAGGCACTAAGCCTTTCTGCTTTTTCTGCATCCTCCGTTAGAGTTTGTCCATCCGCACCCAACAGTGGGCTAATTGCCTCCTTTACTTTAAAGGCCCACCTTTACGTTTGCTCCTCACATAACTGAAAAATCTTTTCTTGTTACAATGGGCTTCCCTGGCCAATCTTAGCTCACTCTCAACTTTGGCCTTTCTGATGATTGATCTACAGTGCCTAGTAACCTGTAGGTACTCTTCTTTAGAGCTCTGTCCTTCCCTCCATTTCCTGAACATTTTCCTTTTCTTTCTTAGTTCCTCTTGAAGTTCTCTGTTCATCCAAATAGGCTTCTTAGAGCTCCTGCAGTGTTTTCGTCTTTCTGGGATAGTCATTGATTGAGCATGCAATAGCTCTTGTTTGAGTAGCGCCCACCCTTCACATGCTCCCTTCCCTTCCAGCATTCTCGTCCATGGTATGACACTCATCATGTCTCTGAGTTTATTAAAGTTTGTCCTACGAAAATCCAACATCCGCGTCTGGCTACAAGTTTCCTTGGCTCCCCATCTCAAAAGGAATTCTATGAGGACATGGTCACTTCCCCTTAGAGTCCCCACCTCCTTCACCTCATCCACCAACTCTTGCCAGTATTAAGTCCAGTATGGCTGAACCTCTTGTGGGTTCATCTACCATATGATAAATGAAATTGTCAGCCAGGCAGGTCAGAAAGTTGCATGACTGAGGATGCTTCGCAGAGTTTGTTTCCCAGCACACATCTGGGAAATTGAAGTCACCCATGATGACAAGGTCCTGCCGCTTGGATATTTTCTCAAGCTGCTCACAAAGTGCAGCATCCACATCCTCTCGTTGGTCAGGCGGTCGGTAGCAGACACCAACCACCACACTTCAGTCTAGTTAACAGTGGCTTCATTCTTTTATGGGGAAGAATGGGAAATACTACATAAGTCTGCAAAAATCCAATCAGTGGTGCATATGTGAATAACCCATGTATGTACCTCCCCCTATTCCCTGAGTAGCAGATGACTCCTCCTCAACATACTAGGCTGCTCAAACCATCCTGTGACCTGCCCTGAACCCTCTGTTTGTTTTAGATTTGTCTCACATAATAATACACAAATAGCATTTCTAGTAGCCACTAAACAACTTTTCCAGATTTCCATTTATTACTAGGACATTTAAGTCCCTCCATTGTCAGTTCCATTTTTCAGAGACACATAAGTATCCTCACACAAACAAATTTAACACAAGGGAGTCTGCAGTTTTACTATAATCTTTGCCATGTCATAGACACAGTTCTGTTTTATGTTGATGATATATATCTGCATTGATCACTGTCTCTTATGCTTCATTATCTCTGTGTGCTCAAGCTAACCATTGAACACTTCAGTTTCTTTGTAATGCTCTGCTCCCCCCTCCCACACACACACTGACATAATACACAGGCTAGACTTTCATTTCTGTACCTTCCTCCTCATATATAAGGCATAGCAAACCTTGTATTGCCTTTCTACACCTTCGGCACCGTGCAGTACAATCTCAATATCCTGCGGTATTGACTTGCAGTCGGGCTGTTTGGGTAGGAAGGAAGACACTGACACTCTGCTGGGTGCAAAATTTGGCCACAGCTTTATTGCAGAACAGAAGTTGGCCCCCAGCCTGCCACGGAGGGAAGGAGCCTGTACTCACGGCACCTGCTGCAATGGCTGTCCACCACAGTAACAGAGAGCGACCGCTTCCTTGCCTGGGAAAACGGGTCTCCCCTGTTGCTGGGCTCAACACACGAGGTGTTCCAACCAAATATGCCAGTGAAGCACAGACCTCTCCTGGCCCATGCCAGGCCACCTGGCCCTGCGAGCTTCTAGACTTCCCATCCGGATTGGCCTCACTCGCCCCCAGGCTGCCTCCTTAAGGAGGCCCCATATCTAAGGAGTTCAATCCCCCTGATTTCACTCCCCCAAAACAGGCTCCTTAACCGTGCCTAAGCTGCCCATAAAATCTGTGACAAAATATTCAACATATAAACAGAAATAACAAACTCCATCAACATAACCAGAACCATAACATAACAGCAGAGAGGAAGTGTACTCATAAGAGCAGGAAGTCTCCAAAAAGCCAATCAGTACACGGAAAGATATTATTTGGAAAACATCAGGAAGTTCTTAAGATAACTATGCTAAATACATATCTCCTCCAATGCCCCCTGTAAGACATTCTTCATATTTTTCTGAATCATGCACATTACAGATCTTGTGTAAGCCAACATTTTTAAGAAAGGCTTCTCAGAGCTGGGAAGCTAAGCATGGTTGCTGTTTGGATGGGACACCACCTAGGAAGACTTTGCAGAATATGGTAATGGCAAACCCCCTCATCTGCCTTGAAAGTCCCTTGCTGTGGTTTCCATAAGTTGGTTGTGACTTAATGGCACATATATATAGAAGAGAGGCAGAATTAAGGTTTCTAGAGGAAGCTGTTTGCCATGTCCTGAACATTTTGTTCTTACTTTGATCTCAGTATAGATACTTTAAGACCTTCCCTGATGTTCTCATAGTTCTTGCCAATTATAGAATTTTGCCCCAGGATGGATTTCCGTCTGTCAACAACTTACAAGTTCCTTCCACAAACAAACTTATCTTTCTACATATACATGATGTTCCAAAGTGACCCATATTGAGTTCGTTTTCTGAGCTTAGCTGCTTAACCAGGTATAGGCTCTGAGTCATAATGTTCTTTTAAGATTAGCTAAACTTTCATCTCCTGGCTTCTAGGTCTCTCATAAACTTTTTGTGAAGGCAAAATAATGTCATTAATGTTTTCTGCTAAAGCTCTTTTATTGATCATTTATTTATTTTTCAATTTATATGCTACACTTCCCCAAGGGCTCAGGGCAGCTCATAACATCAACAATAAAACCATAATTTAACATTTAAAACAATCCTATTCACACATTAAAACCAATACAAAATTATCCATCTTCTCTCCAGTGTGTGTGTGTGTGGGGGGGGGGCAGTGCAGTATTAAGAATTTCTGGATGGTATGTAGATATTTGTTGACTTGTCCTGGCAGGCCAGTTATTGATGGTGTTTTCTTTATAGGTCTCAACCATAGCCTGGTGGAATAACTCAGGGCCATTCCGCACTCGTTCAAAATTGCACAATGGTTGCAAATTGAAATCGCTACTGTTTTGCTGTTACGCACAACGTTGTTGACAATCTGCAACACTCCTGAAACTGATCCGCAAAAAGCGCTTCGTTGTAGCGCTTTCAGGGAAATCCCAAAAAGTGGATTCACCCTCCGGAAAGCGCTACACTCTTGCAACCAATCTGCAACACTAGCGGGAAAGTTCTGTGCATTACCATTGTTGCGGTTTTTGCAAAGTCCCTCCCCCTAGCTCTCTCCTCTGATCTTCCGGCGAAGCGATCCCCATTTTTTTCTCTCGGAGCGAGTGGAGATCAACGCACCGGCGAGCTTTCGTTTACCCAGTGAGGCTTCCCTGGCTGCAGTCCCTCCCCAGAGCTGTTTTAAGTCACCAAGCACGAAGCAACGCACAACCCCATTTGCTGGTTTATTTTCCCTTTATTTTTCACTTATTTTCGGCTGACAATCATGCCCATGCGAGGGGGGGGTTATTTTTTTTTCCACTTGGGGGGAGCGTGGCAAAGATGAAGCGGCAGCTCAAACACCACCTGCTAGCTAGATGGGTCTCTCCCTTGTAACGAATCAACGCAGATTCGTTGCAATGTGTTTTTTTTTAACCTTCCTTAAAGGGAAAGGGGCTTTTTGGGAGCATGATAACAGCTGCCCATTGGCTGCTTGATGGCCAGGGGTGGGACAAAGCTCGGCAATATTGCTTCCTGGCTTGCGATTTTTGCCGAGACCAGAAACCTGTGGGAAACGATAGAAACGCAACTGGATTCCACTACAAAGCCAGGTATGCATAACGACGAATTCCACTATTTAAAATGGCGTTTTTTCGTTCCGCAACCAATTTGCTGCATAGATCCTGGTATGGAATGGCCCTCAGTCTTACAGGCCTTGCGGAACTGTTTCAGGTCCCCTAGGAACTTGATCTCATTTAGAGCATTCCAGCCAGCCAGTGCCAGGGCTGAAAAGGCCCTGGCTCTGGCTGAGGCCAATTTTACTGCATCAAGCTCTTCAATTTTTTTCATAGGTTAGTGTGGTTTCCTCTTCCATAGAAAGAGGAAGAGGAAGACCACTTCCATAGAAAATCACCTTTTTCTATACAACACACTTACTAGCTATTTATTGCTGGAATAAGATGATAATGGAAGCCTACAAGTCAAATTTTGATTGATACCGTAAGATTACTTTAAATTCAATTATCAATCTCGTAATCAGATAAGATTATTAATCTCATAATCACATTTCTATAGGTGCCTAGTCTGCCCTTTGGGAGATGGGGGTGAGTAGGAAAGAGGCAGACCATCCCTTGTGGTCTTCCCAGAACAGCCTGGCCTTTGGGAGATGTGGGGGTGGGTGAGAAAGAGGCATCCTTCTCCCTGTACACTTCCCCACCCAGCCTGGCCTTTGGTAGATGTGGAAGAAAGGGTGGGAAGAAGGCAGTCACCTGCAGCTTTCCCTGCCTGGCCCAGCCTTTGGGAAATGGGGGGATAGAGAAGGTGGCAGCCCCCCCCTGCAGCCTTCCTGGCCCATCCATTGAAAGATTTGCCGGCAGGAAGGTGGCCACCCACCCCATCACAGCCTGCCTAGCCAGGCCTTTGGAAGAAGTGAAGTCTGATGGGAAGGTGTGGAAAGTAGTGACCTGTGTAGACATTGTTGTATAGGGTGAGGTAGAAGGGACAGTGTCCCTCCAAGGCAGCTGTTTTCTCCAGGAGAACTGATGCCTTCCTTCCCACCCCTTCTTTCTTTTCCCTTTCTCTTTCTCTCTTTCTCTGTCTCCTTCTTTCGCTTTCATTCTATCTTTCTCTCTTTCATCTTCCTGAAGTTTTCTAGGCCCCTACCTAGAAGTTGGCAACCCAGCTGGCTGCATATGGAGGAGGAGTCAAGAATCAAACCCAGCTCCTGAGAGTAGGGTCTGATACTCTTTATCCACATCACCACACTGGATCTCAAGTTCAAATGGATATTGGTTGGGGGGGGCAGAACCCAGGAAGATCACAGTACAGGTGTATATGCTAGTGCCCATTATATTCCTGAGTGCAAAGGGCTTTGTTTCTAGTAGGAATACAGAAAACAACTCTGTTAGAATAAGGGGCCATCTAACCCTGGGTTGTTTTTTCCCTTCATTGTAGCAACCAGGTGCATCTGGGAAGCCCATTCAGTAGCCTAATTGCAGTTATTGATATGCAAGAACAAGGGCCATTCCACATGACTTAAATGTAGCCAAAGTCTTACCTTTCATAAATGCTATTAATTCAACATTCCACATGATGCCATAAGCAAACCAGAAAACTCCCACCAAACTCCAGCAACAATCGGAATTTTATAGCGCTTAGGGGGGAATCCAGAAAAGTAGATTCCCCCTGAAAAAAACGCTACACTTCTGAGCACAAGCTGCAACACATCAGCAAAAGACATGTGCATTCTCAAAATATTGCTAGAAAGAATGTCCCTCCCTCGCTTTCGCCCCTGAGCTTCTGGAGACGCGATTGCCATTTTTTCCCCTTAAACCGGAGAAAGCAATGAATAAGCGAGGTTTCACCGGCTGAAGTCCCTCCACTGAAGTACTTCACAGTAAAACAAAGCTTCTTTCTGCAAGTGTCTTTAAAGTTTCCAAGCACAATACAGCCCCCCTGTTTGACACTGCCCCTAATTTTGGCCACAAATTGCACTCATGGGGGGGGCTGTATTTTTTTAAAAATTTTTTTAATTGAAGAGCATGGAAACGATTAAGTGCCAGCTCCTAAGCCAGCAAAAAGGTCTTTCTGAGACAGTGATTGAACAAATATTCGTTGCGACTGGTGTGTTTGGGTTTTTAAAAAACAGTTATTAAAGTAAAAGGGGCTTTTTGGGAGCATAAACACAACAGTTCATTGGCTGTTCTGTTTGATTGATGGCTAGGGGCGGGAAGAAGCGCAGAAAAATATTGCTTTCTTTGTTGCGATTCCAGCGAGACCGGAAACCTGTAGAGAATGAACAGACCGCTACTAGGACTTCAATATTCCACTAGAATTGAAGGTATGTGGAATGACAAAATTCCACTATTAAATATAGTGTTTATACATACTGTAAACATTTAGCAACATTGGTCATTGTGCGGAATGGCCCCAAGTGTTCAGAATTTCCCCTTAGGATGAAATGTACTTGATTTGGAGGCTTAGTGGTAATAAACCCCCCACAATGATTTTTTAAAGCTTCTCTCCCTCTGTCAGAAAGAGATAAATCAATTGTTCCCGAGCCTCATCAAGTACGAACCATCAAAGTTCCAAAAATACTAATGGGCTTTCTGACCAGAGCCAATGAAATTATCAGCTCACACATAGGGAATCTTTCACCTCTAAGGGACACAGAGATAAATTATACCCTTCTGGAGGTTTCAGAAAAGATTCTTTGACCCATAAGGGAGTGGGGGAAAGGAGATAATAAAAGCCCTTGGTCCACTCTGGAGGAAGGAGCTCTTGCACTCAAGCTCCATCATGAGGACCATTATTGGCATGTGTAGACTCTTGTGGCGCAGAGTGGTAAAGCAGCAGAAATGTTGTCTGAAAGTTCTGCCCATGAGGCTGGGAGTTCAATCCCAGCAGCGGGCTCAAGGTTGACTCAGCCTTCCATCCTTCCGAGGTTGGTAAAATGAGTACCCAACTTGCTGGGGGATAAACGGTAATGACTGGGGAAGGCACCGGCAAACCACCCCATATTGAGTCTGCCATGAAAACGCTAGAGGGCGTCATCCCAAGTGTCGGACATGACCCAGTGCTTGCACAGGGGATACCTTTAACTTTTTAGCAGCAGACAAAAGGCTGGCTGCATGAACAAAGACAACAACATAAAAGGAAACTTTTGAACTCTGTAACTTCTGAAGTAAAGAGCCTGCCTTTGAATAGCAAAATCTATGGCATATACAGAATGAGGTGCAGAGGAATTGTGATGTTGTTGGGTTTTTTTTGTTTCTGTTTTTGTTTTGGGACAGTCTTGGGTATTTTTCCAGAACAATACCTACAGACCTTTGGCAACATTATGACAGTATACACCACAGATATTAGACACCAACAATTCATATTTTTCTGTCACACTGTCTAAGATTGCAAGACCTTTTCCTGCTCAATTTGTGGCATGCAGAAATTCCCAAAACGTTACCTTTGATGTTCACTGATTTGGAATGTATATCATTATAGTGGCAAATTGTCCCTCGGTGGAAACCTAGTGCCATTCCGCACAACTTATATGTAGCAGAAGTCTTACCTTTGGTAAATGTTACTAATTCAATGTTCCGCATGACGTCATACACAATCTGCAACATTCCTGCAACACTCCCGCAAAAATCGCTTTGTTGTAGCACTTTTTGGGAAATCCAGAAATGTAGATTCCCCTTTAAAAAAACACTAGACTCTTGAGAACAACCTGCAACACATCTGAAAAAGACATGTGTGTTCTCAATGTAGTGGTAGAAAAAATGTCCCTCCCTCGCTCTCGCCCCCGAGCTTCCGGAGATGCAATCGCCGTTTTTTCCACTTAGACCGGTGAAAGCAACAAACGAGCGAGGCTTCCCCAGCTAAAGTCCGTCCACAGAAGTGCTTAACAGTAAAACAAAGCTCCCTACTGCAAGTGTCTTTAAAGTTCCCAAGCACAATACAGTCCCCTGTTCGACACTGGCCGTAATTTCGGCCACAAATCGCGCCTATGGGGGGGGGGGATTTTGTTTTTACTTGACAAGCATGTAAACGATTAAGCACCAGCTCCTATGCCAGCAAAAAAGGTCTTTCTGAGACAATGAATGAATGAATATTCATTGCAACTGGGTTTAAAAAAATAGTTTTTAAAGGGAAAGAGGCTTTACGGGAGCACGAACACAACAGTTCATTGCTGTTCTGTTTCATTGATGGCCAGGGGCGGGAAGAAGCATGGGAAAATATCGCTTCCTTTGTTGCGATTCCAGTGAGACCGGAAACATGTGGGGAATGAATACAACGCTACTGGGACTTCAATATTCCACTAGAATCAAAGGTATGCGTAATGACGAAATTTCACTATTAAATATAGCATTTCTGCATACTGCAAACATTTAGCAACATTGGTCCTTGTGCGGAAAGCCCCCTAGCATTGATCACCATAAAAATAATAAGGTTGCCATTTACCACTTTACTATGGTGTGAACTTTACAATGTGAGGGAAAAAATTATTTCACAGTAGATGCCTTGGCATCTGCCCACCCTGCCCACTGCTAATGCCAGCGCTGCATAGTAATTTGGGGTGGAGCACGACAAGACAGCAGATACTTCATCCCAATATTATGCTTCCTTTAACCTTTCAGTATCATAAAATTAATTCTGCTTGTGAGCTATTAAAAACTGACAAACACTGTTAACTTGCAAATATAGAGCAATTTTATTTCAAATAAATTGAAATTAAAACTCATTTTATATCTCCAACAAATATTACATACAAATCAAAGCATATCAAACACTGGAAATCAACACAGATGAAACATGCCCACATATTAACTGTGAAATACTATTCCATATTTGTTCTTCCCCAAAATTCCACATAGTCACCACAGATACCTGAAATGTGCCACTTGCAAACATAATAAGAATATAATATCTATCACATGTTTAATTACTGCATGTCCTCTACAGCACTTAAATCTAATTATACAACAAGATCCAATAAACAGAGGACACACAGAAAAACCATTCAAATCATTAGAGTAGTTGGGAATAACAACCTAATTTTGTTCATAATCTTTTAAAATCCCTATCTTTGACAATTAGGTTGATTCATGCAGTAACCTATGTGGCTTGAATTTTGGTTGAATTTCTTGGAAGAAACCAATCAGTGTCAGAAACAGATTCGATAGCTGCAATTTGAGATCCTGTTCAGGAAGTGCTAAAGGTAATTAATTCGGTAGCTTGGTTATGCTGGTGACCTACTGATATCAGTGCATCTGGTCATCATTTTTCCTAACCAATTTTCTGCCCAGGAGAAATCCAGCTAAAACAAAGACCATGACTCCCAAGCTAATGGCAGTAACAGTAACTGGCGAGATGACTTCAACTGCTGTGTTAATGGTACGCTTTTTCCGTTCTGTAAATTAAAAGACAGGAAGGAATGATTTGTTAGAATTTACACATGCGCTTGTTTGGCATTGTAGCCGCTATGTAGATCACTAGGTCAAGGATGATATCATGCTGATATATTCATTATTTAATAAATTATTATACAGGGATGATTGACAGATGAATAATCCCCTTCAAATCAACACCCTGAAATCTCTCTCTTTCCCCATCATTGCAGAATGTTTTTAGAAGGAAGCAATCCATACATTCATCTAAAAGCCATCAAATGATGAGTACGCATGTGTTAATTCTCCCTGTCATCTCAGTACACAAGTTACTGAATTACTAGAATGCAGAGCAATTTGTTCCAATTGATATTTTATCATAGTGCCTCCATAAACACCCCCAGGATCTGCAAACATAGATTACCCACAGAATTACCTGAGTGATAACACTCTTGTTATGGCTCCAAAGAAGGTGGTGAGAGAGCTAATTGTAATGACTCTTAATTAGAGATTTCCTTATGGATCTAAGAGTGCCACTGTAAGCAGAGTTACACTTTTCTATGCTTATTATATTCAGTGGGATTAAAGGGGCATGACTCTGTTTAGGATAGCACTGGAAGCACCCCAAGATCACCTTCAAGAAATTGAAGTTGTTAAGCCAGGTACAGATAATGCATGTATAAAAGGACTGTAACATGAAACTTTAGTGACTTTTGCAGACAGATAATCTAGATGGGACTATATGAATACCTCTGTTGTATGATGAACTCCTGTATTATTACCCTTTTATTGACCAAAATGCATACAGCAGCATGTAATTTTATAACAAAATGTGAGTAATTATCTTGGATGTTTTGGGACTGCTCTTGAATATATTTTGGGGACCACTGCTAAAGAGAGGGAATCACAAGAAAAATTTACCATGTTTTTTGTTTTCTTTCCAGAGCTGGAAAGGTCCCATAACAAAACCCACATAATCATGGAGTACTCTCGCTGTCCTAATTTTTCTGGGTAAGCATCCCTTATAGCATCTGGATGAGTGATCAGATACTGTGCATACTGGTAGGTAGCATCTCAAGTAAAATGCATTGTGTTTTGTAAAATACTTAGAGGTATTGAATTTCCAGCGAATAACATTTTTCCTTGGTAAAGGCAGTTCCTTATACGTAGAGTCTTGTACACATCTGGAAAAAAATGGGTGTCTCAGAATAGTTCAACTAATCACATACAGTAAACAAGGTAATGGACCTTTGGGTCAGTATACTAGCAAGAACAATTATTAAAGGAAAAATTCTACTCTTCTTCCCCTTAGTTCATTTATGCATACATGGGATCCTAGATACATGTATTATACAAGAATCAGACATCTATATAGCAATCTCAGCTCCCTCCACCCATTTGTATGTATGCCAACAAACTCTTAATGGAATAGTGACTGATTCTGAATGTCAAATATTCTGCTCCTGCCCTATGCTAGTAAGAGTAGATATTTAAATAAGTGTGCCTCTGGATCAATTCAGAGTTTTTATTTATCCTCCTATCTAAGCTAAGCAATGGATAATAAGCAGAAGCAGCAGCATTCAGCAAATAATGCTGTTGCTTCTCCTGCCATGCAATCTTTATTTTCTAATGCATAGTCAGTTATATTGTGGGGCAAAGCAGGATTTTATTGTTGTTTCTCTGGATATTAGAATTGAGATTGGTTAAATAAGCCTGCTTAGTTATGCCCTAAAGTCAACAGTTTGACAAAGATAAGGTGGGTTTATCTGGTTAGGTAGGGATGATTGGCAAGCACCCTGAGAAATCAAATGTGATGGAGGGTATATCTGGAACACCACATCATTGGCTGTGGGGCAGGTTGTGGCTGGGAAGAAGCACTGTTGGTGCTGAGCATCATATTTTCTGAACATGATAAAGGCTGTGTTACCACCGCTTGGCATCTGTTAGCACATTGTGTATAGCCAATGCTGGTCAAGTTTGGGTTTGTGTTTAAGGGTGGGTCTGCCCAGCAAAGTTAGCCATGGCCAAGCTGCCTAGCACATTTTAAAATGTTAGCAGTTAGCATATTTAAAATTGTGATGTAGATCAGTTTAATAAATAAACTAGCTAAATCCAAGTTGCCTTGCATCCTTATTTGAAGGGCACCTTGGGCAAGTGATGTAATAAAGTAACCAAGCTCCATATTTATTTGACGTTTTGTGAGCTGGTCCTTTTCATAGGTGTACAATGCACAAGGAAAGAATACATTGTTCACTGCTTGGCTACGTGAAGCAGAAAGACAGCAAAACATCCCCCCCCCCCCATTTTACTCATGTAAAATATACTCACCCATTCCTGATCAAGTCATAAGTCAAAGTTTCAAAGTCATTGATGTCTGGAGATATCACACAAGTGTCCATAAATAGTACCAACTTTGGATCAGGATTGTGGAGAGAAGCTTGAAAGAATACATCCTGATTTTCACGAATGAAGTAGTGATTATAAATTGGCTTTTTAAAATAAAACGACTCATATAATGAAATGTTCATCCTGTATTTCCCAAACTGTTTTATAGTGCTATAATTTTTGTCAATAAGATGGCGTCCTGGAAGTTTGTTTTCATTCACTTTACATGTAACGCGGAATATAAATATCACTTTCTTGCTGAAACCAGAGATAGATGTCTTGATTACATTGGAATATTCTGTAGTGCCAGAACTTGTCTGCTAAAGAACAGAAAACAATGATACTATATCAATATCATATATAAATTATTTCATAGGAGCACAGTATACTTCCCCAGGAGCACAGTATACTTGACCATTTAATGATTTTTCAGAATTATAGTTATTTCAAAGGGTCTTACATAGTTCAATTATTTCTTTAGCCTAAATATCCCAATATATTTTAAGATGTATGATTGTCGCCACCAGAAGAAAAGCAACTGAAAGTACAAACATGATTACACACAGATGTGTACTTCTGAAAATGTTTTAGTTTAAGTTATGTTGATATTACAGTTCATGATGCCTGGGATTCCTGTCTATGTTTGAAGGACGTTTTGCGACTATTGTTGATTGCTGTCTCTATACAAGACAAGTAAGGCTCCTTAAACTGCAATGTAGTGAACTTTTATAGTTCCATTCAGATTTAGTGTATTTATCGTCGTAAGAGGGCAGAACAGCATTTTTGTGTACTTGGTATTTGTGTTCTGAAGAACAATCCCTTGAGCCAAGACAATGTCTAGATTCCTGTCTTTGTGATTTGTTGTGATTGCTTGTTCCTTAATCATTGAAATCCTTGAAGTCTATTCAAATGTGAATTTGTCATTCCGCAGTCAATCTTTGAACTGTATGTGTTGCCTATTTTAATCACTCTTAATATATTCAGTGTTTGCTGTGAGCCATCTAAAATGGGGACAGGAAATCAGAAGTCAGTGTCAGGAACTCATACTTCCTCCTCATACCCATCATGAACAAATAATTTCTTAACTCACCAGATTAGAAGCCACTGCTCTTAACCATTAGATCATGCTGGCTCTTGCCTTGTGAGTAAAATAAATACTTTCCCCATCCATATAGGATGGAACCAGAACATACATACATTTGTTGTTGTTAGGTACGAAGTCGTGTCCGACCCATTGCGACCCCATGGACAATGATCCTCCAGGCCTTCCTGTCCTCTACCATTCCCCGGAGTCCATTTAAGTCTGCACCTACTGCTTCAGTTTGGTGTAGTGGTTAGGAGTTCAAAAGCCTCAATTCTTTGACACTCGGCCTTCCTTATGGTCCAACTTTCACAGCCATACATTGCAACTGGGAATACCATAGCCTTGACTAAATGCATTTCTGTTGACAGGGGGATGTGTCTGCTTTTTAGGATGCTGTCTAGATTTGCCATAGCTTTCCTCCCCAGGAGCAAGCGTCTTTTAATTTCTTTGCTGCAGTCCCCATCTGCAGTGATCTTAGAGCCCAGGAAAATAAAATCTGTCACTATCTCCAATTCTTCCCCATCTATTTGCCAGGAACTGAGAGGGCCGGATGCCATGATCTTTGTTTTCTTGATGTTGAGTTTCAAGCCAACTTTTGCACTCTCCTCCTTCACCCGCATCAACAGGCTCTTTAGTTCCTCTTCACTTTCTGCCATTAGAGTGGTATCATCTGCATATCTGAGGTTGTTGATATTTCTCCCTGCAATCTTGATCCCAATTTGTGACTCCTCTAATCCCGCCTTTCTCATGATGTGCTCCGCATACAAGTTAAATAGGCAAGGCGACAGTATACAGCCTTGCCGAACTACTTTCTCAATTTTGAACCAATCAGTGATTCCATGCTCGGTTCTCACTGTTGCTTCTTGACCTGCATATAGGTTTCTCAAGAGACAAATAAGATGCTCTGGTATTCCCATCTCTTTAAGAACTTGCCACAATCTGTTGTGCTTCACACAATCAAAGTCTTTAGCATAGTCAATGAAGCAGAAGTAGATGTTCTTCTGGAACTCCCTAGCTTTCTCCATGATCCAGCGTATGTTGGCAATTTGATCTCTAGTTCCTCTGCCTCTTCGAAATCCATCCATCCATCCATCCATCCATCCATCCATCCATCCATCCATCCATCCATCCATCCATCCATCCATCCATACATACATACATACATACATACATACATACATACATACATACATACATACATACATACATACATACATATTTTAAAAACATAATATTTTCCCATCACCATTTTTCTTACTTGTTTTCTTGTGCCACAATGATCAAGTGGTATCTTGCAGCAAACATAGCTTTGACGAGGTTTACATCTACAGAAATGATCATTCAGATGCACATCCCATTCATTGTAGCCCAAAGCCTGGAGGTTGTGTTTGCTGATATGTGCATGCATGTATCTTCCAGAACATGAGAGCTCTGATTGATGAAAAGAAGCAAGCAACAGTGTCAAGCAACTAAACATGAATGTAATTTTAGTTCCTGACTCTGTTCATGGTCTAGTGTGCTAAGTATCCCTATCATTTCTCTCCCCCTCTGGAGTGGCAGTACTCTATTCCCTATCTGTCATATCTGTTGTCCTTTTCTCACACCCAAATGCTGGAAATACTATTGAGTTGCGCTTTCAAGCAATAGGTGAGTTAGGTAATTTTTTTTTACGATGCCTAACAATAGTAAAACACAGTGGGAAAATATATCTTAACACACATCTACTGTAAAGGGGAGTGGAAGTGTTAAGTCAAGAGGAAGAAAGAGTAGCCATCACTTCTGATGCCCAGAAAAAAAGAAAAGAAGAAGGTAACCTGAAAAAAAAAACTACCACAGCCACCAAACAGGGGGAGGAGAAGGGAGTGGCCCATGCACAAGCAGCTGCTCTTGGATAAAGGAGGTAGGAAAGACTGAGGTAAGCAAATGTAAGATGAGAGCACACTCAATTATCAAAGCCCTTCCCCCAAATGTGCTTCTCTATTGCTTTGTAAAATTTATTCACCCAATATGAATAGAGTCTAGTTCATCCATCACGATAACACTGACAACCCAATATATTTTAACAATTGGGGTTGAAAATCTAGATTACACTCCCATTTTCCTAGCTAAAAATCCAGTATAGTACATAATGAAGTATTTTCTGCGTGACAAAGGAATCCAAAGCTACCTCCAAGGGAAGCTTTCTCTCTTTGCTCAATTGTAGGACCTGCTTTATTAGTTAAGACAATAGTAGGCAGGTGTTTCAAGGGGATAAATCAGATTCAGTATTTCTTCTGGATTTGCAGACTTTGCATTCAAGTAACTCAAGCTAGTAAAGTCAGTATGACAATCTTCCCTTCTCACGTATTTTGCTTTGTTAGCCCATCTTGTGGGATAATTTTACTTATGATTTGTATAATTACAGGTACACGACCAGATCCTTTGTTTTTGGTTGTTACAACATAATTAAATCTGATGTCCATGTTATAATCTTCCCATGCATACTTAGCATTAAAAATCCCATATGAAACTTTTATCATAAGAAATTTAGTTATGGATTGTACATATAAAGCTGCATGTAACAAAATGGCTGGACAGCCTCAAGCTCCTTGAGAATTGTTTAGATCCTTTCCAATCTTGTTTGATGGTACCAAAACCATCCAGTTCACCCTACTTGATGACCTGCACACTGAGATGGACAGAGGACTGCAATTCTTTTGATTCGCCTGGATCTCTCTGTGACTTTCAATGCCATCAAACATGGTAACTCCCTGGACTGCCTTTCTGGGCTGGGACTGGAAGGTACTGTTCAGTAGTGCTACTGGTCTTACCTAGAGGATAAATTTCAGAAAATTGTGTGTGTGTGTGTGTGTGTGTGTGAGGGGGGGGGAGGGACTGCAGCTCAGCCCCTTGGCCTTTGGTCTGTGGGATCCTGCAAGGATTATTTAGGTTCTGTTCGGCTTGACAGATTGGATTGTGGTTCTTCCGGGATTACTGAGCTCTGCAATGGAACATGCCGTTTGTCCATATTTGCTTCTTGCAAGCAGAGGTTTTTTTTTCTTTTCAGAAAGCAGTTTCCAGGGTTCCCGCACCCCAGAAAATAATAGAGAGCAACAGGGGGCACTCTCTTCAGGGATCCATAACATTTGACTGCATAGTCCAATTGACTTGAGGGTAATTTAAAGTACAGACACCAGCATCTCTTCTGCAAAATAACTCTGCCAAACACCCAGAAACCTTTTTGGTCCTGGCCTCAGCCTGGTGGAATGAGCTCCACCAGCCCAGTTCCACAGGGCTCGTAAGATGGAGCTGTTCCACCAGGCTTAGGGTCAAAGCCCACAATAACATCCACCAAAACAGTTGGCCTCACTGCTAGGAGGAAGAGGAGAAGTCATAATATCAGCTCCCTGCTAGAGAATTTCCATGTTTGGAAATGTTAGAGGGGTCATTTGTATATTGTAACTATTCTAATTTTAAAAAAAATTGTCTGTGGATTTTACCATTATTACCTGAGCATTTTGGAAGGGTGGGTTAAATATTATCATCATCATCATGAACAACAAACAACAAAAACACTGATGGTATCTTCCCCCCAGCCATTTTGCATAAGGAATAGTGGACCCCCAAATCCAGAAATCCAAAAAACCAAGCAAAAGCCGAAATTCAAATACCATATCAGTATTTGGAATTCGGGGATATCAGAAATATCATTATTTTGAGGGTCCAATATAGCCAAATCCCCCCAAGAACACATTTTTAGACATCCCTTATCTTGACAAGATGGAAGTGCTATTGGTGAATGAATTTTTCAGCTGGTTAGAATATTTCCTGGGCAGAAAAGATCTGGCAACTGTAGTGCATGCTCTGATTACACCTGGATTAGATTGCTGCCATCCAAGTGGGGCTGGTTTTTTGGAGAGTAGAATTTGTGCAGATCTCTGCAGCCAGAATGTTGACTGGGACTGATTGTTTTTGCTAGTTTCAATGGTTTTTATAATTTGGTTTTATTATGTATGTTGTGTTAGCTCCCTTGATGGCCCTTATGAGGTCAGAAAGATAGCATCTAAATTTTGTAAGGTGAAAATAATAAATTAAATAAAAGTGGAAATGGTTTCTATTCTCTTGCAGTATGTTCTCAAGAGAGTATGTTCACATCAGAGAAAGTTTGGGAAGACAAATTCTTCCCAATTTGTCTTCCTCTACCTGTATCTCCCCATGAAAATGCCTTTAGTTGCCTTTAAAGTATTTGTAAGGTAAAAATGGATGGATAGAACCAGAAAAAGGTAAACCTCAAACTACATTTTAATTTTATACACTTTATTACTGGAGAAAAGTGAATTTACCTCTTGAAGGTATTGTGTGTATCTCAAGAGCTGTAAGCATATGAGAAAAGCAAATGTCAATTTTGTCAAACTGGCACTTTATAATGTAAATCAACCACATTCTACATACAAGCCACTTTAAAAATTAAAAATTGGTTAATACAACAGTAACTTGGATGAAAAACGATGTATTGTATTTTAATTTCTTATCTGTTTTACATAATATATTTCTGGTAAGGGCTGGGAGGGGGAGCCTGTCTCATGGCTTAAGTGCCACTCAGCGCTTAACACCCACTCAGGGCAGCTGTCTCACCCCTGAGTGCCTCCTCCAACTGGCTTACCTGTCTGTCCAGCAGCCAGACCATCACCTTCTATCCCTCCACACCTAACTACCCCCTCCTCCTTCCACTTCCCTTTGAGGCTGCAGATTCCTGCCCTGTGAGAACTGCCCCTGCCGGTGAGTTCCCTAACAGCTGCCTATAGCCTTTCCAGGTTCTTGGTGGAGGGAGAGGCCATCCTCAGAGTTCTTCCACCCCATCCCCCAATCTAGCGCCTGTTGTATTCCTGAATGTTTTACTGATGATTTGTTAGCTGCCTTTGTTAGCTCCCATGCTGATAGAATGGTGGCACAAATATCTTAACTAAAGTAAAGGCAAAAATTTAATAGCTGATGATCTAACAAGCATGGGTCAATGTTTTCAGTGGCCCAAAGGCTTTAAAATCTTTATATTTAGTGACACATGCAGTGCATTTATTCGTCACAGAGGCCATATCTAAATTTTCAATTATTTTCATTTGCATGAGATTCAGAGTGATGGAATGTAATAAAAATTGTTTTTCAGGTGGGAAGAATGGTGGTTTTATGCATCTAAGAAAGAGAAAATGTGAATATAGAAATATAGAAAAAATAATTAGATTAAATTGGTGTCATTTAATATGGGGCAATAAACAAACCTATTAGCTCAACTCCAGTGCAAATTGCTGCCCCAGCAGAGAAAGGGATGTGTCCAGGTGGGGGACAGGAACTTGCTAGCACTCTCAGGTGCCCCCCAACAGTGTCAAGCTGTGGTACCCATTGGCTAGTGAGGTCGGAGCCTCATACAGCCTCAGCAGCGGATGGAATAGTTGCGGCTCCAAAGCACTTCCTCCCAAAATCAGTAAATGTTGTTTGGATAACTACAACATGTAGCCCAGAGGGTTTCCTGTTAAATGGATTCCCCCATAAGGGTGTAACCACACCCCCATACAGTGAAGTGTCAAATTCCTGATGGCATGCTTCATTTGAACCTATTATCTTGCCCCCAGAACTTTGGATGTTGATTTTGGGTATGAAGGCTCTGGATTTGAGCCTGGGCTGTCTTTTGTCTTAAAAAAAAAAAAACATCTTCATGGGAAGAGGGTAGGAGAACAGAGCAGATATGTGAACCTTTAATGTTGTCCTCTAACATTTAATACTTAGAAGCCAGAGCAAAGTTGTATTATACTTTTCTCCCCCATTGCTGTGCTGGAAAAGCTGGCCACCCATGTAAAAATAAAAATAGGAATGTTATTCTCATTACCTGCTGATGAAATCTGTGATGAGTCTGTAAATGAAGAATAACTTTACAGTATTATATAATCATCAGTATTCTAGCAAGTGTATGCCATATTAACTTGCTAGCATTGACAATCTACCAGTATCATATACCGTATTTGCCGGCGTATAAGACGACTGGGCATATAAGATGACCCCCCAACATTTCCACTCAGAATATTGAGTTTGTTACATTACATTACAGTACTATGGGCAGCTATGTCTATCCCAACTGAAGTGCACCCGGCGTATAGGACGACCCCCCCCCCACTTGGAGGCATGTTTTTCAGGGGGGGAAAGTAGTCTTATACGCCAGCAAATACTGTATTTATTAAAAATACTTTGTAGTATTACTATTTATACATTTTAAGTCCTTTCACATTTCATTTTCATGCTAAGACCAACAAAGTGTTATGCCTGGTATACATTTTTGTATGCAGGCACACTTCTTCAGATAGCAAAATAAGTATGCATGCACATGAAACCTTATATCAGGCATAAAAGTTTGTTGGTATTAGCAACTGCCTATCTTCTATTCTTCCTATCATATAATACTGATGGGCATATTTAGTTTATAGTCGAACTGTAACCCGAGATTCCATTCACACACACTGCTAACCAAAAGTGTGTCTTCCATAGGGATGTGAACCAAGAAAAAAATCCAGTCCTGTTTTGTCTTGGCCCAAATTATTTGAGTATACACAAATAACCTGAACCCTGCGATTTGGATCAGGGCGAACAGACAAATGGCCATATATTTTGCATTATTGCTGGCTACTCTGGCTGTGGTGGCCCCGATAATTATGCTGAAAAAGTGGAAATGATCTCTGCTGGTACATTCTGTGTGCCACATAAAAATGCTAAAAAGGAGCATCTTGATGGAGATAATACACGATAAATGTTGGGACGCAAAAGTCAAAAGTATTCCCAGATTGAAATTTCAACATGCTACTAGATCAGCATTAATCTATTAACATAGGAATATCTCTACCCCAGCATCCTGTTTCACAGTGGCCAACCAGGGCCAAGAACAGGAATTTTCTGGAGGGACCGAGCCTAGTCCGAAAGTCTCAACACTGACCGACTGATCATCATTGATCTGTACCAGTACTCCAGAATTACCAGTGCTATAGAGAGGTACTCCTATTTGCTTTGGAATTAAAGACCATATCTGCATGAGGAATCTGCCCCTGGACAGTCTTTGAATGTTGGTGGCTTTTAGAGCCCCCTCCACATGATGTTGCTTGAATCCCAAGGAAATTGCCAATACCGGGTTTACAACCCTAAATCTCTCATACCATCGGTGAGCAACTAGTGAGCAATCAGGGGCAAGCTCGTATGGAGGGGGAAAGGTGCAATAGTCTCTGGCATCTGGCCTTCCCTCTCCATTTCCTGATCGGAGTAATTTTTTTAAAATGGTGCAGTCCGTGTTGCAATACAACTGCAAACCTACATCGTCAAAGATGAAATAAAATCTTCTTTAAAGTGTCCATGGTCTTTTGGGGATTAGGCAGGCAAAACATAAGCCCCGGGAAATTAGGTGGGAAAGAGGGGGTGGGGTGGGTTATCGGGCAGCCTTCTCCCAATCATACAAGAGTCTGAGTGCTCTGTTTCTAAGCCAACCATTAATATAAAATGTCTTTTTGAGCTCCTGGGACCATGTTCAGCATCTCAGAAATCCACCCAGACAGAAATAAAGTGTGAAAGAACACGATTCCCAAAAAGGGGGAGGAGGAATGTTGTATCATTCTGGTGTTTCTCCATAGCAATGTGGGAGTGTTGATTTTTTTTAAAATTAAAAATGCATCTGTGTTGTGGCATTACCGCATAGCAATGCAGAAGTGCCTTTGGGGTTGGGGGATAAAGTTTAAGTCCATGGGAGAACTGCAGTGCTGTGATTAGTGGCTTGCTGCGATTGAAAAGCCAAGGAACAGAAGGAGAAGTTCATTTTGCTTTCCCTTGCAGTCTTGTCAGGAGGCAAAAAGCTGAGACGGGGTAGAGGGGAAACATGGGAGGGGTCTCCCCATGAAGATGGCTGCAAACGCAAGATTATCATCCCACGTTTGCAAGCAGGAAGCCACTTGCATTTTACCCCTCTGTGCGGAAATAGTCAAAGTATATACAAGATGTACTAGGGGAGGGGGCTGTGGCTCAGTGTCAGAGCATCTGTTCAGCATGCAGAATGTCCCTGTTTCAGTTCCTGGCATCTCCAGAGAAAGGATCTGGCAGGAGGTGATGGGAGAGCTCTCTGCCTGAGACCTGACCTCCCTGATTAGACTGATGAGCCAAGGATCTGATTCTGTATAAGGCTTCATCTGTGCTTTATTGCACACAGTAGCAGAGACCATCCATTTCAATCATATTTTTTGTGGTGAATGAAAGCTTCTGTGGATCTTCAGCTCACAGTCCTCTGCAAGATCAGGGAACATCTCCTATATCATCTAATTTTGAAATAGCAGAACTTTGTGTCTCTTAGAGCCCAGCTCAGTCCCCTCCCTGATGAACTAAAACTAGGTAAAATAGAGGACTAACATCTTACCTATGTCAAGTTCTGGAGCACTAGCACTTCCTGTTAGAAGGGGGAAATGTTACAGTCACCTTTAACAAGTAATATAGTTGTTATACTTTTATTCCCAATTTCTGTCCTGGAAATATAGTCCACCCATGTAAAAACAAAAACAGAGATGGTATTCTCATTACCTGCAGATGGAGGGCGTAATTCACCTGTCACAGAACAAGATTTTATAGGATTATACAATCAGTAGTATCCCAACTAGTATATCTCATACTAACTTTCTAGGATTGATAATTAACCAACTTCATATTTAAAAAAATATTTTGCAGTATTAATATTTATACATTTACCGTAGGTATTTTTGCATTTTCATTTTTCACACAGTAAAAGAGAACATCTATATCATCTAATTGTGAAATAGTTGAACTTTGTGTCTCACAGAGCTCAGCTCAGTTCCCTGTCAAATGAATGAAAAATTAGACAACATAGAGGACTAAAGTCTTACCTATTTCAAGATCTGCAGCACTAGTGCTATCTGTTAGAAAAAAATGTTACAGTCACCACTAACAATTAATACAGTTGTTATACTTTTGTTCCCAGTTTCTATCCTGGAAATGTAGTCCACCCATTTAAAAACAAAACTAGAGATGATGTTCTCATTACCAGCTGATGAAGGACGTGCTGCATCTGTCAAAGAACAAGATTTCATAGAATTATAGAATCAGTAGTATTCTAGCAAGTATATCATATTAACTTGCTTGGATTGGTCATCAACCAACTTCATATTTTAGAGATTTTAAATTATTAATATTTGTCCATTTAAATAGTTTTGCATTTGCATTTTCTTGCCAACTCAGACCTGAACATAAACTGCAAAATCATGCAAGCAGGCAGCTTTCCAAGCAATGAAGCTGCCACAGAATCAGCGACATGATTCCAAATTTTGGCAGAGGAACAGCAAAGATAGTTTGCAGAGAGAAAGCAGAGAGTTGAATTATGTATTTATGTGTTTGGTTATTTATCTTTAAAGAATTGTGCCACCTTTCAGACTAATCAAGAAGCACAAGGAAACAATTTTAAAAAATAATTTTTATTTCCATAATTTCCCCCCGAGCCTCTTGTGGCGCAGGGTGGTAAGGCAGCAGAAATGCTGTCTGAAGCTGTCTGCCCATGAGGCTGGGAGTTCAATCCCAGCAGCCGGCTCAAGGTTGACTCAGCCTTCCATCCTTCCGAGGTCGGTAAAATGAGTACCCAGCTTGCTGGGGGGTAAACGGTAATGACTGGGGAAGGCACTGGCAAACCACCCCGTATTGAGTCTGCCATGAAAACGCTAGAGGGCGTCAACCCAAGGGTCAGACATGACCCGGTGCTTGCACAGGGGATACCTTTACCTTTAATTTCTCCCCAAAGTAATCTCTAAATGTATCATTGAAGTTCCAACACAATCTAAAGTGACAAAGTTGTTTTGCTTAAATAACAAACTCTTCTTTGTCTTTCTTTTCTTTCCTATTTAGTCCTCTTCTTGTTTCTTGCAAAACAGGCATGTGGTCAGAGCATATGTGAGTGTATGTTGCCAGACCTTTGCTGACTGTGGTGGACCAGATGTGTGATGCACTATAAGTTGGCTTCATGTGCACATGGGTACTTTAAATCTAATGCTACACCATTTGTGAGATAAACTAATCGCTTATTTCACACAGTGGAAGAGAACATCTCCTATATTATCTAATTGTGCAATAGTAGAGAACTTGGTGTCTCTCAAAGCTCAGCTTAATTCCTTGTCAGATGAATGTAAAATTAGGCAACACAGAGGACTAAAGTCTTACCTATTTCAAGATCTGCAGCACTAGTACTACCTGTTAGAAGAAGAAAAAATGTTACAGTCAACTCTAACAATTAATATTATACTTTGGTTCCCAGTTTCTGTCCTGGAAATGTAGTCCCCCCGTGTAAAAACAAAACTAGAGATGATGTTCTCATTACCAGCTGATGAAGGACGTGCTGCACCTGTCAAAGAACAAGATTTTATAGGATTATAGAATCAGTAGCATTATAGCAAGTATATCTCATATTAACTTGGATTGGCCATCAACCAACTTCATATTTTAAGAGATTTTAAAGTATTAATATTTGTACACTTAAGTACTTTTGAATTTGCATTTTCTTGCAAACTCAGACCTGAAATGCAAAATCACGCAAAGGGGCAGATTTCCAAGCAATAACCACAGAATCAGCAACCCGATGGCAAATTTTGGCAGAAGAACAGCAAAAACAGCTTGTAGAGAGGAAGCAGAAACTTTACTTAGGTATTTATATATTTGGTCAATTATCTAAAAGAATTATGCCAACCATTCAAACCAAGGAGCACAAGGAAATAAACAATTAAAAAACACATGTAAAAACAAAACTAGAGATGGTGTTCTCATTACCAGCTGATGAAGGATGTGATCCACCTGTCCAAAAACAAGATGTTATAGCAGTGGTTCTCAACCTTTTCTTCACCATGACCCCAATTTCAGTGCTGAAGCCCAGTGGAGACCCAGCCGGAGGAGCTGCCAGCTAGCGCTGAGGAGGCACGTCTGCCAGACCCCCAGCCATGGCCATAGGCATACCCTCCCCCCGCAGGAGATGACTGGAGGGGGGCGAGGGCCCTGCCCAGGGGAAAGAGCTGCTGCTGCCACTGCCACTGCATCCACGTTGCTCGCTGTCCTGCACTGGGCTGGGCTTGGTCGTGCGTCTTACTCCCTTGGCTTACCACTTCTCTCCTTTCTACCTTCATTTAACTGCAGGGGTGTTCCACGGTGGCCCTGCTACAGAGTACGCGGGGCTTGCCAGACAGTCGGGTGGGACGGGGAAACTTTCAACCCATGGGGGGAGGGGGTTGCTTTCTTGCCAGCTCTGGAAGAGCTGCGCAAAGTGTTTCGGTGCATTCCTTGGCAGGCACCAGCGTGACCGGCCGTGCAGGCTGGGCAGCTGCAGAAGGAGCCAGTGTGGTGCTGGAAACACGTGTGCACACGCATGCGCACAACAATTGAGGCAGCGTGGAGGCAGCCATTCCCATTGCTCCACTGCCTCCGCCCACCTCCGCCAGTCCCCACCTGTGCTGCCAACCAGCCACCGCTGCCTGTCACCACTGCTGTGTGCCACTGCCCGCCGCCACTACATTCCCCCACATGCTGCCACCCGCCACTGTGGCGGCAGGCAACCTGGTGACCCCGGGGAAGGGGCCAGCCGACCCCAAATGGGTCCCAACCCCAAGGTTGAGAAACACTGTGTTATAGGATTATAGAATCAGCAGTATTCTAGCAAGTATATCTCATATTAACATGCTAGGATTGGCAATCAACCCACTTCATATTTTAAAAGATGCTGAAGGATTAATATGTGTACATTTAAGTACATTTGCATTTTAATATTCTAGCTAACTCAGACCCAAATATAAACTGCAAAATCATGTAGAGAGGTAGCTTTCCAAGCAATAAAGTCACTACATAATCTAATGGTGCAATAGATTCATATGAGTATCCGTGTTGGTCTGAAGTAGGACAATAAAATCAGAGTCCAGTAGCACCTTTAAGACCAACAATGATTTATTCAAGCTTAGTCTGACGAAGAGTGCTTGCACTCGAAAACTCATGCCTTGAATAAATCTTTGTTGGTCTTAAAGGTGCTACTGGACTCTGATTTTATAATGGTGAAATAGTAGAACTTTTTGTGTCTTTCAGTACCTAGCTTAGTTCCCTGTCAGATGAACTAAAAATTAGGGAACATAGAGGACTAACATCTTACCTATTTCAAGATTTGGAGCACTAGCACTTTCTGTTAGAAGGAAAAAATGTTACAGTCACCTCTAACAATTAATAGATATAGCTGTTATACTTTTGTTCTCAGTTTCCGTCCTGGAAATATAGTTCACCCATGTAAAAACAAAAACAGAGACAGTGTTCTCATTACCTGCAGATGGAGGACGTAATTCACCTGTCAAAGCACAATATTATTTTTTTAGGCTTATATACTGAGCCATATTCTAGTATGTATTGACTTGCTAGTATTGGCAATCAACCAACTTCATATTGTAAAAAAATTCAAAGTATTGCTATTGGTATCTTTAAGTACTTTCCAGTTAACTTAAACCTGAACATAAAATGCAAAATCGTGCAAACAGACGGCTTCCCACAATCTGAAGTGACCACACTGACCTGCTGGCAAATTGTGGTAGAGGAAATTAAAAATCATTTGTGGAAAGGAAGCAAAGAATTGACTTAAAATAAATAATAAATATTTTATTTGTATACTGTCCCTTGCAGTTAATGGCATTTAAAAACAACAAATTGAACAGTATCCAATAAAATAATAGATCCTACATAAGAGCCACCTCCTGTTATTGTCTCTATGAGGACTGATCAAAGCTTGGAGGGTTCCTCGTCGGTGAATGTTTCAGGCGGGGAGGCCTACATCTCATGGTCTTATTGCCTGGCCTCAGCCATAGGCCTGGCAGAATAGCTCAGGTGCAGGCTCTCCAGAATTGTGAGAGCTCCCAGAAAGCACTGATCTGCTCAGGCAGAGCATTGCACCGTGCTGGGGCCAAAGCCGAAAAGGTCCTGGCTGGAGCCGGTTTCATCTCTCTGGGGTTGAGTACCATAAGGAGATTCAAACTCTCGGGTCTTAACATAAGAGCCCTAGTGGAACAGACCACTGGTCTATCTTCTCCAGCATCCTGTTTCATACAGTGGCCGACCAGCTCCTCTGGAAAGCCTAGAACAGGAAATAGAAGCCAAGAACTTCCCCTGATGTTTATAATATTGTCACTCTGTAGCACCATAAGTCTAATTTGCGAACCTATCATAAGGAACACCTACGGATTTTGTTTCTGCAAAGCCACCTGAAACCAATCCTGGAGGAATCTTTACAAGCACTGGCATGAATATACACATACACAGACACATATTTGCCTATGTTATTATTTAATCCAATTCACCTCAGAATGAGAGTGCTTACAAGATACTCCTTAAAGACAGCAAACATAGACATGAAATTGAGTGCTACCTTCTATCAAGCTAAACCAGTTCCTATATGCTCCTGCAATAGAAATAAAAAGCGGCTGAGACTGACCCACGGCCCGCCATTGACAAAAGTTAAAATAAAAGCTGAGGCCTGTTTGCCAAGTCAAATGTTGTACGCATCATCATTAATCCTAAATACTCTCATGCAAGTCAATCTACTTTAACCATATTTCTTTGGTAAATATCTCTGGTTCTTGAGCACACAGTGATCTCCAGAGTGGAAAACCATTTCCTATTATACCAGACAGTAACATCACTGGATCTTGCACCTCTGACAGCCAAGCTTAGCCCTGTGACTGCTAAACTAAACCATTAAATAAAAGAAAAGGAGCAATGTCTTACCTTTTGCTTGCTGATCAGACGTAGCAGCACTGGAGGGTTCTGTTTCTGCTAAAGTAATTAAGGTGCATAAACATGACATAAAAAGATGATGCCAAGATTTTAGGAATTCTTAATTCACTAAAATATTATGAACAAATAACAACCAATTTTAGGAGACTTATAGCTAAAGTGCAGCGCATGTGCGATTTCGGGCACGCATGGCGCATGCGAGGATGCGCGGCCCTGCTTCCCTCTCCCCCCCTCCCACAGTAAGAAGCTTCCCAGGCCACAAGCTTGCGGCCTGGGAAGTTTTTTACTGCGGGGGGGGCGGGGAGAGGGAGCCGCGGCCCGGCACCAGGGCCTTCATGGCCCGGCACCGGGTCGCAGCCCGGTGGTTGGGGACCACTAGTCTAAGGCTTTTGTGGACACATTAAATTGGCTGTCATTGATAGTCCAGGCTGTATGGCTGGGATCTGGTAGTTTTAGTCCCTGACATTTTGCCAGTAGTACTTTGCCTTTTGTGCTGATGCTTCTCACTGGAGGGCTATGTATTTGTTAATAAAGCCGTGGCCAGATTTCTTCTCCAAATGTGGTGCGAGTGTCCTTCCTTTGCAGCCTCCATGCATGTCCTTCGGACATGCAAACATAGCTATGACTCACTGAAGGCCGAAAGATTGTGGGCATGGAGGACTTGGGGCACCAGGGAGATGCTGGGCTGATGTAGAAACTCAGTGAGGGGAGGGGCTGGGAGGCTGAGTGTGCCCTGGCATGCCCAGCACACTACATATCACCTGGAAGTCCAGGTGCCTATAAGGTTTTAAAGGGGCCCACATGCCAGCTCCTGGCCTCTTCCCCCTCTGATGGAACTGATGGAACGAGCCCATCAGGCAGCAAACATGCTGCCTCCCTACTGTACTGATGCTTCCTGCCGGGGGGGGGGGTGCTATGTGTGTGTTAATACAACTATCACCACATTTCTTACCAGTGTAGGAATCCTTCCTTTGCAGCCTCACCACCTGTCCTCCTGACACACAATACAAACCAGGACAAGATCCTCAACTACCTCCCTAAAGTATGCTGTTCTTCTGTCTGGAATTTTTCTCATAGAATAATAATAAAGAAGCGTTTTCTTTGCAATCTTTCAACCATTTGCATGATATTTTTAAATTTGTATTTGACCAATGACAAGTATGCTTTATAACAGATCTCACCGACCCTCACATACACTGCCCAATATTTCAATGCCAATAATTTTATTCAGTGTTTACATCTCTTCTTGAAATTCCCGGTGAGCACAATGGATACTCCATTGCTACTCAGAAGGATTTGGTCACAGGAGAGCGCACCAGAGGGTGCAGGACTTACCTTTCTCTTCAGAGGCAGCTGTTCAGAAAGAGAGAAAGAAAGTTTAACATTAAGACCCATTTCGATTATATCATTCATATTACTTATCTTTTAACTAGTCAATAAAATCTGTCAAGAGTTAATTAAGAAGTATTCATAACAGGATACACCTCCCAAGGCATTCCCTGATTCTCTATACTGGGAAGATTTCTATGAATGTGAAACATGCCCCAGGTTTGAAGAAAAATCTGAAAAGGAGAGGACAGCCCCCAAAATAATGGAAGCAGAACCTGTAGCTCTGAGAGATGACAGGATACAACAGATCATGTCACAGGATAAGTTAAACAGAAAAGAAACTGGAGCATCAGATATAAAAAAATGTATTGCCACTTCTTTTGTGCTGACACTTGTTGCTAGAGGGCTAGATAAAATCTTGTACAGAAGACCATCCTTCCAGATTCGGTCATAAACTGCAATCAGATCAAAGAAAACTGCAGATGTCTTAAGACATTTCTAATATCCTGCCTCAATGAAAATTGTTAAGCTGAGAACCTGGTCTTCACAACTACAACAGGGTATAAATCCTGCTTGCTCTATAGGGTCATGCTCATCAATTCTGTCACAAATTCTATTCAGGATTAGCCTCTTGAGTAGTTTATGGCAGGAGTTCTTAAGGGAAATAGGTATATAACTTTCCACCAGGTTTTAGGTTATCCAGATAGCAACTATCTTTCTTGATTTTTACTGGGAGTCTTCCTGTCTTTATGATGTCAATGAGAAACTTTGCAAGTCAGTTCTTTGTGAGTGTCCCACTGTTGATCAGTAACTCATTATGGGTGCAGTCAAAGCCTGGTGCCTTTCCACTCTTGAAAGTGGAAATTCCCTAACAATTTGCAGTCTTCAGGGCAGGTGCTTTGCAAGATCTGAAGTTTTTAAAATCCTGATTGTAAAATCTCAGTCCTTTGGAATTCTGGATAGGAAAACCAGCTGGGCAACTACCTGGTTTGGTGTTGTGCCCCACAGTCCCCACTTTTGGTGGCCCTGCCTGCAAAGAGTAAATCAAAAGAGTTCCAGAGAGTCCCCAGGCTTTCTCTGTAGTGGCCTTCACATGGAAGAATGACCTACCTGACAAAGTCAGAAAGACTGCAACAATTCTATAGAATCTACAAAATGTTCAGAACTCTTCAGGAGAACATTTTCATAAAAGGAATAGAGTTGTAGCAATATCGAATTCTACAAGAAGGGTAATTTTAGTTTAGGTAATAAGGCATTATTTAATTTCCTGTTAAAGGTTTGAGTAGCATTTTACACACTCACCCACCCTTTTATATGGCATCCTTCACTGGATGTCTATTGAATGTAAGGTTTGTGTGTGTGTGTGTTTTGTGGGGTTTTTTGCACATCTTAAGTCTCTACAAGAAAGGCAGACAAGACATATAGTAAATTAATTATCATCTGCTATTATATTATGGAAAAGATGCCAGTACATTCCAAGCAGACTTCTTGAATAGTAAAAGGAAGAAAAGAGAGTAACAGAATTTCACTGAGCTTCAAATAGAATACACAGAAAAAATGCTGTAGAATAATGTATAGCAGAAAATATTTCTTATCAGAGAAAGGACTATTGAAGATTCTTGTGCCTCTTGGTGAAAAGGAACAAAGTATGAGCACATAAAAAAATTCTTTTTTAAAAAAAAAAATTTTCTCCTCCCACCTCTTTTTTATTTAAGCCTTCAGGTGCTGGTTGTTTCGGTCACCACAACATGGTCAAAAATGGGCCTCACATAAAAAAATTCTTGTTGCATTTAGCACGAGAATTTATTTTAATCCTAACATTTATTCTCATAATTATTCTAATTAATAATTTGAATACATTTAATTATTCAAAATATTTATTTATATTTTACTATATAGAATATATACAATAAATATGAATTACTGTAAACAAAATGAATCCAGAAGTATTTCAAAGGAGCAATATGTCCTTTTAATTTCACTTCTGTTCTAAAGAAAACAAATATTGTTTAACTCAAAGTATGGACTGAATGCTAGCTCAGACTTAACAAATTCTGTTTAGAAGTTTAGATGTTCCTAGAAAATACTGGGAGTCAGTAGGAAACTAAAGGAGGAATAGAAAGCCCTCCCAATTATGCATGGGCCAGGAAATCCAGGGTGGCAGCAGCAGGGCAGCCCCAATTGTGCATGATGCTGCCACCATCTCAACCCTGGCCTGGCACAGAGCCCCAGAAGGCCCGCAGTAAGGGAACACGGAATTTTCCCCCTGGGCATACCAAGGGCACCAACGGGGGCTGGGTTGGGCCAGCGCTGTGCATGATCGGCAGAGCCGGCCCTTTCCCCAATCTACCATGTCCCTGCAGGGACACCAGATGCCCATGTCGGCTCCGCGGAGCCATGGAGTTGGCCGGGGAGTCCCCCCACCCCCACTTTGGTGGGAAAGCGGCATGCTGCTCCCCACCATTGTGCGGTGGGGGCCCTATGACCCTCGCTTCTGTCACCTTGAGGTGGTGTGCCGGGCTTTCCAGCTCTGGCATTTTGCATGCATGCACTACGCTGGGACAGTCCGCATATGCCAGGGAATTCCCTCCCTGTGAGTATGCGGGAAGAACCAGGGCATGGGGCCCCAGCACAATTTCCAGCAGCAGTCCAGTGTGGCTGCTGCCAGGCATAATAGGTCATAGTATAACAAAATAGAACAATAGTTCAGCACCTTTCAACTCTGCTAACCCCAAACAACAAAAGCCTAGCACTCCTGTGCAAATACAGTATAATACAATATATAGAACAAGTAGCTTAAAAGATAAGAGATATCTATACCCTTTCTATTGGGAGAGGGGTATTAACATGTATTAGATTTCAGGTTTCTCTGAAAACCTGGGCCTTTTCTCATGCTTGTAGAAAGACCTGTCTGTTCTGTTTATGACTCCAATCCCTGGATTTAAATATCCACAGATTTAGCCTTCATGACAAAACCCCACAAACTTGATATGTCTGAATGCATGAGCACAACAACATCAAAGAAAATCAACCAAGCTGTATTTATTGTGAAAATGTCTTTTAATGCATTTCTGTTTGAGAAATTTCTTCATGAGTATCATCAAGTTCAATTTCTGCATTCTGGAGTAGAGGATTAATCCTGATGTTATGTTCAAGAATTTGTGCCTCTTACTAGGGGTTTTCTCACTTGTTAATTTAACATGGAAGGGAAGTTAAAATGGGAAGAAAGGCAAATACAGTGGTAACCATGATTGTTCTGAAATAAAAAGCGGTGATACTCAGAGGCAGGGATGCCACGTGGCTTTTTCAAAAATGATAAATTAAGAGGGGTAGGACCCAGTGAAGGATCAAATACAAATCAAGTATAGAGGCACTGGGATACCAAGGTGGCAAGCACAATATCCAAAATAGACTTCTGTAGAGTCTTAAATCTTCTATTATTTCTTTATTCTGAATTGTACAAAGGAGTCCCAACGCGTTTTGCCCACTGGCTTTGTCAAGGGACATTAAATTATTAGTGTTTCAGACAAACCTCATATAAGTAAATATATGTCTCTTGGACAGAGTCTAAGGTTGTTATAGCAGCTACTCCTAGCGTCTGGAACGCCTTAAGCTAGGAGTAGCTGCTATAACGACCTTATACTCTAAGAGACATATATTTACTTATATGAAGTTTGTCTGAAACACTAATAATTTAATGTCCCTTGACAAAACCAGTGGGCAAAATGCGTTGGGACTGCTTTGTACATGGGGCTTTTTGACATGCCACCCGTGGCTCTTAGCACTATTCCTTAATGTGGTACCTAACTCATGTTTTCGGAAAGTGGGCAAAGTCCTTGCCTGGTTGACATATGGCTCCCTCCTGGAAATAGCTATTGCTAGAAGGAGAGGTAAGCTATTGCTAGAAGGAATGCCACCACATGAAACTAATGTTTTCTAATATATTTTCATATATATTCTTTACAGTGCATAATGATTTGTAGCACTGAAGAGGAAAAAGACCTGTCAAGAAAGGTAGCATATGGATGCCATTGCCAAATCTTCCTGTATACTTATCAAAAGCTATCTGTATTTGTGCACTAATCAATAATATTTCTGTATGAAGAAGCCTCCAGTGTTTTCATGCTCAAACAGGCAATATTCTAGTTTAAAGAAGACAAGAAGCACTTTTCCAGGTTGAAGAGCAATATTCAAAATAAAGGTTTAAACATAAAAGAAGAAAAAACAAGAAGAAGATTTAGAAATCTAGTGTAGCCTGCATTATCTGACTGCCTTCCAAACCATGTGTTTAATGACATGGTTCCATATGTACAAGAGATGCTTTTTACTTGTGAATTGTGTGACTATTGTGGCCATTTCTGGGGAAAAGAAGACAAAAAATGCAACAGGTTTTACTTGATAACTGAGGCCTCCTGAATGCAATGAATGTTCAGTGCAAAAAGAAAGATCAAAACTGCCATTGCACACATGTTGGGTAATATACTTTTGTGCCCTTTAGAAGTAGATTTTCCTGTTTTGTACAGGAAAATCCAACTGCAAAAGCACATTGAAGGTGCATTAGCCAACATGTGCAGAAAGGTGAATAAGTAAGTAATATGGCATTTATTATTATGTAACATAAAATGCTTCTTACCAGCAAACTGCAGCTTCCTCATTGCTGAGGTTGTTTCTTGAAAAAGAAGAAAGAATAAGCTCCAGATGCACTAAATTCACTGTTTGTTGCTGCAATTGGTATGGCGTTTATCTCAGCCCTCAGCAATTTAATATACCCGGGATATATTTCAAAGGCTAGACAAATTAATTTTTGATAAAATGGAGAAAAGTATAAAAGCAAGATATATGGTAGCTTTAATGTCTTTTCCAAGTCTAAACAATCCGTGCTTCATGTTAGGCCACCAGATTTAGGGTTGTGTGCTTTGCACTGCTTTGATCAAAAACTCTCCGAAGCAGGCTTGCTTCGGAAATTTTTTGATTGAAGCAGTCTGAGGCTCAAACTCCTGCGGAGAAAAAGAGCTGAATTGACTGTCCAAGGCATGTTTTGACATGCCTTGGCGCAGTTTGGCTTGCCTCAGTGCCCACCCACCCTGGGCCTCACATGTGCCCAGAAGGGAGGAGACCAAAAGCCCCACCCTCGCCCACTCCCTGCCCGGGCTGCCGCTGCCACACACTGATCTGTGGCTGGCTGGTTCCCAAACCCCCATCCAAAATTGGAGGGAAGCACTTTGTAGCTGCCACCTCCCCCAATCACTACAAAGTAAGTGTGCCGCAGGAGAGGAGTGTCCTGGCAGGGGATCAGGGAACCAGCCAGCCACAGGTGAGTGTGTGGTGGCTGCAGTGACAATCTGGGCAGGAAGTGGGTGAGAGTGGGGCTTTCGCTCTCCTCCCTTCAGGGCAGGTGAGAGGCCCAGGACATCACTCCAGGGCATGGAGATTTCAATGGTTGAAGCGCTTCAGAGATGTCCGAAGAGCTCTGGATCGTGCGTCGGATGAAGCAGCTGCTTCAACTGAGTCTACACCAGTTCAAGGCAGGTTCTTTCGAACCCAAAATGTTCCAGTGGACCCTGTCCCCTGAAGCTGAACTGGACATAGAATGTTTATCTTATCACACCCAGAAATTTTATTCCCTCCATGCATTTCCCCTCTGCTTTAATCAGGCTAATTACAATGTCCATCGGACCTCTACATCCTCAGTTCCTTCACTGTAACATCCCTCTCCACCCTCTGAAAATCTTGTTGGTCTATAAGATGCTATTCAATCAAATCTGACTTTTTTTTCGGGGGGGGGGGGGGGTTGCAGACCAAAACAGCTTTACCCTAAAAACATCAAACCAGGAGTCTAAATCACTGTTTTGTAGCTATTCTGGATATCACAACAAACTCTGGCTCATGGTAACTACAGACATATTCAGTTTCCAAGATTTATGGGTAGGCAGAGGGAAGGCATGGAAGCATGATGACTCCCAAAGTTTATTCCATGGTAACACATAAGGGTTTGTTATGATGTCTTAACGTAAACGAAGCAAGTGAGCAATATCAGAAAAAAATAACTAAGGTGCAATTACAATAGAAATCAGTACATTGTATATATTGTACATTGTATAAACAACAAAAATAAATATTCATCATGAAATCATGGAGCATTTCCGCACATCAGCAAACATAGCGTTATGCCAGCTGAATGGCAAAGTGCTAAATTTTATCACACTTCCCAGTCCCTCCTCACCTTTTCTGATGTCTCACCTTTGTCTGCCACCTTTTCATATGTCTCACCCTCCACATCTGTTGCTGGACATGGCAGAAGAGAGCAATATGCCTTATATGCGGCACACTTCCACCTGTCAATAAATCCAGGCAACCAATCCCCTTTCTCCACATTTAAAAGGTCCAATGATGCCCAGTATCTTTTTCTTTAAAAATCATACTTAAGCTCAGACTTAACAAATTCTGTTTAGAAGTTTAGATGTTCCTAGAAAATGCTTGGAGTCAATAGGAAACTAAAGGAGGAATAGAAAAGCCCTCCCAATTATGCATGGGCCAGGAAATCCAGGGTGGCAGCAGCACGGCAGCACAAATTGTGCATTAGGGAAGGGGGAGGGTGTAGCAAGCAGTTTGCTGCCCAGACTCTGGATGTGGCTGACGTCATGTGGAGTGGCCAGAATATAACAACTACATTAGGTAAGCATTTCACTATATTTATTGAGTGCGGAAAAATCCATGGTATAACCCACACCAATGATTTCCCAGATTTTTCTTTGAATAGAAAAAAAGAAGTGGGAAATTTGGAAAAAGAAAAAAAGGAGAAATAGTAAGAGAACAAGCAATGCCCTTCAACAAGGAAAATAGCTGAAGTTTGGTACTTTGCAGTACAAAGGGGGGGGGAGAGAAGATTTAGAAAAAAATATTTTACTGACATTCAAACTGTAAATTTAACTAATGTGGCTTTATATGTACAAAAGGTTTTCCTTACCACTGTAATATGGAAACTTGTTGGCTGGTGATTAAAAAAAAACAACAAGAAGAAAGATGAATGCATAAGAGGAATAGATTTTAATTGTGTTTTGTATTTTGCAGAAAATGCTCCTTACCATATAACTTGTTTCTTAAAGCAAGGAAGAATGTGCAGTAATGGGCATATTGCTGTAAGTTACACTTTTATAATAAACACAAAAGTAGTGAATAGACAAAATATTAGGGGCTTTTTGCACGCCTTCAAAATCGCACAATGGTTGCCAATTGGAAACGCTATTGATTTGCCATAACGCATGACGTCGTAGACAATCTGCCACACACCTGAAACCAATCTGCAAAAAGCGCTTCCTTGTAGCGCTTCAGGGGAATCCCAAAAAGTGGATTCACCCTCCGGAAAGCGCTACACTCTTGCAACCAATCTGCAACACTAGCGAAAAAGACCTGTGTGTTAACATTGTTGCGGTTTCTTCAAAGTCCCTCCTCCTGAGCCTGTCCTCCAAACTTCCGGCGAAACGATCGCCATTTTTTTTTCTCCGAGCGGGGATAAACGCACCAGCAAGCCTCTTTCTGTTTAGAGGCTTCCCTGGCTTCAGTCCTTCACCTTTAGTCACTAAGCACCAACCACTGAAAAGCCCGTTTGCTGATGTATTTTCCCATTAATTTTTACACATTCATTCAGCCGAAAATCGGGCCCGTGAGAGGGGGGGGGATTTTTTTTTTTCACTCGAGGCAGCGTGGCAACGATCATACGATCAAACGACAGCTCAAACACATTAGGCAGCTGGATGGGTCTCTCCGTTGCAACGAATCTACACAGATTCGTTACAATGGGTCTTTTTTTTTTTAAAAAAAAACCTTTCTTAAAGGGAAAGGGGCTGTTTGGGAGCATGCTAACGGCTGCCCATTGGCTGCTTGACGGCCAGGGGCGGGACGAGCTTGGCAATAGCGCTTCCTTTCTAGCGATTTCTGCCGAGACCGGAAGCTGTGGGAAACGCTACAAAACGCAACTGGATTCCACTACAAAGGCAGGTATGCATAACGACGAATTCCACTATTTTAAATGGTGATTTTTCATTCAGTGACCAATTTGCAACAAAGATCCCGGTGCGTAAAGCCCCTTAATATATCTAATTTTCAATGAGGCCCTCTTCTGTGGATCCAGAAACCTGGAGTCTGGAGCAATGAACAGACCAGACATAGGGGACAGATCTTTCTACAACTCTGGGGAAATCCTCAGGTTTTAAAAAAATCTAAATAAATATAGCAGGTGAATTTAAATCATCTGAAATGAAAGAAGGAGCACCTATAACTTTAAGAAACAGTTGCCTTCAGTGGCCACTGCTAGACAACCATAACAGTTTTAACAGCCTTAGTTTATGTCAGTAAAAGGCAGTCGACAGGAGAGTTGTTTCGGGGAGGGGGGAACCTAAATATACTCCAAAGTCGGTCCATTCCTTCCCAGTATCACAGAGACTAAACAGTTTGTTGGAACCATAGTTTGCTGTAAATAACACACTCCACAAAATGAGACACAGACACTACTTAATGGAATCCAAAGCTTGGTTGCACTTGGTGGCCAATATTGATATCACAAAAACCTCTGGATTGGTGTCAATATATATTAGTCTATTCCTGAACTGTGGGCATGTGAAGGAAAGGTTGAAAGTATGATCAATTCCTAGAAAGTATGATCAATTTCAGCAAAAAAAATCAAACTTTTTCAATCAGTGTTATTTTACCTTATGACCAAGAGTCAGACAAATCATAACTGCATAATTTCATTTAGTATGTTGAGTTAATGTTTTTTTAGGTTTTGGGTTCTGGTTGGGTAGCATTACAAAGGTTTGTTTGTTTGTTTATTTATTTATTTTAGTTTTAGTGGTAGATTTCTATTGGATGCATCAAGTTTTAATTGGTTCTATTTTGGGGGGAGGGGTATCATTTGTTGTACTGGCTTCTTGTTCATTTGTAGGTTGTAAAGTTATCTTCTTGATAAGCTTGGGCATTTAACTTTCTGAGCCCAGCAGAATCAATGTTCTGCAGTGCAACCTTGGTGTTGCTCTCAGCTTGCCTTTTGATGAGTGACTGACTAATTGTCAATAAGCAGAAATTGAGAATCCTGCAATATGGCGGGATGAGGAAACAGAATGAGGCCCCAGCATATTACGGAGCTTCTGGTTAAGCATGGTACAGTTTTCTTACAAGACACATGGATGTTTAGGCAAATCTGTTTTTCTGGTTTCACTGTTTATTCTCTAGACACTTTCCAGAATCTAAAAGCTTAAACTCTAAAACAGCATCAGAGATTGCTGGTTTGATTTCTGTTCATTGAACAAAGTTTGAGTCCAGTGAGTGCGAAGTTTAAAACTTATCATTCTGGGTATGAGCTTTCATGCATATACACACTTCTTCAGATACATTGAAACATTTTTTTCTGAAGCCTTACATATAGGTAAAGAGTGTGTGTATATGTGTGTGTTTGGGGTGGGGGGGGGGTAGTTTCTAGGACTTCTGAACCAGTGGGGAAAGAAGACATGGAATGGGCAATTCACTTCCCATAGTGCAATAAAACTGGCCTGATTACCTCTATGAAAAGTGGACAAATTTGCTGTTCAGGTTTTGAAACTCATCTTTGAGTTTGTTTGGAGAGGCACAAATCTATCAATTTATCCATCTATCCACCTGTCAATTCATTCATCCATGCATATATGAATATCAAAATCAGAAGTTTTCTTATAATAGATATAAAAATGGCTTTTCCCCAGGTTCTATGATGGCCACTGTGACCAAGAGGGTTAGACTGAAGGAAAGCATGGGGACATGGATGCACAAACCTAGGAAGGGTTAAGCTAGTGACTATGGTGCAGCCGGAGGATCAGTTGGGTAATTGGGGCAGCAATAGCAAAAAGGAAGGAAAGTATCTCATTGGGTTGGAGGGGAGAGCTTATGCCTTTCCCCTTGCATCATCTCAGCCCAGCTTATAGAAAGAGAATTGAGAGAGTCCAGAGGGAAGTTGGGAGAAATAGGAATAGGTAGATTCAGCAGAATACAGATGGAAAGGAACTAGCTGGCTGACCAGAGAGTGAGGGAACTCATCCAGAAACAATACCTGTATAGAGAGGCTGCAAGCTGGAACTTACCTGGCTTGATTACTGGACGGAAGTACTTGTGATCTCTGTCTCTCCTATGTGAGTACATCATTTTCCCCCGTAGGGTGGGTCCCAAAGAGGGCCTCATAAGTTTTTCTGGTAAAAAGAAAGAAGGCATCACATGAAAACCACAGCTCTTTCAGTCTTTACTTTCATGAGTGGCATTTTTTCCCCCTTACCAGTTGATGCTGAGTCCTCATTAGCTATGCCTGGTTTCTCAGTAGCTATGCTTGGCTCCACAGCAGCTGTGCCTGGTTCACCTGCAGCTGTTCCTGGTTCACCTGCAGCTCTGCCTGGTTCCTCAGCAGCTGTTCCTGGTTCACCTGCAGCTGTTCCTGGTTCACCTGCAGCTGTTCCTGGTTCACCTGCAGCTGTTCCTGGTTCCTCAGCAGCTCTGCCTGGTTCACCTGCAGCTGTTCCTGGTTCACCTGCAGCTCTGCCTGGTTCCTCAGCAGCTGTGCCTGGTTCTGGAAATATGAGGAGTAAGAGGATACAGGAAAAATGAGTGATACATTCTTTAAAAGTCAAGGTTTTCATGCATTGTGATTTATTTTTCATTCATCATTTTAATATATAGGACAAGAGAATGCTTTCAGAACATTCAGAAGGGGAAAATATAAGCTATCTCTGATGTTCTAACCAGTTCCAAAAGATTTTGCTTCAACTTAGAACATGATATGATCTGATAAATATAACTTTTTCCTGATCAGACTGACATTTATTCAGATGAGTTGCAGGTCTCTGCTGAACCACTGGAGAAGGCAGGGAGTGGGCAGTTCCCCTCCCATAGTACAATACAAAAGATGTGCTGGCCTCCATGAGATGCTGGTGAACTAGTTATGCAAATTTCCTGAACCTTATCCTTGAGTTCCTTTAGGGAGGAAATGGAGTCCATTCTTCCGTCTTTGGAGAGGAAATGAACTCCACCTTCCATCTATGTTCTTCTCCATCTATCCATCAAGAACATTTTCCAATGAATTTCAAACTTCTTATTATTAATATTATTAATAATTAAATTTCTATACCGCCCTCCCAATATGGATCAGGGCAGCGTACAAGGTAACTTACAATTAACAATATTTGAATTAATAATTAATTAAAATTAATAATTATTAATGGGTTCTCTTATTGCCATGATTGTAAGCCATAGGTACCCATCAAATAAAGATTTGACACAGCATCTTGGATTTAATTAGTTTATATAATAATTAAGAGCCTCTTGTGGCGCAGAGTGGTAAGGCAGCCGTCTGAAAGCTTTGCCCATGAGGCTGGGAGTTCAATCCCAGCAGCCAGCTCAAGGTTGACTCAGTCTTCCATCCTTCCGAGGTCGGTAAAATGAGTACCCAGCTTGCTGGGGGGTAAACGGTCATGACTGGGGAAGGCACTGGCAAACCACCCCGTATTGAGTCTGCCAAGAAAACGCTGGAGGGCGTCACCCCAAGGGTCAGACATGACTCGGTGCTTGCACAGGGGATACCTTTACCTTTACCTTTATCTTTACCTATATAATAATTAAGCTGATCCATGTCATAATAATTAAGCAGATCTATGTCATAATGTATCATTTTACAGGCTGTGCTAGGCAGCTTTGTTGGGTAGACCCACCCTGACTCCAAACTCAGCCAGCATCTTCTGCTGGCCTTTGAAGGGGGAAAAGGTAAAATATGAATGATCCATAGTGTAGCCATGTCTGGGAAGACAAAGTATAGTATTCAGCAGAACATTTGACCCATTGAGGTGCCAGCACTGTTAGCTGTGATTTTATACAACAACAACAAGCCTTTAATAGCATATAAAAGTACAATATAAGAAGGGAAACTGCAGAAGGATCCACTGCTAGTGAAAACAAAGGCAAAGATCATGCTTTAGAGAAGGATAAAATACATTCACGGTCTCTCATGGCAAGATATAAAAACTTTGTAACTGGTTCAATTATATCAGGGTTCTGGGATGTCAAAAGAAACTGAGTCTTACGTTCATCCAAATGCAGTTCTTTTTTACACAGCAGTGAGTTAAGAAATTTAACTCGGATTGAGGAATAAAACAGACAATAGAAGAAAACATCTGTAACTGATTCTATACAGCAGTGTGCACAGGAGCACAACCTAGCTGAATGCTGGATCTGTTGAAATGTCCCATATAGCAGTGGTTCCCAACCTTTTTATCACCGGGGACCGGTCAATGCTTGACAATTTTACTGAGGTCCTGGGGGGGGGGTAGTCTTGTGCCAAGGGATGTCGTCACCGCTGCCTGAGCTCCTGCTCCACTTGCTTTTCCCGCTGGCACCCCTGACTTCCCGCTGCCAGCTGGGGGGCGCTGCCAGCCATGGGAGCCCCAGCCATGGCGGCCGCAGGACAGCACCAAAGGTGAGCCAGCGGCAGAGTGGTAGGGCAGCCCCCCAGGGCAGCAGCCGGGGAGGAGAACGGGAAAGAGCCATGGCCCAGTACCAACTGATCCACGAACCGGTCCCGGTCTCCGGACTGGGGGTTGGGGACCGCTGCCATATAGCACAGCAGAAGGTAGAGCATTAGTTCTAGCTAACGTGAAGGCCTTATGCTGTTGTGGGATGATTAGATGGTAGAAATATGCAGCTAGGGGCTGAGAGCTTGGTGAGATCCCCAAGCTCAATGGAAAACAAACATTTCTATCTTTACTGCTAAGTACTTGCAGTTCTATGTCTAACAGTCTGCGTTTAATTGAATCAAATGCAGTCTTTTCCTGGACTTCTGTGAAGTAAACAAACTTGCTGTGATTTTATAGCTGAAGTTTCCAAAAATCCTCATTCCTTGCTACATAGGGGCAATTTAATGCAAACTAACCGTTAACACAGATCTTGTTTTCTTTAACAGGACTTTGTATTGCACTTGTAACAAAAGATAGATAAGATAGTACTATTCTTTAAAGTATGTTAAGGAAGACTAGTTTGCTTTTCTTTTGGTTTAAATTGGGCATAGTATGGAGTTGTCATTATCTAATTGTGTAACAGTTTTGCAGGATTCTGGTGTAAATTTGCCTATATATGCTTATGCTCTTGTATGTAAAGTTGTCAGCAACTTGAACGTAGTTAGGAATAGATGCTTTTATTGATCATGGTCTTAAGCTGATCTTTCATTGTGACAATAAATAACTTAGATCATAGTTAGATCTCCTTGTTCATCATTGCCTGCACACAATGAGGTGAAGAGGAAAGGATAGGAGAGTAGCGTACACTCCAACTCCTAGGGGGGGAGCGATGTCCCTTCCCACCTGTATCACACTGCACATGCAGTGATGTTCTGTTATGATACACCCTCCATCATGCAAGGTGCTTGCCAATCATTCCTATACATCCCGATCAGCCCACTAAATCCTTGCCACAATAATTATGACCATACCTATTTAACATGACATCTCACCATGACCATGACCATTTAATATGACATTTAACATGATATTGTCAACTCTTCATGGTGGTAATTCCCAGGGATCTGTCCTGGGGACTGTGTTGTTGAACATATTTATAAATGATCTGGATGACGGATCAGAGGGGGTACTTATTAAATTTGCAGATGATACTAAATTGGAGGGGGGGGGGTAGCAAACACAACAAAAGACCAAATCAGAATACAGGATGATCTTGATAGGCTTGAGAACTGGGCTAAATTGAATAAAATGAAATTCAATAGGGACAAATGTAAAGATCTGCATTTATGTAGGAAAAACTATATACATCAATATAGGATGGAGGAGACTTGTCTTGGCAGTAGTACGTGTGAAAAGGATCTCGGAGTCTTAGTAGACCATACATTGAACATGAGTCAGCAGTGTGACTCAATGGCTAAAAAGGCAAATGGGATTTTGAGCTGTATCAAGCAAAGTATCGTATCAAGATCACAGAAACTGATGATCCTGCTTTACTCTGCTCTAGTTCAGCCTCACCTGGAGTACTGTGTTCAGTTTTGGGCACCACAGTTGAAGAGGGATGTTGACAAACTATAGCGTGTCCAGAGGAGGGCAACTAAGCTGGTGAGGAGTTTGGAGACCAACACATATGAGGAAAGGTTGGGGGAGCTTGGTCTGTTTAGCCTGGAGAGGAGACGACTGAGAGGGAATTTGATAACCATCTTAAAGTATTTAAAAGGTAGCCATATAGAGGATGGAGCAGAGTTGTTCTCTCTTGCCCCAGAGGGACAGACCAGATCCAATGGGATGAAATTAATGCAAAAGAAATTCCATCTAAACATCTGGAAGAAGTTCCTGACAGAGCAGTTTCTCAGTGGAACAGGCTTCCTCAGGAGGTGATGGGTTCTCCATCTTTGGAAATTTTTAAACAGAGGCTGGATAGCCATCTGACAGAGAGGCTGATTCTGTGAAGGTTCAAGGAGGTGGCAGGTTACAGTAGATGAGTGATAGTGTTGTGAGTGTCCTGTTTTTGTAGGGGGTTGGACTAGATGACCAATGAGGTCATCCAACTCTGTTATTCTATGATTCTATCATGGCATAACAAACTGGTTTAAAAATGCTTCCCTACAGCCAGTTTGGAGAATCCATGAAAATCCTGCTTGGCTCCAAAATTTAATCCGATGATGACCAAAAGGTAGGTCAGAATCAAAAGCTTGCTTGGGGGAGGCATGGGGACATACCCTATAATGCCTCATACCTTCTTTCAATCCAGTGCTCTGAGGTAATGTGGTTGTCAGCCTTGATGCAGGGAATTCCGTTTCTAGCAAAACGAAAAGAAAAAAAAAACAATGTGTAAATCACAGCTCTTTCAGTCTTTACTTTAGAGTGTCAGCAATATTTCTCCTTACCAGTTGATGTGGATTCCCGGGAAGGTATGGGTGGTTCTTACAGGAAGAAAAAATGAGGAGTAAGTAGAAGTAGAAACAGAGAGTAACACATACTAACCCACCCACCCCAAAGCCCCCAACAGCATTATTAAATTGAGAGGCACTGAATACAGGGGAAACCATACAGTATGTTGATGTCCTATCTAGTCCCAAACGGTAGTGAGCAACTTAGGAGACTTCATGATTTAATATACTTGAGCTGTATTTTCTGTTTTTGGTATTTATGCAGATTAGTAGACTACTTGAGAAGAAAGGCAGGGAATGAGCCATTTCTTTTCTACAGTGAAATACCATGTAGTGCTGTTCTCCATGAGTAGTTGAGTCCCTTTTTATGTAGGTTTCCAGAATCCTATGTCTGAGTTCCTTTGGAGAGGCAATGGGGTTCAAATCTATATGTCCAACAATCCGTCAGTCAATCCACCCATCAGTCAGTCCACCCAATTCATCAATTTTTTTGACAAAATCCAAAGTGTTAACTTTATGGATATGGTAAAATTGTTTCTTACTAGTGGGATCTGTGATTGCCATATTTGTTTCTGACAAAAAAAAAGATAGAAGATCAAGGTGTAAGATGAAGATCACAATGGTTTCATTCTGTCATACCATCTATAGCCAACATGTCTCCTTAACAGCTGATGTTTTGTTGTCCCAGTAATGGTATATGGTTCTTACAGGAAAAAATAATAGGATGTAGCAGGAAGAAGAAACAATGTGTGATGCATTCTAAAAAATCCCCAGTTTTTGTTGCATTGTTTTTTTTAAGTCCTCAATGCTTTCATACAGTGTGGATGCTGTGCACCTTAACTACATCAAAAGATAGTGAAGATATCAGGTATGCCTTATGTTCTATCAAGTAAGTAAGATAAAAATAACAAAGCTTTCAATCTATTATTTCATATGTGGCAAGCTTTTTCAACTTGCCAGTTGACATGGGTACATCGGTAGCCAAGGATGGTTCTTACAGGAAGGAAGAACATCAAATAAGACAAAGCAAAAACAAAGAGATACATTCTAAAAAATAGGTTTTGATGCATTTGTATTTTTTCAGGATAATGTTTTCAGAGCCCCTTAATTGCACAAAAAAGTAGTGAAAAAGAGGAATGTATGTGGCATTTCTTATATCCTATCATCAAGTTCTAAATTATCCTGATAGATTCAAATGGGTAGCCGTGTTGGTCTGAAGTAGCACAATAAAATCAGAGTCCAGTAGCACATTTAAGACCAACAAAGATTTATTCATGTGGCTGTGTTTGGATGCTGTGACACAGTTTACTAAAGTAACAAGATTAACTTTTGTTTATATATTCATATGATGGTCAGTTCATAGTCTGACAAAGAGAGCTTGCACTCAAAAGCTCACGCCTTGAATAAATCTTTGTTGGTCATAAAGGTGCTACTAGACTCTGATTTTACTCAAATAATCCTGGTTTAATTTAGGATAGCTCATGGTCTTATACACATCCATTTCTCACCCTGACATTTATTCAGATCATTTGCCAGCCTTCTGCTGAACCATTGCAAAAGCAGGAAATAGACAGTTGCCCTCCCATAATGTAATATCACAGACCTGCTGTCGTCAATGAGTAGATTATCATTCCCATGGGGGCTTTGCCTGTCTTGGCTGGTTCTGGCAAAAGAAGAAGAAGAAGAAGAAGAAGAAGAAGAAGAAGAAGAAGAAGAAGAAGAAGAAGAAGAAGAAGAAGAAGAAGAAGAAGAAGAAGAAGAAGAAGAAAGAATAACAAAAATCATAACACTTCCTATCTTAACTTTAATCTCTGGCAGTGAATAAGAGGAGGATAGATGCATGTCTTGAAACACTGAAAGGAATCCTGAGTGGGGAAACATGATTTTGGGTTGCCTTATTGACTTCTCGGGTCCTAGAGTTCCTGAAACGGTAGGACAGAATCCATGTTTGATATTGAATGAAGAAACAGAGGTCATACTGCAGAAAATAGAACAGCTGCTTTGTAAGGAAATACTCAATTTCCTGTGGGGATATGGACAGTATCTTGAGAATATTTATACTGTTCAACTTCTTGAATGATAATTGAAATTCAGGTCATGGTTAAGCATCAAGGATTGCTAGATTATAACTGACCTAGAAGAATCCAGGAATCTACCATACAATGTAGAGTCCATTTGAATCCTAATCACAAGTGAGGCCAGGGATATCAGCCACCTTTCCTATTAAAGGTCCAGCAAGGTATCAATCGTTTAAAAGAAGAAGAGTATGTTTGTGCAGCCAGCTTGTCACAACCTGAAGGAATCTGAAAGAACCTTACAATCGCCTTCCCTTCCTCTCCCAATAAAGGACACCCTATGACATAGGTGAAACAGAGAGCCCTGAGAGAAATTGCTCTGTGAGAACAGCTCTAACAGGATGTGACTAGCCCAAGTCACCTGGCTGGCTGAATGTGGGGGAGGGTAGACTCAAGCCTGGCTTTCCACATCAGAAGCAATTGCTCTTAACCACGACACCAAGCGGGCTCCCTACACCAAGCTAAACTTAACATGATACAAGCCCTAATGTACAAAAGGATTGATAGACAGTCTCCTTCATCATCTTAAAACAGCCCCGCGGCGCCACGGGAGCCGCGGACTGAATAAAAGAGTAAGGGCCCCGAAGGCGGGCCCTGTCCAGGATGAGGAAGGGTGCCGATAGGCCCCTTCCCCTGGACTGACCAGTGGAGGGGCCAATCGGGAGGTGCGAAGCGCCTCCCGATTGGCCCCTCCACTGGTCAGTCCACCCCCAAGCTGCCAATCAGCTGATTGGCTGCTTGCCCGGCCAACAACCAATTGGGAGGCGTGAAGCGCCTCCCAACCCACCCCACCCCCCACAAGAGCTTTCCTTCTCTCCACGGCGGCCATTACTTTGTTGGCCGCCGAGAGCGAAGGTAGGCTCCCTGGCCCCGGCCCTTAAAACGCTCCCCAAGCCCCGGGGAAGGCTCGGATCGCCTTCCCCGGGGTTTGGAGACCATTTTAAAACTGCACTGCCACCTTAAAACACTCTCTGAGCCCCGGGGCCTGGAGAGCGTTTCCCTACATGGGGGGGAGGGGAAGCAAACCCTCCCCTAGGGCCCGCTGTATTTTTTGGACAGCGGGCTCTACTGCTAGTAAATAGATAATTTCCTCAGGCAGAACAATCTAAAATTCTGTCTGTTATCCACCCACAGGACCATCAGGCCAGTAGATTATTACAGTCATTCATGATTTTCCCCATGTGTACCACTTTTCATATTCTAGATTTTAGTGTCTGGCAGTTAAAATCCAAACTGACTGATAGAATTGAGTATGGGGGAGGGGATCCAAGGTCTCACTTTAAGATTTTTTCCTGTATAAATATTACCCCTCAACTATCACTTCTTGCAGCAGTTTTTCATACTATCCACGTATTCCATGGGTGCCCTCACATTCATCTTCCTTAAAGAAGAAACAGGAACTCTACTTGAACTCTACTATGAAATACTTTAAATGAGGTAGACCAGAGCTCCTTACCAGAAGATTCAGTGGCTGCCTTTGTTCCTTCTAGGGGAAAAGAAAGAAGAAGAATTATAAAAGAAGTCACAGATTCGGCTATGAAGATAGAGATTCATTTGTGCTACAACAGTCCCTTTTCCATCAAAACAGGTACAACCAGCCATACTCTTGTGTGTAACAGGAGGTAAAATCAAAATGGTGATGCTGTGATTGAAACCTCCGTGCTCTGCATAGTAGAATTTCGTTTAAAGAAGAAACAGGAAGAACGAGGAAGAAATCTCTGACAGAGAACAGAGTTCCCTAGAATCCTCTGTAGTCATTTCCATTGATGCTGAAAACTTTTCAGGAATGAGTATGGTGCTAACAGCTGGGACATATTCAAAGCATCTTCCTACCAGATGGCTGTCCGGTTGGCGACGTGGTTTCTAAGAAAAAAATAAAGGTTAAGGTTACGATCACGATGCCAATACTTTCCACCTGTCAACTAAGAGGAGGTCTAAAGTTCTCCTTACCTGCTGAGGTCTGTGACCTTGTAGTTGCTCCTGGGCCTAAGGGTTGGAAACATCATAGGATATGTGTAAGAATGTAATAATCATTGATAAAATCGCCATACACCTCTACTATATTACTGGGAAACATCCCCAAGAAATTTTGAGGCATTTTAAATGATTTCTGTGACTTTCATAAATTCCCCATCTAAGCAGGTAATTTCCCACCAAGTCCTGATTGACGAACGACAGCTTGTGAGTTTGTATCTCCCAGACACTTCTTTCCATATGTCCTAAGTGAACCCTTGAACTAATTACTCGGCCATCCAATGTAAGTGAAGGTAACGCTATGCGAAACGAGCCCCTATCATGGTTCAAGGTAGGGGGTTGCTGAACTCACTCAGATATTTACGAGAACGTTGTGCCTCCCTCTCCTCCTTTACCACAATTCTGCATATCTAAAACTTGTCCATCCACCCAACCCATCCTTCATCTATACATTGAACAATATCCACTCGACTACCGGAAAATTGAGGTAGACCAGAGCTGCTTACCAGAAGATTCAGTGGCTGCCTTTTTACCATCTAGGGGACATGAAAGAAGAATAAGTATATAAGAAGTCACATATTCTGCTATGAAGATAGAGATTCATATGTGCCACAGCAGTTCCTTTACATCAAAATAGGTACAACTAACCATACTCTCGTTTGTAACGGGAGGTAGAATCAAAATGTTAATACTGTGATTGAAACCTCCGTGCTCTGCGTAGTAGAATTTTGTTTAAAGAAGAAACAGGAAGAATGAGGAAATAATCTCTGACAGAGAACAGAGTTCCCTAGAATCCTCTGTAGTCATTTCCATTGATGCTGAAAACTTTTGAGGAATGAGCACGGTGCTAACAGCTGGGACATATTCAAAGCATCTTCCTACCAGATGGCTGTCCGGTTGGCGACGTGGTTTCTAAGAAAAAAATAAAGGTTAAGGTTACGATCACGATGCCAATACTTTCCACCTGTCAACTAAGAGGAGGTCTAAAGTTCTCCTTATCTTCTGAGGTCTGTGACCTTGTAGGTGCTCCTGGGCCTAAGGGTTGGAAACATTATAGGATATGTGTAAGAATGTAATAATCATTGATACAATCGCCATCCACCTCTACTATATTACTGAGAAACATCACCAAGAAATTTTGAGGCATTTTCAATGATTTCTCTGACTTTCATGAATACCCCATCTAAGCAGGTAACTTCCCACCAAGTCCTACATGACGAACAACAGCTTGTGATTTTGTATCTCCCAGACACTTCTTTCCATATGTCCTAAGTGAACTCTTGAACTAATTACTCGGCCATCCAATGTACGAGAAGGTAAGGCTATACGAAACGAGCCAGAAGGGGTTGCTGAACTCAGTCAGATATTGACGAGAACGTTGTGCCTCCCTGTCCTTTTCCACAACTCTGCATATCTAGAACATGCCCATCCGCCCATTCCATCCTTCTTCTATACATTGAACAATATCCACTCGACTCCCGGAAAATTGAGGTAGACCAGAGCTGCTTACCAGAAGATTCAGTGGCTGCCTTTTTACCTTCTAGGGGAAAAGAAAGAAGAATTATATAAGAAGTCACAGATTCCGCTATGAAGATAGAGATTCATATGTGCCACACCATTCCCTTTTCCATCAAAACAGGTACAACTAGCTATACACTCGTGTGTAATGGGAGGAAAAATCAAAATGTTTATACTGTGATTGAAACCTCCGTGCTCTGCATAGTAGAATTTCGTTTAAATAAGAAAGAGGAAGAAAGAGAAAGAAATCTGTGATAGAGAACAGAGTTCCCTAGAATCCTCTGTAGACACTTCCATTGATGCTGAAAACCTTTGAGGAATGAGCACGGTGCTAAAGGCTGGGACATATTCAAAGCATAGTCTTACCAGATGGCTGTCTGGTTGGCGACGTGGTTTCTAAGAAAAATATAAAGGTTAAGGTTACGGTCAAGATGTCAATACTTTCCACCTGTAAAGTTAGAGGAGGTCTAAAGTTCTCCTTACCTGCTGAGGTGTGTGACCCTGCTGTGGTGTGTGACCCTGTAGTTGCTCCTGTGCCTAAGGGTTAAAAACATCATAGGATATGTGTAAGAATGTAATAATCATTGATAAAATCGCAATAAACCTCTACTATAATCTTGAGAAACATCCCCAAGAAATGTTGAGGCATTTTAAATGATTTCTGTGACTTTCATAAATTCCCCATCTAAGCAGGTAACTTCCCACCAAGTCCTGATTGACGAACGACAGCTTGTGAGTTTGTATCTCCCAGACACTTCTTCCCATATGTCCTAAGTGAACCCTTGAACTAATTACTCGGCCATCCAATGTAAGAGAAGGTAAGGCTATGCGAAACGAGCCCCTATCATGGTTCAAGGTAGGGGGTTGCTGAACTCACTCAGATATTTATGAGAACGTTGTGCCTCCCTCTCCTCCTTTACCACAGTTCTGCATATCTAAAACTTGTCCATCCACCCAACCCATCCTTCATCTATACATTGAACAATATCCACTCGACTACCGGAAAATTGAGGTAGACCAGAGCTGCTTACCAGAAGATTCAGTGGCTGCCTTTTTACCATCTAGGGGACATGAAAGAAGAATAAGTATATAAGAAGTCACATATTCTGCTATGAAGATAGAGATTCATATGTGCCACAGCAGTTCCTTTACATCAAAATAGGTACAACTAACCATACTCTCGTTTGTAACGGGAGGTAGAATCAAAATGTTAATACTGTGATTGAAACCTCCGTGCTCTGCGTAGTAGAATTTTGTTTAAAGAAGAAACAGGAAGAATGAGGAAATAATCTCTGACATAGAACAGAGTTCCCTAGAATCCTCTGTAGTCATTTCCATTGATGCTGAAAACTTTTGAGGAATGAGCACGGTGCTAACAGCTGGGACATATTCAAAGCATCTTCCTACCAGATGGCTGTCCGGTTGGCGACGTGGTTTCTAAGAAAAAAATAAAGGTTAAGGTTACGATCACGATGCCAATACTTTCCACCTGTCAACTAAGAGGAGGTCTAAAGTTCTCCTTATCTTCTGAGGTCTGTGACCTTGTAGGTGCTCCTGGGCCTAAGGGTTGGAAACATCATAGGATATGTGTAAGAATGTAATAATCATTGATACAATCGCCATCCACCTCTACTATATTACTGAGAAACATCACCAAGAAATTTTGAGGCATTTTCAATGATTTCTCTGACTTTCATGAATACCCCATCTAAGCAGGTAACTTCCCACCAAGTCCTACATGACGAACAACAGCTTGTGATTTTGTATCTCCCAGACACTTCTTTCCATATGTCCTAAGTGAACTCTTGAACTAATTACTCGGCCATCCAATGTACGAGAAGGTAAGGCTATACGAAACGAGCCAGAAGGGGTTGCTGAACTCAGTCAGATATTGACGAGAACGTTGTGCCTCCCTGTCCTTTTCCACAACTCTGCATATCTAGAACATGCCCATCCGCCCATTCCATCCTTCTTCTATACATTGAACAATATCCACTCGACTCCCGGAAAATTGAGGTAGACCAGAGCTGCTTACCAGAAGATTCAGTGGCTGCCTTTTTACCTTCTAGGGGAAAAGAAAGAAGAATTATATAAGAAGTCACAGATTCCGCTATGAAGATAGAGATTCATATGTGCCACACCATTCCCTTTTCCATCAAAACAGGTACAACTAGCTATACACTCGTGTGTAATGGGAGGAAAAATCAAAATGTTTATACTGTGATTGAAACCTCCGTGCTCTGCATAGTAGAATTTCGTTTAAATAAGAAAGAGGAAGAAAGAGAAAGAAATCTGTGATAGAGAACAGAGTTCCCTAGAATCCTCTGTAGACACTTCCATTGATGCTGAAAACCTTTGAGGAATGATAACGGTGCTAAAGGCTGGGACATATTCAAAGCATAGTCTTACCAGATGGCTGTCTGGTTGGCGACGTGGTTTCTAAGAAAAATATAAAGGTTAAGGTTACGGTCAAGATGTCAATACTTTCCACCTGTAAAGTTAGAGGAGGTCTAAAGTTCTCCTTACCTGCTGAGGTGTGTGACCCTGCTGTGGTGTGTGACCCTGTAGTTGCTCCTGTGCCTAAGGGTTAAAAACATCATAGGATATGTGTAAGAATGTAATAATCATTGATAAAATCGCAATAAACCTCTACTATAATCTTGAGAAACATCCCCAAGAAATGTTGAGGCATTTTAAATGATTTCTGTGACTTTCATAAATTCCCCATCTAAGCAGGTAACTTCCCACCAAGTCCTGATTGACGAACGAAAGCTTGTGAGTTTGTATCTCCCAGACACTTCTTCCCATATGTCCTAAGTGAACCCTTGAACTAATTACTCGGCCATCCAATGTAAGAGAAGGTAAGGCTATGCGAAACGAGCCCCTATCATGGTTCAAGGTAGGGGGTTGCTGAACTCACTCAGATATTTATGAGAACGTTGTGCCTCCCTCTCCTCCTTTACCACAGTTCTGCATATCTAAAACTTGTCCATCCACCCAACCCATCCTTCATCTATACATTGAACAATATCCACTCGACTACCAGAAAATTGAGGTAGACCAGAGCTGCTTACCAGAAGTTTCAGTGGCTGCCTTTTTACCATCTAGGGGACATGAAAGAAGAATAAGTATATAAGAAGTCACATATTCTGCTATGAAGATAGAGATTCATATGTGCCACAGCAGTTCCTATACATCAAAACAGGTACAACTAACCATACTCTCGTTTGTAACTGGAGGTAGAATCAAAATGTTAATACTGTGATTGAAACCTCCGTGCTCTGCGTAGTAGAATTTCGTTTAAATAAGGAATAGGAAGAAAGAGGAAAAAATCTGTTACAGAGAACAGAGTTCCCTAGAATCCTCTGTAGACAATTCCATTGACGCTGAAAACGGTTGAGGAATGAGCACGGTGCTAAAGGCTGGGACATATTCAAAGCGTAGTTTTACCAGATGGCTTTCTGGTTGGCGACGTGGTTTCTAAGAAAAATATAAAGGTTAAGGTTACGGTCAAGATGTCAATACTTTCCACCTGTAAAGTTAGAGGAGGTCTAAAGTTCTCCTTACCTGTTGAGGTGTGTGAACCTGCTGTGGTGTGTGACCCTGTAGTTGCTCCTGTGCCTAAGGGTTAAAAACATCATAGGATATGTGTAAGAATGTAATAATCATTTCTAAAATCGCAATAAACCTCTACTATATTCTTGAGAAACATCCCCAAGAAATTTTGAGGCATTTTAAATGATTTCTGTGACTTTCATAAATTCCCCATCTAAGCAGGTAACTTCCCACCAAGTCCTGATTGACGAACGACAGCTTGTGAGTTTGTATCTCCCAGACACTTCTTTCCATATGTCCTAAGTGAACCCTTGAACTAATTACTCGGCCATCCAATGTAAGGGGAGGTAAGGCTATGCGAAACGAGCCCCTATCATGGTTCAAGGTAGGGGGTTGCTGAACTCACTCAGATATTTACGAGAACGTTGTGCCTCCCTCTCCTCCTTTACCACAATTCTGCATAACTAAAACTTGTCCATCCACCCAACCCATCCTTCATCTATACATTGAACAATATCCTCTCGACTACCGGAAAATTGAGGTAGACCAGAGCTGCTTACCAGAAGATTCAGTGGCTGCCTTTTTACCATCTAGGGGACATGAAAGAAGAATAAGTATATAAGAAGTCACATATTCTGCTATGAAGATAGAGATTCATATGTGCCACAGCAGTTCCTATACATCAAAACAGGTACAACTAACCATACTCTCGTTTGTAACTGGAGGTAGAATCAAAATGTTAATACTGTGATTGAAACCTCCGTGCTCTGCGTAGTAGAATTTTGTTTAAAGAAGAAACAGGAAGAACGAGGAAGAAATCTCTGACAGAGAACAGAGTTCCCTAGAATCCTCTGTAGTCATTTCCATTGATGCTGAAAACTTTTGAGGAATGAGTACGGTGCTAACAGCTGGGACATATTCAAAGCATCTTCCTACCAGATGGCTGTCCGGTTGGCGACGTGGTTTCTAAGAAAAAAATAAAGGTTAAGGTTACGATCACGATGCCAATACTTTCCACCTGTCAACTAAGAGGAGGTCTAAAGTTCTCCTTACCTGCTGAGGTCTGTGACCTTGTAGTTGCTCCTGGGCCTAAGGGTTGGAAACATCATAGGATATGTGTAAGAATGTAATAATCATTGATAAAATCGCCATCCACCTCTACTATATTACTGAGAAACATCACCAAGAAATTTTGAGGCATTTAAAATGATTTCTCTGTCTTTCATGAATACCCCATCTAAGCAGGTAACTTCCCACCAAGTCCTACATGACGAACAACAGCTTGTGATTTTGTATCTCCCAGACACTTCTTTCCATATGTCCTAAGTGAACTCTTGAACTAATTATTCGGCCATCCAATGTACGAGAAGGTAAGGCTATGCGAAACGAGCCGGAGGGGGTTGCTGAACTCAGTCAGATATTGACGAGAACGTTGTGCCTCCCTCTCCTTTTCCACAACTCTGCATATCTAGAACTTGTCCATCCGCCCATTCCATCCTTCTTCTATACATTGAACAATATCCACTCGACTACCGGAAAATTGAGGTAGACCAGAGCTGCTTACCAGAAGATTCAGTCGCTGCCTTTTTACCTTCTAGGGGGGAAAAAAGAAGAATTTTATAAGAAGTCACAGATTCCGCTATGAAGATAGAGATTCATATGTGCCACACCATTCCATTTTCCATCAAAACAGGTACAACTAGCTATACACTCGTGTGTAATGGGAGGAAAAATCAAAATGTTTATACTGTGATTGAAACCTCCGTGCTCTGCATAGTAGAATTTCATTTAAATAAGAAATAGGAAGACAGAGGAAGAAATCTGTTACAGAGAACAGAGTTCCCTAGAATCCTCTGTAGACAATTCCATTGACGCTGAAAACGTTTGAGGAATTAGCAGGGTGCTAAAGGCTGGGACATATTCAAAGCATAGTCTTACCAGATGGCTGTCTGGTTGGCGACGTGGTTTCTAAGAAAAATATAAAGGTTAAGGTTACGATCAAGATGTCAATACTTTCCACCTGTAAAGTTAGAGGAGGTCTAAAGTTCTCCTTACCTGTTGAGGTGTGTGACTCTGCTGTGGTGTGTGACCCTGTAGTTGCTCCTGTGCCTAAGGGTTAAAAACATCATAGGATATGTGTAAGAATGTAATAATCCTTTATAAAATCGCAATAAACCTCTACTATATTCTTGAGAAACATCCCCAAGAAATGTTGAGGCATTTTAAATGATTTCTGTGACTTTCATAAATTCCCCATCTAAGCAGGTAACTTCCCACCAAGTCCTGATTGACGAACGACAGCTTGTGAGTTTGTATCTCCCAGACACTTCTTTCCATATGTCCTAAGTGAACCCTTGAACTAATTACTCGGCCATCCAATGTAAGGGGAGGTAAGGCTATGCGAAACGAGCCCCTATCATGGTTCAAGGTAGGGGGTTGCTGAACTCACTCAGATATTTACGAGAACGTTGTGCCTCCCTCTCCTCCTTTACCACAATTCTGCATATCTAAAACTTGTCCATCCACCCAACCCATCCTTCATCTATACATTGAACAATATCCACTCGACTACCGGAAAATTGAGGTAGACCAGAGCTGCTTACCAGAAGATTCAGTGGCTGCCTTTTTACCATCTAGGGGACATGAAAGAAGAATAAGTATATAAGAAGTCACATATTCTGCTATGAAGATAGAGATTCATATGTGCCACAGCAGTTCCTATACATCAAAACAGGTACAACTAACCATACTCTCGTTAGTAACTGGAGGTAGAATCAAAATGTTAATACTGTGATTGAAACCTCCGTGCTCTGCGTAGTAGAATTTTGTTTAAAGAAGAAACAGGAAGAACGAGGAAGAAATCTCTGACAGAGAACAGAGTTCCCTAGAATCCTCTGTAGTCATTTCCATTGATGCTGAAAACTTTTGAGGAATGAGTACGGTGCTAACAGCTGGGACATATTCAAAGCATCTTCCTACCAGATGGCTGTCCGGTTGGCGACGTGGTTTCTAAGAAAAAAATAAAGGTTAAGGTTACGATCACGATGCCAATACTTTCCACCTGTCAACTAAGAGGAGGTCTAAAGTTCTCCTTACCTGCTGAGGTCTGTGACCTTGTAGTTGCTCCTGGGCCTAAGGGTTGGAAACATCATAGGATATGTGTAAGAATGTAATAATCATTGATAAAATCGCCATCTACCTCTACTATATTACTGAGAAACATCACCAAGAAATTTTGAGGCATTTAAAATGATTTCTCTGACTTTCATGAATACCCCATCTAAGCAGGTAACTTCCCACCAAGTCCTACATGACGAACAACAGCTTGTGATTTTGTATCTCCCAGACACTTCTTTCCATATGTCCTAAGTGAACTCTTGAACTAATTATTCGGCCATCCAATGTACGAGAAGGTAAGGCTATGCGAAACGAGCCGGAGGGGGTTGCTGAACTCAGTCAGATATTGACGTTGTGCCTCCCTCTCCTTTTCCACAACTCTGCATATCTAGAACTTGTCCATCCGCCCATTCCATCCTTCTTCTATACATTGAACAATATTCACTCGACTACCGGAAAATTGAGGTAGACCAGAGCTGCTTACCAGAAGATTCAGTCGCTGCCTTTTTACCTTCTAGGGGAAAAGAAAGAAGAATTATATAAGAAGTCACAGATTCCGCTATGAAGATAGAGATTCATATGTGCCACACCATTCCATTTTCCATCAAAACAGGTACAACTAGCTATACACTCGTGTGTAATGGGAGGAAAAATCAAAATGTTTATACTGTGATTGAAACCTCTGCATAGTAGAATTTCGTTTAAAGAAGAAAGAGGAAGAAATCTGTGACAGAGAACAGGGTTCCCTAGAATCCTCTGTAGACACTTCCATTGATGCTGAAAACGTTTGAGGAATGAGCACGGTGCTAAAGGCTGGGACATATTCAAAGCATAGTCTTACCAGATGGCTGTCTGGTTGGCGACGTGGTTTCTAAGAAAAATATAAAGGTTAAGGTTACGGTCAAGATGTCAATACTTTCCACCTGTAAAGTTAGAGGAGGTCTAAAGTTCTCCTTACCTGTTGAGGTGTGTGACCCTGCTGTGGTGTGTGACCCTGTAGTTGCTCCTGTGCCTAAGGGTTAAAAACATCATAGGATATGTGTAAGAATGTAATAATCATTGAAAAAATCACAATAAACCTCTACTATATTCTTGAGAAACATCCCCAAGAAATGTTGAGGCATTTTAAATGATTTCTGTGACTTTCATAAATTCCCCATCTAAGCAGGTAACTTCCCACCAAGTCCTGATTGACGAACGACAGCTTGTGAGTTTGTATCTCCCAGACACTTCTTTCCATATGTCCTAAGTGAACCCTTGAACTAATTACTCGGCCATCCAATGTAAGAGAAGGTAAGGCTATGCGAAACGAGCCCCTATCATGGTTCAAGGTAGGGGGTTGCTGAACTCACTCAGATATTTAAGAGAACGTTGTGCCTCCCTCTCCTCCTTTACCACAATTCTGCATATCTAAAACTTGTCCATCCACCCAACCCATCCTTCATCTATACATTGAACAATATCCACTCGACTACCGGAAAATTGAGGTAGACCAGAGCTGCTTACCAGAAGATTCAGTGGCTGCCTTTTTACCATCTAGGGGACATGAAAGAAGAATAAGTATATAACAAGTCACATATTCTGCTATGAAGATAGAGATTCATATGTGCCACAGCAGTTCCTATACATCAAAACAGGTACAACTAACCATACTCTCGTTTGTAACTGGAGGTAGAATCAAAATGTTAATACTGTGATTGAAACCTCTGTGCTCTGCGTAGTAGAATTTTGTTTAAAGAAGAAACAGGAAGAACGAGGGAGAAATCTCTGACAGAGAACAGAGTTCCCTAGAATCCTCTGTAGTCATTTCCATAGATGCTGAAAACATTTGAGGAATGAGTACGGTGCTAACAGCTGGGACATATTCAAAGCATCTTCCTACCAGATGGCTGTCCGGTTGGCGACGTGGTTTCTAAGAAAAAAATAAAGGTTAAGGTTACGATCACGATGCCAATACTTTCCACCTGTCAACTAAGAGGAGGTCTAAAGTTCTCCTTACCTGCTGAGGTCTGTGACCTTGTAGTTGCTCCTGGGCCTAAGGGTTGGAAACATCATAGGATATGTTTAAGAATGTAATAATCATTGATAAAATCGCCATCCACCTCTACTATATTACTGAGAAACATCACCAAGAAATTTTGAGGCATTTAAAATGATTTCTCTGACTTTCATGAATACCCCATCTAAGCAGGTAACTTCCCACCAAGTCCTACATGACGAACAACAGCTTGTGATTTTGTATCTCCCAGACACTTCTTTCCATATGTCCTAAGTGAACTCTTGAACTAATTATTCGGCCATCCAATGTACGAGAAGGTAAGGCTATGCGAAACGAGCCAGAGGGGGTTGCTGAACTCAGTCAGATATTGACGTTGTGCCTCCCTCTCCTTTTCCACAACTCTGCATATCTAGAACTTGTCCATCCGCCCATTCCATCCTTCTTCTATACATTGAACAATATCCATTCGACTACCGGAAAATTGAGGTAGACCAGAGCTGCTTACCAGAAGATTCAGTCGCTGCCTTTTTACCTTCTAGGGGAAAAGAAAGAAGAATTATATAAGAAGTCACAGATTCCGCTATGAAGATAGAGATTCATATGTGCCACACCATTCCATTTTCCATCAAAACAGGTACAACTAGCTATACACTCGTGTGTAATGGGAGGAAAAATCATAATGTTTATACTGTGATTGTAACCTCCATGCTCTGCATAGTAGAATTTCGTTTAAAGAAGAAAGAGGAAGAAAGAGGAAGAAATCTGCTACAGAGAACAGGGTTCCCTAGAATCCTCTGTAGACACTTCCATTGATGCTGAAAACCTTTGAGGAATGAGCACGGTGCTAAATGCTGGGACATATTCAAAGCATAGTCTTACCAGATGGCTGTCTGGTTGGCGACGTGGTTTCTAAGAAAAATATAAAGGTTAAGGTTACGGTCAAGATGTCAATACTTTCCACCTGTAAAGTTAGAGGAGGTTTAAAGTTCTCCTTACCTGTTGAGGTGTGTGACCCTGTAGTTGCTCCTGTGCCTAAGGGTTAAAAACATCATAGGATATGTGTAAGAATGTAATAATCATTGAAAAAATCACAATAAACCTCTACTATATTCTTGAGAAACATCCCCAAGAAATGTTGAGGCATTTTAAATGATTTCTGTGACTTTCATAAATTCCCCATCTAAGCAGGTAACTTCCCACCAAGTCCTGATTGACGAACGACAGCTTGTGAGTTTGTATCTCCCAGACACTTCTTTCCATATGTCCTAAGTGAACCCTTGAACTAATTACTCGGCCATCCAATGTAAGAGAAGGTAAGGCTATGCGAAACGAGCCCCTATCATGGTTCAAGGTAGGGGGTTGCTGAACTCACTCAGATATTTACGAGAACGTTGTGCCTCCCTCTCCTCCTTTACCACAATTCTGCATATCTAAAACTTGTCCATCCACCCAACCCATCCTTCATCTATACATTGAACAATATCCACTCGACTACCGGAAAATTGAGGTAGACCAGAGCTGCTTACCAGAAGATTCAGTGGCTGCCTTTTTACCATCTAGGGGACATGAAAGAAGAATAAGTATATAAGAAGTCACATATTCTGCTATGAAGATAGAGATTCATATGTGCCACAGCAGTTCCTATACATCAAAACAGGTACAACTAACCATACTCTCGTTTGTAACTGGAGGTAGAATCAAAATGGTACAACTAACCATACTCTCGTTTGTAACTGGAGGTAGAATCAATATGTTAATACTGTGATTGAAACCTCCGTGCTCTGCGTAGTAGAATTTTGTTTAAATAAGAAAGAGGAAGAAAGAGGAAGAAATCTGTGACAGAGAACAGGGTTCCCTAGAATCCTCTGTAGACACTTCCATTGATGCTGAAAACTTTTGAGGAATGAGCACGGTGCTAAAGGCTGGGACATATTCAAAGCATAGTCTTACCAGATGGCTGTCTGGTTGGCGACGTGGTTTCTAAGAAAAATATAAAGGTTAAGGTTACGGTCAAGATGTCAATACTTTCCACCTGTAAAGTTAGAGGAGGTCTAAAGTTCTCCTTACCTGTTGAGGTGTGTGACCCTGCTGTGGTGTGTGACCCTGTAGTTGCTCCTGTGCCTAAGGGTTAAAAACATCATAGGATATGTGTAAGAATGTAATAATCATTTATAAAATCGCAATAAACCTCTACTATATTCTTGAGAAACATCCCCAAGAAATGTTGAGGCATTTTAAATGATTATTGTGACTTTCATAAATTCCCCATCTAAGCAGGTAACTTCCCACCAAGTCCTGATTGACGAACGACAGCTTGTGAGTTTGTATCTCCCAGACACTTCTTCCCATATGTCCTAAGTGAACCCTTGAACTAATTACTCGGCCATCCAATGTAAGAGAAGGTAAGGCTATGCGAAACGAGCCCCTATCATGGTTCAAGGTAGGGGGTTGCTGAACTCAGATATTTACGAGAACCTTGTGCCTCCCTCTCCTCCTTTACCACAATTCTGCATATCTAAAACTTGTCCATCCACCCAACCCATCCTTCATCTATACATTGAACAATATCCACTCGACTACCGGAAAATTGAGGTAGACCAGAGCTGCTTACCAGAAGATTCAGTGGCTGCCTTTTTACCATCTAGGGGACATGAAAGAAGAATAAGTATATAAGAAGTCACATATTCTGCTATGAAGATAGAGATTCATATGTGCCACAGCAGTTCCTATACATCAAAACAGGTACAACTAACCATACTCTCGTTTGTAACTGGAGGTAGAATCAAAATGTTAATACTGTGATTGAAACCTCCGTGCTCTGCGTAGTAGAATTTTGTTTAAAGAAGAAACAGGAAGAACGAGGAAGAAATCTCTGACAGAGAACAGAGTTCCCTAGAATCCTCTATAGTCATTTCCATAGATGCTGAAAACTTTTGAGGAATGAGTACGGTGCTAACAGCTGGGACATATTCAAAGCATCTTCCTACCAGATGGCTGTCCGGTTGGCGACGTGGTTTCTAAGAAAAAAATAAAGGTTAAGGTTACGATCACGATGCCAATACTTTCCACCTGTCAACTAAGAGGAGGTCTAAAGTTCTCCTTACCTGCTGAGGTCTGTGACCTTGTAGTTGCTCCTGAGCCTAAGGGTTGGAAACATCATAGGATATGTGTAAGAATGTAATAATCATTGATAAAATCGCCATCCACCTCCACTATATTACTGAGAAACATCACCAAGAAATTTTGAGGCATTTAAAATGATTTCTCTGACTTTCATGAATACCCCATCTAAGCAGGTAACTTCTCACCAAGTCCTACATGACGAACAACAGCTTGTGATTTTGTATCTCCCAGACACTTCTTTCCATATGTCCTAAGTGAACTCTTGAACTAATTATTCGGCCATCCAATGTACGAGAAGGTAAAGCTATGCGAAATGAGCCGGAGGGGGTTGCTGAACTCAGTCAGATATTGACGAGAACGTTGTGCCTCCCTCTCCTTTTCCACAACTCTGCATATCTAGAACTTGTCCATCCGCCCATTCCATCCTTCTTCTATACATTGAACAATATCCACTCAACTACCGGAAAATTGAGGTAGACCAGAGCTGCTTACCAGAAGATTCAGTCGCTGCCTTTTTACCTTCTAGGGGAAAAGAAAGAAGAATTATATAAGAAGTCACAGATTCCGCTATGAAGATAGAGATTCATATGTGCCACACCATTCCATTTTCCATCAAAAAAGGTACAACTAGCTATACACTCGTGTGTAATGGGAGGAAAAATCAAAATGTTTATACTGTGATTGAAACCTCCGTGCTCTGCATAGTAGAATTTCGTTTAAAGAAGAAAGAGGAAGAAAGAGGAAGAAATCTGTGACAGAGAACAGGGTTCCCTAGAATCCTCTGTAGACACTTCCATTGATGCTGAAAACTTTTGAGGAATGAGCACGGTGCTAAAGGCTGGGACATATTCAAAGCATAGTCTTACCAGATGGCTGTCTGGTTGGCGACGTGGTTTCTAAGAAAAATATAAAGGTTAAGGTTACGGTCAAGATGTCAATACTTTCCACCTGTAAAGTTAGAGGAGGTCTAAAGTTCTCCTTACCTTTTGAGGTGTGTGACCCTGCTGTGGTGTGTGACCCTGTAGTTGCTCCTGTGCCTAAGGGTTAAAAACATCATAGGATATGTGTAAGAATGTAATAATCATTGAAAAAATCACAATAAACCTCTACTATATTCTTGAGAAACATCCCCAAGAAATGTTGAGGCATTTTAAATGATTTCTGTGACTTTCATAAATTCCCCATCTAAGCAGGTAACTTCCCACCAAATCCTGATGGACGAACGACAGCTTGTGAGTTTGTATCTCCCAGACACTTCTTTCCATATGTCCTAAGTGAACCCTTGAACTAATTACTCGGCCATCCAATGTAAGAGAAGGTAAGGCTATGCGAAACGAGCCCCTATCATGGTTCAAGGTAGGGGGTTGCTGAACTCACTCAGATATTTACGAGAACGTTGTGCCTCCCTCTCCTCCTTTACCACAATTCTGCATATCTAAAACTTGTCCATCCACCCAACCCATCCTTCATCTATACATTGAACAATATCCACTCGACTACCGGAAAATTGAGGTAGACCAGAGCTGCTTACCAGAAGATTCAGTGGCTGCCTTTTTACCATCTAGGGGACATGAAAGAAGAATAAGTATATAAGAAGTCACATATTCTGCTATGAAGATAGAGATTCATATGTGCCACAGCAGTTCCTATACATCAAAACAGGTACAACTAACCATACTCTCGTTTGTAACTGGAGGTAGAATCAAAATGTTAATACTGTGATTGAAACCTCCGTGCTCTGCGTAGTAGAATTTTGTTTAAAGAAGAAACAGGAAGAACGAGGAAGAAATCTCTGACAGAGAACAGAGTTCCCTAGAATCCTCTGTAGTCATTTCCATAGATGCTGAAAACTTTTGAGGAATGAGTACGGTGCTAACAGCTGGGACATATTCAAAGCATCTTCCTACCAGATGGCTGTCCGGTTGGCGACGTGGTTTCTAAGAAAAAAATAAAGGTTAAGGTTACGATCACGATGCCAATACTTTCCACCTGTCAACTAAGAGGAGGTCTAAAGTTCTCCTTACCTGCTGAGGTCTGTGACCTTGTAGTTGCTCCTGGGCCTAAGGGTTGGAAACATCATAGGATATGTGTAAGAATGTAATAATCATTGATAAAATCGCCATCCACCTCTACTATATTACTGAGAAACATCACCAAGAAATTTTGAGGCATTTAAAATGATTTCTCTGACTTTCATGAATACCCCATCTAAGCAGGTAACTTCCCACCAAGTCCTACATGACGAACAACAGCTTGTGATTTTGTATCTCCCAGACACTTCTTTCCATATGTCCTAAGTGAACTCTTGAACTAATTATTCGGCCATCCAATGTACGAGAAGTTAGGCTATGCGAAACGAGCCGGAGGGGGTTGCTGAACTCAGTCAGATATTGACGTTGTGCCTCCCTCTCCTTTTCCACAACTCTGCATATCTAGAACTTGTCCATCCGCCCATTCCATCCTTCTTCTAAACATTGAACAATATCCACTCGACTACCGGAAAATTGAGGTAGACCAGAGCTGCTTACCAGAAGATTCAGTCGCTGCCTTTTTACCTTCTAGGGGAAAAGAAAGAAGAATTATATAAGAAGTCACAGATTCCGCTATGAAGATAGAGATTCATATGTGCCACACCATTCCATTTTCCATCAAAACAGGTACAACTAGCTATACACTCGTGTGTAATGGGAGGAAAAATCAAAATGTTTATACTGTGATTGAAACCTCCGTGCTCTGCATAGTAGAATTTCGTTTAAATAAGAAAGAGGAAGAAAGAGGAAGAAATCTGTGACAGAGAACAGGGTTCCCTAGAATCCTCTGTAGACACTTCCATTGATGCTGAAAACTTTTGAGGAATGAGCACGGTGCTAAAGGCTGGGACATATTCAAAGCATAGTCTTACCAGATGGCTGTCTGGTTGGCGACGTGGTTTCTAAGAAAAATATAAAGGTTAAGGTTACGGTCAAGATGTCAATACTTTCCACCTGTAAAGTTAGAGGAGGTCTAAAGTTCTCCTTACCTGTTGAGGTGTGTGACCCTGCTGTGGTGTGTGACCCTGTAGTTGCTCCTGTGCCTAAGGGTTAAAAACATCATAGGATATGTGTAAGAATGTAATAATCATTTATAAAATCGCAATAAACCTCTACTATATTCTTGAGAAACATCCCCAAGAAATGTTGAGGCATTTTAAATGATTATTGTGACTTTCATAAATTCCCCATCTAAGCAGGTAACTTCCCACCAAGTCCTGATTGACGAACGACAGCTTGTGAGTTTGTATCTCCCAGACACTTCTTCCCATATGTCCTAAGTGAACCCTTGAACTAATTACTCGGCCATCCAATGTAAGAGAAGGTAAGGCTATGCGAAACGAGCCCCTATCATGGTTCAAGGTAGGGGGTTGCTGAACTCAGATATTTACGAGAACCTTGTGCCTCCCTCTCCTCCTTTACCACAATTCTGCATATCTAAAACTTGTCCATCCACCCAACCCATCCTTCATCTATACATTGAACAATATCCACTCGACTACCGGAAAATTGAGGTAGACCAGAGCTGCTTACCAGAAGATTCAGTGGCTGCCTTTTTACCATCTAGGGGACATGAAAGAAGAATAAGTATATAAGAAGTCACATATTCTGCTATGAAGATAGAGATTCATATGTGCCACAGCAGTTCCTATACATCAAAACAGGTACAACTAACCATACTCTCGTTTGTAACTGGAGGTAGAATCAAAATGTTAATACTGTGATTGAAACCTCCGTGCTCTGCGTAGTAGAATTTTGTTTAAAGAAGAAACAGGAAGAACGAGGAAGAAATCTCTGACAGAGAACAGAGTTCCCTAGAATCCTCTATAGTCATTTCCATAGATGCTGAAAACTTTTGAGGAATGAGTACGGTGCTAACAGCTGGGACATATTCAAAGCATCTTCCTACCAGATGGCTGTCCGGTTGGCGACGTGGTTTCTAAGAAAAAAATAAAGGTTAAGGTTACGATCACGATGCCAATACTTTCCACCTGTCAACTAAGAGGAGGTCTAAAGTTCTCCTTACCTGCTGAGGTCTGTGACCTTGTAGTTGCTCCTGAGCCTAAGGGTTGGAAACATCATAGGATATGTGTAAGAATGTAATAATCATTGATAAAATCGCCATCCACCTCTACTATATTACTGAGAAACATCACCAAGAAATTTTGAGGCATTTAAAATGATTTCTCTGACTTTCATGAATACCCCATCTAAGCAGGTAACTTCTCACCAAGTCCTACATGACGAACAACAGCTTGTGATTTTGTATCTCCCAGACACTTCTTTCCATATGTCCTAAGTGAACTCTTGAACTAATTATTCGGCCATCCAATGTACGAGAAGGTAAAGCTATGCGAAATGAGCCGGAGGGGGTTGCTGAACTCAGTCAGATATTGACGAGAACGTTGTGCCTCCCTCTCCTTTTCCACAACTCTGCATATCTAGAACTTGTCCATCCGCCCATTCCATCCTTCTTCTATACATTGAACAATATCCACTCAACTACCGGAAAATTGAGGTAGACCAGAGCTGCTTACCAGAAGATTCAGTCGCTGCCTTTTTACCTTCTAGGGGAAAAGAAAGAAGAATTATATAAGAAGTCACAGATTCCGCTATGAAGATAGAGATTCATATGTGCCACACCATTCCATTTTCCATCAAAAAAGGTACAACTAGCTATACACTCGTGTGTAATGGGAGGAAAAATCAAAATGTTTATACTGTGATTGAAACCTCCGTGCTCTGCATAGTAGAATTTCGTTTAAAGAAGAAAGAGGAAGAAAGAGGAAGAAATCTGTGACAGAGAACAGGGTTCCCTAGAATCCTCTGTAGACACTTCCATTGATGCTGAAAACTTTTGAGGAATGAGCACGGTGCTAAAGGCTGGGACATATTCAAAGCATAGTCTTACCAGATGGCTGTCTGGTTGGCGACGTGGTTTCTAAGAAAAATATAAAGGTTAAGGTTACGGTCAAGATGTCAATACTTTCCACCTGTAAAGTTAGAGGAGGTCTAAAGTTCTCCTTACCTTTTGAGGTGTGTGACCCTGCTGTGGTGTGTGACCCTGTAGTTGCTCCTGTGCCTAAGGGTTAAAAACATCATAGGATATGTGTAAGAATGTAATAATCATTGAAAAAATCACAATAAACCTCTACTATATTCTTGAGAAACATCCCCAAGAAATGTTGAGGCATTTTAAATGATTTCTGTGACTTTCATAAATTCCCCATCTAAGCAGGTAACTTCCCACCAAATCCTGATGGACGAACGACAGCTTGTGAGTTTGTATCTCCCAGACACTTCTTTCCATATGTCCTAAGTGAACCCTTGAACTAATTACTCGGCCATCCAATGTAAGAGAAGGTAAGGCTATGCGAAACGAGCCCCTATCATGGTTCAAGGTAGGGGGTTGCTGAACTCACTCAGATATTTACGAGAACGTTGTGCCTCCCTCTCCTCCTTTACCACAATTCTGCATATCTAAAACTTGTCCATCCACCCAACCCATCCTTCATCTATACATTGAACAATATCCACTCGACTACCGGAAAATTGAGGTAGACCAGAGCTGCTTACCAGAAGATTCAGTGGCTGCCTTTTTACCATCTAGGGGACATGAAAGAAGAATAAGTATATAAGAAGTCACATATTCTGCTATGAAGATAGAGATTCATATGTGCCACAGCAGTTCCTATACATCAAAACAGGTACAACTAACCATACTCTCGTTTGTAACTGGAGGTAGAATCAAAATGTTAATACTGTGATTGAAACCTCCGTGCTCTGCGTAGTAGAATTTTGTTTAAAGAAGAAACAGGAAGAACGAGGAAGAAATCTCTGACAGAGAACAGAGTTCCCTAGAATCCTCTGTAGTCATTTCCATAGATGCTGAAAACTTTTGAGGAATGAGTACGGTGCTAACAGCTGGGACATATTCAAAGCATCTTCCTACCAGATGGCTGTCCGGTTGGCGACGTGGTTTCTAAGAAAAAAATAAAGGTTAAGGTTACGATCACGATGCCAATACTTTCCACCTGTCAACTAAGAGGAGGTCTAAAGTTCTCCTTACCTGCTGAGGTCTGTGACCTTGTAGTTGCTCCTGGGCCTAAGGGTTGGAAACATCATAGGATATGAGTAAGAATGTAATAATCATTGATAAAATCGCCATCCACCTCTACTATATTACTGAGAAACATCACCAAGAAATTTTGAGGCATTTAAAATGATTTCTCTGACTTTCATGAATACCCCATCTAAGCAGGTAACTTCCCACCAAGTCCTACATGACGAACAACAGCTTGTGATTTTGTATCTCCCAGACACTTCTTTCCATATGTCCTAAGTGAACTCTTGAACTAATTATTCGGCCATCCAATGTACGAGAAGTTAGGCTATGCGAAACGAGCCGGAGGGGGTTGCTGAACTCAGTCAGATATTGACGTTGTGCCTCCCTCTCCTTTTCCACAACTCTGCATATCTAGAACTTGTCCATCCGCCCATTCCATCCTTCTTCTAAACATTGAACAATATCCACTCGACTACCGGAAAATTGAGGTAGACCAGAGCTGCTTACCAGAAGATTCAGTCGCTGCCTTTTTACCTTCTAGGGGAAAAGAAAGAAGAATTATATAAGAAGTCACAGATTCCGCTATGAAGATAGAGATTCATATGTGCCACACCATTCCATTTTCCATCAAAACAGGTACAACTAGCTATACACTCGTGTGTAATGGGAGGAAAAATCAAAATGTTTATACTGTGATTGAAACCTCCGTGCTCTGCATAGTAGAATTTCGTTTAAATAAGAAAGAGGAAGAAAGAGGAAGAAATCTGTGACAGAGAACAGGGTTCCCTAGAATCCTCTGTAGACACTTCCATTGATGCTGAAAACTTTTGAGGAATGAGCACGGTGCTAAAGGCTGGGACATATTCAAAGCATAGTCTTACCAGATGGCTGTCTGGTTGGCGACGTGGTTTCTAAGAAAAATATAAAGGTTAAGGTTACGGTCAAGATGTCAATACTTTCCACCTGTAAAGTTAGAGGAGGTCTAAAGTTCTCCTTACCTGTTGAGGTGTGTGACCCTGCTGTGGTGTGTGACCCTGTAGTTGCTCCTGTGCCTAAGGGTTAAAAACATCATAGGATATGTGTAAGAATGTAATAATCATTTATAAAATCGCAATAAACCTCTACTATATTCTTGAGAAACATCCCCAAGAAATGTTGAGGCATTTTAAATGATTATTGTGACTTTCATAAATTCCCCATCTAAGCAGGTAACTTCCCACCAAGTCCTGATTGACGAACGACAGCTTGTGAGTTTGTATCTCCCAGGCACTTCTTCCCATATGTCCTAAGTGAACCCTTGAACTAATTACTCGGCCATCCAATGTAAGAGAAGGTAAGGCTATGCGAAACGAGCCCCTATCATGGTTCAAGGTAGGGGGTTGCTGAACTCAGATATTTACGAGAACCTTGTGCCTCCCTCTCCTCCTTTACCACAATTCTGCATATCTAAAACTTGTCCATCCACCCAACCCATCCTTCATCTATACATTGAACAATATCCACTCGACTACCGGAAAATTGAGGTAGACCAGAGCTGCTTACCAGAAGATTCAGTGGCTGCCTTTTTACCATCTAGGGGACATGAAAGAAGAATAAGTATATAAGAAGTCACATATTCTGCTATGAAGATAGAGATTCATATGTGCCACAGCAGTTCCTATACATCAAAACAGGTACAACTAACCATACTCTCGTTTGTAACTGGAGGTAGAATCAAAATGTTAATACTGTGATTGAAACCTCCGTGCTCTGCGTAGTAGAATTTTGTTTAAAGAAGAAACAGGAAGAATGAGGAAGAAATCTCTGACAGAGAACAGAGTTCCCTAGAATCCTCTATAGTCATTTCCATAGATGCTGAAAACTTTTGAGGAATGAGTACGGTGCTAACAGCTGGGACATATTCAAAGCATCTTCCTACCAGATGGCTGTCCGGTTGGCGACGTGGTTTCTAAGAAAAAAATAAAGGTTAAGGTTACGATCACGATGCCAATACTTTCCACCTGTCAACTAAGAGGAGGTCTAAAGTTCTCCTTACCTGCTGAGGTCTGTGACCTTGTAGTTGCTCCTGAGCCTAAGGGTTGGAAACATCATAGGATATGTGTAAGAATGTAATAATCATTGATAAAATCGCCATCCACCTCTACTATATTACTGAGAAACATCACCAAGAAATTTTGAGGCATTTAAAATGATTTCTCTGACTTTCATGAATACCCCATCTAAGCAGGTAACTTCTCACCAAGTCCTACATGACGAACAACAGCTTGTGATTTTGTATCTCCCAGACACTTCTTTCCATATGTCCTAAGTGAACTCTTGAACTAATTATTCGGCCATCCAATGTACGAGAAGGTAAGGCTATGCGAAACGAGCCGGAGGGGGTTGCTGAACTCAGTCAGATATTGACGAGAACGTTGTGCCTCCCTCTCCTTTTCCACAACTCTGCATATCTAGAACTTGTCCATCCGCCCATTCCATCCTTCTTCTATACATTGAACAATATCCACTCGACTACCGGAAAATTGAGGTAGACCAGAGCTGCTTACCAGAAGATTCAGTCGCTGCCTTTTTACCTTCTAGGGGAAAAGAAAGAAGAATTATATAAGAAGTCACATATTCTGCTATGAAGATAGAGATTCATATGTGCCACAGCAGTTCCTATACATCAAAAGAGGTACAACTAACCATACTCTCGTTTGTAACTGGAGGTAGAATCAAAATGTTAATACTGTGATTGAAACCTCCGTGCTCTGCGTAGTAGAATTTTGTTTAAAGAAGAAACAGGAAGAACGAGGAAGAAATCTCTGACAGAGAACAGAGTTCCCTAGAATCCTCTGTAGTCATTTCCATTGATGCTGAAAACTTTTGAGGAATGAGCATGGTGCTAACAGCTGGGACATATTCAAAGCATCTTCCTACCAGATGGCTGTCCGGTTGGCGACGTGGTTTCTAAGAAAAAAATAAAGGTTAAGGTTACGATCACGATGCCAATACTTTCCACCTGTCAACTAACAGGAGGTCTAAAGTTTTCCTTACCTGCTGAGGTCTGTGACCTTGTAGTTGCTCCTGGGCCTAAGGGTTGGAAACATCATAGGATATGTGTAAGAATGTAATAATCATTGATAAAATCGCCATCCACCTCTACTATATTAATGAGAATCATCACCAAGAAATTTTGAGGCATTTAAAATGATTTCTCTGACTTTCATGAATACCCCATCTAAGCACGTAACTTCCCACCAAGTCCTACATGACGAACAACAGCTTGTGATTTTGTATCTCCCAGACACTTCTTTCCATATGTCCTAAGTGAACTCTTGAACTAATTATTCGGCCATCCAATGTACGAGAAGGTAAGGCTATGCGAAACGAGCCAGAGGGGGTTGCTGAACTCAGTCAGATATTGACGTTGTGCCTCCCTCTCCTTTTCCACAACTCTGCATATCTAGAACTTGTCCATCCGCCCATTCCATCCTTCTTCTATACATTGAACAATATCCACTCGACTACCGGAAAATTGAGGTAGACCAGAGCTGCTTACCAGAAGATTCAGTCGCTGCCTTTTTACCTTCTAGGGGAAAAGAAAGAAGAATTATATAAGAAGTCACAGATTCCGCTATGAAGATAGAGATTCATATGTGCCACACCATTCCATTTTCCATCAAAACAGGTACAACTAGCTATACACTCGTGTGTAATGGGAGGAAAAATCAAAATGTTTATACTGTGATTGAAACCTCCAAGCTCTGCATAGTAGAATTTCGTTTAAAGAAGAAAGAGGAAGAAAGAGGAAGAAATCTGTGACAGAGAACAGGGTTCCCTAGAATCCTCTGTAGACACTTCCATTGATGCTGAAAACTTTTGAGGAATGAGCACGGTGCTAAAGGCTGGGACATATTCAAAGCATAGTCTTACCAGATGGCTGTCTGGTTGGCGACGTGGTTTCTAAGAAAAATATAAAGGTTAAGGTTACGGTCAAGATGTCAATACTTTTCACCTGTAAAGTTAGAGGAGGTCTAAAGTTCTCCTTACCTGTTGAGGTGTGTGACCCTGCTGTGGTGTGTGACCCTGTAGTTGCTCCTGTGCCTAAGGGTTAAAAACATCATAGGATATGTGTAAGAATGTAGTAATCATTGAAAAAATCACAATAAACCTCTACTATATTCTTGAGAAACATCCCCAAGAAATGTTGAGGCATTTTAAATGATTTCTGTGACTTTCATAAATTCCCCATCTAAGCAGGTAACTTCCCACCAAGTCCTGATTGACGAACGACAGCTTGTGAGTTTGTATCTCCCAGACACTTCTTTCCATATGTCCTAAGTGAACCCTTGAACTAATTACTCGGCCATCCAATGTAAGAGAAGGTAAGGCTATGCGAAACGAGCCCCTATCATGGTTCAAGGTAGGGGGTTGCTGAACTCACTCAGATATTTACGAGAACGTTGTGCCTCTCTCTCCTCCTTCACCACAATTCTGCATATCTAAAACTTGTCCATCCACCCAACCCATCCTTCATCTATACATTGAACAATATCCACTCGACTACCGGAAAATTGAGGTAGACCAGAGCTGCTTACCAGAAGATTCAGTGGCTGCCTTTTTACCATCTAGGGGACATGAAAGAAGAATTAGTATATAAGAAGTCACATATTCTGCTATGAAGATAGAGATTCATATGTGCCACAGCAGTTCCTATACATCAAAACAGGTACAACTAACCATACTCTCGTTTGTAACTGGAGGTAGAATCAAAATGTTAATACTGTGATTGAAACCTCCGTGCTCTGCGTAGTAGAATTTTGTTTAAAGAAGAAACAGGAAGAACGAGGAAGAAATCTCTGACAGAGAACAGAGTTCCCTAGAATCCTCTGTAGTCATTTCCATTGATGCTGAAAACTTTTGAGGAATGAGCACGGTGCTAACAGCTGGGACATATTCAAAGCATCTTCCTACCAGATGGCTGTCCGGTTGGCGACGTGGTTTCTAAGAAAAATATAAAGGTTAAGGTTACGATCACGATGCCAATACTTTCCACCTGTCAACTAAGAGGAGGTCTAAAGTTCTCCTTACCTGCTGAGGTCTGTGACCTTGTAGTTGCTCCTGGGCCTAAGGGTTGGAAACATCATAGGATATGTGTAAGAATGTAATAATCATTGATAAAATCGCCATCCACCTCTACTATATTAATGAGAATCATCACCAAGAAATTTTGAGGCATTTAAAATGATTTCTCTGACTTTCATGAATACCCCATCTAAGCACGTAACTTCCCACCAAGTCCTACATGACGAACAACAGCTTGTGATTTTGTATCTCCCAGACACTTCTTTCCATATGTCCTAAGTGAACTCTTGAACTAATTATTTGGCCATCCAATGTACGAGAAGGTAAGGCTATGCGAAACGAGCCGGAGGGGGTTGCTGAACTCAGTCAGATATTGACGTTGTGCCTCCCTCTCCTTTTCCACAACTCTGCATATCTAGAACTTGTCCATCCGCCCATTCCATCCTTCTTCTATACATTGAACAATATCCACTCGACTACCGGAAAATTGAGGTAGACCAGAGCTGCTTACCAGAAGATTCAGTCGCTGCCTTTTTACCTTCTAGGGGAAAAGAAAGAAGAATTATATAAGAAGTCACAGATTCCGCTATGAAGATAGAGATTCATATGTGCCACACCATTCCATTTTCCATCAAAACAGGTACAACTAGCTATACACTCGTGTGTAATGGGAGGAAAAATCAAAATGTTTATACTGTGATTGAAACCTCCGTGCTCTGCATAGTAGAATTTCGTTTAAATAAGAAAGAGGAAGAAAGAGGAAGAAATCTGTGACAGAGAACAGGGTTCCCTAGAATCCTCTGTAGACACTTCCATTGATGCTGAAAACGTTTGAGGAATGAGCACGGTGCTAAAGGCTGGGACATATTCAAAGCATAGTCTTACCAGATGGCTTTCTGGTTGGCGACGTGGTTTCTAAGAAAAATATAAAGGTTAAGGTTACGGTCAAGATGTCAATACTTTCCACCTGTAAAGTTAGAGGAGGTCTAAAGTTCTCCTTACCTGTTGAGGTGTGTGACCCTGCTGTGGTGTGTGACCCTGTAGTTGCTCCTGTGCCTAAGGGTTAAAAACATCATAGGATATGTGTAAGAATGTAATAATCATTGAAAAAATCACAATAAACCTCTACTATATTCTTGAGAAACATCCCCAAGAAATGTTGAGGCATTTTAAATGATTTCTGTGACTTTCATAAATTCCCCATCTAAGCAGGTAACTTCCCACCAAGTCCTGATTGACGAACGACAGCTTGTGAGTTTGTATCTCCCAGACACTTCTTTCCATATGTCCTAAGTGAACCCTTGAACTAATTACTCGGCCATCCAATGTAAGAGAAGGTAAGGCTATGCGAAACGAGCCCCTATCATGGTTCAAGGTAGGGGGTTGCTGAACTCACTCAGATATTTACGAGAACGTTGTGCCTCCCTCTCCTCCTTCACCACAATTCTGCATATCTAAAACTTGTCCATCCACCCAACCCATCCTTCATCTATACATTGAACAATATCCACTCGACTACCGGAAAATTGAGGTAGACCAGAGCTGCTTACCAGAAGATTCAGTGGCTGCCTTTTTACCATCTAGGGGACATGAAAGAAGAATTAGTATATAAGAAGTCACATATTCTGCTATGAAGATAGAGATTCATATGTGCCACAGCAGTTCCTATACATCAAAACAGGTACAACTAACCATACTCTCGTTTGTAACTGGAGGTAGAATCAAAATGTTAATACTGTGATTGAAACCTCCGTGCTCTGCGTAGTAGAATTTTGTTTAAAGAAGAAACAGGAAGAACGAGGAAGAAATCTCTGACAGAGAACAGAGTTCCCTAGAATCCTCTGTAGTCATTTCCATTGATGCTGAAAACTTTTGAGGAATGAGCACGGTGCTAACAGCTGGGACATATTCAAAGCATCTTCCTACCAGATGGCTGTCCGGTTGGCGACGTGGTTTCTAAGAAAAATATAAAGGTTAAGGTTACGATCACGATGCCAATACTTTCCACCTGTCAACTAAGAGGAGGTCTAAAGTTCTCCTTACCTGCTGAGGTCTGTGACCTTGTAGTTGCTCCTGGGCCTAAGGGTTGGAAACATCATAGGATATGTGTAAGAATGTAATAATCATTGATAAAATCGCCATCCACCTCTACTATATTAATGAGAATCATCACCAAGAAATTTTGAGGCATTTAAAATGATTTCTCTGACTTTCATGAATACCCCATCTAAGCACGTAACTTCCCACCAAGTCCTACATGACGAACAACAGCTTGTGATTTTGTATCTCCCAGACACTTCTTTCCATATGTCCTAAGTGAACTCTTGAACTAATTATTTGGCCATCCAATGTACGAGAAGGTAAGGCTATGCGAAACGAGCCGGAGGGGGTTGCTGAACTCAGTCAGATATTGACGTTGTGCCTCCCTCTCCTTTTCCACAACTCTGCATATCTAGAACTTGTCCATCCGCCCATTCCATCCTTCTTCTATACATTGAACAATATCCACTCGACTACCGGAAAATTGAGGTAGACCAGAGCTGCTTACCAGAAGATTCAGTCGCTGCCTTTTTACCTTCTAGGGGAAAAGAAAGAAGAATTATATAAGAAGTCACAGATTCCGCTATGAAGATAGAGATTCATATGTGCCACACCATTCCATTTTCCATCAAAACAGGTACAACTAGCTATACACTCGTGTGTAATGGGAGGAAAAATCAAAATGTTTATACTGTGATTGAAACCTCCGTGCTCTGCATAGTAGAATTTCGTTTAAAGAAGAAAGAGGAAGAAAGAGGAAGAAATCTGTGACAGAGAACAGGGTTCCCTAGAATCCTCTGTAGACACTTCCATTGATGCTGAAAACGTTTGAGGAATGAGCACGGTGCTAAAGGCTGGGACATATTCAAAGCATAGTCTTACCAGATGGCTTTCTGGTTGGCGACGTGGTTTCTAAGAAAAATATAAAGGTTAAGGTTACGGTCAAGATGTCAATACTTTCCACCTGTAAAGTTAGAGGAGGTCTAAAGTTCTCCTTACCTGTTGAGGTGTGTGACCCTGCTGTGGTGTGTGACCCTGTAGTTGCTCCTGTGCCTAAGGGTTAAAAACATCATAGGATATGTGTAAGAATGTAATAATCATTGAAAAAATCACAATAAACCTCTACTATATTCTTGAGAAACATCCCCAAGAAATGTTGAGGCATTTTAAATGATTTCTGTGACTTTCATAAATTCCCCATCTAAGCAGGTAACTTCCCACCAAGTCCTGATTGACGAACGACAGCTTGTGAGTTTGTATCTCCCAGACACTTCTTTCCATATGTCCTAAGTGAACCCTTGAACTAATTACTCGGCCATCCAATGTAAGAGAAGGTAAGGCTATGCGAAACGAGCCCCTATCATGGTTCAAGGTAGGGGGTTGCTGAACTCACTCAGATATTTACGAGAACGTTGTGCCTCCCTCTCCTCCTTCACCACAATTCTGCATATCTAAAACTTGTCCATCCACCCAACCCATCCTTCATCTATACATTGAACAATATCCACTCGACTACCGGAAAATTGAGGTAGACCAGAGCTGCTTACCAGAAGATTCAGTGGCTGCCTTTTTACCATCTAGGGGACATGAAAGAAGAATTAGTATATAAGAAGTCACATATTCTGCTATGAAGATAGAGATTCATATGTGCCACAGCAGTTCCTATACATCAAAACAGGTACAACTAACCATACTCTCGTTTGTAACTGGAGGTAGAATCAAAATGTTAATACTGTGATTGAAACCTCCGTGCTCTGCGTAGTAGAATTTTGTTTAAAGAAGAAACAGGAAGAACGAGGAAGAAATCTCTGACAGAGGACAGAGTTCCCTAGAATCCTCTGTAGTCATTTCCATTGATGCTGAAAACTTTTGAGGAATGAGCACGGTGCTAACAGCTGGGACATATTCAAAGCATCTTCCTACCAGATGGCTGTCCGGTTGGCGACGTGGTTTCTAAGAAAAAAATAAAGGTTAAGGTTACGATCACGATGCCAATACTTTCCACCTGTCAACTAAGAGGAGGTCTAAAGTTCTCCTTACCTGCTGAGGTCTGTGACCTTGTAGTTGCTCCTGGGCCTAAGGGTTGGAAACATCATAGGATATGTGTAAGAATGTAATAATCATTGATAAAATCGCCATCCACCTCTACTATATTAATGAGAATCATCACCAAGAAATTTTGAGGCATTTAAAATGATTTCTCTGACTTTCATGAATACCCCATCTAAGCACGTAACTTCCCACCAAGTCCTACATGACGAACAACAGCTTGTGATTTTGTATCTCCCAGACACTTCTTTCCATATGTCCTAAGTGAACTCTTGAACTAATTATTTGGCCATCCAATGTACGAGAAGGTAAGGCTATGCGAAACGAGCCGGAGGGGGTTGCTGAACTCAGTCAGATATTGACGTTGTGCCTCCCTCTCCTTTTCCACAACTCTGCATATCTAGAACTTGTCCATCCGCCCATTCCATCCTTCTTCTATACATTGAACAATATCCACTCGACTACCGGAAAATTGAGGTAGACCAGAGCTGCTTACCAGAAGATTCAGTCGCTGCCTTTTTACCTTCTAGGGGAAAAGAAAGAAGAATTATATAAGAAGTCACAGATTCCGCTATGAAGATAGAGATTCATATGTGCCACACCATTCCATTTTCCATCAAAACAGGTACAACTAGCTATACACTCGTGTGTAATGGGAGGAAAAATCAAAATGTTTATACTGTGATTGAAACCTCCGTGCTCTGCATAGTAGAATTTCGTTTAAATAAGAAAGAGGAAGAAAGAGGAAGAAATCTGTGACAGAGAACAGGGTTCCCTAGAATCCTCTGTAGACACTTCCATTGATGCTGAAAACGTTTGAGGAATGAGCACGGTGCTAAAGGCTGGGACATATTCAAAGCATAGTCTTACCAGATGGCTGTCTGGTTGGCGACGTGGTTTCTAAGAAAAATATAAAGGTTAAGGTTACGGTCAAGATGTCAATACTTTCCACCTGTAAAGTTAGAGGAGGTCTAAAGTTCTCCTTACCTGTTGAGGTGTGTGACCCTGCTGTGGTGTGTGACCCTGTAGTTGCTCCTGTGCCTAAGGGTTAAAAACATCATAGGATATGTGTAAGAATGTAGTAATCATTGAAAAAATCACAATAAACCTCTACTATATTCTTGAGAAACATCCCCAAGAAATGTTGAGGCATTTTAAATGATTTCTGTGACTTTCATAAATTCCCCATCTAAGCAGGTAACTTCCCACCAAGTCCTGATTGACGAACGACAGCTTGTGAGTTTGTATCTCCCAGACACTTCTTTCCATATGTCCTAAGTGAACCCTTGAACTAATTACTCAGCCATCCAATGTAAGAGAAGGTAAGGCTATGCGAAACGAGCCCCTATCATGGTTCAAGGTAGGGGGTTGCTGAACTCACTCAGATATTTACGAGAACGTTGTGCCTCTCTCTCCTCCTTCACCACAATTCTGCATATCTAAAACTTGTCCATCCACCCAACCCATCCTTCATCTATACATTGAACAATATCCACTCGACTACCGGAAAATTGAGGTAGACCAGAGCTGCTTACCAGAAGATTCAGTGGCTGCCTTTTTACCATCTAGGGGACATGAAAGAAGAATTAGTATATAAGAAGTCACATATTCTGCTATGAAGATAGAGATTCATATGTGCCACAGCAGTTCCTATACATCAAAACAGGTACAACTAACCATACTCTCGTTTGTAACTGGAGGTAGAATCAAAATGTTAATACTGTGATTGAAACCTCCGTGCTCTGCGTAGTAGAATTTTGTTTAAAGAAGAAACAGGAAGAACGAGGAAGAAATCTCTGACAGAGGACAGAGTTCCCTAGAATCCTCTGTAGTCATTTCCATTGATGCTGAAAACTTTTGAGGAATGAGCACGGTGCTAACAGCTGGGACATATTCAAAGCATCTTCCTACCAGATGGCTGTCCGGTTGGCGACGTGGTTTCTAAGAAAAAAATAAAGGTTAAGGTTACGATCACGATGCCAATACTTTCCACCTGTCAACTAAGAGGAGGTCTAAAGTTCTCCTTACCTGCTGAGGTCTGTGACCTTGTAGTTGCTCCTGGGCCTAAGGGTTGGAAACATCATAGGATATGTGTAAGAATGTAATAATCATTGATAAAATCGCCATCCACCTCTACTATATTAATGAGAATCATCACCAAGAAATTTTGAGGCATTTAAAATGATTTCTCTGACTTTCATGAATACCCCATCTAAGCACGTAACTTCCCACCAAGTCCTACATGACGAACAACAGCTTGTGATTTTGTATCTCCCAGACACTTCTTTCCATATGTCCTAAGTGAACTCTTGAACTAATTATTCGGCCATCCAATGTACGAGAAGGTAAGGCTATGCGAAACGAGCCGGAGGGGGTTGCTGAACTCAGTCAGATATTGACGTTGTGCCTCCCTCTCCTTTTCCACAACTCTGCATATCTAGAACTTGTCCATCCGCCCATTCCATCCTTCTTCTATACATTGAACAATATCCACTCGACTACCGGAAAATTGAGGTAGACCAGAGCTGCTTACCAGAAGATTCAGTCGCTGCCTTTTTACCTTCTAGGGGAAAAGAAAGAAGAATTATATAAGAAGTCACAGATTCCGCTATGAAGATAGAGATTCATATGTGCCACACCATTCCATTTTCCATCAAAACAGGTACAACTAGCTATACACTCGTGTGTAATGGGAGGAAAAATCAAAATGTTTATACTGTGATTGAAACCTCCGTGCTCTGCATAGTAGAATTTCGTTTAAATAAGAAAGAGGAAGAAAGAGGAAGAAATCTGTGACAGAGAACAGGGTTCCCTAGAATCCTCTGTAGACACTTCCATTGATGCTGAAAACGTTTGAGGAATGAGCACGGTGCTAAAGGCTGGGACATATTCAAAGCATAGTCTTACCAGATGGCTGTCTGGTTGGCGACGTGGTTTCTAAGAAAAATATAAAGGTTAAGGTTACGGTCAAGATGTCAATACTTTCCACCTGTAAAGTTAGAGGAGGTCTAAAGTTCTCCTTACCTGTTGAGGTGTGTGACCCTGCTGTGGTGTGTGACCCTGTAGTTGCTCCTGTGCCTAAGGGTTAAAAACATCATAGGATATGTGTAAGAATGTAATAATCATTGAAAAAATCACAATAAACCTCTACTATATTCTTGAGAAACATCCCCAAGAAATTTTGAGGCATTTTAAATGATTTCTGTGACTTTCATAAATTCCCCATCTAAGCAGGTAACTTCCCACCAAATCCTGATTGACGAACGACAGCTTGTGAGTTTGTATCTCCCAGACACTTCTTTCCATATGTCCTAAGTGAACCCTTGAACTAATTACTCGGCCATCCAATGTAAGAGAAGGTAAGGCTATGCGAAACGAGCCCCTATCATGGTTCAAGGTAGGGGGTTGCTGAACTCACTCTGATATTTACGAGAACGTTGTGCCTTCCTCTCCTCCTTTACCACAATTCTGCATATCTAAAACTTGTCCATCCACCCAACCCATCCTTCATCTATAAATTGAACAATATCCACTCGACTACCGGAAAATTGAGGTAGACCAGAGCTGCTTACCAGAAGATTCAGTGGCTGCCTTTTTACCATCTAGGGGACATGAAAGAAGAATAAGTATATAAGAAGTCACATATTCTGCTATGAAGATAGAGATTCATATGTGCCACAGCAGTTCCTATACATCAAAACAGGTACAACTAACCATACTCTCGTTTGTAACTGGAGGTAGAATCAAAATGTTAATACTGTGATTGAAACCTCCGTGATCTGCGTAGTAGAATTTTGTTTAAAGAAGAAACAGGAAGAACGAGGAAGAAATCTCTGACAGAGAACAGAGTTCCCTAGAATCCTCTGTAGTCATTTCCATTGATGCTGAAAACTTTTGAGGAATGAGCACGGTGCTAACAGCTGGGACATATTCAAAGCATCTTCCTACCAGATGGCTGTCCGGTTGGCGACGTGGTTTCTAAGAAAAAAATAAAGGTTAAGGTTACGATCACGATGCCAATACTTTCTACCTGTCAACTAAGAGGAGGTCTAAAGTTCTCCTTACCTGCTGAGGTCTGTGACCTTGTAGTTGCTCCTGGGCCTAAGGGTTGGAAACATCATAGGATATGTGTAAGAATGTAATAATCATTGATAAAATCGCCATCCACCTCTACTATATTAATGAGAATCATCACCAAGAAATTTTGAGGCATTTAAAATGATTTCTCTGACTTTCATGAATACCCCATCTAAGCACGTAACTTCCCACCAAGTCCTACATGACGAACAACAGCTTGTGATTTTGTATCTCCCAGACACTTCTTTCCATATGTCCTAAGTGAACTCTTGAACTAATTATTCGGCCATCCAATGTACGAGAAGGTAAGGCTATGCGAAACGAGCCGGAGGGGGTTGCTGAACTCAGTCAGATATTGACGTTGTGCCTCCCTCTCCTTTTCCACAACTCTGCATGTCTAGAACTTGTCCATCCGCCCATTCCATCCTTCTTCTATACATTGAACAATATCCACTCGACTACCGGAAAATTGAGGTAGACCAGAGCTGCTTACCAGAAGATTCAGTCGCTGCCTTTTTACCTTCTAGGGGAAAAGAAAGAAGAATTATATAAGAAGTCACAGATTCCGCTATGAAGATAGAGATTCATATGTGCCACACCATTCCATTTTCCATCAGAACAGGTACAACTAGCTATACACTCGTGTGTAATGGGAGGAAAAATCAAAATGTTTATACTGTGATTGAAACCTCCGTGCTCTGCATAGTAGAATTTCATTTAAATAAGAAATAGGAAGACAGAGGAAGAAATCTGTTACAGAGAACAGAGTTCCCTAGAATCCTCTGTAGACAATTCCATTGACGCTGAAAACGTTTGAGGAATTAGCAGGGTGCTAAAGGCTGGGACATATTCAAAGCATAGTCTTACCAGATGGCTGTCTGGTTGGCGACGTGGTTTCTAAGAAAAATATAAAGGTTAAGGTTACGATGAAGATGTCAATACTTTCCACCTGTAAAGTTAGAGGAGGTCTAAAGTTCTCCTTACCTGTTGAGGTGTGTGAACCTGCTGTGGTGTGTGACCCTGTAGTTGCTCCTGTGCCTAAGGGTTAAAAACATCATAGGATATGTGTAAGAATGTAATAATCATTGATAAAATCGCAATAAACCTCTACTATATTCTTGAGAAACATCCCCAAGAAATGTTGAGGCATTTTAAATGATTTCTGTGACTTTCATAAATTCCCCATCTAAGCAGGTAACTTCCCACCAAGTCCTGATTGACCAACGACAGCTTGTGAGTTTGTATCTCCCAGACACTTCTTTCCATATGTCCTAAGTGAACCCTTGAACTAATTACTCGGCCATCCAATGTAAGAGAAGGTAAGGCTATGCGAAACGAGCCCCTATCATGGTTCAAGGTAGGGGGTTGCTGAACTCACTCAGATATTTACGAGAACGTTGTGCCTCCCTCTCCTCCTTTACCACAATTCTGCATATCTAAAACTTGTCCATCCACCCAACCCATCCTTCATCTATACATTGAACAATATCCACTCGACTACCGGAAAATTGAGGTAGACCAGAGCTGCTTACCAGAAGATTCAGTGGCTGCCTTTTTACCATCTAGGGGACATGAAAGAAGAATAAGTATATAAGAAGTCACATATTCTGCTATGAAGATAGAGATTCATATGTGCCACAGCAGTTCCTATACATCAAAACAGGTACAACTAACCATACTCTCGTTTGTAACTGGAGGTAGAATCAAAATGTTAATACTGTGATTGAAACCTCCGTGCTCTGCGTAGTAGAATTTTGTTTAAAGAAGAAACAGGAAGAACGAGGAAGAAATCTCTGACAGAGAACAGAGTTCCCTAGAATCCTCTGTAGTCATTTCCATTGATGCTGAAAACTTTTGAGGAATGAGTACGGTGCTAACAGCTGGGACATATTCAAAGCATCTTCCTACCAGATGGCTGTCCGGTTGGCGACGTGGTTTCTAAGAAAAAAATAAAGGTTAAGGTTACGATCACGATGCCAATACTTTCCACCTGTCAACTAAGAGGAGGTCTAAAGTTCTCCTTACCTGCTGAGGTCTGTGACCTTGTAGTTGCTCCTGGGCCTAAGGGTTGGAAACATCATAGGATATGGGTAAGAATGTAATAATCATTGATAAAATCGCCATCCACCTCTACTATATTACTGAGAAACATCACCAAGAAATTTTGAGGCATTTAAAATGATTTCTCTGACTTTCATGAATACCCCATCTAAGCAAGTAACTTCCCACCACCAAGTCCTACATGACGAACAACAGCTTGTGATTTTGTATCTCCCAGACACTTCTTTCCATATGTCCTAAGTGAACTCTTGAACTTATTATTCGGCCATCCAATGTACGAGAAGGTAAGGCTATGCGAAACGAGCCGGAGGGGGTTGCTGAACTCAGTCAGATATTGACGAGAACGTTGTGCCTCCCTCTCCTTTTCCACAACTCTGCATATTTAGAACTTGTCCATCCGCCCATTCCATCCTTCTTCTATACATTGAACAATATCCACTCGACTACCGGAAAATTGAGGTAGACCAGAGCTGCTTACCAGAAGATTCAGTCGCTGCCTTTTTACCTTCTAGGGGAAAAGAAAGAAGAATTATATAAGAAGTCACAGATTCCGCTATGAAGACAGAGATTCATATGTGCCACACCATTCCATTTTCCATCAGAACAGGTACAACTAGCTATACACTCGTGTGTAATGGGAGGAAAAATCAAAATGTTTATACTGTGATTGAAACCTCCGTGCTCTGCATAGTAGAATTTCATTTAAATAAGTAATAGGAAGACAGAGGAAGAAATCTGCTACAGAGAACAGAGTTCCCTTGAATCCTCTGTAGACAATTCCATTGACGCTGAAAACGTTTGAGGAATTAGCAGGGTGCTAAAGGCTGGGACATATTCAAAGCATAGTCTTACCAGATGGCTGTCTGGTTGGCGACGTGGTTTCTAAGAAAAATATAAAGGTTAAGGTTACGATGAAGATGTCAATACTTTCCACCTGTAAAGTTAGAGGAGGTCTAAAGTTCTCCTTACCTGTTGAGGTGTGTGAACCTGCTGTGGTGTGTGACCCTGTAGTTGCTCCTGTGCCTAAGGGTTAAAAACATCATAGGATATGTGTAAGAATGTAATAATCATTGAAAAAATCACAATAAACCTCTACTATATTCTTGAGAAAGATCCCCAAGAAATGTTGAGGCATTTTAAATGATTTCTGTGACTTTCATAAATTCCCCATCTAAGCAGGTAACTTCCCACCAAGTCCTGATTGACGAACGACAGCTTGTGAGTTTGTATCTCCCAGACACTTCTTTCCATATGTCCTAAGTGAACCCTTGAACTAATTACTCGGCCATCCAATGTAAGAGAAGGTAAGGCTATGCGAAACGAGCCCCTATCATGGTTCAAGGTAGGGGGTTGCTGAACTCACTCAGATATTTACGAGAACGTTGTGCCTCCCTCTCCTCCTTTACCACAATTCTGCATATCTAAAACTTGTCCATCCACCCAACCCATCCTTCATCTATACATTGAACAATATCCACTCGACTACCGGAAAATTGAGGTAGACCAGAGCTGCTTACCAGAAGATTCAGTGGCTGCCTTTTTACCATCTAGGGGACATGAAAGAAGAATAAGTATATAAGAAGTCACATATTCTGCTATGAAGATAGAGATTCATATGTGCCACAGCAGTTCCTATACATCAAAACAGGTACAACTAACCATACTCTTGTTTGTAACTGGAGGTAGAATCAAAATGTTAATACTGTGATTGAAACCTCCGTGCTCTGCGTAGTAGAATTTTGTTTAAAGAAGAAACAGGAAGAACGAGGAAGAAATCTCTGACAGAGAACAGAGTTCCCTAGAATCCTCTGTAGTCATTTCTATTGATGCTGAAAACTTTTGAGGAATGAGTACGGTGCTAACAGCTGGGACATATTCAAAGCATCTTCCTACCAGATGGCTGTCCGGTTGGCGACGTGGTTTCTAAGAAAAAAATAAAGGTTAAGGTTACGATCACGATGCCAATACTTTCCACCTGTCAACTAAGAGGAGGTCTAAAGTTCTCCTTACCTGCTGAGGTCTGTGACCTTGTAGTTGCTCCTGGGCCTAAGGGTTGGAAACATCATAGGATATGTGTAAGAATGTAATAATCATTGATAAAATCGCCATCCACCTCTACTATATTACTGAGAAACATCACCAAGAAATTTTGAGGCATTTAAAATGATTTCTCTGACTTTCATGAATACCCCATCTAAGCAGGTAACTTCCCACCAAGTCCTACATGACGAACAACAGCTTGTGATTTTGTATCTCCCAGACACTTCTTTCCATATGTCCTAAGTGAACTCTTGAACTAATTATTCGGCCATCCAATGTACGAGAAGGTAAGGCTATGCGAAACGAGCCGGAGGGGGTTGCTGAACTCAGTCAGATATTGACGTTGTGCCTCCCTCTCCTTTTCCACAACTCTGCATATCTAGAACTTGTCCATCCGCCCATTCCATCCTTCTTCTATACATTGAACAATATCCACTCGACTACCGGAAAATTGAGGTAGACCAGAGCTGCTTACCAGAAGATTCAGTCGCTGCCTTTTTACCTTCTAGGGGAAAAGAAAGAAGAATTATATAAGAAGTCACAGATTCCGCTATGAAGATAGAGATTCATATGTGCCACACCATTCCATTTTCCATCAGAACAGGTACAACTAGCTATACACTCGTGAGTAATGGGAGGAAAAATCAAAATGTTTATACTGTGATTGAAACCTCCGTGCTCTGCATAGTAGAATTTCATTTAAATAAGAAATAGGAAGACAGAGGAAGAAATCTGTTACAGAGAACAGAGTTCCCTAGAATCCTCTGTAGACAATTCCATTGACGCTGAAAACGTTTGAGGAATTAGCAGGGTGCTAAAGGCTGGGACATATTCAAAGCATAGTCTTACCAGATGGCTGTCTGGTTGGCGACGTGGTTTCTAAGAAAAATATAAAGGTTAAGGTTACGATGAAGATGTCAATACTTTCCACCTGTAAAGTTAGAGGAGGTCTAAAGTACTCCTTACCTGTTGAGGTGTGTAAACCTGCTGTGGTGTGTGACCCTGTAGTTGGTCCTGTGCCTAAGGGTTAAAAACATCATAGGATATGTGTAAGAATGTAATAATCATTGATAAAATCGCAATAAACCTCTACTATATTCTTGAGAAACATCCCCAAGAAATGTTGAGGCATTTTAAATGATTTCTGTGACTTTCATAAATTCCCCATCTAAGCAGGTAACTTCCCACCAAGTCCTGATTGACGAACGACAGCTTGTGAGTTTGTATCTCCCAGACACTTCTTTCCATATGTCCTAAGTGAACCCTTGAACTAATTACTCGGCCATCCAATGTAAGAGAAGGTAAGGCTATGCGAAACGAGCCCCTATCATGGTTCAAGGTAGGGGGTTGCTGAACTCACTCAGATATTTACGAGAACGTTGTGCCTCCCTCTCCTCCTTTACCACAATTCTGCATATCTAAAACTTGTCCATCCACCCAACCCATCCTTCATCTATACATTGAACAATATCCACTCGACTACCGGAAAATTGAGGTAGACCAGAGCTGCTTACCAGAAGATTCAGTGGCTGCCTTTTTACCATCTAGGGGACATGAAAGAAGAATAAGTATATAAGAAGTCACATATTCTGCTATGAAGATAGAGATTCATATGTGCCACAGCAGTTCCTATACATCAAAACAGGTACAACTAACCATACTCTCGTTTGTAACTGGAGGTAGAATCAAAATGTTAATACTGTGATTGAACCCTCCGTGCTCTGCGTAGTAGAATTTTGTTTAAAGAAGAAACAGAAAGAACGAGGAAGAAATCTCTGACAGAGAACAGAGTTCCCTAGAATCCTCTGTAGTCATTTCCATAGATGCTGAAAACTTTTGAGGAATGAGTACGGTGCTAACAGCTGGGACTCATTCAAAGCATCTTCCTACCAGATGGCTGTCCGGTTGGCGACGTGGTTTCTAAGAAAAAAATAAAGGTTAAGGTTACGATCACGATGCCAATACTTTCCACCTGTCAACTAAGAGGAGGTCTAAAGTTCTCCTTACCTGCTGAGGTCTGTGACCTTGTAGTTGCTCCTGGGCCTAAGGGTTGGAAACATCATAGGATATGTGTAAGAATGTAATAATCATTGATAAAATCGCCATCCACCTCTACTATATTACTGAGAAACATCACCAAGAAATTTTGAGGCATTTAAAATGATTTCTCTGACTTTCATGAATACCCCATCTAAGCAGGTAACTTCCCACCAAGTCCTACATGACGAACAACAGCTTGTGATTTTGTATCTCCCAGACACTTCTTTCCATATGTCCTAAGTGAACTCTTGAACTAATTATTCGGCCATCCAATGTACGAGAAGGTAAGGCTATGCGAAACGAGCTGGAGGGGGTTGCTGAACTCAGTCAGATATTGACGTTGTGCCTCCCTCTCCTTTTCCACAACTCTGCATATCTAGAACTTGTCCATCCGCCCATTCCATCCTTCTTCTATACATTGAACAATATCCACTCGACTACCGGAAAATTGAGGTAGACCAGAGCTGCTTACCAGAAGATTCAGTCGCTGCCTTTTTACCTTCTAGGGGAAAAGAAAGAAGAATTATATAAGAAGTCACAGATTCCGCTATGAAGATAGAGATTCATATGTGCCACACCATTCCATTTTCCATCAAAACAGGTACAACTAGCTATACACTCGTGTGTAATGGGAGGAAAAATCAAAATGTTTATACTGTGATTGAAACCTCCGTGCTCTGCATAGTAGAATTTCGTTTAAATAAGAAAGAGGAAGAAAGAGGAAGAAATCTGTGACAGAGAACAGGGTTCCCTAGAATCCTCTGTAGACACTTCCATTGATGCTGAAAACTTTTGAGGAATGAGCACGGTACTAAAGGCTGGGACATATTCAAAGCATAGTCTTACCAGATGGCTGTCTGGTTGGCGACGTGGTTTCTAAGAAAAATATAAAGGTTAAGGTTACGGTCAATATGTCAATACTTTCCACCTGTAAAGTTAGAGGAGGTCTAAAGTTCTCCTTACCTGTTGAGGTGTGTGACCCTGCTGTGGTGTGTGACCCTGTAGTTGCTCCTGTGCCTAAGGGTTAAAAACATCATAGGATATGTGTAAGAATGTAATAATCATTGAAAAAATCGCAATAAACCTCTACTATATTCTTGAGAAACATCCCCAAGAAATGTTGAGGCATTTTAAATGATTTCTGTGACTTTCATAAATTCCCCATCTAAGCAGGTAACTTCCCACCAAGTCCTGATTGACGAATGACAGCTTGTGAGTTTGTATCTCCCAGACACTTCTTTCCATATGTCCTAAGTGAACCCTTGAACTAATTACTCGGCCATCCAATGTAAGAGAAGGTAAGGCTATGCGAAACGAGCCCCTATCATGGTTCAAGGTAGGGGGTTGCTGAACTCACTCAGATATTTACGAGAACGTTGTGCCTCCCTCTCCTCCTTTACCACAATTCTGCATATCTAAAACTTGTCCATCCACCCAACCCATCCTTCATCTATACATTGAACAATATCCACTCGACTACCGGAAAATTGAGGTAGACCAGAGCTGCTTACCAGAAGATTCAGTGGCTGCCTTTATACCATCTAGGGGACATGAAAGAAGAATAAGTATATAAGAAGTCACATATTCTGCTATGAAGATAGAGATTCATATGTGCCACAGCAGTTCCTATACATCAAAACAGGTACAACTAACCATACTCTCGTTTGTAACTGGAGGTAGAATCAAAATGTTAATACTGTGATTGAAACCTCCGTGCTCTGCGTAGTAGAATTTTGTTTAAAGAAGAAACAGGAAGAACGAGGAAGAAATCTCTGACAGAGAACAGAGTTCCCTAGAATCCTCTGTAGTCATTTCCATTGATGCTGAAAACTTTTGAGGAATGAGTACGGTGCTAACAGCTGGGACATATTCAAAGCATCTTCCTACCAGATGGCTGTCCGGTTGGCGACGTGGTTTCTAAGAAAAAAATAAAGGTTAAGGTTACGATCACGATGCCAATACTTTCCACCTGTCAACTAAGAGGAGGTCTAAAGTTCTCCTTACCAGCTGAGGTCTGTGACCTTGTAGTTGCTCCTGGGCCTAAGGGTTGGAAACATCATAGGATATGTGTAAGAATGTAATAATCATTGATAAAATCGCCATCCACCTCTACTATATTACTGAGAAACATCACCAAGAAATTTTGAGGCATTTAAAATGATTTCTCTGACTTTCATGAATACCCCATCTAAGCAGGTAACTTCCCACCAAGTCCTACATGACGAACAACAGCTTGTGATTTTGTATCTCCCAGACACTTCTTTCCATATGTCCTAAGTGAACTCTTGAACTAATTATTCGGCCATCCAATGTACGAGAAGGTAAGGCTATGCGAAACGAGCCGGAGGGGGTTGCTGAACACAGTCAGATATTGACGTTGTGCCTCCCTCTCCTTTTCCACAACTCTGCATATCTAGAACTTGTCCATCCGCCCATTCCATCCTTCTTCTATACATTGAACAATATCCACTCGACTACCGGAAAATTGAGGTAGACCAGAGCTGCTTACCAGAAGATTCAGTCGCTGCCTTTTTACCTTCTAGGGGAAAAGAAAGAAGAATTATATAAGAAGTCACAGATTCCGCTATGAAGATAGAGATTCATATGTGCCACACCATTCCATTTTCCATCAAAACACGTACAACTAGCTATACACTCGTGTGTAATGGGAGGAAAAATCAAAATGTTTATACTGTGATTGAAACCTCCGTGCTCTGCATAGTAGAATTTCATTTAAATAAGAAATAGGAAGAAAGAGGAAGAAATCTGTTACAGAGAACAGAGTTCCCTAGAATCCTCTGTAGACAATTCCATTGACGCTGAAAACGTTTGAGGAATGAGCACGGTGCTAAAGGCTGGGACATATTCAAAGCATAGTCTTACCAGATGGCTGTCTGGTTGGCGACGTGGTTTCTAAGAAAAATATAAAGGTTAAGGTTACGATCAAGATGTCAATACTTTCCACCTGTAAAGTTAGAGGAGTTCTAAAGTTCTCCTTACCTGTTGAGGTGTGTGACCCTGCTGTGGTGTGTGACCCTGTAGTTGCTCCTTTGCCTAAGGGTTAAAAACATCATAGGATATGTGTAAGAATGTAATAATCATTGAAAAATCGCAATAAACCTCTACTATATTCTTGAGAAACATCCCCAAGAAATGTTGAGGCATTTTAAATGATTTCTGTGACTTTCATAAATTCCCCATCTAAGCAGGTAACTTCCCACCAAGTCCTGATTGACGAACGACAGCTTGTGAGTTTGTATCTCCCAGACACTTCTTTCCATATGTCCTAAGTGAACCCTTGAACTAATTACTCGGCCATCCAATGTAAGAGAAGGTAAGGCTATGCGAAACGAGCCCCTATCATGGTTCAAGGTAGGGGGTTGCTGAACTCACTCAGATATTTACGAGAACGTTGTGCCTCCCTCTCCTCCTTTACCACAATTCTGCATATCTAAAACTTGTCCATCCACCCAACCCATCCTTCATCTATACATTGAACAATATCCACTCGACTACCGGAAAATTGAGGTAGACCAGAGCTGCTTACCAGAAGATTCAGTGGCTGCCTTTATACCATCTAGGGGACATGAAAGAAGAATAAGTATATAAGAAGTCACATATTCTGCTATGAAGATAGAGATTCATATGTGCCACAGCAGTTCCTATACATCAAAACAGGTACAACTAACCATACTCTCGTTTGTAACTGGAGGTAGAATCAAAATGTTAATACTGTGATTGAAACCTCCGTGCTCTGCGTAGTAGAATTTTGTTTAAAGAAGAAACAGGAAGAACGAGGAAGAAATCTCTGACAGAGAACAGAGTTCCCTAGAATCCTCTGTAGTCATTTCCATTGATGCTGAAAACTTTTGAGGAATGAGTACGGTGCTAACAGCTGGGACATATTCAAAGCATCTTCCTACCAGATGGCTGTCCGGTTGGCGACGTGGTTTCTAAGAAAAAAATAAAGGTTAAGGTTACGATCACGATGCCAATACTTTCCACCTGTCAACTAAGAGGAGGTCTAAAGTTCTCCTTACCAGCTGAGGTCTGTGACCTTGTAGTTGCTCCTGGGCCTAAGGGTTGGAAACATCATAGGATATGTGTAAGAATGTAATAATCATTGATAAAATCGCCATCCACCTCTACTATATTACTGAGAAACATCACCAAGAAATTTTGAGGCATTTAAAATGATTTCTCTGACTTTCATGAATACCCCATCTAAGCAGGTAACTTCCCACCAAGTCCTACATGACGAACAACAGCTTGTGATTTTGTATCTCCCAGACACTTCTTTCCATATGTCCTAAGTGAACTCTTGAACTAATTATTCGGCCATCCAATGTACGAGAAGGTAAGGCTATGCGAAACGAGCCGGAGGGGGTTGCTGAACACAGTCAGATATTGACGTTGTGCCTCCCTCTCCTTTTCCACAACTCTGCATATCTAGAACTTGTCCATCCGCCCATTCCATCCTTCTTCTATACATTGAACAATATCCACTCGACTACCGGAAAATTGAGGTAGACCAGAGCTGCTTACCAGAAGATTCAGTCGCTGCCTTTTTACCTTCTAGGGGAAAAGAAAGAAGAATTATATAAGAAGTCACAGATTCCGCTATGAAGATAGAGATTCATATGTGCCACACCATTCCCTTTTCCATCAAAACAGGTACAACTAGCTATACACTCGTGTGTAATGGGAGGAAAAATCAAAATGTTTATACTGTGATTGAAACCTCCGTGCTCTGCATAGTAGAATTTCATTTAAATAAGAAATAGGAAGAAAGAGGAAGAAATCTGTTACAGAGAACAGAGTTCCCTAGAATCCTCTGTAGACAATTCCATTGACGCTGAAAACGTTTGAGGAATGAGCACGGTGCTAAAGGCTGGGACATATTCAAAGCATAGTCTTACCAGATGGCTGTCTGGTTGGCGACGTGGTTTCTAAGAAAAATATAAAGGTTAAGGTTACGATCAAGATGTCAATACTTTCCACCTGTAAAGTTAGAGGAGTTCTAAAGTTCTCCTTACCTGTTGAGGTGTGTGACCCTGCTGTGGTGTGTGACCCTGTAGTTGCTCCTTTGCCTAAGGGTTAAAAACATCATAGGATATGTGTAAGAATGTAATAATCATTGAAAAATCGCAATAAACCTCTACTATATTCTTGAGAAACATCCCCAAGAAATGTTGAGGCATTTTAAATGATTTCTGTGACTTTCATAAATTCCCCATCTAAGCAGGTAACTTCCCACCAAGTCCTGATTGACGAACGACAGCTTGTGAGTTTGTATCTCCCAGACACTTCTTTCCATATGTCCTAAGTGAACCCTTGAACTAATTACTCGGCCATCCAATGTAAGAGAAGGTAAGGCTATGCGAAACGAGCCCCTATCATGGTTCAAGGTAGGGGGTTGCTGAACTCACTCAGATATTTACGAGAACGTTGTGCCTCCCTCTCCTCCTTTACCACAATTCTGCATATCTAAAACTTGTCCATCCACCCAACCCATCCTTCATCTATACATTGAACAATATCCACTCGACTACCGGAAAATTGAGGTAGACCAGAGCTGCTTACCAGAAGATTCAGTGGCTGCCTTTTTACCATCTAGGGGACATGAAAGAAGAATAAGTATATAAGAAGTCACATATTCTGCTATGAAGATAGAGATTCATATGTGCCACAGCAGTTCCTATACATCAAAACAGGTACAACTAACCATACTCTCGTTTGTAACTGGAGGTAGAATCAAAATGTTAATACTGTGATTGAAACCTCCGTGCTCTGCGTAGTAGAATTTTGTTTAAAGAAGAAACAGGAAGAACGAGGAAGAAATCTCTGACAGAGAACAGAGTTCCCTAGAATCCTCTGTAGTCATTTCCATTGATGCTGAAAACTTTTGAGGAATGAGTATGGTGCTAACAGCTGGGACATATTCAAAGCATCTTCCTACCAGATGGCTGTCCGGTTGGCGACGTGGTTTCTAAGAAAAAAATAAAGGTTAAGGTTACGATCACGATGCCAATACTTTCCACCTGTCAACTAAGAGGAGGTCTAAAGTTCTCCTTACCTGCTGAGGTCTGTGACCTTGTAGTTGCTCCTGGGCCTAAGGGTTGGAAACATCATAGGATATGTGTAAGAATGTAATAATCATTGATAAAATCGCCATCCACCTCTACTATATTACTGAGAAACATCACCAAGAAATTTTGAGGCATTTAAAATGATTTCTCTGACTTTCATGAATACCCCATCTAAGCAGGTAACTTCCCACCAAGTCCTACATGACGAACAACAGCTTGTGATTTTGTATCTCCCAGACACTTCTTTCCATATGTCCTAAGTAAACTCTTGAACTAATTATTCGGCCATCCAATGTACGAGAAGGTAAGGCTATGCGAAACGAGCCGGAGGGGGTTGCTGAACTCAGTCAGATATTGACGTTGTGCCTCCCTCTCCTTTTCCACAACTCTGCATATCTAGAACTTGTCCATCCGCCCATTCCATCCTTCTTCTATACATTGAACAATATCCACTCGACTACCGGAAAATTGAGGTAGACCAGAGCTGCTTACCAGAAGATTCAGTCGCTGCCTTTTTACCTTCTAGGGGAAAAGAAAGAAGAATTATATAAGAAGTCACAGATTCCGCTATGAAGATAGAGATTCATATGTGCTACAGCAGTTCCTATACATCAAAACAGGTACAACTAACCATACTCTCGTTTGTAACTGGAGGTAGAATCAAAATGTTAATACTGTGATTGAACCCTCCGTGCTCTGCGTAGTAGAATTTTGTTTAAAGAAGAAACAGGAAGAACGAGGAAGAAATCTCTGACAGAGAACAGAGTTCCCTAGAATCCTCTGTAGTCATTTCCATTGATGCTGAAAACTTTTGAGGAATGAGTACGGTGCTAACAGCTGGGACATATTCAAAGCATCTTCCTACCAGATGGCTGTCCGGTTGGCGACGTGGTTTCTAAGAAAAAAATAAAGGTTAAGGTTACGATCACGATGCCAATACTTTCCACCTGTCAACTAAGAGGAGGTCTAAAGTTCTCCTTACCAGCTGAGGTCTGTGACCTTGTAGTTGCTCCTGGGCCTAAGGGTTGGAAACATCATAGGATATGTGTAAGAATGTAATAATCATTGATAAAATCGCCATCCACCTCTACTATATTACTGAGAAACATCACCAAGAAATTTTGAGGCATTTAAAATGATTTCTCTGACTTTCATGAATACCCCATCTAAGCAGGTAACTTCCCACCAAGTCCTACATGACGAACAACAGCTTGTGATTTTGTATCTCCCAGACACTTCTTTCCATATGTCCTAAGTGAACTCTTGAACTAATTATTCGGCCATCCAATGTACGAGAAGGTAAGGCTATGCGAAACGAGCCGGAGGGGGTTGCTGAACACAGTCAGATATTGACGTTGTGCCTCCCTCTCCTTTTCCACAACTCTGCATATCTAGAACTTGTCCATCCGCCCATTCCATCCTTCTTCTATACATTGAACAATATCCACTCGACTACCGGAAAATTGAGGTAGACCAGAGCTGCTTACCAGAAGATTCAGTCGCTGCCTTTTTACCTTCTAGGGGAAAAGAAAGAAGAATTATATAAGAAGTCACAGATTCCGCTATGAAGATAGAGATTCATATGTGCCACACCATTCCATTTTCCATCAAAACACGTACAACTAGCTATACACTCGTGTGTAATGGGAGGAAAAATCAAAATGTTTATACTGTGATTGAAACCTCCGTGCTCTGCATAGTAGAATTTCATTTAAATAAGAAATAGGAAGAAAGAGGAAGAAATCTGTTACAGAGAACAGAGTTCCCTAGAATCCTCTGTAGACAATTCCATTGACGCTGAAAACGTTTGAGGAATGAGCACGGTGCTAAAGGCTGGGACATATTCAAAGCATAGTCTTACCAGATGGCTGTCTGGTTGGCGACGTGGTTTCTAAGAAAAATATAAAGGTTAAGGTTACGATCTAGATGTCAATACTTTCCACCTGTAAAGTTAGAGGAGTTCTAAAGTTCTCCTTACCTGTTGAGGTGTGTGACCCTGCTGTGGTGTGTGACCCTGTAGTTGCTCCTTTGCCTAAGGGTTAAAAACATCATAGGATATGTGTAAGAATGTAATAATCATTGAAAAATCGCAATAAACCTCTACTATATTCTTGAGAAACATCCCCAAGAAATGTTGAGGCATTTTAAATGATTTCTGTGACTTTCATAAATTCCCCATCTAAGCAGGTAACTTCCCACCAAGTCCTGATTGACGAACGACAGCTTGTGAGTTTGTATCTCCCAGACACTTCTTTCCATATGTCCTAAGTGAACCCTTGAACTAATTACTCGGCCATCCAATGTAAGAGAAGGTAAGGCTATGCGAAACGAGCCCCTATCATGGTTCAAGGTAGGGGGTTGCTGAACTCACTCAGATATTTACGAGAACGTTGTGCCTCCCTCTCCTCCTTTACCACAATTCTGCATATCTAAAACTTGTCCATCCACCCAACCCATCCTTCATCTATACATTGAACAATATCCACTCGACTACCGGAAAATTGAGGTACACCAGAGCTGCTTACCAGAAGATTCAGTGGCTGCCTTTTTACCATCTAGGGGACATGAAAGAAGAATAAGTATATAAGAAGTCACATATTCTGCTATGAAGATAGAGATTCATATGTGCCACAGCAGTTCCTATACATCAAAACAGGTACAACTAACCATACTCTCGTTTGTAACTGGAGGTAGAATCAAAATGTTAATAAAGTGATTGAAACCTCCGTGCTCTGCGTAGTAGAATTTTGTTTAAAGAAGAAACAGGAAGAACGAGGAAGAAATCTCTGACAGAGAACAGAGTTCCCTAGAATCCTCTGTAGTCATTTCCATTGATGCTGAAAACGTTTGAGGAATGAGTACGGTGCTAACAGCTGGGACATATTCAAAGCATCTTCCTACCAGATGGCTGTCCGGTTGGCGACGTGGTTTCTAAGAAAAAAATAAAGGTTAAGGTTACGATCACGATGCCAATACTTTCCACCTGTCAACTAAGAGGAGGTCTAAAGTTCTCCTTACCTGCTGAGGTCTGTGACCTTGTAGTTGCTCCTGGGCCTAAGGGTTGGAAACATCATAGGATATGTGTAAGAATGTAATAATCATTGATAAAATCGCCATCCACCTCTACTATATTACTGAGAAACATCACCAAGAAATTTTGAGGCATTTAAAATGATTTCTCTGACTTTCATGAATACCCCATCTAAGCAGGTAACTTCCCACCAAGTCCTACATGACGAACAACAGCTTGTGATTTTGTATCTCCCAGACACTTCTTTCCATATGTCCTAAGTGAACTCTTGAACTAATTATTCGGCCATCCAATGTACGAGAAGGTAAGGCTATGCGAAACGAGCCGGAGGGGGTTGCTGAACTCAGTCAGATATTGACGTTGTGCCTCCCTCTCCTTTTCCACAACTCTGCATATCTAGAACTTGTCCATCCGCCCATTCCATCCTTCTTCTATACATTGAACAATATCCACTCGACTACCGGAAAATTGAGGTAGACCAGAGCTGCTTACCAGAAGATTCAGTCGCTGCCTTTTTACCTTCTAGGGGAAAAGAAAGAAGAATTATATAAGAAGTCACAGATTCCGCTATGAAGATAGAGATTCATATGTGCCACACCATTCCATTTTCCATCAAAACACGTACAACTAGCTATACACTCGTGTGTAATGGGAGGAAAAATCAAAATGTTTATACTGTGATTGAAACCTCCGTGCTCTGCATAGTAGAATTTCATTTAAATAAGAAATAGGAAGAAAGATGAAGAAATCTGTTACAGAGAACAGAGTTCCCTAGAATCCTCTGTAGACAATTCCATTGACGCTGAAAACGTTTGAGGAATGAGCACGGTGCTAAAGGCTGGGACATATTCAAAGCATAGTCTTACCAGATGGCTGTCTGGTTGGCGACGTGGTTTCTAAGAAAAATATAAAGGTTAAGGTTACGATCAAGATGTCAATATTTCCACCTGTAAAGTTAGAGGAGTTCTAAAGTTCTCCTGACCTGTTGAGGTGTGTGACCCTGCTGTGGTGTGTGACCCTGTAGTTGCTCCTTTGCCGAAGGGTTAAAAACATCATAGGATATGTGTAAGAATGTAATAATCATTGAAAAAATCGCAATAAACCTCTACTATATTCTTGAGAAACATCCCCAAGAAATGTTGAGGCATTTTAAATGATTTCTGTGACTTTCATAAATTCCCCATCTAAGCAGGTAACTTCCCACCAAGTCCTGATTGACGAACGACAGCTTGTGAGTTTGTATCTCCCAGACACTTCTTTCCATATGTCCTAAGTGAACCCTTGAACTAATTACTCGGCCATCCAATGTAAGAGAAGGTAAGGCTATGCGAAACGAGCCCCTATCATGGTTCAAGGTAGGGGGTTGCTGAACTCACTCAGATATTTACGAGAACGTTGTGCCTCCCTCTCCTCCTTTACCACAATTCTGCATATCTAAAACTTGTCCATCCACCCAACCCATCCTTCATCTATACATTGAACAATATCCACTCGACTACCGGAAAATTGAGGTAGACCAGAGCTGCTTACCAGAAGATTCAGTGGCTGCCTTTATACCATCTAGGGGACATGAAAGAAGAATAAGTATATAAGAAGTCACATATTCTGCTATGAAGATAGAGATTCATATGTGCCACAGCAGTTCCTATACATCAAAACAGGTACAACTAACCATACTCTCGTTTGTAACTGGAGGTAGAATCAAAATGTTAATACTGTGATTGAAACCTCCGTGCTCTGCGTAGTAGAATTTTGTTTAAAGAAGAAACAGGAAGAACGAGGAAGAAATCTCTGACAGAGAACAGAGTTCCCTAGAATCCTCTGTAGTCATTTCCATTGATGCTGAAAACTTTTGAGGAATGAGTACGGTGCTAACAGCTGGGACATATTCAAAGCATCTTCCTACCAGATGGCTGTCCGGTTGGCGACGTGGTTTCTAAGAAAAAAATAAAGGTTAAGGTTACGATCACGATGCCAATACTTTCCACCTGTCAACTAAGAGGAGGTCTAAAGTTCTCCTTACCAGCTGAGGTCTGTGACCTTGTAGTTGCTCCTGGGCCTAAGGGTTGGAAACATCATAGGATATGTGTAAGAATGTAATAATCATTGATAAAATCGCCATCCACCTCTACTATATTACTGAGAAACATCACCAAGAAATTTTGAGGCATTTAAAATGATTTCTCTGACTTTCATGAATACCCCATCTAAGCAGGTAACTTCCCACCAAGTCCTACATGACGAACAACAGCTTGTGATTTTGTATCTCCCAGACACTTCTTTCCATATGTCCGAAGTGAACTCTTGAACTAATTATTCGGCCATCCAATGTACGAGAAGGTAAGGCTATGCGAAACGAGCCGGAGGGGGTTGCTGAACACAGTCAGATATTGACGTTGTGCCTCCCTCTCCTTTTCCACAACTCTGCATATCTAGAACTTGTCCATCCGCCCATTCCATCCTTCTTCTATACATTGAACAATATCCACTCGACTACCGGAAAATTGAGGTAGACCAGAGCTGCTTACCAGAAGATTCAGTCGCTGCCTTTTTACCTTCTAGGGGAAAAGAAAGAAGAATTATATAAGAAGTCACAGATTCCGCTATGAAGATAGAGATTCATATGTGCCACACCATTCCATTTTCCATCAAAACACGTACAACTAGCTATACACTCGTGTGTAATGGGAGGAAAAATCAAAATGTTTATACTGTGATTGAAACCTCCGTGCTCTGCATAGTAGAATTTCATTTAAATAAGAAATAGGAAGAAAGAGGAAGAAATCTGTTACAGAGAACAGAGTTCCCTAGAATCCTCTGTAGACAATTCCATTGACGCTGAAAACGTTTGAGGAATGAGCACGGTGCTAAAGGCTGGGACATATTCAAAGCATAGTCTTACCAGATGGCTGTCTGGTTGGCGACGTGGTTTCTAAGAAAAATATAAAGGTTAAGGTTACGATCAAGATGTCAATACTTTCCACCTGTAAAGTTAGAGGAGTTCTAAAGTTCTCCTTACCTGTTGAGGTGTGTGACCCTGCTGTGGTGTGTGACCCTGTAGTTGCTCCTTTGCCTAAGGGTTAAAAACATCATAGGATATGTGTAAGAATGTAATAATCATTGAAAAATCGCAATAAACCTCTACTATATTCTTGAGAAACATCCCCAAGAAATGTTGAGGCATTTTAAATGATTTCTGTGACTTTCATAAATTCCCCATCTAAGCAGGTAACTTCCCACCAAGTCCTGATTGACGAACGACAGCTTGTGAGTTTGTATCTCCCAGACACTTCTTTCCATATGTCCTAAGTGAACCCTTGAACTAATTACTCGGCCATCCAATGTAAGAGAAGGTAAGGCTATGCGAAACGAGCCCCTATCATGGTTCAAGGTAGGGGGTTGCTGAACTCACTCAGATATTTACGAGAACGTTGTGCCTCCCTCTCCTCCTTTACCACAATTCTGCATATCTAAAACTTGTCCATCCACCCAACCCATCCTTCATCTATACATTGAACAATATCCACTCGACTACCGGAAAATTGAGGTAGACCAGAGCTGCTTACCAGAAGATTCAGTGGCTGCCTTTTTACCATCTAGGGGACATGAAAGAAGAATAAGTATATAAGAAGTCACATATTCTGCTATGAAGATAGAGATTCATATGTGCCACAGCAGTTCCTATACATCAAAACAGGTACAACTAACCATACTCTCGTTTGTAACTGGAGGTAGAATCAAAATGTTAATAAAGTGATTGAAACCTCCGTGCTCTGCGTAGTAGAATTTTGTTTAAAGATTCCGCTATGAAGACAGAGATTCATATGTGCCACACCATTCCATTTTCCATCAAAACAGGTACAACTAGCTATACACTCGTGTGTAATGGGAGGAAAAATCAAAATGTTTATACTGTGATTGAAACCTCCGTGCTCTGCATAGTAGAATTTCGTTTAAATAAGAAAGAGGAAGAAAGAGGAAGAAATCTGTGACAGAGAACAGGGTTCCCTAGAATCCTCTGTAGACACTTCCATTGATGCTGAAAACTTTTGAGGAATGAGCACGGTGCTAAAGGCTGGGACATATTCAAAGCATAGTCTTACCAGATGGCTGTCTGGTTGGCGACGTGGTTTCTAAGAAAAATATAAAGGTTAAGGTTACGGTCAAGATGTCAATATTTTCCACCTGTAAAGTTAGAGGAGGTCTAAAGTTCTCCTTACCTGTTGAGGTGTGTGACCCTGCTGTGGTGTGTGACCCTGTAGTTGCTCCTGTGCCTAAGGGTTAAAAACATCATAGGATATGTGTAAGAATGTAATAATCATTGAAAAAATCACAATAAACCTCTACTATATTCTTGAGAAACATCCCCAAGAAATGTTGAGGCATTTTAAATGATTTCTGTGACTTTCATAAATTCCCCATCTAAGCAGGTAACTTCCCACCAAGTCCTGATTGACGAACGACAGCTTGTGAGTTTGTATCTCCCAGACACTTCTTTCCATATGTCCTAAGTGAACCCTTGAACTAATTACTCGGCCATCCAATGTAAGAGAAGGTAAGGCTATGCGAAACGAGCCCCTATCATGGTTCAAGGTAGGGGGTTGCTGAACTCACTCAGATATTTACGAGAACGTTGTGCCTCCCTCTCCTCCTTTACCACAATTCTGCATATCTAAAACTTGTCCATCCACCCAACCCATCCTTCATCTATACATTGAACAATATCCACTCGACTACCGGAAAATTGTGGTAGACCAGAGCTGCTTACCAGAAGATTCAGTGGCTGCCTTTTTACCATCTAGGGGACATGAAAGAAGAATAAGTATATAAGAAGTCACATATTCTGCTATGAAGATAGAGATTCATATGTGCCACAGCAGTTCCTATACATCAAAACAGGTACAACTAACCATACTCTCGTTTGTAACTGGAGGTAGAATCAAAATGTTAATACTGTGATTGAAACCTCCGTGCTCTGCGTAGTAGAATTTTGTTTAAAGAAGAAACAGGAAGAACGAGGAAGAAATCTCTGACAGAGAACAGAGTTCCCTAGAATCCTCTGTAGTCATTTCCATAGATGCTGAAAACTTTTGAGGAATGAGTACGGTGCTAACAGCTGGGACATATTCAAAGCATCTTCCTACCAGATGGCTGTCCGGTTGGCGACGTGGTTTCTAAGAAAAAAATAAAGGTTAAGGTTACGATCACGATGCCAATACTTTCCACCTGTCAACTAAGAGGAGGTCTAAAGTTCTCCTTACCTGCTGAGGTCTGTGACCTTGTAGTTGCTCCTGGGCCTAAGGGTTGGAAACATCATAGGATATGTGTAAGAATGTAATAATCATTGATAAAATCGCCATCCACCTCTACTATATTACTGAGAAACATCACCAAGAAATTTTGAGGCATTTAAAATGATTTCTCTGACTTTCATGAATACCCCATCTAAGCAGGTAACTTCCCACCAAGTCCTACATGACGAACAACAGCTTGTGATTTTGTATCTCCCAGACACTTCTTTCCATATGTCCTAAGTGAACTCTTGAACTAATTATTCGGCCATCCAATGTACGAGAAGGTAAGGCTATGCGAAACGAGCCGGGGGGGGGGTTGCTGAACTCAGTCAGATATTGACGTTGTGCCTCCCTCTCCTTTTCCACAACTCTGCATATCTAGAACTTGTCCATCCGCCCATTCCATCCTTCTTCTATACATTGAACAATATCCACTCGACTACCGGAAAATTGAGGTAGACCAGAGCTGCTTACCAGAAGATTCAGTCGCTGCCTTTTTACCTTCTAGGGGAAAAGAAAGAAGAATTATATAAGAAGTCACAGATTCCGCTATGAAGACAGAGATTCATATGTGCCACACCATTCCATTTTCCATCAAAACAGGTACAACTAGCTATACACTCGTGTGTAATGGGAGGAAAAATCAAAATGTTTATACTGTGATTGAAACCTCCGTGCTCTGCATAGTAGAATTTCGTTTAAATAAGAAAGAGGAAGAAAGAGGAAGAAATCTGTGACAGAGAACAGGGTTCCCTAGAATCCTCTGTAGACACTTCCATTGATGCTGAAAACTTTTGAGGAATGAGCACGGTGCTAAAGGCTGGGACATATTCAAAGCATAGTCTTACCAGATGGCTGTCTGGTTGGCGACGTGGTTTCTAAGAAAAATATAAAGGTTAAGGTTACGGTCAAGATGTCAATATTTTCCACCTGTAAAGTTAGAGGAGGTCTAAAGTTCTCCTTACCTGTTGAGGTGTGTGACCCTGCTGTGGTGTGTGACCCTGTAGTTGCTCCTGTGCCTAAGGGTTAAAAACATCATAGGATATGTGTAAGAATGTAATAATCATTGAAAAAATCACAATAAACCTCTACTATATTCTTGAGAAACATCCCCAAGAAATGTTGAGGCATTTTAAATGATTTCTGTGACTTTCATAAATTCCCCATCTAAGCAGGTAACTTCCCACCAAGTCCTGATTGACGAACGACAGCTTGTGAGTTTGTATCTCCCAGACACTTCTTTCCATATGTCCTAAGTGAACCCTTGAACTAATTACTCGGCCATCCAATGTAAGAGAAGGTAAGGCTATGCGAAACGAGCCCCTATCATGGTTCAAGGTAGGGGGTTGCTGAACTCACTCAGATATTTACGAGAACGTTGTGCCTCCCTCTCCTCCTTTACCACAATTCTGCATATCTAAAACTTGTCCATCCACCCAACCCATCCTTCATCTATACATTGAACAATATCCACTCGACTACCGGAAAATTGAGGTAGACCAGAGCTGCTTACCAGAAGATTCAGTGGCTGCCTTTTTACCATCTAGGGGACATGAAAGAAGAATAAGTATATAAGAAGTCACATATTCTGCTATGAAGATAGAGATTCATATGTGCCACAGCAGTTCCTATACATCAAAACAGGTACAACTAACCATACTCTCGTTTGTAACTGGAGGTAGAATCAAAATGTTAATACTGTGATTGAAACCTCCGTGCTCTGCGTAGTAGAATTTTGTTTAAAGAAGAAACAGGAAGAACGAGGAAGAAATCTCTGACAGAGAACAGAGTTCCCTAGAATCCTCTGTAGTCATTTCCATTGATGCTGAAAACTTTTGAGGAATGAGTACGGTGCTAACAGCTGGGACATATTCAAAGCATCTTCCTACCAGATGGCTGTCCGGTTGGCGACGTGGTTTCTAAGAAAAAAATAAAGGTTAAGGTTACGATCACGATGCCAATACTTCACCTGTCAACTAAGAGGAGGTCTAAAGTTCTCCTTACCTGCTGAGGTCTGTGACCTTGTAGTTGCTCCTGGGCCTAAGGGTTGGAAACATCATAGGATATGTGTAAGAATGTAATAATCATTGATAAAATCGCCATCCACCTCTACTATATTACTGAGAAACATCACCAAGAAATTTTGAGGCATTTAAAATGATTTCTCTGACTTTCATGAATACCCCATCTAAGCAGGTAACTTCCCACCAAGTCCTACATGACGAACAACAGCTTGTGATTTTGTATCTCCCAGACACTTCTTTCCATATGTCCTAAGTGAACTCTTGAACTAATTATTCGGCCATCCAATGTACGAGAAGGTAAGGCTATGCGAAACGAGCCGGAGGGGGTTGCTGAACTCAGTCAGATATTGACGTTGTGCCTCCCTCTCCTTTTCCACAACTCTGCATATCTAGAACTTGTCCATCCGCCCATTCCATCCTTCTTCTATACATTGAACAATATCCACTCGACTACCGGAAAATTGTGGTAGACCAGAGCTGCTTACCAGAAGATTCAGTCGCTGCCTTTTTACCTTCTAGGGGAAAAGAAAGAAGAATTATATAAGAAGTCACAGATTCCGCTATGAAGATAGAGATTCATATGTGCCACACCATTCCATTTTCCATCAAAACAGGTACAACTAGCTATACACTCGTGTGTAATGGGAGGAAAAATCAAAATGTTTATACTGTGATTGAAACCTCCGTGCTCTGCATAGTAGAATTTCGTTTAAAGAAGAAAGAGGAAGAAAGAGGAAGAAATCTGTGACAGAGAACAGGGTTCCCTAGAATCCTCTGTAGACACTTCCATTGATGCTGAAAACTTTTGAGGAATGAGCACGTTGCTAAAGGCTGGGACATATTCAAAGCATAGTCTTACCAGATGGCTGTCTGGTTGGCGACGTGGTTTCTAAGAAAAATATAAAGGTTAAGGTTACGGTCAAGATGTCAATATTTTCCACCTGTAAAGTTAGAGGAGTTCTAAAGTTCTCCTTACCTGTTGAGGTGTGTGACCCTGCTGTGGTGTGTGACCCTGTAGTTGCTCCTGTGCCTAAGGGTTAAAAACATCATAGGATATGTGTAAGAATGTAATAATCATTTATAAAATCGCAATAAACCTCTACTATATTCTTGAGAAACATCCCCAAGAAATGTTGAGGCATTTTAAATGATTTCTGTGACTTTCATAAATTCCCCATCTAAGCAGGTAACTTCCCACCAAGTCCTGATTGACGAACGACAGCTTGTGAGTTTGTATCTCCCAGACACTTCTTTCCATATGTCCTAAGTGAACCCTTGAACTAATTACTCGGCCATCCAATGTAAGAGAAGGTAAGGCTATGCGAAACGAGCCCCTATCATGGTTCAAGGTAGGGGGTTGCTGAACTCAGATATTTACGAGAACGTTGTGCCTCCCTCTCCTCCTTTACCACAATTCTGCATATCTAAAACTTGTCCATCCACCCAACCCATCCTTCATCTATACATTGAACAATATCCACTCGACTACCGGAAAATTGAGGTAGACCAGAGCTGCTTACCAGAAGATTCAGTGGCTGCCTTTTTACCATCTAGGGGACATGAAAGAAGAATAAGTATATAAGAAGTCACATATTCTGCTATGAAGATAGAGATTCATATGTGCCACAGCAGTTCCTATACATCAAAACAGGTACAACTAACCATACTCTCGTTTGTAACTGGAGGTAGAATCAAAATGTTAATAAAGTGATTGAAACCTCCGTGCTCTGCGTAGTAGAATTTTGTTTAAAGAAGAAACAGGAAGAACGAGGAAGAAATCTCTGACAGAGAACAGAGTTCCCTAGAATCCTCTGTAGTCATTTCCATTGATGCTGAAAACGTTTGAGGAATGAGTACGGTGCTAACAGGTGGGACATATTCAAAGCATCTTCCTACCAGATGGCTGTCCGGTTGGCGACGTGGTTTCTAAGAAAAAAATAAAGGTTAAGGTTACGATCACGATGCCAATACTTTCCACCTGTCAACTAAGAGGAGGTCTAAAGTTCTCCTTACCTGCTGAGGTCTGTGACCTTGTAGTTGCTCCTGGGCCTAAGGGTTGGAAACATCATAGGATATGTGTAAGAATGTAATAATCATTGATAAAATCGCCATCCACCTCTACTATATTACTGAGAAACATCACCAAGAAATTTTGAGGCATTTAAAATGATTTCTCTGACTTTCATGAATACCCCATCTAAGCAGGTAACTTCCCACCAAGTCCTACATGACGAACAACAGCTTGTGATTTTGTATCTCCCAGACACTTCTTTCCATATGTCCTAAGTGAACCCTTGAACTAATTATTCGGCCATCCAATGTACGAGAAGGTAAGGCTATGCGAAACGAGCCGGAGGGGGTTGCTGAACTCAGTCAGATATTGACGTTGTGCCTCCCTCTCCTTTTCCACAACTCTGCATATCTAGAACTTGTCCATCCGCCCATTCCATCCTTCTTCTATACATTGAACAATATCCACTCGACTACCGGAAAATTGTGGTAGACCAGAGCTGCTTACCAGAAGATTCAGTCGCTGCCTTTTTACCTTCTAGGGGAAAAGAAAGAAGAATTATATAAGAAGTCACAGATTCCGCTATGAAGATAGAGATTCATATGTGCCACACCATTCCATTTTCCATCAAAACAGGTACAACTAGCTATACACTCGTGTGTAATGGGAGGAAAAATCAAAATGTTTATACTGTGATTGAAACCTCCGTGCTCTGCATAGTAGAATTTCGTTTAAAGAAGAAAGAGGAAGAAAGAGGAAGAAATCTGTGACAGAGAACAGGGTTCCCTAGAATCCTCTGTAGACACTTCCATTGATGCTGAAAACTTTTGAGGAATGAGCACGGTGCTAAAGGCTGGGACATATTCAAAGCATAGTCTTACCAGATGGCTGTCTGGTTGGCGACGTGGTTTCTAAGAAAAATATAAAGGTTAAGGTTACGGTCAAGATGTCAATATTTTCCACCTGTAAAGTTAGAGGAGTTCTAAAGTTCTCCTTACCTGTTGAGGTGTGTGACCCTGCTGTGGTGTGTGACCCTGTAGTTGCTCCTGTGCCTAAGGGTTAAAAACATCATAGGATATGTGTAAGAATGTAATAATCATTTATAAAATCGCAATAAACCTCTACTATATTCTTGAGAAACATCCCCAAGAAATGTTGAGGCATTTTAAATGATTTCTGTGACTTTCATAAATTCCCCATCTAAGCAGGTAACTTCCCACCAAGTCCTGATTGACGAACGACAGCTTGTGAGTTTGTATCTCCCAGACACTTCTTTCCATATGTCCTAAGTGAACCCTTGAACTAATTACTCGGCCATCCAATGTAAGAGAAGGTAAGGCTATGCGAAACGAGCCCCTATCATGGTTCAAGGTAGGGGGTTGCTGAACTCACTCAGATATTTACGAGAACGTTGTGCCTCCCTCTCCTCCTTTACCACAATTCTGCATATCTAAAACTTGTCCATCCACCCAACCCATCCTTCATCTATACATTGAACAATATCCACTCGACTACCGGAAAATTGAGGTAGACCAGAGCTGCTTACCAGAAGATTCAGTGGCTGCCTTTTTACCATCTAGGGGACATGAAAGAAGAATAAGTATATAAGAAGTCACATATTCTGCTATGAAGATAGAGATTCATATGTGCCACAGCAGTTCCTATACATCAAAACAGGTACAACTAACCATACTCTCGTTTGTAACTGGAGGTAGAATCAAAATGTTAATAAAGTGATTGAAACCTCCGTGCTCTGCGTAGTAGAATTTTGTTTAAAGAAGAAACAGGAAGAACGAGGAAGAAATCTCTGACAGAGAACAGAGTTCCCTAGAATCCTCTGTAGTCATTTCCATTGATGCTGAAAACGTTTGAGGAATGAGTACGGTGCTAACAGGTGGGACATATTCAAAGCATCTTCCTACCAGATGGCTGTCCGGTTGGCGACGTGGTTTCTAAGAAAAAAATAAAGGTTAAGGTTACGATCACGATGCCAATACTTTCCACCTGTCAACTAAGAGGAGGTCTAAAGTTCTCCTTACCTGCTGAGGTCTGTGACCTTGTAGTTGCTCCTGGGCCTAAGGGTTGGAAACATCATAGGATATGTGTAAGAATGTAATAATCATTGATAAAATCGCCATCCACCTCTACTATATTACTGAGAAACATCACCAAGAAATTTTGAGGCATTTAAAATGATTTCTCTGACTTTCATGAATACCCCATCTAAGCAGGTAACTTCCCACCAAGTCCTACATGACGAACAACAGCTTGTGATTTTGTATCTCCCAGACACTTCTTTCCATATGTCCTAAGTGAACTCTTGAACTAATTATTCGGCCATCCAATGTACGAGAAGGTAAGGCTATGCGAAACGAGCCGGAGGGGGTTGCTGAACTCAGTCAGATATTGACGTTGTGCCTCCCTCTCCTTTTCCACAACTCTGCATATCTAGAACTTGTCCATCCGCCCATTCCATCCTTCTTCTATACATTGAACAATATCCACTCGACTACCGGAAAATTGAGGTAGACCAGAGCTGCTTACCAGAAGATTCAGTCGCTGCCTTTTTACCTTCTAGGGGAAAAGAAAGAAGAATTATATAAGAAGTCACAGATTCCGCTATGAAGATAGAGATTCATATGTGCCACACCATTCCATTTTCCATCAAAACAGGTACAACTAGCTATACACTCGTGTGTAATGGGAGGAAAAATCATAATGTTTATACTGTTATTGAAACCTCTGTGCTCTGCATAGTAGAATATCATTTAAATAAGAAATAGGAAGAAAGAGGAAGAAATCTGTTACAGAGAACAGAGTTCCCTAGAATCCTCTGTAGACAATTCCATTGACGCTGAAAACGTTTGAGGAATGAGCACGGTGCTAAAGGCTGGGACATATTCAAAGCATAGTCTTACCAGATGGCTGTCTGGTTGGCGACGTGGTTTCTAAGAAAAATATAAAGGTTAAGGTTACGATCAAGATGTCAATATTTCCACCTGTAAAGTTAGAGGAGTTCTAAAGTTCTCCTGACCTGTTGAGGTGTGTGACCCTGATGTGGTGTGTGACCCTGTAGTTGCTCCTTTGCCTAAGGGTTAAAAACATCATAGGATATGTGTAAGAATGTAATAATCATTGATAAAATCGCAATAAACCTCTACTATATTCTTGAGAAACATCCCAAAAAAATGTTGAGGCATTTTAAATGATTTCTGTGACTTTCATAAATTCCCCATCTAAGCAGGTAACTTCTCACCAAGTCCTGATTGACGAACGACAGCTTGTGAGTTTGTATCTCCCAGACACTTCTTTCCATATGTCCTAAGTGAACCCTTGAACTAATTACTCGGCCATCCAATGTAAGAGAAGGTAAGGCTATGCGAAACGAGCCCCTATCATGGTTCAAGGTAGGGGGTTGCTGAACTCACTCAGATATTTACGAGAACGTTGTGCCTCCCTCTCCTCCTTTACCACAATTCTGCATATCTAAAACTTGTCCATCCACCCAACCCATCCTTCATCTATACATTGAACAATATCCACTCGACTACCGGAAAATTGAGGTAGACCAGAGCTGCTTACCAGAAGATTCAGTGGCTGCCTTTTTACCATCTAGGGGACATGAAAGAAGAATAAGTATATAAGAAGTCACATATTCTGCTATGAAGATAGAGATTCATATGTGCCACAGCAGTTCCTATACATCAAAACAAGTACAACTAACCATACTCTCGTTTGTAACTGGAGGTAGAATCAAAATGTTAATAAAGTGATTGAAACCTCCGTGCTCTGCGTAGTAGAATTTTGTTTAAAGAAGAAACAGGAAGAACGAGGAAGAAATCTCTGACAGAGAACAGAGTTCCCTAGAATCCTCTGTAGTCATTTCCATTGATGCTGAAAACTTTTGAGGAATGAGTACGGTGCTAACAGCTGGGACATATTCAAAGCATCTTCCTACCAGATGGCTGTCCGGTTGGCGACGTGGTTTCTAAGAAAAAAATAAAGGTTAAGGTTACGATCACGATGCCAATACTTTCCACCTGTCAACTAAGAGGAGGTCTAAAGTTCTCCTTACCTGCTGAGGTCTGTGACCTTGTAGTTGCTCCTGGGCCTAAGGGTTGGAAACATCATAGGATATGTGTAAGAATGTAATAATCATTGATAAAATCGCCATCCACCTCTACTATATTACTGAGAAACATCACCAAGAAATTTTGAGGCATTTAAAATGATTTCTCTGACTTTCATGAATACCCCATCTAAGCAGGTAACTTCCCACCAAGTCCTACATGACGAACAACAGCTTGTGATTTTGTATCTCCCAGACACTTCTTTCCATATGTCCTAAGTGAACTCTTGAACTAATTATTCGGCCATCCAATGTACGAGAAGGTAAGGCTATGCGAAACGAGCCGGAGGGGGTTGCTGAACTCAGTCAGATATTGACGTTGTGCCTCCCTCTCCTTTTCCACAACTCTGCATATCTAGAACTTGTCCATCCGCCCATTCCATCCTTCTTCTATACATTGAACAATATCCACTCGACTACCGGAAAATTGAGGTAGACCAGAGCTGCTTACCAGAAGATTCAGTCGCTGCCTTTTTACCTTCTAGGGGAAAAGAAAGAAGAATTATATAAGAAGTCACAGATTCCGCTATGAAGATAGAGATTCATATGTGCCACACCATTCCATTTTCCATCAAAACAGGTACAACTAGCTATACACTCGTGTGTAATGGGAGGAAAAATCAAAATGTTTATACTGTGATTGAAACCTCCGTGCTCTGCATAGCAGAATTTCATTTAAATAAGAAATAGGAAGACAGAGGAAGAAATCTGTGACAGAGAACAGAGTTCCCTAGAATCCTCTGTAGACAATTCCATTGACGCTGAAAACGTTTGAGGAATGAGCACGGTGCTAAAGGCTGGGACATATTCAAAGCATAGTCTTACCAGATGGCTGTCTGGTCGGCGACGTGGTTTCTAAGAAAAATATAAAGGTTAAGGTTACGATCAAGATGTCAATACTTTCCACCTGTAAAGTTAGAGGAGGTCTAAAGTTCTCCTTACCTGTTGAGGTGTGTGACCCTGCTGTGGTGTCTGACCCTGTAGTTACTCCTGCGCCTAAGGGTTAAAAACATCATAGGATATGTGTAAGAATGTAATAATCATTGATAAAATCGCAATAAACCTCTACTATAATCTTGAGAAACATCCCCAAGAAATGTTGAGGCATTTTAAATGATTTCTGTGACTTTCATAAATTCCCCATCTAAGCAGGTAACTTCCCACCAAGTCCTGATTGACGAACGACAGCTTGTGAGTTTGTATCTCCCAGACACTTCTTTCCATATGTCCTAAGTGAACCCTTGAACTAATTACTCGGCCATCCAATGTAAGAGAAGGTAAGGCTATGCGAAACGAGCCCCTATCATGGTTCAAGGTAGGGGGTTGCTGAACTCACTCAGATATTTACGAGAACGTTGTGACTCCCTCTCCTCCTTTACCACAATTCTGCATATCTAAAACTTGTCCATCCACCCAACCCATCCTTCATCTATACATTGAACAATATCCACTCGACTACTGGAAAATTGAGGTAGACCAGAGCTGCTTACCAGAAGATTCAGTGGCTGCCTTTTTACCATCTAGGGGACATGAAAGAAGAATAAGTATATAAGAAGTCACATATTCTGCTATGAAGATAGAGATTCATATGTGCCACAGCAGTTCCTATACATCAAAACAGGTACAACTAACCATACTCTCGTTTGCAACTGGAGGTTGGAATCAAAATGTTAATACTGTGATTGAAACCTTCGTGCTCTGCCTAGTATAATTTTGTTTAAAGAAGAAACAGGAAGAACGAGGAAGAAATCTCTGACAGAGAACAGAGTTCCCTAGAATCCTCTGTAGTCGTTTCCATTGATGCTGAAAACTTTTGAGGAATGAGTACGGTGCTAACAGCTGGGACATATTCAAAGCATCTTCCTACCAGATGGCTGTCCGATTGGCGACGTGGTTTCTAAGAAAAAAATAAAGGTTAAGGTTACGATCACGATGCCAATACTTTCCACCTGTCAACTAAGAGGAGGTCTAAAGTTCTCCTTACCTGCTGAGGTCTGTGACCTTGTAGTTGCTCCTGGGCCTAAGGGTTGGAAACATCATAGGATATGTGTAAGAATGTAATAATCATTGATAAAATCGCCATCCACCTCTACTATATTACTGAGAAACATCACCAAGGAATTTTGAGGCATTTAAAATGATTTCTCTGACTTTCATGAATACCCCATCTAAGCAGGTAACTTCCCACCAAGTCCTACATGACGAACAACAGCTTGTGATTTTGTATCTCCCAGACACTTCTTTCCATATGTCCTAAGTGAACTCTTGAACTAATTATTCGGCCATCCAATGTACGAGAAGGTAAGGCTATGCGAAACGAGCCGGAGGGGGTTGCTGAACTCAGTCAGATATTGACGAGAACGTTGTGCCTCCCTCTCCTTTTCCACAACTCTGCATGTCTAGAACTTGTCCATCCGCCCATTCCATCCTTCTTCTATACATTGAATGATATCCACTCGACTACCGGAAAATTGAGGTAGACCAGAGCTGCTTACCAGAATATTCAGTCGCTGCCTTTTTACCTTCTAGAGGGAAAGAAAGAAGAATGATATAAGAAGTTACAGATTCCGCTATGAAGATAGAGATTCATATGTGCCACACCATTCCATTTTCCATCAAAACAGGTACAACTAGCTATACACTCGTGTGTAATGGGAGGAAAAATCAAAATGTTTATACTGTGATTGAAACCTCCGTGCTCTGCATAGTAGAATTTCATTTAAATAAGAAATAGGAAGACAGAGGAAGAAATCTGTTACAGAGAACAGGGTTCCCTAGAATCCTCTGTAGACAATTCCATTGACGCTGAAAACGTTTGAGGAATGAGCACGGTGCTAAAGGCTGGGACATATTCAAAGCATAGTCTTACCAGATGGCTGTCTGGTCGGCGACGTGGTTTCTAAGAAAAATATAAAGGTTAAGGTTACGATCAAGATGTCAATACTTTCCACCTGTAAAGTTAGAGGAGGTCTAAAGTTCTCCTTACCTGTTGAGGTGTGTGACCCTGCTGTGGTGTCTGACCCTGTAGTTACTCCTGTGCCTAAGGGTTAAAAACATCATAGGATATGTGTAAGAATGTAATAATCATTGATAAAATCGCAATAAACCTCTACTATAATCTTGAGAAACATCCCCAAGAAATGTTGAGGCATTTTAAATGATTTCTGTGACTTTCATAAATTCCCCATCTAAGCAGGTAACTTCCCACCAAGTCCTGATTGACGAACGACAGCTTGTGAGTTTGTATCTCCCAGACACTTCTTCCCATATGTCCTAAGTGAACCCTTGAACTAATTACTCGGCCATCCAATGTAAGAGAAGGTAAGGCTATGCGAAACGAGCCCCTATCATGGTTCAAGGTAGGGGGTTGCTGAACTCACTCAGATATTTACGAGAACGTTGTGCCTCCCTCTCCTCCTTTACCACAATTCTGCATATCTAAAACTTGTCCATCCACCCAACCCATCCTTCATCTATACATTGAACAATATCCACTCGACTACCGGAAAATTGAGGTAGACCAGAGCTGCTTACCAGAAGATTCAGTGGCTGCCTTTTTACCATCTAGGGGACATGAAAGAAGAATAAGTATATAAGAAGTCACATATTCTGCTATGAAGATAGAGATTCATATGTGCCACAGCAGTTCCTATACATCAAAACAGGTACAACTAACCATACTCTCGTTTGCAACTGGAGGTTGGAATCAAAATGTTAATACTGTGATTGAAACCTTCGTGCTCTGCCTAGTATAATTTTGTTTAAAGAAGAAACAGGAAGAACGAGGAAGAAATCTCTGACAGAGAACAGAGTTCCCTAGAATCCTCTGTAGTCATTTCCATTGATGCTGAAAACTTTTGAGGAATGAGTACGGTGCTAACAGCTGGGACATATTCAAAGCATCTTCCTACCAGATGGCTGTCCGATTGGCGACGTGGTTTCTAAGAAAAAAATAAAGGTTAAGGTTACGATCACGATGCCAATACTTTCCACCTTTCAACTAAGAGGAGGTCTAAAGTTCTCCTTACCTGCTGAGGTCTGTGACCTTGTAGTTGCTCCTGGGCCTAAGGGTTGGAAACATCATAGGATATGTGTAAGAATGTAATAATCATTGATAAAATCGCCATCCACCTCTACTATATTACTGAGAAACATCACCAAGGAATTTTGAGGCATTTAAAATGATTTCTCTGACTTTCATGAATACCCCATCTAAGCAGGTAACTTCCCACCAAGTCCTACATGACGAACAACAGCTTGTGATTTTGTATCTCCCAGACACTTCTTTCCATATGTCCTAAGTGAACTCTTGAACTAATTATTCGGCCATCCAATGTAAGAGAAGGTAAGGCTATGCGAAACGAGCCGGAGGGGGTTGCTGAACTCAGTCAGATATTGACGTTGTGCCTCCCTCTCCTTTTCCACAACTCTGCATATCTAGAACTTGTCCATCCGCCCATTCCATCCTTCTTCTATACATTGAACAATATCCACTCGACTACCGGAAAATTGAGGTAGACCAGAGCTGCTTACCAGAAGATTCAGTCGCTGCCTTTTTACCTTCTAGAGGGAAAGAAAGAAGAATGATATAAGAAGTTACAGATTCCGCTATGAAGATAGAGATTCATATGTGCCACACCATTCCATTTTCCATCAAAACAGGTACAACTAGCTATACACTCGTGTGTAATGGGAGGAAAAATCAAAATGTTTATACTGTGATTGAAACCTCCGTGCTCTGCATAGTAGAATTTCATTTAAATAAGAAATAGGAAGACAGAGGAAGAAATCTGTTACAGAGAACAGTGTTCCCTAGAATCCTCTGTAGACAATTCCATTGACGCTGAAAACGTTTGAGGAATGAGCACGGTGCTAAAGGCTGGGACATATTCAAAGCATAGTCTTACCAGATGGCTGTCTGGTCGGCGACGTGGTTTCTAAGAAAAACATAAAGGTTAAGGTTACGATCAAGATGTCAATACTTTCCACCTGTAAAGTTAGAGGAGGTCTAAAGTTCTCCTTACCTGTTGAGGTGTGTGACCCTGCTGTGGTGTCTGACCCTGTAGTTACTCCTGTGCCTAAGGGTTAAAAACATCATAGGATATGTGTAAGAATGTAATAATCATTGATAAAATCGCAATAAACCTCTACTATAATCTTGAGAAACATCCCCAAGAAATGTTGAGGCATTTTAAATGATTTCTGTGACTTTCATAAATTCCCCATCTAAGCAGGTAACTTCCCACCAAGTCCTGATTGACGAACGACAGCTTGTGAGTTTGTATCTCCCAGACACTTCTTTCCATATGTCCTAAGTGAACCCTTGAACTAATTACTCGGCCATCCAATGTAAGAGAAGGTAAGGCTATGCGAAACGAGCCCCTATCATGGTTCAAGGTAGGGGGTTGCTGAACTCACTCAGATATTTACGAGAACGTTGTGACTCCCTCTCCTCCTTTACCACAATTCTGCATATCTAAAACTTGTCCATCCACCCAACCCATCCTTCATCTATACATTGAACAATATCCACTCGACTACCGGAAAATTGAGGTAGACCAGAGCTGCTTACCAGAAGATTCAGTGGCTGCCTTTTTACCATCTAGGGGACATGAAAGAAGAATAAGTATATAAGAAGTCACATATTCTGCTATGAAGATAGAGATTCATATGTGCCACAGCAGTTCCTATACATCAAAACAGGTACAACTAACCATACTCTCGTTTGCAACTGGAGGTTGGAATCAAAATGTTAATACTGTGATTGAAACTTTCGTGCTCTGCCTAGTATAATTTTGTTTAAAGAAGAAACAGGAAGAACGAGGAAGAAATCTCTGACAGAGAACAGAGTTCCCTAGAATCCTCTGTAGTCATTTCCATTGATGCTGAAAACTTTTGAGGAATGAGTACGGTGCTAACAGCTGGGACATATTCAAAGCATCTTCCTACCAGATGGCTGTCCGATTGGCGACGTGGTTTCTAAGAAAAAAATAAAGGTTAAGGTTACGATCACGATGCCAATACTTTCCACCTGTCAACTAAGAGGAGGTCTAAAGTTCTCCTTACCTGCTGAGGTCTGTGACCTTGTAGTTGCTCCTGGGCCTAAGGGTTGGAAACATCATAGGATATGTGTAAGAATGTAATAATCATTGATAAAATCGCCATCCACCTCTACTATATTACTGAGAAACATCACCAAGGAATTTTGAGGCATTTAAAATGATTTCTCTGACTTTCATGAATACCCCATCTAAGCAGGTAACTTCCCACCAAGTCCTACATGACGAACAACAGCTTGTGATTTTGTATCTCCCAGACACTTCTTTCCATATGTCCTAAGTGAACTCTTGAACTAATTATTCGGCCATCCAATGTACGAGAAGGTAAGGCTATGCGAAACGAGCCGGAGGGGGTTGCTGAACTCAGTCAGATATTGACGAGAACGTTGTGCCTCCCTCTCCTTTTCCACAACTCTGCATGTCTAGAACTTGTCCATCCGCCCATTCCATCCTTCTTCTATACATTGAATAATATCCACTCGACTACCGGAAAATTGAGGTAGACCAGAGCTGCTTACCAGAATATTCAGTCGCTGCCTTTTTACCTTCTAGAGGGAAAGAAAGAAGAATGATATAAGAAGTTACAGATTCCGCTATGAAGATAGAGATTCATATGTGCCACACCATTCCATTTTCCATCAAAACAGGTACAACTAGCTATACACTCGTGTGTAATGGGAGGAAAAATCAAAATGTTTATACTGTGATTGAAACCTCCGTGCTCTGCATAGTAGAATTTCATTTAAATAAGAAATAGGAAGACAGAGGAAGAAATCTGTTACAGAGAACAGGGTTCCCTAGAATCCTCTGTAGACAATTCCATTGACGCTGAAAACGTTTGAGGAATGAGCACGGTGCTAAAGGCTGGGACATATTCAAAGCATAGTCTTACCAGATGGCTGTCTGGTCGGCGACGTGGTTTCTAAGAAAAATATAAAGGTTAAGGTTACGATCAAGATGTCAATACTTTCCACCTGTAAAGTTAGAGGAGGTCTAAAGTTCTCCTTACCTGTTGAGGTGTGTGACCCTGCTGTGGTGTCTGACCCTGTAGTTACTCCTGTGCCTAAGGGTTAAAAACATCATAGGATATGTGTAAGAATGTAATAATCATTGATAAAATCGCAATAAACCTCTACTATAATCTTGAGAAACATCCCCAAGAAATGTTGAGGCATTTTAAATGATTTCTGTGACTTTCATAAATTCCCCATCTAAGCAGGTAACTTCCCACCAAGTCCTGATTGACGAACGACAGCTTGTGAGTTTGTATCTCCCAGACACTTCTTCCCATATGTCCTAAGTGAACCCTTGAACTAATTACTCGGCCATCCAATGTAAGAGAAGGTAAGGCTATGCGAAACGAGCCCCTATCATGGTTCAAGGTAGGGGGTTGCTGAACTCACTCAGATATTTACGAGAACGTTGTGCCTCCCTCTCCTCCTTTACCACAATTCTGCATATCTAAAACTTGTCCATCCACCCAACCCATCCTTCATCTATACATTGAACAATATCCACTCGACTACCGGAAAATTGAGGTAGACCAGAGCTGCTTACCAGAAGATTCAGTGGCTGCCTTTTTACCATCTAGGGGACATGAAAGAAGAATAAGTATATAAGAAGTCACATATTCTGCTATGAAGATAGAGATTCATATGTGCCACAGCAGTTCCTATACATCAAAACAGGTACAACTAACCATACTCTCGTTTGCAACTGGAGGTTGGAATCAAAATGTTAATACTGTGATTGAAACCTTCGTGCTCTGCCTAGTATAATTTTGTTTAAAGAAGAAACAGGAAGAACGAGGAAGAAATCTCTGACAGAGAACAGAGTTCCCTAGAATCCTCTGTAGTCATTTCCATTGATGCTGAAAACTTTTGAGGAATGAGTACGGTGCTAACAGCTGGGACATATTCAAAGCATCTTCCTACCAGATGGCTGTCCGATTGGCGACGTGGTTTCTAAGAAAAAAATAAAGGTTAAGGTTACGATCACGATGCCAATACTTTCCACCTTTCAACTAAGAGGAGGTCTAAAGTTCTCCTTACCTGCTGAGGTCTGTGACCTTGTAGTTGCTCCTGGGCCTAAGGGTTGGAAACATCATAGGATATGTGTAAGAATGTAATAATCATTGATAAAATCGCCATCCACCTCTACTATATTACTGAGAAACATCACCAAGGAATTTTGAGGCATTTAAAATGATTTCTCTGACTTTCATGAATACCCCATCTAAGCAGGTAACTTCCCACCAAGTCCTACATGACGAACAACAGCTTGTGATTTTGTATCTCCCAGACACTTCTTTCCATATGTCCTAAGTGAACTCTTGAACTAATTATTCGGCCATCCAATGTAAGAGAAGGTAAGGCTATGCGAAACGAGCCGGAGGGGGTTGCTGAACTCAGTCAGATATTGACGTTGTGCCTCCCTCTCCTTTTCCACAACTCTGCATATCTAGAACTTGTCCATCCGCCCATTCCATCCTTCTTCTATACATTGAACAATATCCACTCGACTACCGGAAAATTGAGGTAGACCAGAGCTGCTTACCAGAAGATTCAGTCGCTGCCTTTTTACCTTCTAGAGGGAAAGAAAGAAGAATGATATAAGAAGTTACAGATTCCGCTATGAAGATAGAGATTCATATGTGCCACACCATTCCATTTTCCATCAAAACAGGTACAACTAGCTATACACTCGTGTGTAATGGGAGGAAAAATCAAAATGTTTATACTGTGATTGAAACCTCCGTGCTCTGCATAGTAGAATTTCATTTAAATAAGAAATAGGAAGACAGAGGAAGAAATCTGTTACAGAGAACAGTGTTCCCTAGAATCCTCTGTAGACAATTCCATTGACGCTGAAAACGTTTGAGGAATGAGCACGGTGCTAAAGGCTGGGACATATTCAAAGCATAGTCTTACCAGATGGCTGTCTGGTCGGCGACGTGGTTTCTAAGAAAAACATAAAGGTTAAGGTTACGATCAAGATGTCAATACTTTCCACCTGTAAAGTTAGAGGAGGTCTAAAGTTCTCCTTACCTGTTGAGGTGTGTGACCCTGCTGTGGTGTCTGACCCTGTAGTTACTCCTGTGCCTAAGGGTTAAAAACATCATAGGATATGTGTAAGAATGTAATAATCATTGATAAAATCGCAATAAACCTCTACTATAATCTTGAGAAACATCCCCAAGAAATGTTGAGGCATTTTAAATGATTTCTGTGACTTTCATAAATTCCCCATCTAAGCAGGTAACTTCCCACCAAGTCCTGATTGACGAACGACAGCTTGTGAGTTTGTATCTCCCAGACACTTCTTTCCATATGTCCTAAGTGAACCCTTGAACTAATTACTCGGCCATCCAATGTAAGAGAAGGTAAGGCTATGCGAAACGAGCCCCTATCATGGTTCAAGGTAGGGGGTTGCTGAACTCACTCAGATATTTACGAGAACGTTGTGACTCCCTCTCCTCCTTTACCACAATTCTGCATATCTAAAACTTGTCCATCCACCCAACCCATCCTTCATCTATACATTGAACAATATCCACTCGACTACCGGAAAATTGAGGTAGACCAGAGCTGCTTACCAGAAGATTCAGTGGCTGCCTTTTTACCATCTAGGGGACATGAAAGAAGAATAAGTATATAAGAAGTCACATATTCTGCTATGAAGATAGAGATTCATATGTGCCACAGCAGTTCCTATACATCAAAACAGGTACAACTAACCATACTCTCGTTTGCAACTGGAGGTTGGAATCAAAATGTTAATACTGTGATTGAAACTTTCGTGCTCTGCCTAGTATAATTTTGTTTAAAGAAGAAACAGGAAGAACGAGGAAGAAATCTCTGACAGAGAACAGAGTTCCCTAGAATCCTCTGTAGTCATTTCCATTGATGCTGAAAACTTTTGAGGAATGAGTACGGTGCTAACAGCTGGGACATATTCAAAGCATCTTCCTACCAGATGGCTGTCCGATTGGCGACGTGGTTTCTAAGAAAAAAATAAAGGTTAAGGTTACGATCACGATGCCAATACTTTCCACCTTTCAACTAAGAGGAGGTCTAAAGTTCTCCATACCTGCTGAGGTCTGTGACCTTGTAGTTGCTCCTGGGCCTAAGGGTTGGAAACATCATAGGATATGTGTAAGAATGTAATAATCATTGATAAAATCGCCATCCACCTCTACTATATTACTGAGAAACATCACCAAGGAATTTTGAGGCATTTAAAATGATTTCTCTGACTTTCATGAATACCCCATCTAAGCAGGTAACTTCCCACCAAGTCCTACATGACGAACAACAGCTTGTGATTTTGTATCTCCCAGACACTTCTTTCCATATGTCCTAAGTGAACTCTTGAACTAATTATTCGGCCATCCAATGTACGAGAATGTAAGGCTATGCGAAACGAGCCGGAGGGGGTTGCTGAACTCAGTCAGATATTGACGAGAACGTTGTGCCTCCCTCTCCTTTTCCACAACTCTGCATGTCTAGAACTTGTCCATCCGCCCATTCCATCCTTCTTCTATACATTGAATAATATCCACTCGACTACCGGAAAATTGAGGTAGACCAGAGCTGCTTACCAGAAGATTCAGTCGCTGCCTTTTTACCTTCTATGAGGAAAGAAAGAAGAATGATATAAGAAGTTACAGATTCCGCTATGAAGATAGAGATTCATATGTGCCACACCATTCCATTTTCCATCAAAACAGGTACAACTAGCTATACACTCGTGTGTAATGGGAGGAAAAATCAAAATGTTTATACTGTGATTGAAACCTCCGTGCTCTACATAGTAGAATTTCATTTAAATAAGAAATAGGAAGACAGAGGAAGAAATCTGTTACAGAGAACAGTGTTCCCTAGAATCCTCTGTAGACAATTCCATTGACGCTGAAAACGTTTGAGGAATGAGCACGGTGCTAAAGGCTGGGACATATTCAAAGCATAGTCTTACCAGATGGCTGTCTGGTCGGCGACGTGGTTTCTAAGAAAAATATAAAGGTTAAGGTTACGATCAAGATGTCAATACTTTCCACCTGTAAAGTTAGAGGAGGTCTAAAGTTCTCCTTACCTGTTGAGGTGTGTGACCCTGCTGTGGTGTCTGACCCTGTAGTTACTCCTGTGCCTAAGGGTTAAAAACATCATAGGATATGTGTAAGAATGTAATAATCATTGATAAAATCGCAATAAACCTCTACTATAATCTTGAGAAACATCCCCAAGAAATGTTGAGGCATTTTAAATGATTTCTGTGACTTTCATAAATTCCCCATCTAAGCAGGTAACTTCCCACCAAGTCCTGATTGACGAACGACAGCTTGTGAGTTTGTATCTCCCAGACACTTCTTCCCATATGTCCTAAGTGAACCCTTGAAGTAATTACTCGGCCATCCAATGTAAGAGAAGGTAAGGCTATGCGAAACGAGCCCCTATCATGGTTCAAGGTAGGTGGTTGCTGAACTCACTCAGATATTTACGAGAACGTTGTGACTCCCTCTCCTCCTTTACCACAATTCTGCATCTCTAAAACTTGTCCATCCACCCAACCCATCCTTCATCTATACATTGAACAATATCCACTCGACTACCGGAAAATTGAGGTAGACCAGAGCTGCTTACCAGAAGATTCAGTGGCTGCCTTTTTACCATCTAGGGGACATGAAAGAAGAATAAGTATATAAGAAGTCACATATTCTGCTATGAAGATAGAGATTCATATGTGCCACAGCAGTTCCTATACATCAAAACAGGTACAACTAACCATACTCTCGTTTGCAACTGGAGGTTGGAATCAAAATGTTAATACTGTGATTGAAACTTTCGTGCTCTGCCTAGTATAATTTTGTTTAAAGAAGAAACAGGAAGAACGAGGAAGAAATCTCTGACAGAGAACAGAGTTCCCTAGTATCCTCTGTAGTCATTTCCATTGATGCTGAAAACTTTTGAGGAATGAGTACGGTGCTAACAGCTGGGACATATTCAAAGCATCTTCCTACCAGATGGCTGTCCGATTGGCGACGTGGTTTCTAAGAAAAAAATAAAGGTTAAGGTTACGATCACGATGCCAATACTTTCCACCTTTCAACTAAGAGGAGGTCTAAAGTTCTCCTTACCTGCTGAGGTCTGTGACCTTGTAGTTGCTCCTGGGCCTAAGGGTTGGAAACATCATAGGATATGTGTAAGAATGTAATAATCATTGATAAAATCGCCATCCACCTCTACTATATTACTGAGAAACATCACCAAGGAATTTTGAGGCATTTAAAATGATTTCTCTGACTTTCATGAATACCCCATCTAAGCAGGTAACTTCCCACCAAGTCCTACATGACGAACAACAGCTTGTGATTTTGTATCTCCCAGACACTTCTTTCCATATGTCCTAAGTGAACTCTTGAACTAATTATTCGGCCATCCAATGTACGAGAATGTAAGGCTATGCGAAACGAGCCGGAGGGGGTTGCTGAACTCAGTCAGATATTGACGAGAACGTTGTGCCTCCCTCTCCTTTTCCACAACTCTGCATGTCTAGAACTTGTCCATCCGCCCATTCCATCCTTCTTCTATACATTGAATAATATCCACTCGACTACCGGAAAATTGAGGTAGACCAGAGCTGCTTACCAGAAGATTCAGTCGCTGCCTTTTTACCTTCTATGGGGAAAGAAAGAAGAATGATATAAGAAGTTACAGATTCCGCTATGAAGATAGAGATTCATATGTGCCACACCATTCCATTTTCCATCAAAACAGGTACAACTAGCTATACACTCGTGTGTAATGGGAGGAAAAATCAAAATGTTTGTACTGTGATTGAAACCTCCGTGCTCTGCATAGTAGAATTTCATTTAAATAAGAAATAGGAAGACAGAGGAAGAAATCTGTTACAGAGAACAGTGTTCCCTAGAATCCTCTGTAGACAATTCCATTGACGCTGAAAACGTTTGAGGAATGAGCACGGTGCTAAAGGCTGGGACATATTCAAAGCATAGTCTTACCAGATGGCTGTCTGGTCGGCGACGTGGTTTCTAAGAAAAATATAAAGGTTAAGGTTACGATCAAGATGTCAATACTTTCCACCTGTAAAGTTAGAGGAGGTCTAAAGTTCTCCTTACCTGTTGAGGTGTGTGACCCTGCTGTGGTGTCTGACCCTGTAGTTACTCCTGTGCCTAAGGGTTAAAAACATCATAGGATATGTGTAAGAATGTAATAATCATTGATAAAATCGCAATAAACCTCTACTATAATCTTGAGAAACATCCCCAAGAAATGTTGAGGCATTTTAAATGATTTCTGTGACTTTCATAAATTCCCCATCTAAGCAGGTAACTTCCCACCAAGTCCTGATTGACGAACGACAGCTTGTGAGTTTGTATCTCCCAGACACTTCTTCCCATATGTCCTAAGTGAACCCTTGAAGTAATTACTCGGCCATCCAATGTAAGAGAAGGTAAGGCTATGCGAAACGAGCCCCTATCATGGTTCAAGGTAGGGGGTTGCTGAACTCACTCAGATATTTACGAGAACGTTGTGCCTCCCTCTCCTCCTTTACCACAATTCTGCATATCTAAAACTTGTCCATCCACCCAACCCATCCTTCATCTATACATTGAACAATATCCACTCGACTACCGGAAAATTGAGGTAGACCAGAGCTGCTTACCAGAAGATTCAGTGGCTGCCTTTTTACCATCTAGGGGACATGAAAGAAGAATAAGTATATAAGAAGTCACATATTCTGCTATGAAGATAGAGATTCATATGTGCCACAGCAGTTCCTATACATCAAAACAGGTACAACTAACCATACTCTCGTTTGCAACTGGAGGTTGGAATCAAAATGTTAATACTGTGATTGAAACCTTCGTGCTCTGCCTAGTAGAATTTTGTTTAAAGAAGAAACAGGAAGAAGGAGGAAGAAATCTCTGACAGAGAACAGAGTTCCCTAGAATCCTCTGTAGTCATTTACATTGATGCTGAAAACTTTTGAGGAATGAGTACGGTGCTAACAGCTGGGACATATTCAAAGCATCTTCCTACCAGATGGCTGTCCGGTTGGCGACGTGGTTTCTAAGAAAAAAATAAAGGTTAAGGTTACGATCACGATGCCAATACTTTCCACCTGTCAACTAAGAGGAGGTCTGAAGTTCTCCATACCTGCTGAGGTCTGTGACCTTGTAGTTGCTCCTGGGCCTAAGGGTTGGAAACATCATAGGATATGTGTAAGAATGTAATAAACATTGATAAAATTGCCATCCACCTCTACTATATTACTGAGAAACATCACAAAGAAATTTTGAGGCATTTTCATCTCCGTGCTCTGCATAGTAGAATTTCGTTTAAAGAAGAAAGAGGAAGAAATCTGTGACAGAGAACAGAGTTCCCTAGAATCCTCTGTAGACACTTCCATTGATGCTGAAAACTTTTGAGGAATGAGCACGGTGCTAAAGACTGGGACATATTCAAAGCGTAGTCTTACCAGATGGCTGTCTGGTTGGTGACGTGGTTTCTAAGAAAAATATAAAGGTTAAGGTTACGGTCAAGATGTCAATACTTTCCACCTGTAAAGTTAGAGGAGGTCTAAAGTTCTCCTTACCTGTTGAGGTGTGTGACCCTGCTGCGGTTTGTGACCCTGTAGTTGCTCCTGTGCCTAAGGGTTAAAAACATCATAGGATATGTGTAAGAATGTAATAATCATTGATAAAATCGTCATTCACATCTACTATATTACTGAGAAACATCGCCAAGATATTTTGAGGCATTTAAAATGATTTCTCTGACTTTCATGAATACCCCATCTAAGCAGGTAACTTCCCACCAAGTCCTAATTGACGAACAACAGCTTGTAATTTTATATCTCCCAGACACTTCTTTCCATATGTCCTAAGTGAACTCTTGAACTAATTACTCGGCCATCCAATATAAGAGAAGGTAAGGCTATGTGAAACAACCCCCTATCATGGTTCAACGTAGGGGGTTGCTGAACTCAGTCAGATATTGACGATAACATTGTGCCTCCCTCTCCTCCTTTTCCACAATTCTGCATATCTAGAACTTGTCCATCCGCCCATTCCATCCTTCTTCTATACATTGAACAATATCCCCTCGACTACCGGAAAATTGAGGTAGACCAGAGCTGCTTACCAGAAGATTCAGTGGCTGCCTTTTTACTTTCTAGGGGACATGAAAGAAGAATAAGTATATAAGAAGTCACATATTCTGCTATGAAGATAGAGATTCATATGTGCCACAGCAGTTCCTTAACATCAAAACAGGTACAACTAACCATACTCTCGTTTCTAATGGGAGGTAGAATCAAATTGTTAATACTGTGATTGAAACCTCCGTGCTCTGCGTAGTAGAATTTTGTTTAAAGAAGAAACAGGAAGAACGAGGAAGTAATCTCTGACAGAGAACAGAGTTCCCTAGAATCATCTGTAGTCATTTCCATTGATGCTGAAAACTTTTGAGGAATGAGTACGGTGCTAACAGCTGGGACATATTCAAAGCATCTTCCTACCAGATGGCTGTCCGGTTGGCGACGTGGTTTCTAAGAAAAAAATAAAGGTTAAGGTTACGATCATGATGCCAATACTTTGCACCTGTCAACTAAGAGGAGGTCTAAAGTTCTCCTTACCTGCTGAGGTCTGTGATCTTGTAGTTGCTCCTGGGCCTAAGGGTTGGAAACATCATAGGATATGTGTAAGAATGTAATAATCATTGATAAAATTGCCATCCACCTCTACTATATTACTGAGACCCATCACCAAGAAATTTTGAGGCATTTTCAATGATTTCTCTGACTTTCATGAATACCCCATCTAAGCAGGTAACTTCCCACCAAGTACTACTTAACAAACAACAGCTTGTGATTTTATATCTCCCAGACACTTCTTTCCATATGTCCTAAGTGAACTCTTGAACTACTTATTCGTCCATCCAATGTACGAGAAGGTAAGGCTATGCGAAATGAGCCGCAGGGGGTTGCTGAACTCAGTCAGATATTTACGAGAACGTTGTGCCTCCCTCTCCTTTTCCACAACTCTGCATATCTAGAACTTGTCCATCCGCCCATTCCATCCTTCTTCTATTCATTGAACAATATCCACTTGACTACCGGAAAATTGAGGTAGACCAGAGCTGCTTACCAGAAGTTTCAGTGGCTGCCTTTTTACCTTCTAGGGGACAAAAAAGAAGAATTATATAAGAAGTCACAGATTCCGCTATGAAGATAGAGATTCATATGTGCCACACCATTCCCTTTTCCATCAAAACAGGTACAACTAGCTATACACTCGTGTGTAATGGCAGGAAAAATCAAAATGTTTGTACTGTGATTGAAACCTCCGTGCTCTGCATAGTAGAATTTCGTTTAAATAAGAAATAGGAAAAACGAGGAAGAAATCTGTGACAGAGAACAGAGTTCCCTAGAATCCTCTGTAGACACTTCCATTGATGCTGAAAACTTTTGAGGAATGAGCACGGTGCTAAAGGCTGGGACATATTCAAAGCATAGTCTTACCAGATGGCTGTCTGGTTGGCGACGTGGTTTCTAAGAAAAATATAAAGGTTAAGGTTACGGTCAAGATGTCAATACTTTCCACCTGTAAAGTTAGAGGAGGTCTAAAGTTCTCCTTACCTGTGGAGGTGTGTGACCCTGCTGTGGTGTGTGACCCTGTAGTTGCTCCTGTGCCTAAGGGTTAAAAACATCATAGGATATGTGTAAGAATGTAATAATCATTGAAAAAATCACAATAAACCTCTACTATATTCTTGAGAAACATCCCCAAGAAATGTTGAGGCATTTTAAATGATTTCTGTGACTTTCATAAATTCCCCATCTAAGCAGGTAACTTCCCACCAAGTCCTGATTGACGAACGACAGCTTGTGAGTTTGTATCTCCCAGACACTTCTTTCCATATGTCCTAAGTGAACCCTTGAACTAATTACTCGGCCATCCAATGTAAGAGAAGGTAAGGCTATGCGAAACGAGCCCCTATCATGGTTCAAGGTAGGGGGTTGCTGAACTCACTCAGATATTTACGAGAACGTTGTGCCTCCCTCTCCTCCTTTACCACAATTCTGCATATCTAAAACTTGTCCATCCACCCAACCCATCCTTCATCTATACATTGAACAATATCCACTCGACTACCGGAAAATTGAGGTAGACCAGAGCTGCTTACCAGAAGATTCAGTGGCTGCCTTTGTTCCTTCTAGGGAACAAGAAGGAAGAGTAAGTATGTAAGAAGTCACAGATTCCACTATGAAGTTAGAAATTCATATGTGCCACATCAGTTCGTTTCCATCAAAACAGGTACAACTAACTGTACTCTCGTTTGTAACGGGAGGTAAATACAAAATGGTTATACTGTGACTGAAAGCTCCGTATTCTGCATAGTAGAATTTTGTTTAAAGAAGAAACAGGAAGAACGAGGAAGAAATCTCTGACAGAGAACAGAGTTCCCTAGAATCCTCTGTAGTCATTTCCATTGATGCTGAAAACTTTTGAGGAATGAGTACGGTGCTAACGGCTGGGACATATTCAAAGCATCTTCCTACCAGATGGCTGTCCGATTGGCGACGTGGTTTCTAAGAAAAAAATAAAGGTTAAGGTTACGATCACGATGCCAATACTTTCCACCTTTCAACTAAGAGGAGGTCTAAAGTTCTCCTTACCTGCTGAGGTCTGTGACCTTGTAGTTGCTCCTGGGCCTAAGGGTTGGAAACATCATAGGATTTGTGTAAGAATGTAATAATCATTGATAAAATCGCCATCCACCTCTACTATATTACTGAGAAACATCACCAAGGAATTTTGAGGCATTTAAAATGATTTCTCTGACTTTCATGAATACCCCATCTAAGCAGGTAACTTCCCACCAAGTCCTACATGACGAACAACAGCTTGTGATTTTGTATCTCCCAGACACTTCTTTCCATATGTCCTAAGTGAACTCTTGAACTAATTATTCGGCCATCCAATGTACGAGAAGGTAAGGCTATGCGAAACGAGCCGGAGGGGGTTGCTGAACTCAGTCAGATATTGACGTTGTGCCTCCCTCTCCTTTTCCACAACTCTGCATATCTAGAACTTGTCCATCCGCCCATTCCATCCTTCTTCTATACATTGAACAATATCCACTCGACTACCGGAAAATTGAGGTAGACCAGAGCTGCTTACCAGAAGATTCAGTCGCTGCCTTTTTACCTTCTATGGGGAAAGAAAGAAGAATGATATAAGAAGTTACAGATTCCGCTATGAAGATAGAGATTCATATGTGCCACACCATTCCATTTTCCATCAAAACAGGTACAACTAGCTATACACTCGTGTGTAATGGGAGGAAAAATCAAAATGTTTATACTGTGATTGAAACCTCCGTGCTCTGCATAGTAGAATTTCATTTAAATAAGAAATAGGAAGACAGAGGAAGAAATCTGTTACAGAGAACAGTGTTCCCTAGAATCCTCTGTAGACAATTCCATTGACGCTGAAAACGTTTGAGGAATGAGCACGGTGCTAAAGGCTGGGACATATTCAAAGCATAGTCTTACCAGATGGCTGTCTGGTCGGCGACGTGGTTTCTAAGAAAAATATAAAGGTTAAGGTTACGATCAAGATGTCAATACTTTCCACCTGTAAAGTTAGAGGAGGTCTAAAGTTCTCCTTACCTGTTGAGGTGTGTGACCCTGCTGTGGTGTCTGACCCTGTAGTTACTCCTGTGCCTAAGGGTTAAAAACATCATAGGATATGTGTAAGAATGTAATAATCATTGATAAAATCGCAATAAACCTCTACTATAATCTTGAGAAACATCCCCAAGAAATGTTGAGGCATTTTAAATGATTTCTGTGACTTTCATAAATTCCCCATCTAAGCAGGTAACTTCCCACCAAGTCCTGATTGACGAACGACAGCTTGTGAGTTTGTATCTCCCAGACACTTCTTCCCATATGTCCTAAGTGAACCCTTGAAGTAATTACTCGGCCATCCAATGTAAGAGAAGGTAAGGCTATGCGAAACGAGCCCCTATCATGGTTCAAGGTAGGGGGTTGCTGAACTCACTCAGATATTTACGAGAACGTTGTGCCTCCCTCTCCTCCTTTACCACAATTCTGCATATCTAAAACTTGTCCATCCACCCAACCCATCCTTCATCTATACATTGAACAATATCCACTCGACTACCGGAAAATTGAGGTAGACCAGAGCTGCTTACCAGAAGATTCAGTGGCTGCCTTTTTACCATCTAGGGGACATGAAAGAAGAATAAGTATATAAGAAGTCACATATTCTGCTATGAAGATAGAGATTCATATGTGCCACAGCAGTTCCTATACATCAAAACAGGTACAACTAACCATACTCTCGTTTGCAACTGGAGGTTGGAATCAAAATGTTAATACTGTGATTGAAACCTTCGTGCTCTGCCTAGTAGAATTTTGTTTAAAGAAGAAACAGGAAGAAGGAGGAAGAAATCTCTGACAGAGAACAGAGTTCCCTAGAATCCTCTGTAGTCATTTACATTGATGCTGAAAACTTTTGAGGAATGAGTACGGTGCTAACAGCTGGGACATATTCAAAGCATCTTCCTACCAGATGGCTGTCCGGTTGGCGACGTGGTTTCTAAGAAAAAAATAAAGGTTAAGGTTACGATCACGATGCCAATACTTTCCACCTGTCAACTAAGAGGAGGTCTGAAGTTCTCCATACCTGCTGAGGTCTGTGACCTTGTAGTTGCTCCTGGGCCTAAGGGTTGGAAACATCATAGGATGTGTAAGAATGTAATAAACATTGATAAAATTGCCATCCACCTCTACTATATTACTGAGAAACATCACCAAGAAATTTTGAGGCATTTTCATCTCCGTGCTCTGCATAGTAGAATTTCGTTTAAAGAAGAAAGAGGAAGAAATCTGTGACAGAGAACAGAGTTCCCTAGAATCCTCTGTAGACACTTCCATTGATGCTGAAAACTTTTGAGGAATGAGCTCCTTACCTGCTGAGGTCTGTGACCTTGTAGTTGCTCCTGGGCCTAAGGGTTGGAAACATCATAGGATTTGTGTAAGAATGTAATAATCATTGATAAAATCGCCATCCACCTCTACTATATTACTGAGAAACATCACCAAGGAATTTTGAGGCATTTTAAATGATTTCTCTGACTTTCATGAATACCCCATCTAAGCAGGTAACTTCCCACCAAGTCCTGATTGACGAACGACAGCTTTTGACTTTGTATCTGCCAGCCACTTCTTTCCATATGTCCTAAGTGAACTCTTGAACTAATTACTCGGCTGTCCAATGTACAAGAAAGTAAGGCGATGCGAAAGAAGCCCCTATCATAGTTCAACGTAGGGGGTTGCTGAACTCAGTCAGATATTGACGATAATATTGTGCCTCCCTCTCCTCCTTTCCCACAATTCTGTATATCTAGAACTTGTGCATCCGCCCATTCCATCCTTCTTCTATACATTGAACAATATCCACTCGACTACCGGAAAATTGAGGTAGACCAGAGCTGCTTACCAGAAGATTCAGTGGCTGCCTTTTTACCTTCTAGGGGACAAGAAAGAAGAATTACATAAGAAGTCACCAATTCCGCTATGAAGATAGAGATTCATATGTGCCACACCATTCCCTTTCCCATCAAAACAGGTACAACCAGCCATACGCTTGGGTGTAACGGGAGGTAAAATCAAAATGGTGATACTGTAATTGAAACCTCTGTGCTCTGCGTAGTAGAATTTTGTTTATAGAAAAAACAGGAAGAACGAGTTAGAAATCTCTGGCAGAGAACAGAGTTCCCTAGAATCCTCTGTAGTCATTTCCATTGATTCTGAAAACTTTTGAGGAATGAGCACGGTGCTAAAGGCTGGGACATATTCAAAGCGTAGTCTTACCAGGTGGCTGTCTGGTTGGCGACGTGGTTTCTAAGAAATAAAAAAAAAAGGTTAAGGTTACGATCAAGATGGCAATACTTTCCACCTGTCAACTAAGAGGAGGTCTAAAGTTCTCCTTACCTGCTGAGGTCTGTGACCTTGTAGTTGCTCCTGGGCCTAAGGGTTGCAAACATCATAGGATTTGTGTAAGAATGTAATAATCATTGATAAAATCGCCATCCACCTCTACTATATTACTGAGAAACATCGCCAAGAAATTTTGAGGCATTTTAAATGATTTCTCTGACTTTCATGAATACAACATCTAAGCAGGTAACTTCCCACCACATCCTGATTGACGAACGACAGCTTGTGACTTTGTATCTGCCAGCTACTTCTTTCCATATCTCCTAAGCGAACCCTTGAACTAATTACTCGGCTGTCCAAAGTACGAGAAGGTAAGGCTATGCGAAACCAGCTCCTATCATAGTTCATTATTATTATTATTATTTATTATTTATTTGATTTGTATGACCGCCGCTCTCGGAAACCGGCTCGCGGCGGTTCACAATGTTTTAATACAAATACAATATATTAACCATTAAAATTCCCCATTAAAACCCCATTAAAACAATGACTAAGTCACAATGATGGCGATTAAAACTATTCCCGTACAGGCCCACTGGATGAGCAGAAAGGAACGGAGGATAATTGGGCATAGGATGGAACACTCTGGGGAACCAGGTCAGTTTAGTACTGGCCTCCCCCCTCCGGGGAGAGGGGTCCGATCTTAGCCCCGAGCCATCACCCGGCCTTAGACAAACGCCTGGCGGAAGAGCTCCGTTTTGCAGGCTCTGCGGAACTCAGAGGGCTCCAACAGGGCCCGCAGCTCTTCAGGGAGCTCATTCCACCAGGTAGGGGCCAGGACCGAAAAGGCCCTGGCCCTTGTCGAGGCCAGGCGTGCCTCCCGGGGTCCTGGGATCATCAGCAGATTCTTACCCGCAGAGCGAAGTGCCCTGCGGGGGGCATAAGGAGATAGGCGGTCCCTCAAGTATGCAGGACCCAAGCCGCGTATAGTCTTAAAGGTTAGTACCAAAACCTTGAACCTGATCCGGAAACAAACTGGCAACCAGTGCAGCTGCTTCAGCAGAGGCTGAACATGGGACCTCCAAGATGATTTAGTGAGGACCCGTGCAGCTGCATTCTGTACCAGCTGTAACTTCCGGGTTAGAGACAAGGGTAGGCCCGCGTAGAGCGAGTTACAGAAGTCTAATCTAGAAGTAACCGTTGCATGGATCACAGTGGCCAGGTGTTCCGGGGGCAGGTAGGGCGCTAGTAGCCGAGCTTGGCGTAGATGGAGAAACGCCGTCCGGGCTACCTTAGTGACCTGGGCCTCCATGGAAAGTGAGGCATCCAGAATCACTCCCAAATTCCTGGCTTGGGGCACAGATGACAATTGTACCCCGTCCAGGCAGGGAAGACGCGCTTCCTGTTCCTGCTCCCTTCGGCCTAGCCAAAGGACCTCCGTCTTAGAGGGGTTGAGTCTCAGGCGGCTCTTCCTGATCCATCCAGCCACTGCTTCCAAACAACTGGCGAATTTTTCTGGGGGGAGATCTGGCCGGCCATCCATCAAGAGATAGAGCTGGGTATCATCAGCGTACTGGTGACACCCAAGCCCATAACTCCGTACCAGCTGAGCCAGGGGACGCATATAGATGTTAAATAACGTGGGGGAGAGCACCGCTCCCTGTGGCACCCCACATGGGAGTGCAAAGGAGTCGGATAACTCCTCCCCCACAGCGACCCTCTGTGATCTGTTCTCTAGAAAGGAGGATAGCCATTTAAGAGCCACCCTTCCAATCCCAGTATCAGCGAGGCGGTGAACCAAGAGCTCGTGGTCAACCACATCAAATGCGGCTGACAGGTCTAATAGCACGAGAATGGCCGACCCGCCCCGGTCCAGCTGGCGCCGGAGATCATCTGTCAGGGCGACCAGCACAGTCTCCACCCCATGGCCAGGACGGAAGCCAGACTGGTATGGATCAAGGGCCGAAGTTTCCTCCAAAAATGCTAGGAGCTGGTCCGCGGCGGCCCTCTCAACCACCTTGCCCAGGAATGCAAGATGCGATACCGGGCGGTAGCTGGCGGGGTCCCGCGGATTCAGCGATGGTTTTTTCAGAAGAGGGCGAACCACTGCCTCCTTGAGCCGCTGAGGGAATTCTCCCGATGTAAGGGAGAGGTTTATAATCTCCCTCAGGGGAACACCTATCCGTGGGTCGCTGATCTTAAGCAACCACGACGGACAGGGATCGAGGGGGCAAGTGGTCGCCCTCACCGACCCTAGCAATTTGTCCACTTCGGATAAAGAGAGCCGCCTGAAGCCATCAAACCTGATCCCCCGTAACGGCCACGGAGCTTCTAGTTCACGAACTGTATCAACTGTGGCAGTAAGGTCACGACGGAGCGACAAGATCTTATCCGCAAAATAGCTCGCAAAAGCCTCGCAGCCTAGTTCCAATTGACTACTATTTTGATGCCCTCCTTCGAGGGCAGTAAGGGTCCGAACTACCCTAAATAATTGGGCTGGGCGAGAGCTAGCGGACGCGATTTCCGCAGCAAAGTAGTCACACTTTGCCGCTTTCACCGCCATCTCATACGCCCTCATAAGCGTGCGATGAGATGTTCTTGTAGCTTCGTCGCGGGTCTTCCGCCACACTCGCTCTAGCCGTCTCACCTCCCTCTTCCTCTCCCGAAGCTCCGCGGTAAACCACGGGGCCTGCTTGAGGCGAGGGCGGAGAGGGCGCTCAGGAGCTATCTCGTCAATGGCGGCCAACAGGCGGGACTGCCAGTCCTCCACCAAGGCCTCCAACGAGACACCGGAGGGCATCGGGTCCCGCAGAGCATTCAGGAATCCTTCGGATTCCATAAGTCTCCGTGGGCGGACTAAAATGCGTCCGTCACCCAAACAGGGGAGGGGTGGCATCCGTAGGCGAGCCTTCAGGGTATGGTGGTCAGACCACGGAACGATGTTGTTAGCCACCAGATCGATCTCAACACCAGCACCAAAGATCAGATCCAGGGTGTGGCCAGCCTGATGAGTGGGACCAGCAACAAATTGCGAGAACCCCAGTGTCGCCATGGCCGACACCAGGTCCAGGCCAAGTCCTGGAGCCGACGAATCCGCATGGACATTAAAGTCCCCCAAAATTAATAATATTAATATATATATATAATTTGGGGAACTGCAATGTCCAGGTGGCCGCCGCCTCCAGCAGGCCCAGCAGGGCATCGGGCGGGGCAGTGGGTGAACGGTACACCGCCCAGATGGCCACGTTCTCGACCGATTCCCACGTCACGGTAGGGGGTTGCTGAACTCAGTCAGATATTGATGATAACATTGTGCCTCCCTCTCCTCCTCGTATGTAATGGGTAAAATCAAAATAGTTATACTGTGATTGAAACCTCCGTGCTCTGCGTAGTAGAATTTCGTTTAAATAAGAAACAGGAAGAACGAGGAAGAAATCTCTGACAGAGAACAGAGTTCCCTAGAATCCTCTGTAGACACTTCCATTGATGCTGAAAACCTTTGAGGAATGAGCACGGTGCTAACAGCTGGGACATATTCAAAGCATCTTCCTACCAGATGGCTGTCCGGTTGGCGACGTGGTTTCTATGAAAAAAATAAAGGTTAAGGTTACGATCAAGATGCCAATACTTTCCCCCCTTAACTAAGAGCAGGTCTAAAGTTCTCCTTACCTGCTGAGGTCTGTGACCCTGTAGTTGCTCCTGGGCCTAAGGGTTAGAAATATCATAGAATATGTGTAAGAATGTAATAATCATTGATAAAATCGCCATACACCTCTACTATATTACTGAGAAACATCCCCAAGAAATTTTGAGGCATTTTAAATGATTTCGGTGACTTTCATGAATTCCCCATCTCAGCAGGTAACTTCCCACCTGGTGCTGATTGACGAATGACTGCTTGTGACTTTGTATCTCTCATCCACTTCTTTCCATATCTCCTAAGTGAACTCTTGAATTAATTACTCGGCTGTCCAACGTAAAAAAAGTTAAGGCTATGTGAATCCAACCCCTATCATCACTCTATTTTGTGGGTTCCTGAACTCAGTCAGATATTGACAAGAACGTTGTACATGTTCCTTGAAACAGATCCTTGAAAATATTTTTGCTTGTCCGTGACTGCTACCAATAATTACATATATATTTATGATGGTCTTCCAATTCCTCCCTCCCCTTCTTTTCCAGTATTCTGCATATCTAAAAGCTATCCATCCTTCCACCCACCCATCAAATCCTCCATCTCTACTTTGAACAATAACCACTCGACTACCGCACAAATGAGGTAGAGCAGAGCTTGTTACCAGAATATTCCTCAGCTGCCTTTTTGCCTTCTAGGTGACAAGGAATAAAAATAAGTATATATGAAGTCACTGATTCCGCTATGAAGATAGAGATTCATATGCGGCCATAACATTCCCTTACCCATCAAAACAGATACAACTAGCCATACTCTCGGGTGTAATGGGAGGTGAAATCAAAATGGTGATACTGTGATTGAAACCTCCGTGGTCTGCATAGTAGAATTTTGTTTAAAGAAGAAACAGGAAAAATGAAGAAGTAATCTCTGACAGAGAACAGAGTTCCCTAGAATCCTCCGTAGACCCTTCCATTGATGCTGAAAAGCTTTGAGGAATGACCACTGAGCTAAAAGCTGAGATATATTCAAAGTGTCTTCCTACCTGATGGCTGTCCGGTTGGCGACGTGGATTCTAAGAAAAGAATAAAGTTTAAGGTTACGATTAAGATGCCAATACTTTCCACCTGTAAACTAATAGGAGGTCTAAAGTTCTCTATACCTGCCTAGGTGTGTGACACTGTAGATGCTGAAAACTTTTGAAGAATGACCACTGAGCTAACAGTAAAGATATATTCGAAACTGAGATCCACTCAGCGCTCACCTGGGTTCCCCTGGAGTGAAGAGGGGGCCCTCCAAATGTGTGTGTGGGAGATCTCCTTGCACCATTAGTAATACTAGTGGGGAAGTATGCCAACCTCCACCGAAGTGGGGAAAGTCTACTGTGCCGGCACACATACCCTGGGAAAGCCTCAGAGAGCCAATAGAGGAGCTCAGGTTAATCTGGGTCCTCCATCCATGCTGTTGTCATCACTGGCTCTCCCATCCAGCCTCCCCCCACCTAACAAATACAGAACAATCAAGAGGAAGACTCACTTTGCACAACTCAAAGGAGTCTCAAAGCAGCTTCCAGTCACCTTTTCCTTCCTCTGCTCAGATCACTGCCTTCAACCACAAATTCAAGCACTCTCCCTCAGGCCACATCCTGAGAGACCCCTGACAGAGCTACTCTGGTAGAATAGCTCTAGCAGGCAACAGACAATTTCCCCACCCCCCACCCCCCAGGATGTCCACACGCATTGAACTCTGGTGGGGAATCAAACAACCTGGCTGTCACAGGATACCACCTTCAACCACAACTTCAAACACTCTCCTCAGGCCACATCCTAAGAGAGCCCTGATAGAACTGTTCTGGGAGAACAGCACTGGCAGGAAACAGACTAATCAGCGTGCACATTACACTAAACTCCTGGGCACCGCTTGTCAACTGATGGGTTGCTTCTTGGGTTTAACATGAGCTCTAAGGCTCTTTTGGGACTGGAAGAAGTTTTCCAAATGGGTGGCATCACTCAGGGGTCGAGATTTGATCTCTGACCCTCTGGTATTTTGTTTGCTGAGTGCAGAATTTTTATGAAGGGGGGGATTTAGATTGGGCACTGGTCCTGTCTCTGACTTTTAACTTTGGGCGAACATTTTTCAACCCTGCCACCCAGAACAGACTCAGAGGGGCATGCAGTCACAGCAGTTCTGTGCTCACCTCAGTCCTCTCCCAAGAATGTTTCTGGGTAGCCAAGAGCCGGCAAGTTGACCTTCAGGAAGACCAATTGCTGGACTCTTTCGGGTTCCAGACGGGAGCGATGCTTGCAGACAGTGCTGCTAGCATGAGAAAATGCCCGCTCATTCTGGACGCTCGTTGGCATGAAAGGTAGACACGGGCTGCAATTTTGTCAGCACTTGAAAAATGTTTTTCCTTAATGAAACCGCATTTACAAGGCCAGATATATAGATTATTATTTAAATTTGACACTGAATCTGAACAGGTTAAAAATTTTATGGTGAAATGGATGTTGAATCTGGGCAAAAATGTTTCAATGGAGGAGTGGGAATCAATGTGGAAAAATACAGCAAAACATACAAAAAGCCAGCAATTAAAAGAGAATTGGTTCAAAATGTTTTATAGGTGGTATGTAACATCTAAGTTATTGGGTCATATTGCAAAAAATTATGATATTAAATGTTGGCGTCGAGGCGGCAGGCGGGTTTCTTGGCCGGCAAAGTAACAGGGCCAGCATGTCATTGACGCGTTGGGGCCGTCCCTTTGCCAGGGCCGAAGGCTCCTGGTGCCGGGGTGGCTTGAGGCATGCGAGTTCCCACATCCTGGGCTGGTGCCGCCACCCACTGCCGCCTCTAGGATGCTGGCCATGGCGGGCGGCTGGCTGTGGTAGCGGTGGCCAGCCCTGTATGCATACCTGCCTTTGTAGTGGAATCCAGTTGCGTTTCTATCGTTTACCACAGGTTTCCGGTCTCGGCAAAAATCGCTAGCCAGGAAGCGATATTGCCGAGCTTTGTCCCGCCCCGCCCTTTGTCGAGCAGCCAATGGGCGGCCGTTATCATGCTCCCGAAAAGCCCCTATCCCTTTAAGGAAGGTTTAAAAAAAACACGTTGCAACGAATCTGCATTGATTCGTTGCAACAGAGAGACCCATCTAGCTAGCAGATGGTGTTTGAGCTGCCGTTTCATCATTGCCACGCTCCCCCTGAGTGAACCCCCCCCCCCCGCATGGGCGCGATTTCTGGCCGAAAATAGAGTGAAAAATAAAGGCAAAATAAACCAGCAAACGAGGCTGTGTGTTGCTTGGTGCTTGGTGACTTTAAACAGCTCTGAGGAGGGACTGCAGCCGGGCAAGCCTCGCTGGGTAAATTAAGGCTCGCTGGTGCGTTGATCTCCACTCGCTCTGAGAAAAAAAAATGGCGATCGCTTCGCCGGAAGATCGGAGGAGAGAGCCAGGGGGAGGGACTTTGCAGAAACCGCAACAATGGTAATGCACAGAACTTTCCCGCTAGTGTTGCGGATTGGTTGCAAGAGTGTAGCGCTTTCCGGAGGGTGAATCCACTTTTTGGGATTTCCCTGAAAGCGCTACAATGAAGCGCTTTTTGCAGATCAGTTTCAGGAGTGTTGCAGATTGTCAATGACATTGTGCATAACAGCAAATCAGTAGCGATTTCAATTTGCAACCATTGTGCAATTTTGAAGGGGTGCGGAATGGCCCCCAGTTCCGGATTACCTACGCCTCAACGAAGCTCTGCCTGACTGATTTCCGGCTTGATGACCCTTGATGCAACAACTGACTACGAATAAGTATTGTGGACTTGATTTATTCCTGAACGACTCTCCGGCTTCGACCTCGGTGTGATTAACGACTCCCCTTTTCAGTTCTCCTTTGAACGTTGGCTGTCAAAGCTTCAGATAAGACCCGGACTGGACTTTTGACTACTCTCTGCTATGCACTCTGAACTTGGTTGACTTGGCAAGCATGCATTCCTCTGGACTAACCCTGTATGTGCCTGGCTAGGGCAGCACATTGGCATGCCAGCAGGAAAAGAGCAGCGACCCTGCTTCTTTCTCACCGGTGAACCCTCTCACTCTCACCGGGCAGTCCAGGGCGGGCCAAGTGGCCCATGGGGAGCTGCACTCCTGATTGGCCCTTTTGAGTTTTTATCACAGACTCGCCCTACTTCTTTCTCCTCCCATCTACCCCTTACTGATTTATTATTACCGCTCCACAGGAGCGGTTACAGATGATTCTATGACATCATGGATGTATTTTTTTAAAGGCATCATACCAGATGGTTCTGCAGTTGCTATGGAGGTTTTGAAAAAAGAACAAAAACAAAAGGGTATTATGAAAATTACAGTGTTTGCAACCTTTAGCGTATATGGGGCCAAAGGTTCTCCTTATCTGCTGAGGTGGGTACCCCTGTACTTATTCCTTGGTCTAAGAGGAAATAAAATAAGAATGTGAGAAAGCAAAAAGTGGTGACTGATAAATTCTCCAAAAAATCCTACAACCTCCACACACGCACACACACACAGTAGTTTTGAGACATTTGAAATGAATTCTGCAAACTTCTACACTATATGGTGCCATGTGTATGTGACATTTTAGTGAACTTGTTATTCCCCTTGCTAGTGAGTTCCTGACTTCACCGATATATAGAAAAAAGAAGGGGTGGGGATAGTTTTCCACATAATTGATGTGATTTCCTGTGCATAAAAGCTACTTCTTACTAGTAAATTCTGTGACTGCCATGGTTGTTTCTTGCAAAAAGAAAGAAGCTGGAGTAAGAAAAAAAAATCACACCAGTTTCAAAACAGTTTTCAGTATGAGCCCAGGAATTCTCCTTACCAGTCGATGTATGTCCCCTGATTGTTATGTCAGGTCCTTGAGGGAAGAAAAAAGGAGGAGTAAGAAAAAAGCAGTTCAGAGAGATTTTTTCAAATTGTGATACAAGTGAATCTTGCTAAATGCAAAATAAAGCTTTCGTTCCAGGACAAGTATAAAATAGATAATTATTGATATGTAAAAATGGAAAATATTAATATAGGTATGTATTTTACCAGAACTGTACAGTTCATGGTAGATAGGTTATATGCCAAAAGATCAAGAGTTCTGAGTGTACTCCTAGTTGTTGTTTTTTAACTAAAACTCTGCAGTTTTTCTATAATCATAGAAATGCAAAAACTCTGATTTTATTGTGCTCCTTCATACCAACACGGCTACTCATTTGAATCTACTGAGCACCTGTACCAATTGTTGGAATATGTGTAGCATGCATGATTGAAAAGCACAAAAGATTATCATACAGGGAGCAATGGAAGAGGTGGGCTTTAGCATAGTTAGCTTAGGAACTTCCTGGTATTTTTCAAATTATCTCCTTCCATGTCCTGATTGGCTTTTTGGTGACTGACTGCTCCTTTGAGTACACTTCCTCTCTGCTTGCTTCCAGAACAGACAGAATGAATACAGAACAGAATAGTTAAACAATCTATGAGGCACATGAATATTCACACTTTCTATCGCCCATCAATCCCAGAGTACCTGAACAGATGACAGAAGCAGCTTCGCTGGGGGCACAATTAGATTTCCCCCAGGCTCTGTGGTGGCAATCCCGCAGGTTGAGTTCATTTCCAGTGCAACGTACATCATCCAGAAAAATGGGTCCTCGACCTTGGCCAAACCGAGCCTTTCCAGGGGCTTCAAGAGCGTTGCCACATCTTCTCTGCCTGCAGACCACCATGGCATCTTTCATGTCCCAGTAATCATCACAGATTGTTCCCCATCTTAGTCTGTAGCGTACTTCCACTCGTCCTTCGCATCTGCTTTTTCCACCCCTTAGTCGCACATTTGCCCCTTCTTAGAACAAAAAAAAAGAAAAAGAAAAATTTAAAACAGTTTTTAAAACAATTCTCAAAAAAGACACAAGCGGTTTCCAAATTAGCCATTACAAATCACAAGGATCCTTTGAAGGATGGTTCTGTTGATTATTTGAGGGTATTCACTGCTTTACTTTAAAGAATGTGATGTGATCCACAGCCATTCACATGAACTGTAGTCCCTACTGTGCACAATAAAGTCTTGGGCGTCATGACTGCCAGAAAAAGGAGTATAAATATTTTAAATGAACCAAGGTATTTTGCTGTCAGTAGTAATTCACTTTTAGACTGTAGCATCATCACTGGGTCAAGTAAAAAAGCAAGTTGTCACATCTAGAAAAAAAAAATAACCAACTAGACATTGGTAACTTGCAAAGATGCCAGTGCTTTCACAAAACTACTTCAGTACAGATGATGAAATAATGACTGAGTGAATTCCTTTCTTGTTTGTAACATATGCAACAAGAGGCTTTTATTTGGGACTTTTTAAAAAGGGGTTTCTAAATCATGTCTCTGAACAAAACCTATTAGATCCATAGGAAAGGATCCAGCCTAAACAGAGGACTAATTCTCCTGCCTATGGGAGATAGCCCTTACCATAATGGGGCCATTTGAAGACCAAGCATCAGGCCAAGATTTACCATGGTGATGGTGGACAATCAAACAAAAATGGCCTGAAATCACATTTGCTGTACAAGTTATCACAGAAACAGTCCTCAAATTAATATCTTCAGTTTTTTCCAGGGAAAATTTCCCAAAACATAGTTTGGAGGGGGCCAGATAAATAAGGAACTTGTGACTCAAGTCACCAAGAGGCTCTTCTCCAAGGAGTCCTTCCTTCTCATGAAGCCTATTCCTTTTAAAAAAAGGTTTAATTAGTGGAAATGGACAGCTGAAGCTAATCATTGTATCAAGGCTAAATAACATCAGATAGTTGCTGCAGTTCACACTGATAAAGAGGCAGCTAGTGGGGCTGTGTTTAAAAGTTGGAAACCCTGAGCATGGTTTGGTTTTTTAATATAAAAACAACACTTGTGCAATAAATCCTGCCTTCAGTTGTCTCCTTGCCTAAGACAGACACAAATGGAAAAAACACCTAAATTAAAATAAGCAGGAAAACCCCCGTGCAGGCTAAACAGTGAGAAACATGGCAAAAATGCCCATGCTGTCATGAAATACAAAGAAGATTAAAGAATATCTACTAAAGACCACTATTGAACTCACCAGAGTGCTTTTTTGTTTTTCATCATGTTTCTTATTATTTAGCCTACATGGGGTTTTCCCTGCAAGCTATAAAAGCACTCTTCCTGGTCAATGATGTCCTGGCTTTGGGAGGTGTTTAATAACCCAACTCCAAAAGTGAGCAGAGAATTAAGCCGAAAAAGCTGCACCTCAAGTGGATGATCCGATTCCCAAAGCTGGCTGTGACTCTTGGTAGTTGAGTTCTGAGTTCGGTTCAAGGTTCTAGTGCTAACTTTTAAAGCCATTCACAATCTGGGACCTGCATATCTAAGGGACTGCCTGTTTGAATATGTCCCCCAGAGAATGCTGCAGTTTGCTATAGCTAACCGGCCCTGACAGAGCTAGCACAAGAACACATAGGGGCCTCCCCTACAGGTTCGGAGTCTCCCCTACATCCTCCCTATTACGGGGAATCAATAGTAGTGACTCCACACAGGATATTGATTGTTAGCTTTTTTAGTAGTTTCAATTGTATTTATGTGTTTTAATGGTTTTATTGTATAATGATGATGTATGCCACCCCAAGATGACAGGTTCAAGAGGAGCGGCCTACAAATCTAAATATGAATATATATGCTGTTTGTAGGGTTGCAGGTTCTGGGTTGGGAAATACCTGGAGACTTTGTGAGTGGAGCGGGGAGTGGGTGGGATTTTGGGTTGGGAGGGATCCCAGTGGAGTATAATGCTATGGAGTCCACCCCTCAAAGTAACCAATTATCTCCTGGGGAGCTGATCTCTGTTGCCTGTAATTCCAGGGCAGCCTCAGATCTCTTCTGGGGACTGGCATCCTAGTTGTTCAAAATGATCAGATAATAGGCTGAAATTTCCCCCTACCTGGTACTCGCAGTCTAGAATGGTTTTCATTCTCTAACATTGCTAATGAACTGCTGGGTTAGGTTCCCAAATGGTTTCATGCATGAGGCCCTAAGGCATTATCCGGGTTACAGGAGAATGCTCCTTCATACCTTTCACATTTTAGCCTCCAGGAAGTAGAGACTTTTAATAGCCTGGTCTGCTTCTGCATTTGAAGAAATTTGGGAACTATGGGTTTTGTAATAATATTTGTTCTTTCAAGACTATTTTGCTTTCTGGCATTCCTTTGTACGGGGAATGGAAGATGGCATCCCATAGCGCAATCCTGTCAGATCATGAAAGCTAAGCGGGGTCAATACTTAGATGGGAACCCAAGGAAGGCTCTGCAAAGGAAGGCAATGGCAAATCCACTCTGTTTCTCACTTGTCTGGAAACCCCTTGCTAAGGCTGCCCAAACACAGTGGTGACTTGCCCTGTGTACCTATTCCTCTGCATTTTAATTATTAACTATTATTATTGATTTAATTTCTAAACCATCTCCCAGCAGACCAGCTCAGGTTACAGGTTGCGCTTGTCTTTAGTGGGTTTTGGCACCACCTGCTGGTAAAAAATATTATTGTTGTTAGGTGCGAAGTCGTGTCCGACCCATCACAACCCCATGGACAATGATCCTCCAGGGCTTCCTGTCCTCTGCCATTCCCCAGAGTCTATTTAAGCTCATACTGACTGCTTCAGTGACTCTACCCAGCCACCTCATTCTCTGTCGTCCCCTTCTTCTTTTGCCCTCAATCGCTCCCAGCATTAGACTCTTCTCCTGGGAGTCCTTCCTTCTCATGAGTTGGCCAAAGTATTTGAGTTTCATCTTCAGGATCTGGCTTTCTAAGGAGCAGTCAGGGCTGATCTCTAGGACTGACCGGTTTGTTTGTGCACAAGGCCTTACCACTGGTGGTTTCCTTGGCAAAAAAGGAAATGCTGGAAAATAACTGTTCCTTTGCTGCATCCCATCAGAGGCCCTAAAGTGGACCAGGGCCAGGAAAGTGCTGGGCCAGCACCAATGTCATGCATAAGCAGGGATTAGCCCCACTGCCAACCCAGCCTTTCCTGCCCATGTATAATCGGTTATTGAGAATGACATCAGGACAAGCAGAGAGTCTCATCCTACAATGGAAGTTTCATCCTATCCCTATCAGCTTAGTTTTGAATCACTGATAACTGAAAGGCAGAGAACATGGCCCTGGCTATGTCATCCCTTTACCTCATCCATTGGAAAGGATTTCTCCCTGTCCAGTGATAGCTTTCCTCTCTGCAGCCTCCCCCCCCCCAAAAAAAAAAGCTACTCAAAGTGACCTTTGTGTGGCTTCATTGCTGTCCCTGTGCTCTAGGGCAGCACTGGCGCAATTTCAGACACATTTCCAAAGCTCCACTGGAGCATATAATTTGCAAAAGGTAAGAAAACAATTGACATTTGCAATACTCAGATCATCTCAACATAGAGTTTATGAGAGAGAGTAGAAATTTACTTCCCCTAATCTATCTCTGTAACGATTGCCAAGTATTAAATTCCAACGTTTCCAAACTATGAGAATTCTAGCTAACATTTAGGCCCCAGCTCAACTTAAGTTACGAGAGCCGCAATGATGGGCATATCAGTTAAAAAGTAAATCTTTTAGAACAGGTTCATTCTGACATGTTGGATAATGCACTTTCAATGCACTTTAGAAGTACATCTTCCTACTTCACACAGGCAAATCCAGCCACAAAAGCACAGAATGACAGGGGGGTGGAATTTACTTCTGAGTAAATTTGATTAGTTTAATTCTCACATACTATGGAAAATAACTGAATGAGTTAATCATGACTAATAAGTTCAGTTTTGGAAGAGTAGCCATGATAGCCTTTTTGCAGCAAATATACATAGAAGTCTGATGACACCTTAATTCCAACAGATCCTTCATTCTATAAAATATAAAAATCCACAAAAACCTATGCTAGAATAAGAATTACTTGGTCTTTAGGATGCCACAGTTCTCATTTCTATTATGCGATTGCTTTCCATTCAATTTACAGCCCGATTCTCACCATGTCCACTCAGGGTGCCTTGCTGTCAGGTAAATAAGTACATATAGGACTGCAGTTTTTAATCATAACAATATCTGTAAGCAATTAGTAAGGGTAGACTCAACCTTCCCAATTTAGACCAGAACATGTTAGGATGAAAGAGCCTCTTGTGGCGCAGAGTGGTAAGGCAGCAGAAATGCAGTCTGAAAGGTCTGCCCATGAGGCTGGGAGTTCAATCCCAGCAGCCGGCTCAAGGTTGACTCAGCCTTCCATCCTTCCGAGGTCGGTAAAATGAGTACCCAGCTTGCTTGCTGGGGGGTAAACGGTAATGACTGGGGAAGGCACTGGCAAACCACCCCGTATTGAGTCTGCCATGAAAACGCTAGAGGGCGTCACCCCAAGGGTCAGACATGACCCGGTGCTTGCACAGGGGATACCTTTACCTTTACCTTTATGTTAGGATGAGAAAGACAGCATCTATGAATACTTTGTTTAGGCTTTTTCCACACCTAATTGTGCTGTGGCTCAACTTTGTAACTACATTGATTCCCCACACACAGTATTGTTTACCATTCATTCCTCACCCATTTTTTCCATGTTGCTTTCAGACCATTGCAAATGTGGCTTGAAAGGCACAGAGAAACCTCAAAGAAAAAAACAGAAGAGTGATCCTGTGGTTCAGGAAGGTGGGGAAGTGATGCAGTTAAGAAATCAAGCTGCATCAAAAACCCGGGGTAGAAAAGTCCAAGTAGTTGAAGAAGTTGCAATATGATTGTATTCAGTATTCTGCTCTTCATTACGCTGTTCTGATTGAAACTCATATTTGATATCGTAAGTGCAAGACAGAAAAAAGAACAGGAGACAAACATTTCCTACACAGATATCTTACCTGCAGCTGAAAGAAGCAAGCAAAGGATCACCACCTTGTGATCCATCTTGAGCTAAATCTTCATGTCAAGTAGGATACACCTGAATATATATAGGGTGTTAGGGTCTGAAATTTGATCTGTTCTTTTCCACCCAATGATAAAATGAAGTGCTATATACAAGACTTTTCAAGTTGCCAAATTCCTCTTGCTAAGCTATGCCAGCAGTCCAGGTGCCTATCAATGGTATTTTCCTTATCTTTTAATTTATACACTTGTTGTGTAAACAGATTTAAATATGAAGCACAATGCCTGTCACTTTCCTTCCTTCCTGTTTCAAGGGATGTTGTATCCAGAAGAAACCAGGACCAAAAACATCTAACGAATGGCCATCAAATGGACGCTTGCAAATACATTTAGTCACATTTCCCTGTTTCTTTGCCTTTCCTGAAAGATCAGTCCATTTGGAAATATTGGAAGCGGAGAGTACAGAACAGCATGCAAGACAATGCTAGGTTTTGCAGGTGACCAAATTGAATTGGCTGTTCCACAAGAAATATTAGTGTCCAATTAGTTACCCCTCCTCCAAAATTGGACAAGTAGGGGGATTTGCAGGTTGAAATTATACATGCTGTATGGTCATCAGTCGAAATTGGATCTAACTTGCCATTTGTAACTATGTGGGCCCCAAGAGTATAGATGGTCTACAGGTAAGAAAATAAGACCACCTTGATTCTGGAGAGTAAAGAGGCCACAGCTGTTATTGATTATACCACAGGGGCATTGGCACTGCCTAGGCATGAAGCCTGAACCAGATGACCTGCCTACCACCATTTAACCTCACACACACCAGCCCACAAAGAAGTGGCAACCCTCCCAGGAACCACATAGATGCCGGCTGATGCATGGCTCCCTTGCCACCTGGTGGTGAAAGCCCCATCGACAACTCCTGAGCTTGGCATGCTGCAGAACTGGTTCCATTCCAAGACCCCGTGGGGGAATCCCAGAACCATGGGATGTGAGCCAACAGCCACCACCTCGTTAGCCAACAGGAGCCATCTCCTGCCCAAACTGCCACAAGAGCCCAGAGGAAATGTTCCCTCCAGGCTTGCACAAATGCTCCTAAGCCTGTAACCAACCAAGCAACTCATCCTGTATGCCATGCAGCATCCATGCCCCATTCTGAGAGATCTTTAAGTATACTGTAATGGAACATGTCAACACCACCCCTTTGCACTGGGAGATAATTTCCCCCTCATTGTATTACCAAAGCATAATCAGGTCTCCACTCCAACACATGACATGAAAAACTGGAAAGGAGAGAAGGCCAATGCCCCAACCAAGTGATTCACAGAGAGCTGTCAAGACCTAAGTTTTCCCCCCATCCAGATGATATGGCATATCTCCCTGCCCAGTGAATGATGCTGTGACCCACAATCCACTCTGATTTGTGCTGACCTGTGGGGGATGAAGAACACACTAGCAGCTGGATGAACTGACTGCCATTGGCTTATTGAGCAGATTCTTTCTGCCTTTGGGCCCAATTCTGAGACTAGTATGGTTGCCTCACTGAAGAAGGAGTAGATGCCTGCATCATAGCATGACAAACTGAAACCTAGAGAGGTGGTACTCGCCAGTATGCACGAAGAGAGTGTGAGTACCCAAGGACCTGCTTTGGACTTTGTCCTCCAAATGGACCAGGCAGGGCTATCCTGGGGGTGGATGAATGCAAGCAAATGCTGGCTCCACAGCCAAGCTGAATGTTTTTTGACCCCTGGAGGCAAATGTGGAACTCATTGCCCGAGATGGCAATGTCTTGGCAGGATAAGGCTCAGCCAAAGCTGTCCAGGCTCAGTCCCACCGTAAGCTAACTGCTATGAAAAGCTCTGAACAATGCTATCATCTGGGAATGGGTGGCCTCAAACAGAGACCAACAGATCAGAGGCAGGTATTGCATTAGGCCAGCCAAGCTGCGAGCTTGCTTTGATCCAGCTCAGGCAATGAAGCTTTCCTCCATCCTTCCTAAAACCCCTTTAAAATCTATATTACGAACCGCAGGCTGTTATTAGGTGGTATCTCAGATTTTGAGTTTGTCCACATACTTAGCAGCAGTGAGTTGAATGGATGGCATTTTGGAGGAACAAGTTTAATTTTTCTTTACATTTGTCTCATACTCCAATTTGTTCTGAGAATCTGTTGATGTGCTGAAAGCCTTCACACTGATTATACAAGCATAAAGGAACCTCCTGTAAGTGCGAAAACTGATGCTTTAAAATTCTTGGGATTCTTTTGCTTAATGTATACATCACATTTCCTTATACTCTACAGGGATTCCAGAACTGACTAGCATTATTTTCAAAGAACTTCAACTGAAGATTTCTACTCAGAATGACTGGGGTCCCACCCTTCACCTAAGCAATGGGATCATCTAACTATCTGTGTTTTCATGTTTGAACTGCAACTGGGTATAAATTAGTACATTTATACTTTTCTTGCTATTTTTGTTACTATTTGATCACAGTACATGCATTGATGTTATTGAAGGGGGAAATGAAGCACATTCCTCTCTTTGGCCTGCATGCTTTGTCACGCTGTGTGTAAGACCTCTGTATTTTATGCAAGACTTATATTGCTGAAAGGTTGATCAGCTTTGCATGCATGCATGCCTTTTTATATTTGCTTTGTATGTTCTGCATGGAAAAAATGTGGTGTTTATATGTCATTTTGGATCTTGTTATTTATTTTTGGTTATGGAATGTGTATTGGCATTTTTTTGTGCAGATGGAATCAGTCACTGGCAGATCTAATCATGCAAAATTTGTGTCTCATCTGGTTAAGCCCTGAGTATTCATGAGACCATGTAGAATTCAAAGACAGACAAACTATAAAGACATAAATCAAAATAAATGAACAGATAAGTGCGTGGTAAACATATGTTAAGCCAAGTGCTGAGAGCTACCCAGACTACAATGCATGCTTAAGTTGTCTTTGCAATAGATAAGGTAGTGACGCCAGCTAAGAATGGAAAATTGTATAATGAAAGAATGAATAAATAAGGGGTTTGCAAAAAGGCCAAGGAGATTTCAAGGGTATTACAAATTAAGTGGCAAAAGTGTGAAGAGGAACTACTTGAAGAAGTCTCCAAAGCAGTCTATCCAATACCTGCCAAAACATTTTTTGAAGAAAGAAAACCCCAAAGAAAACATTGCACTTGTATATTTAGAATATTTACAAGAAAATTCACAGGCAAGTATTCGTCATATAACGAATCTACCCATGGTGTAAGTTTGCAGAGAAACCTAATTGCATATATAATTTATTCCTGATGTGTATTGATGATCAGTGACCTAGCAGCAGCCTCATATAAATAGCTTGCGTATGAATGTCCTTTATTTATATATACAATTTATAGTCCATTTCCTTGTGCCTAAAATGTAAAGACAAGGTATGCTTTTATTGTTAGTTGAGAAGTCGTGTCCGACCCATTGCGACCCCATGGACAATGATCCTCCAGTCCTTCCTGTCCTCTACCATTCTCCGGAGTCCATTTACACTCGCACCGACTGCTTCAGTGATATACGTGCTAAGTGATATACCTGCTACCTGATATTACCTACCTAAAAACACCTGTCAGCAGTGAAGTAACTAAAAGATGCCATAACATAGAGGAATGAGAAATCATATTTAAAGGCTTTCCAGAACAGATTAATTTTAATAAGTTATCAGAAGCCCTATAACAAGTGTGTACAATAAAGTACAAGTTCTGGTACAATAAAGTTCTTGTAATCAATTTAGGGGCAGCAGCAAGGAATGGATCCCCACCAAACATAATGCGGAAAGTGCAAGTTAGCACTACTGTGTGAATACAAGCAGGAACATCCAAGCACTTTGATCATTTAGAACTTTAAAGTTCACAGGCAGAACCTTATGTTGAACCCCAAAACATACTACAAAACCAATTCAATTGGTACAAAAATAGGCGTAACTTGTTCATGCTGGCATGAAATCATGAAATAAATAAATTTCCCTGCCTCCTGACATTCTGACTGCTGCATTCTCTGGAAAGGAAATTTTATCCTTGATTGAGGTGGAGGTGGTAGGGATGAGACCTAGAGGAGGAAGGAGAATGAAGGACCTGAAGCCACTTCCTTTGTAACTAGTATGGTAGGGCCTAAAACAAGGTCGGGACCTTTGAGGAGGTTGGCCATGAGGAATGTCTCCCAAGGCTTTTGCTATAAATTTATTCTTTCTCATACATTCCAAACCTCATCTTTTTTTTAGGACTGAACAAGTTAAGTCCCACCTTTAATTAAAGTGTGGGCCTCATGGAGTAAGGCTGTTGTTGTAATGTATACAAGTAGCCTCAGGGGGTGCAAGACTCCTGTAGAGCAGTTTGGAGCTGAGTAAGCCATTATGAAAGGCTGACTACAAGAAGGCCCAGGCAGAGAGAGACTGGGCCAGAGAGCTGAATAAAATCTTTTGTCAGACTGCAGCAAAGCTGAGGTGCCCTGTATCCATGACACTACAGCTGTAGAACAGCCCTTTTCAACCTTATGAATGTGGAAGAACCACTGAAACAGTTATCAGGCTTCAAGGAATCCCATAAGTTAGCGATCCCCAACATGTGGGCCGCGGACCACATGTGGTCCTTCGACTAATTGGAGGTGGGCCCCAAAGGACGCCTTCTCCCCCCCCTGGCCCTTGACTTCATCCCCCCCGGCCCTTTACAACACACTTCGGGTGTCGTCTCCCATCACTCCCAGATGGGACTATCTCGTTGCAGAGAATCAAGCTCAGGGTTCCCATTGATTTGTCATTGTCATGACATGTTCATTGTTGTAGAGTGTCTGTATCTTATTTTGAACGGATGTTTAAACATTGCCATAGTGATCAGAGAGCGTTAGGGCAGTGGTTGAGAGTAGAGGAGTAACTACCCCCCCCCCACCGGGCCTCAGTAAAAGGCGCTGAGTGGTCCCCCGGTGAGTGGTCCCCGGTGTTGAGTGGTCCCCAGTGATAAAAAGGTTGGGGACCACTGCCATAAGTGATTATATTTCCCTTCAGAGAAATGGGCACTGTTGTGTCTGTAATCCTGCAGGGCACTCAGCCAATGCACAGCTAGATCCCAATTGCCAGATCCCATCAGTTTAAAGTGAAACTGACCAAAGCTTGACAAGAGCATGGTGTCTGGGTTCCGTTGTATCCAAGTAGTTTAGGGCATATGGATCCTGCACTTGATGTCCATGAAGGTCTTCTTCATGGGTGCCATAAGGGTAAAACCAGTCATAGCAATGGTAAGAGTCTTCGTATGAGAACCCATAGGAGACCTGAGTTTGTATTTGGCTGGAACCAAGTGTTGCGGTATGATTGTTAGGTATGAAGAAGAAGCCAACAAGGAAGCTGGAGACCATGTTGTAGATTTACGTTCAAGGAGCTCACCCTATGACATTGTATGCCTGGACATGGGAGTCTTCCAATGGCAATGAAGTTCTCTATATAAGTATAACCTCCTTTACAAGAGGTCCATTCCAGAAATCAAGGGGGCATCAGAACTGAAGATAGCTCATTCAAGTTCAGAGCACCTGTCTTATCCTGGTTTATTAGGACTTCCGTGTTATAAGATTGTAAGAAACTGTGGGATCAGATCAGTGATCCATGTAATTCAGTGTACTGTTTTACACATTTTTAAATTGCTGGCTGGGTTGTCAGGTAAGTCCAGCATCTATGATGTTGTTTCCTAACCTCAGCCATAGGCCTGAGAGAACAGCTCCATCTTGCTGGTCCTCCAGAACTGTTTAAGATCCGAAAGGGCCCTGATCTCCTCAGGCAGAGTATTCTACTAGGTCAGGCCAAGGCTCAAAAAGCCCTGGCCTTGGTCAAGGCCTTGGCCAAGGCCCTGGCCTTGGTCAAGGCCAGTTTTATCTCTTTGTGGCTAGGGGCCATGTGCAGATTTTGACTGCCCAGTCTTAACAGTAATCAGAGGGTATAAGTTGCTTCCATTATCTTTATATAATTTTATTAAACCCCTATCATGTTCCCCCTTAGTCACCTGTTTTTCAGACTGAGCCTTCTTCTGTACTTTTCTCAGGACTGCAATATCATTTTTAAGATACTTTCTCTATATTTGGTCTAACAATAAAATGTGTGTGGTTTTAACTAAATTTGAAACATCCTGGAGGGATTTGATTCTCTTGGTCTTCCCTTTAAGTTTATTATGAATAGTCACTTCATTTTCCAACAGATTTCCCTCTCTAGAAATAAAATCTGATTACTTTGGACTATGATGGTGTGGGGAAGACTTTCCATTGGCATTAATGTTGAACTTAATACCATTGTTGTCACTGCTACCAGGTGGTGCAAATACTACTAGGACCATTGGAGTGGCCTACCAATAGTCAAATATATTATTTTCTGTGTCAGTTATTCTCTGGTCTCATGTTAGACGCAGGGATTCTTGGAGGAGAAGAAAATAAACTCAAGGAAGTCCTGAACTTAGAATTAGAGGATTATTGCCACCATCAAAGTTGGCCAAAAGAAACCATCCAGCTCCAGATAACTACAGAAAACCATTCAGTTCCAGATAACATAGGAAGCCTCACGTTGAGAGGAACAAGTAGGCGATTGTAAGCCACTTTGAGACTCCTTCTGGTAGAGAAAAAGGGCAAAAAAGAATCAACTCTTTTTCTTTTTAACGGCAGTAGTTCTTACATGTTGTAATAGTGAGGAACATTAGCTTTTCCAACATTACCATCATTGTTAATATGCTGAATTTGATGAAATGTGAAATCTACCGGTTTATGTTCCAAGTCCAAAACTGAACCACTTACAATGTATAAAAAATGACCACAATTCACTTCTTTAGCTGAAACCCTCTTTTATTGTGATTGATAATATATTTTAGACATTTAAAAACTTACTTTGAAGCACTTAAAAACATAACTTGGTACCTCAAATAATGCACTTGATACAAAGTGGAAGAGAAAATATGAAGAAAATAAAATAAAATGTGTCTTCACTTTCTGATTGTTTGATTTTCCACCACAACTGAAAATCAATCTAAGGAATTATATTGTCAGTATAGCTAAAACCAATATTTTTCCAGATGGTGTATTCTAAATGTCTCTTCTATATTTCTCAACAATTGTTGTGTATATTAGAAAACTATGAAATTGAGAAGACTTGATAGGACACATTGTTAAGTTTCATAATAATTCCTGTTTTTTCATCAGACTAAAGTGCAAGCGACCAATTTAAGCGGCCAAAGTTAACCTTCAATGAGTTTTGATCGGTTGTTATTATTTTGAGCCCATAACAAATCTGAATTTATATATATGCATTTGTTCATGGCAGCATGGATTATCCCTCTAAAATTTAGTACATTGTAATCCACTTGATTTCAAATGGAGAATGAAACATAGGCTTTAGAGCTGCAGGCCCATCCACCGTTACATACCACCAAGTTCCATTAACCTCAGTGAGGTTTATGTCTGAGTAAACTTTTATGTGGAACATTTTTTATTGCCACTCCCGGGAAGCTGCCTGTGCATATGTTTGGGCTGTACGGCTTGTCTAGCACATTCAGTGGTTCTTTAAACTGCTTAATTAGTTTCAATTTTTCCCAATGATTTTTTTCCAGATGTTTTACTTTATGTTTATGTTTCATGCTAAGGCAAAAGGAATATAAAATCAATAGTTTTTTTTTAATTATATGTTTCACAATTTCTAAGCATGCAGCATAGGGAATCTGCTTGCCCAACTATAAATCCATAATCCAACACAGAGTTTGCTGCATTTTAAGCTTTAATTAGCTCAGTTTAGTGGGAATTATGGCTCACGCATTAGATGCTCACATTATTTCATATGGAATGGGTCTCTTCCATTTATTTTTCACAATAAATCCTGCAAGCACTATGACAACAACTGCCAGCATGACAGCAACAGCAACATATGCCACATGTGAGCCAAGCATCCCCACGTTTTCTTGTAGTTCCTCCTTTGTCTCTGCAAATGAAGAATAGAAGAACCATTATACACTGTCTGCTTGAACAGTCATCAGAATGTGTAATCTTAATTATTCACCTTAAATAGGGATGGGCACAAACCAGCTCACAAACTAAAGTTCATGACAAATTTTGAATGGTTTATGGTTCACAACGTTAAATTTGTAGCTGGTCCACCATAACAAATGTTCTGTGAAGTTTCTAGTTGTTTCTGACAGCTTATTAAGAGATATATTTCCAGACAGACTCTCCACTCAATCTAAATGTTTACAAAAATTCAAAGCAACAGGAGGCAGAATTCGGAGGTATGTGGAGGACCACTCAGGGGAGGTCTCCTGCAACTTTGATGTCTCTAGCTTGCTCAGGATCCATTCTATACACTCCTGAACCTGTTCCTGTCAAAATAATAGTCTGTCAATGAGGCAGCTATTTCCTCAGAAAGCACTTTCCTGGAGGCACCTTCTCTGGGGAGTAATTTGGACCCAAACATGGAGGGCAGGTGCAGGAGCGTCAGCCTAAGATCCCCTGTGAGTTTTGGTGACTCTAGCATTCCGCAGGGAGGGTCTCTAGTGCATCATGAACTTCAAAAACTGAACTGGTTCATTTGGCAGCTAAAAGTTTGTGACAGTTTGACCATTTATGTACTGGGAACTTCACTGCCCCAGCTCCCATGCAGGAACACTAATTGAGGGCGGATGAGATGCACTGGGTCAAATGCTCCCCCATGTGGATGCAGAAAGACGTGGGACAACCTGCCATGACTAAAACTCCAGCCTGCAGCCCAGCATGAAACCTCCAGTGCGTTTGTGAACAAAGCAAGCCTTGAACCGCAAACTGAACTGAACCGTATTTTCCTAGCTCATGCCCATCCCTAATCTTAAATCAATATCCACTTACTCCCCCGGTGCCCTTTATCCACATTTATTTCCGATGCCACACTGTTAATGCTCCTCTAACCCCCATGTAGCTTAGATCACTTTGATAGAGTAATCACTCCAGCAGCAACTGAAATGAGTACTGGGCCCCTGGATGGCTATAAAGTATGCATGCATAGTATGATTCAAAGCCAATGATTTTTGTATCTTTGCTAGGCCATCACCTGGCACCCCTGAGAACCTTGGAGGCAGGGAAAGGTGAGAAATGATGGCTCCTGACATGCTGACATTACATGCAGGTCTTTGCCTAGAAGTGACACTTTGCCCCAAAATGATGTATCAGGTGATGCCTCCCACCTTTCTCCCGCTTGCCTAGATTCAAGGGCAGGTGGGAGGCCAGAAAGGTGGAAAATTATAAGCCTACGTGGTTGTGAAGAACAGAAGGTACACTGAAGACCTTCGCAGGGAATCAGAAACATATTTTTAATAATAGGGAGCTATATTAAGAAGCATCACAACTCTGTGCAATTTGGTGAGCAGGATGCTAAAATGCACAATATACATTTTAGGTCATCTAACCGGGATTAGTATTATAGATACACACTTCCATTGGGTCTCTCTCAAACCTAAAGTCCCCAGAAACTGCTCTGTCCTAAACTTGCCAATTTAAGACAGCTACAAGATAGCCAATGTCATCTTCAGAAAAGACTGAAAGAAATTTATGAAAAGCACTTGCTTGACTTACCCAACTTTCTGCTCTCAATTCCAGGTTTCTGAAGCTCAATTGGCCCAACAATTACATCTAGCTTTTCCTGGTAGGAGCTTGTATCTCTCTTGGCTCTGGATGAAGGTAGGCAACCCCGACTACATCGGGTGGGAGCAAAAGTGTTTCTGCAAACCACCACTTTACACCGAAGGTAAACTGATGGAAATCTATTAAGAAACTCAAAGGCTCGAAAGCCAAATCGAAGGGTATTCCTGTATGGTGTGTAATAGGTCTCGTAGGTAAAATCTATTGAACACCTATATGAAAATGAAGCAATAAAATTAGCTATATCAACTGGATTAATAACCACATATACCTAGGGTGCTTTATGTGCTCCGGGAAAAGGAGGCCCCTTTACATAAATGAAAGAGCAAATGCTCGACTATGATCTGGGAGACCCAGGTTCAAATCCTGCCTTTCCATCATGGAAGCTCACTGGCTAACCTTAGATCAGTCATTCTCTTTTAGCTTAATCTACCTCACAGGGTTCCTGTGAGGATAAAAGAGAAATGGGGAAAACAATGTTGTTATCCCACTGGGGAGAAAAGCAGGATATAAATATCAGTAAAGTTAATAAATCTAACAGATAAGGTACAAAGGTTCCATTCTGCTAAAAGTGGTTCCTTTTTTATTCAAGGAGCCATCTATCAGTCCAAAGAATGTTGCTTCAGACAAAGAGGTATGTTCTGCTAGTAGAAGGCTCTGTTAGATCACCACTGATTCCTAGTGGTATGGCAGCATGCCCTGCCACTTCCTGTGTATGCATGGGGAAAGAAATCCCCTGGCACATACAGTCCTGCCCAGAGCTGTGCAAGAACAGTGGTGGCAGGGGGGTGGGGGCATGGTGGTTCCACTGCATAATGGTGGAAGAGTGGAATGCCACTATCTCACCACCATGGGGGGGATGAGAATGCCCCATAGTATGCAAAGCTGAACGGGGCATTTTGTATCCTTGTAGGGACACCACTGGTGGGTGGGAGGAGCCGGGCCTCAAAGACCCAGCTCTTTCCTTATGCATAGGCGTAGATGGGCCTCTGATGGACACTGCAGCAAGGAAGGGTACACAGAAGAATCCATGTTCCCTTGCCTTGGGCCATCAGAGGTCCTAACGTGGGCCAGGGCTAGTAGGGGGCCTGGATAGTGCCGGCATCATGTGTAAGCAGGGATTAGCCCTGCTGGCATGCAGGCACCCCCCTGCATTCCCCAGCCCATGCATAATCAGCCTTAGTGAAACAAAAATTTGGATCCAACCCAAAATGTAATGGCAACGTTTGATTCCAATAAGGTATCAAATAGGATTAAACTGAAATGCAAGATTAGTCTCAGCAAATCATCTCATTGAGCTCAAGACTGAAAATAATAGCTTTGTTGAATTTCATTTTAAAGTATTCCTACTTGTTAACCTGCAAAATACAGTTATCAGAAACGTAAAGAAAAAGCAGTTAAATTCTATGCCAATTCATCCAGTGCATATATGAGCAATCCATATCAAAATACCTGTGCATAGTAGATATCCCTGTGCACAAAATATCTTTGGGGATCAATAAAAGACAGTCAAGTGTATATATACAGTGGGGCTGTCTGGGGAGAGGATGGTCATTTATCATTCAACCACACTCATGTGGTTGCCACCATCCTGGTCATGCTTCCCTAGAGAGCCCAAAATCCTTGGATGGCCCTGGGTTATTTAACTATTTTCTTAATTTGTGGTCTCTGGGAAGAGAAGATAAATCTGTCTATTATTCATACTGGGTGATGCTTGAAAACTGCAAAAACATTCAATATACAAAAGCAATAAGAAGATTTCCCATTCAAAAACTGAAGGTCTTACCCATCCCTGATGATATCATAAGTCAGAGTTGTAAAATCATAGGAGTTGGGTGATGCGGTACATGTGTCCAAAAACAGCACTAGATTTGGGTCAGAGCTATGAAGATAAATCTCCATGTATAATTTCTGATTCAAGTCAACAGTATAAGGACTTTCAATAACCGGATACAAGAAAGAGGATGAGTGATAAAAAGTAATGTTCACACTGTATAGGCCAATCTGAGTTCTATTGACTTCGAGAATGTTATCGGCAATGTACATGGTTTCTACCCAAGTGTTGTGCAGCATCTTGCACTGAACATGCAGGTGAAGTGTCTTTTTCCTGTTAATTATGGTGCCTGTGGGAACTGCTGTGATCACGTTTGAATAAGTAATAGTATCAACATCTCCCTGTTTGAAACATGAAAAGATACAGTTTTAATGTAAGAATGTTAATGTCCATCGATAGATTTGCAGGGGGAGGAATATAGATTGGGACAACAATTGCCCAAATACTTTTAAATACAAAATAGAAATGTTAATTGTCCTATAAGGAGAGATTCTGTCAAATCTTATCAAAATACCCAGAACCACTATTAACTCTTATCTAAAGAAGTGGAAACTGACTCACAAAAACTCATATACTGCCACCAATTTTATTAGTTTTCAAGGGGCTACTTGGCTCCTGCTTTTTTTCTAGTACGGTGCTTGCACTTGAAAGCTCACGCCTTGATTAAATCTTTGTTGGTCTTAAAGGTGCTACTGGACTCTGATTTTATGAATGTGCTAGTTATTATTGTTCTTTTTCATGATGAAGTTTATTACAAATAATAAAAAGTAATTAAAATGTCTTTGTAGTACTCTGAAAAAGGTGAACACCAGACTTGTCTGTATGGATATTGATATTTTCAGGGCACAGCCAGTGGAAATAAAACACTTTTTATCTCTTGATGCCGGTGGAAGAGCTACAGACCTATCATACAGTGCAAACCAATGCAGTTAGTGGAGTTTAACACTAGTGAATTTAAGGGGCTTAGAATAACTCCACATATGATTGTACTGCTCATCTCTTCCATCCAGAAGTGCTTAACTCATGCATAAAACACAACGTTTTTAAGTAGCCCTAATGGTCTGTTAGAATAAAAAAGCCTAAACAGCAGGCTAATACTTTAAAAAAAAACTGGAAACAACCACCAGTTCCAAGGCAATGAACACATTTTCAAGATCCCACAAACTTTAGAACAGGCTTGTACAAAAAGCAAAACAAAACAAAAAGAAGGGAAAGAGAAGAAGATGCTTGATTGAAAGGAAAACTAAGTCCATATTTTGTATCATTGAAATGGATACCAGGAGATGTAGAATTCTCAGCATTAAAGCTGGGGAGGAATTTGCTCATGCCCCCTAGCTTTTGCAGGAGACACAAAGCCCCCATTGGGTATTCCGTTATCCAAGCAGCCATATGGAGAGGCATGACTGTTCAATATATACTTATTGCCATCCCTCTCCTGTGCAGGCTTTTGCTGCTGGTTGCTGCCTACCTGTTGTCCTTTTAGGTACTGTGGGATTAGCCAAATGCCAACAAGAATTTTTAGATACTCCCTGTTTGGTGTTTGGTGTTGTTTGGGCCTGCTTCCTGTGTCACATAGAGGATGGTTTGTTAGGCCTGATCATAACTAATTTGTCAGGGAGTATATAGACTGATCACAATCGGTTAAGATAATCAGCAAGTACCCTGAGACAACCAAAGTGTTCTGAACAGCATCACTGGCTATGTGTCCGGGTACAACTGGAAAGACTAGGGGTGCTAGGGGTGGCATCTGGGATCTCCCACAATCTCCAGGCACACAAGAGCAATTATCCTAGAGAAAATGGCTGCTTTGGAGGGTGGACTCCATAGCATTATACTCCATTGAGGTTCTTTCCCCCAATGCCACCCCCCACTTCCAGGTACACTCTCAAAGTCTCCAGATATTTCCCAGCCCAGAGCTGGCAACCCTATTTGGTGCTAGGGTTGCCAGCTCTGAATTGGAAAATACCTGTAGACTTCGGGGTTGGAGCCAGGAGTGGGTAAGATTTGGTGTAAAGGGACCTCAGTGAAATATAATGCTATGGAGTCCGCTGTCCAAAGCAGCCATTTTCTCCAGGGGAACTGACATGTGTCACCTGGAGATAAGCTATAAAACCACAGGGTCCCCATGGGATTTGGCATCCCTACCTGGGCCTAAACAATACATTTCTGACCATGTCAGTGGCCTGTGTGCTACATCAGGTGAGGAGTTGGGGCTGGTTGCCTCTTGGCATATCTAGTCGTTTCTAACTGCCTCACATACGTGTTGCAAGTATAAAAGTAGGAGCTATGTATTCCACCCTGAGCTCTTTAATGCATGAATGTGATAAAAAATATAAATATGAGGGGCCATAATTCAGTATCAGACAACATGATGTGCATACATATTTTTTTTTGCTTGATCCCCAGCTAACGGATTTCAGTTAAAGGATTTTAGATAACAGGTATTGGGAAAGATCTTAGCCTAATGATTATATTTTAAAAGCATTAAAAAGTGAAAATTAAAAAGTATACCGTTCTTATTGTCCCACAACCAATGTATGATATATGAAATATAACATAATATGCTGTTTCCCTTGGAGGGCATCTTGGGTCATTCAAGGTGACATCTGATAGAGTGTAGCCCAGTGACCTGAGGTATGCTTTACTAATGGCAACTTGCATATATTCGGGTAAACAATGAAGACCTGAGAAGGAGGGGGAAAGAAGCCCTGTTAGTGCACCGAAACATACAAGGCAAAACATAACTTTGGTCACTGTTTCATAATGCAGTAGTACTCATGACAGTTCACACAGAAACATGAAGCAAACAAAAAGAGAGGGAATCCCATTCAATAGCGTGGATTTAATAGCACTTGTTATGGAAAGTGCATATGGAGACAAGTGCTGTCATGTCCAATAGAAACAGAAGTACTCTAGGAGAACACAAAGACAATATAACAAAGCAAAAGAAGCCACGCATCATGTAGCCAAATGTATGTATGAAGACAAAGTAAATATAAAGTCTCTTTACAGTTTATTAGGGCCTTTGAGTCCATAGTTTTATTCAAAATTGACCCCCTTTGGTTGAACCTGGTTATTGTAATCTTATTTCTAGTCATGGATGCTTCGGGGATAATTCCATGTTGTTGGAAACAGATTATTCTTGCAGTCATCTATAAAAGAATTTCTACGTAACCATTCTACAACATTTAATGTAAACCACCCATAGCCGTATGGAAGGGTGGTATAGAAATCTAAATAAATAAATAACCCTAGTCTTCTCTTAGTCTAGGGAAAAATATATATTGCACATCTATTTCTTAGGTTGAAGACCTAGGTGCAGGAATCTTCTATCTCGGGACAAACTGAGTTCCAGAAAGGAAGCTCACCATTGAATCACATTCGTGTGTTAGCTTACCTTACTGGTAAACATTCCTCAAGCAAGAATGGGAAGCTTTAGCCTGCATTCATGAATTTGCAGGCCACCTTTGACTCTGTTGCTTGGGAATGATTATGGATTACTGTCACACAATCCCACCCTCGGGAAAGTAAAAAAAAAAAAAACCCTTGCCACCACAGCAAATGGTCGAACCTTTCCACCCCAGCATTGTGCCGGGAAAAATTGTCTCCTGTATGTACATGGAAAGCAGAGGAGCATGCTGCCCTGCCACAAGAAAGCAGTAGTGGCCCAACATGGCCGCCACCATGCATAATAGTTCTATGTGTAATCCTCCTTAAGTCCCTGTGACAAAGGCAAACTATAAAAAAATATGATATAGTGGTGTGATAGGATTTTGATTAAATCACAGGTTTTCTAGCTGATGATGCATGTTTTTATGTAGTCTGTCTGTGTGACCAGAGATATTTCCAGCTAAATACTTTAAAAAATAATGTGTCCAGTTTCACTATTTAGGTATGGGAGTACATTGTCTTGTTACTGTTGAATCTAATCTAACAAATAAATAAATTGTGTTTTATGTTGACTAGCAGGGGGCGACTAACCCAGTAACGACACCGACCCGTTTTTTGGCATCAAATTGGCCGCAGCCTTTTATTAACCCAGGACCCTCCAACAGGGAGGGTTGGCCTGCATGCAGGTAGGGGAGCCCCTTCCTGGTCAGCCGGCCGGCTGACCCCCATCACCGCGGCGCTCCGGCTCCACACCTCACTCCCAGCCGGGAGGATGGGATACCTTCCGCCGCGGCTTCCCTGGGAAGCGACCTTTTGAGGGCCCCACGGGCGTCCGCCTCCATGGGGCCCTCCCCATCTCGCTTGGCCCCGGGCCCCTGGCCTCCCCAGCCGGGTAGGCCGCGCCCGGTTCTGGCCGGTCTCTTTAGCGAGACCCCCTACTCCGGGGAGTCCCGTGCGCAGTCGGGCTCCCCGCCAACAGGCTCCCCACCTTGCATGACACGCCCCAGACTGCGACGAACGGAAATAACAGGGAGGGCGGGAGGGTAGCTGTTCAGGCGCGAGATCCAGGGAAAAGAGGCCGGGCCCGCCTCCACGCGGCCTTTTAAGGCCGGCGGCCCCGCCCTTCCCCTGCGCGCCGCGGCGCGGCCTGCTGACGCAGGTGGGTCAGCGCCGCTCCTGGGCGCCCCCGCCGCGTCAACGGCGGCCGCGGTCAATCGCGGCCGCTATTTGACTAGCAGGGGGCGACTAACCCAGTAACGACACCGACCCGTTTTTTGGCATCAAATTGGCCGCAGCCTTTTATTAACCCAGGACCCTCCAACAGGGAGGGTTGGCCTGCATGCAGGTAGGGGAGCCCCTTCCTGGTCAGCCGGCCGGCTGACCCCCATCACCGCGGCGCTCCGGCTCCACACCTCACTCCCAGCCGGGAGGATGGGATACCTTCCGCCGCGGCTTCCCTGGGAAGCGACCTTTTGAGGGCCCCACGGGCGTCCGCCTCCATGGGGCCCTCCCCATCTCGCTTGGCCCCGGGCCCCTGGCCTCCCCAGCCGGGTAGGCCGCGCCCGGTTCTGGCCGGTCTCTTTAGCGAGACCCCCTACTCCGGGGAGTCCCGTGCGCAGTCGGGCTCCCCGCCAACAGGCTCCCCACCTTGCATGACACGCCACTGAACAGGACCCGCAGGCCCCTGTTTCCGCCAACCCTCTGACAAAATTTTAACTAAAACCTCCCGCACATCGGCCAACCAAAGGTCGCAGCCCCTTTCTGAGAGGTGGACCCCGTCTGACCGGAAATGCAGCGGGGAACGAAACGTTATGCTAGGGTGCGGGACATGCACGCCCCCCAAAGAAAAAACTGTCTTCAAGGCCGCCTTGTTGACCTTTTGCTTGGCCCAGTTCACGCGATCGGGCCGCCTGGCAGCACGCCAGTTCAAACGATCCAACAGGTCGGACCACACCAACAGCGTATGTGGCATCCGGTGTCTCAGGATCTGCAGGTCCTCCGCGATGGCTGCGCTCAGCTGGCGACCCGTCAGGGATGGTAGGTCGTTCTCTCCCAGATGAATAACCAGCACATCCGGGACGCCCCAACGCAGTACGTCATCAGCCACGACCCGCAGCAGGGATGACCATAGCAATCCTCGCCGTCCGGACCAGGTGATCCTGCAGACTCCCTCCAAGCCAAGGTGCGGGCCCCACCCGGTGGACTGCGCGTGTCTGCCGGCCCAGAACGGAATGCTGTGGCCCACCACGTGGACTGCCGCCGCCGTTGAAGAGACACCTGGTAAAATCACAAATCATACAACAAGTTGAGGACGGATGTAAGCCTTATAGGCCTGAGACCGCCACCTACCCTTCCGCTTAATGGCCCTGGAAGGCTCGCCAGCCAAATATGCCTCGGTGGCGGCCCCGATGCGGAAGGAGTGGACACCATACATCGACGGCTGGAGCCCTGCCTTCCGAAGGCAGGCTCGCAAGACGGCTACCAGCTGGTAGCGGGACAGGCAAGTCCCATCCCGATGGACGAATAGCGCCCCCGGCAGCTGGGGTCTGATTTTCAAGTATGCGCCCACAGCCCGTCGTGGGCAATCGGGTGACCCCCGCGATCCGGGGATGTACACATGGCTCCCCCTGCCCGCTTGGTCGCATTTTGACCGCCGGACAAGGAACTGCACCCCATCGTCCAGCAACTCCACGTCGGAGACCAACAGGCCCGTGGACGCCCGTGCCGAACGAGACTGTGCCACCAGCTCGCTGCTCCTAAAAGCGCCGTGGAATGCGACCGAAAAGACCGCCCGGAACAGGGTGCTTTCGAAACCGGAGTTAGCCACAACGGGCAATTGCTCGAGAAGCCGGCACAGAACGCCCCGCGTGATGGGACGCCTGGGGTCGGTCCGGGGCCCCGCCTGCCGCCCCCAGCCCTTCACCGCCTGCCGGGCCAAGAACGATTTTCCCGGATCCCAGGATCCCAGGGCTTTGGAACAAAAAGAGAGTCCGGCCAGGACCACCCGCATCGTCCGACAGGAGAGGCCCCTCCCCTTGAGGCCCGCCAGGAACCGTAGCAGTAGTCCTTCTCTCATGGGCCAGCTCGAGGAGTGGCCCAATCGGCGGGCAAATTCCACATAATCTTGCGCCGCCCGCCGGTAGGCCCGCCGCGTGGACTCGGCCAAGGACGACAGGACCCCTTCCACGATCAGGTGGCGCCAAGCTCCCACAGGTCCGGCGGGCAGACTTCCGACTCCGCAGCCGCTCCGGGGGCGAGACGCCGGAATCTCTCGACCTGAAATCGAGAGAGAGCGTCGGCCAGCTCGTTGGTGACCCCCGGAACGTGCCTGGCGCGGAAGGAAATATTGTGCTCCAAGCATGCCAACACAAAGGCCCTCACCAGGCGCATGACCCTGGGAGATCTGGAAGATTGCTTATTGACTATGTGCACCACCGCCTGATTGTCACACAAGAACTCCACCCGGCGGTTAGCAAGGTGCGGCCCCCACAGGCGGACCGCCACCAAAACTGGGAAAAACTCGAGGAAAGTCATGTCGCGGTGGACCTCCGCCGACCAGGCTTCCGGCCACGCTGCCGCACACCACTTCCCTTCCAAGTAGACCCCAAATCCGTGGCCCCCCGCCGCATCGGATTGAACTTGCAACCGCTCCCCGGGGGCGAACCGCGTTTGCCATATGGCCACGCCGTTGAAGCCGCTCAGGAAACGATCCCACACCTCCAAGTCCGCCCTCATCTCGGCGGTAATCCTTAAGTGGTGGAAAGGGCGGGACAACCCACGTGTAGCAAAGGATAGGCGAAAACAAAACGCCCTCCCCGGCGCGACCACCCTGCAGGCAAAGTTCAAATGCCCAAGGAGCACCTGGACATCCCGCAAAGCGCACTTCCTGCGCCCGCGCATTACCCGGATCAGCTCCCGCAAGGTGGACACCTTGTCCATAGGCAGCCGGGAGGTCCCTGCCACCGTGTCCAGCTCCACCCCTAAAAAAGTGAGTCTAGTGGCGGGGCCTTCGGTCTTGTCCGCAGCCAAAGGCACTCCCAATTCGGCCATGGCCGACTGGAAGGCCCGCAGCCTGATGGCGCACGCGTCCGTGCCTCCGGGGCCCGCCATCAGGAAGTCGTCTAAGTAATGAGCCAGTTCCCTGAACCCTCCCCGGGCCCTGGCGGCCCACTCGAGGAAGGAGCTGAAGGCTTCAAAGGCCGCGCAGGCGATGGAGCACCCCATCGGCATGGCCTTGTCCACGTACCAGCCCTCCAGGAACCGGAAGCCCAAGAGGCAAAAGTCATCCGGGTGGACTGGCAAAAGCCGGAACGCCGACTGGACGTCACACTTGGCCAGCAGCGCCCCCTTCCCACACCGGCGAACCATGGCGACGGCCGCGTCGAACGGTGTATACTTAACTGCACACAGTTCCGCCGGGATGAAGTCGTTCACTGACCCACCCCTCGGGTACGACAGGTGCTGGATCAACCGGAACTCGCCGGGGGCCTTTTTTGGCACCACCCCCAGCGGGGAAATGCGTAGGTTCGGAAGCGGCGGCCCGCTGAAGGGTCCGGCGATCCTCCCGGCGGCCCTCTCTTTTGCCAACTTGGCGGCAACCACGTCAGGCAGCTCCCGGGCAGACCGCAAGTTCCCGCTCGTGGATGCCACCCGCTCTCCGGTGAACGGAATCCGGAAACCATCCCGGAATCCAGCCGCCAAGTACTCCGCAGCCGACCTATCGGGGTATCCCTCCAACCATGCTAGAAGCACGTGGAGCCGAACGGGCGTTGGGGCCAGCCCGCCAAGCTGATCCGCCGCCTCATCCGGACTTTGGAGCTGTGGAAGGAGCCGTGGGACCCGATCCCCCGTCCTTCTTCCCAGAGGACCGGGTCCCTCGAAAGGGCTGCGAGGTAGACGGCTGGGCACACGCTGCCATCGAATGGCCACCACCACAGGACTCGCAGCGGTGTTCGAAACGGCACCTGCGGCGTTTACAACCGCCTCTGTTGTAGTCCCAACATACCAGCCCAGAAAGCTTCCGGGCCGGACCGCTGGAACCACCCTTACCACACTCCTTTCGTAGCCGGGCGCTGGGTCCCACCTGCATGAACCACGCGTCATGCAGGCGGAGATCCCAACGCGTAGCGGCGTTGTGGGAGGCAAGTTCCCTGAACTCCCTGTCGTAGTCCATTGCAGCCTCCTCGCCGCCCACCTCCCAAGCCTCCAATACTGTGAACAGGTATCTGGCGAGGTGCCACCCCCGTTCCGGGTACCCCCCGCATATGAGGGCTTGGAATTCAGAAAACCCTTTTAGCCAGTTGAGCATAGACCTCTCGCATGGCTGGGACTGTGCCTTGTCCTTGTCCCCCTTCTTGCCCGTGTCGGCGCCTTTCCGCCGCCACTTGGCCAATTCGAAAAAATCGACGAAATACCCGTCGAGTATCCGTTCCCGCAACTTAACGGGAAGGTGAACCCCCGGCGGCGCCTCGCCGTCCCGAAACCGCCCCGGGGGTTCGCGGCGCCGCCGGCTGATGCCGGCCTCGTCTAACATGCGCACCATATCCCGCCGCCTGTTCTTGAGCCAGTGCGGGATGCCAGGGACGTAGGCCCCCTCAATCCAATACCATCCGTCGTGGATGGTACTGTCGCCTTCTTCCCACGAAGATGACTCACCAGTGGGCGGGCTGTGCCGCGACGTGCGCTTCCGCTTGTGCGCCCTCCGCTGCGTCCTGCGCCGTCGTTTTTCCCCGCGCCCCGCCCGGGATGCGGGCCCGAGTGAATCTGCGCTCCCTGGCGGGCTACCGGAAAAAGACGATTCCGACCGGGCCGGGCTGCGGCGGCGAGAGCTGCGGGCCCCGTACAGCTTTTTGGCCTCGGCAAACCCCGCCCGGTATTCAGCCGTGTGCCGCGGGACCAGTCCGCCGGACGACGTGGAGCGGGACGACCGTTTTCGCCTCGACCCCCGGTGACTGGATCCATGCCGCCCCCGCCGTGATCCGGCCCGCCTCCCCCCAGGCGAACCCCGGGAATGGCGCGCGGAGGACCCGCTAGACCTGTCCGCGCCCCGCCCCCGAAGCCGGCTGGGGCGACGGAGGGGCGAAGGGGACCGGTACGTGTCTCTAGCCCGATCCCTCGGGGCCCCCAGCCTCCGCCGGGTGCCCCAGCTCGAGCCGGAAGACGGAGAATCAGAGGCCCTGCCACCCCTCCCGGCCCGGCCCCGGGTCCGGAGAGGGGGGCTGCCGTCCCCGGGCCGAGCCCCCAGAGGAGAACCCCCCCCGGACCCCCCACGGGCGGGTCGGGAATGAGCCCCCCCAGCTTCCGCGGGCGAAGGCCCCGAGTCCCCGGAGGCGCCTTCTCCCCCGCGGGCCCTGGACGAAGGAATGGCCGACGCCCAGGCCCGACTGGCCCTCAGGGCGCTGGCCCGCTTCCCGGCCCTGCCCGAAGCCCGGGTGGCCCCAGGCGACCGCGACCGCCGCGGGCCCGCAGGGGACCGAGCAGGTGACCCATCCTTGCCCCTGTTCCCCGCCCTCCCCCGCGTGTCGGGCCCGCGGCCCCCGTCGGAGGCCGCAGTGGATCCACCCGACCCCGCCCCGCGGCCCCCAGTTGAGGCCGGGGCGCTCCTTTTTGCTCCCTCTCTGCGCTCGGCCCGGCCGCTCTCGCTCTGCCCCCGGGACGGGGGTAGGCGGGCCGGGCTGCGGCATCCCCGCCGCGGCCTGCGTACGGCCGGCGACGCAGAAGATCGCTCCCGCGCAGGCCGCTCCGCCCCCTCCCGGGGCCCCGACTGACTCTTCGCCCCGGAGGCCGCTGCCGCGGCCCCGGGGTCCCCCGTCCCGGCTCCTCCGAGGCCTGCCTCGCTGGCAGCCGCCCCGCACCCGCTCCCGGCAGCGCCCGTCTTCGACCGGCGAGGCATCCCGCCGGCCTTCCCCTCTCCCCGCCGGACTTCGGGCCCGACTGCCGCCGTCGGAGGTTTTTTTTTTTTTTTTTTTTAGTGTTCGGGGTCCCGAGGACTCCCGCTCCCTCCCCGCCGGAAGAGCTGGGGCTGGCTGGCGCCCGAAGCGCCGTCCCAGCCCTGGCCTACTCACCGGAGCGCCTGAACAGCAAGCTGTTCAGGCGCGAGATCCAGGGAAAAGAGGCCGGGCCCGCCTCCACGCGGCCTTTTAAGGCCGGCGGCCCCGCCCTTCCCCTGCGCGCCGCGGCGCGGCCTGCTGACGCAGGTGGGTCAGCGCCGCTCCTGGGCGCCCCCGCCGCGTCAACGGCGGCCGCGGTCAATCGCGGCCGCTATTTAGTGGCAACAGACATACAAATGAAATTCAAAGGAAACAGATAGATTTCTAAATACAAATAGGTATCAACAATAACCCTTGAAATCTATGCTTTAAGAGATGTGTAAAAAGAAGTTTTATGATGCATTTAACAGACCATCCTAATACACATTGGTTTCATTATTTGCTACTTTTAGAATTAAGCAGACCCCACAGAAACACAATAATGTCACAAAGCAAGCCTGATAACACATGTTCACTTACTTGTACTCTCATTTGCATGAATGCTGTAATAACGTGCAAGGAAACCTGATGCTGTGACACTTGAATCACTGTGGAATCTGACTGTTAACATGTTGGAGGTTGCTGTATAGGTGAAATAGGAACCACGACAAATTTTCCCAAGCAAAGGAGATATATGGAGTGGCCCATCATAGATCTCAAGAAAATCACATGCACATCCACCACAAATTTCAAGTCTGGAAAGGAAAAATAACAAGATTTCTCCCGCACCCCCTTAGTAGAGATTTTAATGATAACGAATTAGAAACTATATCAGTCCCTTTGAACTGTTATCTGAGTTGGGCATTACTGACCAACAAGATACCTATCAGAGCTTAATCTGAGCAAAGATTAATCCCTATTCAAACATGGAATATGTTTATGATGCTTTGGAATGCATGCAACCAAACACTTGTAAGGGTGCTTTGATAGCACCATAGAGTGGCCATAGAATTCCTCCAGGTAACTGGAATTAGAAAATATCACTTCAAACAAACTACACCCCAGGCAGGCTTGTCTCCAACACTTGTTTTGGTCACAAAATTAACAATCAACCTCCCCTCCCATTTTCTATCACTAGATCCAGTGTAGATAGGGATATGTAGGAGCTAGGCTAGAATCTAGGATATCAGCAGTTTGTCCCCCTGGATAGCAGAAGTCAATTCTATGGTCTCCCGCTTACAATTTCCATATTGACAAGGCAAGCATTAAAATAGCCTGTACAAGATTATCACTATTTTTTATGTTGTTGTATGCCAAAAAAGCTTTTTCTAAGTCTGAGTCTTTTTATGTTGATACTGTGAGTTTGTTTCTATATTAGAACTTTACTTACTCAAAATGATCTGATGTAATCATTATAACGGAATCACTGTCTACATGAATTTCCCAAATGCACTCAGCATTGTCTGGATAATTGCCAGGATAAAATGGACTTTGTATTATCCCAGAAGAATTTGTAAGGAAGCCACCACAAGGATATTGGGCTGAGACTAAGAAACCAAGACAAAACATAGAATACACACATATAATTATTTACAAAGAAGCGAGCATCACATAGAGCTATGAGTAGAAGCTATCAAGTTTTTCACTAGCAAAAGAGAAAGGTTGGCCCATTTTAGCCATCAAAAATGCTATGCTAGGAATCATATCTACAGCCTTGAGCAAAAGCACCATGGGGGAATGGCTGCAGTGTTCATTCTTGAACAGCTTATAGGAAACAATACACAATATCAGTCCTTTGAGCTAGAGAATACTGGTTGGGAACCCCAAAAACCTAGCAAAAAACGTAGAAGCCTCAACTTATTTTTTCTTGACATTATTTAATGGGCCAGTAAAATTCTCAGCAGCCTTTCTAGAATTGTATAGGATGGTAAAACTTTCCACCATATTTAGAAAAAATCATTTAGCTGTTGTTCACACAGAGTTAACAATACAAAAGAAAACTGTTGATGAAAGAAGGAAAGTATATATTGTACAAGTCTAAGTAGATCTATGTTTGCACTGTATTGTATACAAGTGGGGGCTTAGGAGACATGCAGTGGGAATCCCATTGTCTCTTATCCACTGAGCCCCTGTAGGGCTCCTTTGTAATCTTGCCTGATCCGCCCCCCCCCCTCATTATGGAACTTGCCATGGTTCTATGCCTCTACAGCTGCCTCTGGGCCCATAAGGGATCCTGGAGGACAATGACAATGTACCCACAACTAGAGAAACTCCTGGAGGACACCACACCTGCAGAACAGAGGAAGTAAACCTGTTGGCTGCATTTGCACAGACAATTATAATGTTGGGGGGATTTCTCCCCCCATTTTTAGGGCATTTCCACACACTGGTAAAAACAGTGTTATGCCAGCTGAGTGGCAAAGTGCTACATTTTATCATGCTTCCCAGCCCTTCCTTGCCTTTTCTGCTGTCTCGCCTTTGTCTGCAGCCTTTTTGCCCATCTCACACTCTACATCTGTTGCTGGACATGATGGAAGAGAGCAACGTGCTTTATATGCGCTACGCTTCCATCTGTCAATCAGTCCAGGCAACCAGACCCCTTTCTCCACATTCTAAAGGTCCCGTGATGCCCGCTAATTTTTTAAAAATCATACTTTTCCATTGCAATGCCTATGCATACAATCATAGATGCATAGTGCTTTTTGAACACCACCCATTATGGGATCATGAGTCCTTTGATACATTTAAACATTAATATTGTTCCCAATTTTGGGGGGTGAGAAAACTTTCAAGAGGTATGCTTTGTGTTACAACACCAAAAAAAATCTTTCATTTCTGGTATCGCTTGCACGTATGTCCGCCTATTCATTGCTCCAATAAGTTAGCCATTTTTTAAAAAGCAATTCCCATCCCCGGGAACAAGGGAGAGGGAGGCGGGTAAGAGGGCAGGACAAGGCAGGCGCCTTTAGTATGTTTGAGCCTCCATACCTTCCCTCTGCTGGTTGCTCTTCTGTGGCTTGCACTAAATACGTTGGTGAATCCACTTTATGCGATTCCCGAACCCGTGCTTTAAAATTGAGGATGTAGTGAGCAGTTTAAGATTTTTCTGCAAACCTGGGGGGTCCCCCCAAGTTTTCAGAAATATCTTTTACTGTGATTGTGGGCACAATGCACAGATTTAGATATCTGTAGATCAGACCACAGTTGGCTAATAGATACATAGCTCACTGGTTCATCTCCTGAACTATCTTGCCCATGCAGAAAAATCCAATTACAAATGCCTGAAACAATAATCTGCTATATCCAACAATATGCAGATACAGCTTCCAGATCAAGAAACAACTCAGAGGGAAGACTAGATCTGGCTTATAGCAAAAAATTGCTCTGATTCGTGGGACCAGATTCACAGAGGTTTTCGGCTGGTTTCTGTCACTGTGCAAGCAGCCGTTAATGGGACTGAGATCAGAGGGATAGCATTCACATATCCCATCCCTATACTGTTCATTGCTGGCACGCATCCTCCCACTTTCCTATTCATCTTGTCATGCAGAAGCACCAGCCTGATGGGAATCGTTCCAACCTCCACAATTGTGCCCTGGCTCATAGGCCAGTGAGCCTAGATTAGAAGTTGATTGGGGGGGGACACACCAGCTTTATGTTTTTAAAGCCCACCATTGGCCCCGTTGGCTCAGCGGGGTAACAATAGGCAACAAAGAGTAGCATAGGGACAGTCCTTCCATTTGTGTTCTGCCTTTCCTCTCAAGGCTGTTGCTAAAGTATCTCATATCATTCTCCAGGTCTCCACAACAACACAGAGAGCATGACTGGCCCAAGGTCACCCAGTGAGTTTACACGCACAAGTGTACATTTTTGAGAAAAGGGCGACTGCTGTGATTTTAATTTTCCTTCTTTTTATGTTAGCTGGTTTTGACTTGCAGTCAGGCCTTATGGGCGGGAATCAGGACACGTAATGGCTTCAACATGCCCACAGCTTTTATTTTTACACACAACTTTGTTGGCACAAAACTTGACACAGAACTGGAGCCTGCCCTCCCTGTAAGACATGACCATTGGCCACAGTGGCACCAAGAAGCCACCTGCATCCACCTCTGGGAATACAGGTCCCCCTTGCTGCTGGGTTACCCAATCAGGAGGTGTTCCAACTTATTGAGCCAGAGAGAGGTGCATACCTCCTCTGGTCACATAGACCACCTGGCTTAGCAAGCTTCCAGCCATCCTACTGGGTGGCCTAACTCGCTCCAAGCTGCCCCATTTTAATGGGGTCTCCAGGACTCTTAATTCGATCGGGTCCCTGTCAGGCGCTCTGTCCATGCCAATGCTGCCCCCCAAAAGCTGTGACTTTATATGACATGGTAAAACTTTTAGCAATAAAAGTATGCCACCTGGCAAAACATAATATGTGTACCAAGGGACTTTCTGAAAATTCCATTTTGATTTGTCACATGATGTTTATTCTGTGCATTAAACTGGAGTGTCATAGATAAATAAAGTATCAGTAAAACTTTTTAGAAGTTACCTGGTGAGGTTGTCGTTGATATTGGGCCTCAAAGGAAAAAGAGAAACAGTTATTTAATATGAACAAACACACTAACAGTCAAATTTCAGAAAACCATCAAAAGCTGAATCTGTATATACAAGTTCATTATTCAATGACTGTAAGAGTACTTGATACTGCAGATATCAAATCATGACATGACAGCTCGGTGTAATGGTTAGGAGCACCTACTTCTAACCTGGTGAGCCGGGTTTGATTCCCTACTCCCGCACATGCAGCCATTTGGGTGACCTTGGGCTCACCAAAGCACTGATAAAGCTGTTCTGACCAAGCAGTAATATCAGGACTCTCTCAGCCTCACTACCTCACCAGGAGTCTGTTGTGGGGAGAGGAAAGGGAATTGTAAGCCATTTTGAGACTCCTTCAGGTAGAGAAAAGCAGCATTTAAGAACCAATTCTTCTTCTACTACTACTACCACTACTACTACTATGTATGTATCAGAACAGTGGCAAAGCAACTAATATCAGCATATGAAGAAAGCCAGCATAAAATCTTCCAGGGGCAGATAACAGTGTATCAATAATCATCTTTGGAAAAGATAACACTGTGGGCCAAATATGATTATTAGTGTCTATTAGGGCTGTGCGTGGCAGCGGCCATTCCAGGCCGATGCAGCCGGCGCCACAGAGCAGGAGGGGAGGCGGGGGAGCTGGTGCGTAACTTGGCACACACACGCAGGTACCACACCTGCATGTGTGCACCAAGTTACATACCGGCGCCCGTGCCTCCCCCCCCCTGCGGCACAGTGCTGGCTGCGTTGGCCTGGAATAGCTGCTTCAGACGCCGCCGCACACAACTCCAGTGTCTATGGTTCTGATCCATGGATACTACTGACATTCTATTTAAAAATAGTGCAAGAGTCTAATCCTGATCAGGACTGGGACCAGGAATGGACATGAATCGGGACATTCCATTTCAGTTCAAAGTGTTTGTGGATGGAACTCCCAAACCCAACCAAGTCAAAAGCCCTAAAACAAACAGATCAGTTTAGCCTGGTCTGTTTTGCTTCTCCACACTTAGAAGGAGTGGGGAATGAAACAGAGCACTGAAATGGCTGGCAACCATTTAAACCAAAAAGCTTGATAGGTCTGCCTCTGTTTCATTTTCCCACACTTCAAAGCATGGGGAAGTGAAATTAACCACTGAAATGGCTGGCAGCCACTTAAACCCCCTGTTTTGCTCCTCTCCCACTTTGAAGAAGGGGGAAGTGAAATGGACTGCTGAAATGGCTGCCAGTCATTTCAGCAGTCAGTTTCACTTCCCCTGCTTCCAACCAGCAGGGAGCAAAATGGATCACTGAAATGGCTGCCAGCCATTTCGACCTAATTGATCGACAGGTCCACCCATGAAGATTAAATTACTGGAAGCTATTTAAACCAGGGGTAGTCAAACTGCGGCCCTCCAGATGTCCATGGACTACAATTCCCAGAAGCCCCTGCCAGCATTTGCTGGCAGGGGCTTCTGGGAATTGTAGTCCATGGACATCTGGAGGGCCGCAGTTTGACTACCCCTGATTTAAACCCTCTGTTTCACTCCCCCACCCCCAATTTGAAGCAAGGTGAAGTCAACCATTTAAACCTCACAGCTTAAGGGGTCCATCATCAGCTTTCCCCCCATTTAAACCCTCTGTTTCACTACCCACCCCCACCGTGCATTGAATCAGAGGGAAGTGAAACAAACTGGTAAAATGGCTGCCAGCCATTTCAGCATATCAGTGAATGGATGAAGACATTTCAGCTTATAGCCATTTAAACCTAACAGATGACAGGCAGACTGCCCTGCTTGGCTTCTACATTTAAATGACCTGAACCATGAACTGGACAAAAACCAGTTAAATTAATGATGAATTTTGGTTCATGAACTGGTTTGTACCCATATGTGCTATACAGAGAGCTTAGGCAGTCTTGTCCTCCATCCCCATCCCTCACCCCCATGCATTGTGGTAAAACAGCCACTGAAAATACTTTGACAAACAGATTGCTACCTTGTGTTGAAGTGTTTTCATCTGGAAAATAAAATATGTTTTATTTTAACATTTTCCCAAAAGCTTTAGCAAGTTTTATAAAATAACCAAAAGTAAAAATTATAGCTAGAAAACAGAAATGCCTATATCAAATGTTATAACTACAATAAAATCTCAACTAAGAAAGCAGAAGACAGTGTACATTTTCTTCATTTAAATCCAGGAATAATATGATGTTCCTTTGCCATTTAATGTGTGTCTATAAAACAATGTGCTATGTAGACTTTTCTGGAATGAAAAAAATGTATTGCCTAAAGTAGACAGTAACAAGATTTTGATGTACTTGTTACCAATATTCATGATTACAAGGGTTCTGACAGTTCTCTGAGTGACCGTGGTCATTATGTCAAAACTTACATTTGCATTTTGGGTGAAAACCTTTTGAATACATAATTGATGTAGCCATTAAAGTATATCTTAATTGCACAAAATTAAAGTCCCATCCAAAGTTAATTTCCTTTTGAAAGTACAGGTCAGAAAATGGCCAAGGAAGCATGTTTTAGTAATGATGGAACAGGGAAGATAGAAAACATCCTGCATGTTTTGTAGGACACAAGTATTTTACTTTCCTTAGGTAACAGAGCACTTTGACTTTTCCTAACCTTCCTTAAACAAAGCATAAGTACAAATTCTAATTTTAAAGAAAGGTGAAAAGAGGAACTTTTTTTCTCAAACGTTTTTGCAAAATGGAAAAAACAGCCTCTCCACTGTACCCAAAGCAAATTCTACCAATCATCTTTCAGAGTACTGGTAAAAGATGACAAAATATTCATCCATTGTGCTGAGCAGGCTTTCCTCTAACTTGGTGTTGGATGAAGGAAAGTATCCCTGTTCCTAAGGCAACATACCTGGTACCTATTTTGCCAAGCTGTGCAGTATCAATGAAACCATTGCTGCACAGTGTAACAAAACACACACATTATTAGAGTGAGGGAATCTGGATTGGCTTCATTTAGTTTTGTATGCTGCCATCTGCTTGTGGAAGCCAAGTAAAATAGAATTAAAATAATCCATAAGTGTTAACTATTAATAAACAAATAAAAACCCAGCACTGAAAATCCACCCATAATATACAATCATACACTTTGAGGGGAGGGGAGCATCATGTGATACATCAATATGATTTCTGGGTGAAGTGATGTCACTGCTTTGAGTAATGCTGTTGAAGTCCATAATGGCGGCAGACATATTACAGTGGAAGTTCCTGTCCCGAATAATGTCTGGAAAAGAACACATGCTCTGGAAACAAAAGTCCCATGCCCTGGTTGTCAGAGCTTGGCCAAGATCTCTGTCTGCTTAGGACTACCTAAAGAAAGGTAGTTAGAGGTATAATAATATTATCACTAATTAGAGGAAGAGTGAGGAGGAAGCTATGAGGTGTTATGTATCTTATGTAGTTGCGAACTACTCTGTTATCTTTTGTGTTATATTGATTCTATGTTATTAAACAAAATAAAAAATTATTAAAAAATCGTCTATGTTTTTATGCTGTGGCTGAGTTTTTAATGCTGAATTTTAGAGTTAATGTTTTGGTTTTATTATTTTTTAATTTGAAAGCCACCTTAGACAGGTTCCCTGAAGAGCAGCATAATAAAAAAAAATACAGCATAGCCACTATATCCAATCCAAACTGTTTAAATATGCTAACATGAAACACACAAAATATTTAAAAAATTGTAAGTACCTGAACAGATGACACCAGCATCTTCATTGTGATTGCAGTTGTGGACTCCCCAACCACTATGAGGGCATGCCCAAAGATAAGGTTCGGTCCCACTACAACCAACATCATCCAGGAGGATTTCACCAGAGCCTTGACCAAAATATGCAGATCTTGTAGCTGAGATAGCTGTTCCACATCGAAGCTGCCTACATACCACTTGTGCATCACTTAGGTCCCACAAATCATCACAAACAGTCCCCCATCTATTCAAATAGTTGATTTCAACACGACCTTCACATCTGTTCGTTCCATTCACCAATCGGAGTCTGACATCTTAAAAAAAAATACCAAAAGCATATTCATGAGATTCACAGTGAATTTTGGTAAGTTCATCAACAGACACTGCAAGCATGGATGCTGAAAGTGAAAGTGAATTCACTGAAAGTGAATAATAATAATAATTATTATTATTTCAGTTTATTACCCGCTACTCCCAGATGGCTCGTGGAGGGTTACAACAGTCTGAATAAAATCCCAATAAAACCCCCATTAAAACCTCAGTCATAAAACAACATAGATCCAATAATCACAGTACAAAAAGAAGATACGGCGGGGGGGGGGGAACCCAATTTGAAGCACTAACAATTCCCCCAATAAAAATCTCATAGATGGGGTGGGGGGGGTGGGAAGAGGGGCACAGATGGAACCTGCAGCCGCCATTCACATCGCTCTATCCTGGAAGGGGGGCATACAGATCTTCCTTGTGGTGCCAGCCTCAACCATAGACCTGGTGGAAGACCTCCGTTTTGCAGGAATGCGGAATGCCGGAAGCTCCCACAGGGCCTGCAGCTCCTTCAGGAGCTCATTCCACCAGGTAGGGGCCAGGACCAAAAAGGCCCTGACCATAGTCAAGACCAGTCAATGCCTTATGCCCTCTTCAGAGTGTAAGGCCCTGCAGAGGGCATAAGGCGACAGGCCTGGGACCCTCAGATATGTGGGTCCCAGACCATGTAGGGCCTTAAAGGTTAACACCAAATCTTGAACCAGATCCAGGCAGCAACAGGCAGCCCATGCAGCTGCCTCAGCACTGGCTGGATGTGGATCCTTGAAGATGTTCCTGTGAGGACCCTAGCAGCTGCATTCTGAACCAGCTGCAATTTCCAGATTAAGCCCAAGGACAGGCCCACGTAGAGCAAGTTACAGAAATCACTGTGGCCAAGTGTTCAGAGAATAGGTAGGGTGCTAGTATCCTAGCCTGGCGAAGATGAAAAAATGCCTGCCTACTTTCTTGACCTGTGCCTCCAAAGTTAATAAGGCATCAGTGGTCACCCCCAAATTCCTGTCTTGGGGTGCGATCATAAATTAAGTCCCTGCCAGGATGGGTAAACATGCTTCATGATCCGCCCCCCAACCTCCCAGCCACAGCACCAGCCTCTGATCTCAAAAACTAAATTTCCAGATCCTCCAATCTACGAATAACTTGCAGCAATATTGACTTCTCACAATGTCCAGTCAGCAATCATGCCTTTCTCATGCTGGCTTTCATACAAGGGTCTCCCAAATCCTAATTCAAAACTCTAACCACTAGACAACACTGACAAGGATCAAAGGGTTTGAATCAGAAGAGTACCACTGGATGCTAAAAAGCAAATAATGCATAAGGCAGATGTAGAAACCTGGACATTAGTTAGTGAACCTGGTACACAAAAAAGTGGCAAGATCAAGGAATGGAAGAGTTGTGTGTAAAAAGTTATGTGGTAATACATGCAGGATCGAATGTAGGTGACACTGAAGACCCTTGGATGTGTTTGTTTCCCCAGCTCTCACCTCCCCTTCCCTCGCATTCGTGGCTTTCATCCTCTCATGCCCTTCTGTCATGTTCTTCTGATTATTTGAGTTTCTGTACATTTTATTTATTATATTTATATACCACCCTCCCCAGAGGCTCAGGAGTTATGATGGGGAAAAAGAGTGTGGAGGTATAAAAGGTTCACAACCAAATCCAAATGTCAGCTTCTACAGGAGGCTCCAATTCTATGGACATGTAGAATGGAAGAAAAGTGAGAAAGCCGCAAATCTACACAAGGAAGCTAAAGACATGCATAAAAACTCTGCTGATCTGTGCATTAAAATATAGACAATTGGAAGATAATTCTGCTTTCAAGTTTAGCTAATAATAAAGAGGAAGGATCAAATTAATTACTCACCATATGACAAAGGCAAAGTTGAGTAGATAGCATTAAACCCTCTGCCTGTATTACTAGAGTCACTGGAGAAACGCACTGTAAGTCTATTTGAAGATGAAATAAATGTTCGGAAAAATCCAGAACAAAATTGTCCAAGAAAATTTGAGGGTGAGTATCCATCATATACCTCAACATAGTCAAATGAGCATTCAGTTCTGGAGGAAAACAACAAATGTATGAACAAACTCAACACAGAAGATCATTTGAGTTCATTCTCTTAGAAGTCACATGCATTGTGCATATTCTGTGGGATGTTCAGGGACAGACCAGAAAAAAATGGAAAGGAATACAAGGTCGAAGGTGGCTGGTCTAAAAGACAATACTGATACATGTCAATCTGTAAACAGTGATCTTTGTGGCATCTGTTTTGGCCCTATAACTGTGCTATGAAACAACAGAAACCACACCATACATTACAAAGAATTCTACTCAAAGCTGAGAAATAAATTCTGCCTTCTTTTCATTTCCAGAAAGAAAAAGAAGATGAAGTGAAATAAGTTGGCTCTAAGAATTGCCAGAAATACTACAGTAAAAGTGTGAAGGAAACCTTAAGCTCCCACTTTGGCCTAAAGCCATTATGGGGACTACCTTGGATTCTCAGGATGAAAGTTGCATTCCGTCCCATACACAAGCCTTTGACATCCAATGTCTCCATGTCTGACATGACATCCCACTTGTTCACTGGACAATCTAGCAGTATGTGAGAATTTTTTCAACTTCTATACTATTTGTCATGCTTCCCAGTAATAGTAATAAAAATGAGGAAATTAATGGAATCTGTATATAATTATTCTCCATGTTTCTCCAGTTATGAAGCCAATTCTAGAGATGGCCACAAACTGGCTCATGAAGTTAAAGGTAAAGGTATTCCCTGTGCCAGCACCGAGTCATGTCTGACCCTTGGGATGATGCCCTCCAGCGTTTTCATGGCAGACTCAATACGGGGTGGTTTGCCAGTGCCTTCCCCAGTCATTACCATTTACCCCCCAGCAAGCTGGGTACTCATTTTACCAACCTCGGAAGGATGGAAGGCTGAGTCAACCTTGAGTCGGCTGCTGGGATCGAACTCCCAGCCTTATGGTCAGAGCTTCAGACAGCATGTCTGCTGCCTTACCACCCTGTGCCACAAGAGGCTCTACATGAAGTTAAGTTCATCATAAATATTGGTTGGTTCATGGTTTGTGAAGTGGTGCTTATGGAAAGGTACCTGACACAAACATTTCATGAACTTCGATGCTGTTCACGGTGGTTCATGAATGCATACAGTTCCAGACAGATTGTCTCTAGTCAATTAGACTGTTTGCAAAATTCCAAAGCAACTGGCAGGTGGAATTCTGCAGCCTTGGAATGCAGTAGAAGCCCTCCAAAGCTTAACAGGCACGGAAAGATACCAATACCAGAGTTTCCATTCTGCTCTATGGAATCACAATGCTCTGTGTGTGTGTGTTCAGCTCCCCACCCTCTCACCTCTTGGCTTTTCAGAGTTACAAGAGACAGGGGAATTGTTAAAAGCAGGCTAGCAGAGCACACTCCATCATGACTGGTAACTCCTCTCCCTTGCTGGGGTTTTGGCATTAGACTCAGAGCTCTGAGCCACCCATTCTCTCTCCTCACATCAAGCAGAAGGGCTTATAGCTAGCGAGTTCCTCAGCTGAGGACCCACTCTTTATACCCCTCACTTCTTCAGATTGTGATCCCCTCTGTGCCATGAGGGTGCAAGTGGGTGCATAGGATGGTCATCATGAGGCAAAGACGTTCTCCACCTTTGTGTACCACAAGCCCCAATCCTCAGGCACAAAACTCATCCTTCCAGCCCACTGGAAGGACATCTCCAGAGATCTCTGAGCCCCCTGATCTGAGCCTATTTCCCCTGATCTGTTCTCTGTACAGCAGACAAAGCTAGCACTGCCAGAGACCAGCAGTTGCAAACACACTTTGGAGAGAAGAACTCTAACAGAAATCATTCAGAGAGGGGAAGCATCTACTCCATCCACACAAAGCAGCTATTCCTCCTCCCATCTTCTCCAATCCTGGGGACCCAGTTTCCAATCCACAATTTGGAAACATTTTCATACCCTCTCCAGTGTCCTTTGTGTGTCAGAGTACCAGATGTGCTGTGTCCATGTCTGGAGGGGTGCAACCCCGCCAAGACTTGTCCTTCTCTGTCTTCTACATGCATCTGCAAAAGATGTACTCCAGTATGTTGGTGCCGGAGGGAAAAGTGGTGGCCAGGTGAAGGGAAAAGAAGCCCACTTCTTTTTAGAAGAGGGGGAAAATAAGGACCCTCAAAGAAAGGTTCCCTGCACTCAGGGGTTCCTGGGTGGGACATCAAGACAGGCATGAGGTCGTTCCCATGGGGATACAAATAGTACCACCCAGAAGACCTCTTTATTTGGACTTTTGGGGCATGGTCCAGGCTCCAGGAAGAGACAGTCCTGCTACAGGGCTACAAAGTGGTTCTGCTCCATGTGCAGGGGATAGACATTTTCCTTGGCTCCGTGGTCATGGACACTGGTGCCAACATGCTGGCAGTAATGAAGGCTGTGCTCTTCAAAGACATTGTCTGCCTGGTGCACATACTTCACTTGGTGTTATATTATACTCTGAAGCAAGCTCTATCCCTTCAAAATACATGCTATAGTGGAAAAGGCAGAGGCTCTGGATGATGCCTGACAGATTATGTTGTGAGGAAACAGATAGTAAGTCTTGCCAACAGTGTCTACCTTAATGGCACTCAGCTAACATACAACCATACACCTAAGTACCTTGGCATTGTTCTGGACAGGATTTTGAGTTATAAACTACCAATGTAGTAGAGAAAATGCATAAAAGAACATTTTCCAAAGATCATGTGGTACAACCTTGGTGTGCACCTGCTAAAATGTTTAAATGCTCAGCTTTTTGTTTGGTGTATACTACTGTGGAATATTGTTCTTAGCATGGCTCAACAGTCCCCATGCCCACAAACTTGATATCCAAATTCTGCAGTCTCAAAATTTCAATCTAGGGGAAAATGGTTGTGAACATGGATGCAAGGAGTCCCTCCTGATATCCAAAACCTGATGAACACCAACAAGACCACTGCAGGATTTGACTAGTCGTGTAAAGCAGGGGTAGTCAAACTGCGGCCCTCCAGATGTCCATGGACTACAATTCCCATGAACCCCTGCCAGCAACCGCTGGCAGGTGCTCATGGGAATTGTAGTCCATGGACAACTGGAGGGCTGCAGTTTGACTATCCCTGGTGTAAAGTATGGAAGGCAGCTAATAGAATGCTAACAGGCTACGGAAGTTCTGCAGACCTGCTGTTTAAATTGGTCAAAATATCAGGAGCTAAATGTAACTGGTAGAACCCACTGAACTATTTTCCATCTATCACAGCAATGTGTGAGCATATGTGATGGAGCTCTTTGAACTCTTTAGGAGGATTGTCCGATCATTCTGCATACTGGTTGTAACAACTTGGTTACGTATTTTTATATGGCTAATAGGGGTAAAGCCCATTCTACCCCAGAATACAACAGGTGCTAGAATATCCAGGTGGAGGGAGGGAGGAAGTGGGGGAAAGTGGGGGAAAGGGAGAGATGGAGGGAGGGAGGGAGGGAGGGAGGGAGGGAGGGAAGGAAGGAAGGAAGGAAGGAAGGAAGGAAGGAAGGAAGGAAGGAAGGAAGGAAGGAAGGAAGGAAGGAAGGAAGGAAGGAAAAATAAGGGGAAGGAGGGGGAAAGAAATAAAGTAGGAAAGAAAGGTAGTGAAGGAGGGAGAAGGAAGGGGGAAGGAAGGGAAGAAAGAGGTGGGAAGTTTTAAAATGGCACAGGTGAGGCCGGAACAGTCCTGCCTGTCAGCTGGCCAGACTCTGCGTGGCAGGCCAGCACCTGCATGGACTGCTGAGCCAGCGGTTATGGTAGGTGGGTGGGCAGCCAGTGGGGATGGCTGGCATTGTGGCCTCCCCGAAGGTCCTCCTCCCCACCTCCTCACAGCAGCTGGCTGCCCCCACCATGCAAATCCCTCCCGGCAGCTGGCTTCCCTCCAGACAGCAGGCCAGCACCAGCCCAGGCCTCAGAGCTGGCCAAGCGCATGGCTCAGTGGTGGGCTGGGGACACAGGGGGTGGGCAGGCAGCAAGGACTACTGGCTTCACAGCCAGCCTAGCCCCCCCCCCATGGCACCAAGGCCAGGCCCAGCAGCTTGCCAGGTGAAGCAATGTCTCGGGTGGTGGCAATCCTGTTATCCCCCCACAAGTTGGAGGCCAGGACTGGGCCCCTCTCCCTCCTATCCCCCAGCTGCTAGCTGAGTGACCACCCTCCCCCCCCCAACCATGGTGCCAGGCCCCCTATCCCTCCCTCCCAGCTTGCTCAATGGCTGGCTCACCTTCGGGCGTCAGCACACTTGGGTGAGCTGGCATCTCTTCCATATGGAAGAAATTGTAGGGGAATGCTGCCAGGGGTGGGAAAGCCAAACTGATTGGCCAAACTGATTCATTTGATGGAAGGCCCATTAGGTGTGCAATGAGTCCCAACTCCTCCCACCATTCCCTCTCCAGTTTTATTTATGGTAGAGATACAGATAATAAATATGCCTTTTGTGTGTAACTCTGCCACTTCATAAATAAATAAACCACTAGGTGGCAACCTAAGGATTGTAGTTAGCTCATGGGTATATAAGAAAGGAAATTGTCCTTAAAATATGTGGGTTCTGGGCCTTAATTGTCATACTATCTGGGATCTTGAATTTGAAACAAACTAGCAGTTAATTTAGCTGTTTTATGATAGGCTTATACTTACTGAATGTCTGTAAATGTGAGGTTTATGCGTTGCCTGCTTGAAGATACTATTGTCCATACACAATATTGATTATTTTGATAGTTTCCAGGATAATATGGACTGTGGAATGATCCAGATGGCGATGTTAGAATACCACCACAAAAATAATGGACTGTAAAGTAAAAGACAGCAAGATAAAGGAACTTTATCCCAAAAAGTGCCCTTGGCCTGCGAAGGCCTTGATGGGCCTTGTGGAAGTGATTGGGGCAATGAACTGCCCCCCAGCACCCCCCCCCCCGCCTGAAAATGTCAGCCGAGGCCTCTGTGGGCCTCGGTTGGCCTTTTGGAGGCAGCCGGAGGAGGCCTTGGCTGGCCTGCCTGCAGCAGGGGAAGGGGGCCTAGCATCCATTGTATTGTTAGATTCAGTGTGCTTTGTTGCTAGTTCTAATTATAATTGTGTTTCATCAATCTGCAACTAACACATAGTGAATCCTTTTGGAGTTTGCAAGGAGATGAGCAGAGGTGGTTTGCTCTGCATGGCAACCCCAGTCTTCCTTGCTGTTCTCACATTCAAAACTAGCCATGGCTGACCCTACTTAGTTTCTGTGAGAAGGAACATGCTTTCCTCCCCAAGCTTCTGCTTATCGCAGCAGGTACACCAGGAAGGAACAGGAGAGGAGGATATATCCCAAATTTACAAATAGTTCAAAAGAAAAGAAGGCACTGACTCACCTGATCAGCGGGCAGAGGAGCGGGCACAAAGGAAGAGCACAAGAGGATGACGTGCTCCTCAACGTTGGCGAGATGGGGAGGATTGAGACACTGCAGGGGGGCAGCAGGGGCATGAAGACAGGGGCCGCTCGCACACTCAGAAGAGCAGGTGAGCAGTTGACGAGGCCTCATCAGGAGATTCTAGCAGGTCCTTCCCTCCTCAGGGCTTCAGGGGAAGGAGGGTTTGCCCCAGGCCCAGCTCTTCCACCTCCAGCTGGGAGGAGTAAGGGGCCAGTGCTAGGGCTCATGGGTGTGGCAGAAGCCAAGGGGCCGCAGGGCTTGCCAGCACCTAGCCTGGTCAGAAGAAGGCCAAGGAAGGTGGGAAGGGAACAGGTCAGGCAGCCAGGCCGAGGTATCATGGGAGACCTGGGTGGCATGGGTTGGGCGGCCAATCTTCCAGCTCTGGGGACAGAAGTCCACATGAGTTGTCACCTTCAGGCGATCCAGCGACATGCTGGCAGGGCTATGCCCAGGCAATGGCTCAGCTATCTGGGATTAAGCCTGGGTCACTGCCACAAGGCTTGAGCAGCTCTTCAACTGGATGAGCCTTCTACAAGCACTCAGTTCAGGACCTGATGCCAGAAGAAACAGGCAAAGCGCTGCCATGGGTGACGGTGTGCCAAGCCCTGTGACCCCTCTTTGGGTGAGGCTTCATTGGAGGAGGATGAACACAAAGTACATCACGATGGGTGGTATTGGGTTGAAGGAACATTTGTGCCTGGCCTCCTTGTCTGGCTCCACAAATGGAAGACAGAGGCAACATGGCTGCTGGACTCTGGGGAGGTGGCAGGGGCCTAGAGGGATCCCCCCCCCCCCAGGAAATATGATGTGGAGGCCCTTCCAGGCATTCACTTGCCATGCAAACTGCATAAGTGTGCCTTGGAGGGGTACTTTGTGGGGGTTCCGCTGGGGGCAGATAAAATGGAGGGCCCCCGCCACACAGCTCACATTCTTGGGGATTTTATTGGATTCAGTTCAAGGGACCTCCAGCCTGCCCCAGGAGAAGTTGGCAACCTTGAGAGGCTTGCTAAGGAATATGGCACAGTGTCAGAAATGCACACTCTGGGACATGCATGTGCTTTTGAGGCACCTGAATTTCGCGTGCAGCGTGGTGGCTCCACGCAGGGCGTTTTGTACTTGGCTGGCTCAGTCCATGCCCAACATCACCATGTCAGGATTTCGACTGCCATGAAGGCTGACATGGCAGTATGGCAGGAGTTCCTGGACATTTTAATGGAGTGGTCATCTGGAAATCCATGCTGGTATTGGATGACACACTGCAGATACATTCTGATGCGGCAGAGAGTTTGGTGTTTGGTGTTTTTTTTTTTAGTACAGTTGGTGCACAGGTAAGTGGTGGGTGGGACGACAAGATCAGGCAGGATCTCACATTTATGGAAATATTCCCATCCTGGAGGTGGTGGTCATCTGGTAGGGCATCTTGACTAATTGCAGAGTAACTTTTTAGTGTGATAACCAGGCAGTGATACGCATGAGAGTTAAAGGTATGTTGGGTAGAGTCCCATAGTCAGAAAGACTTAAAGAGATGTGAGTCCAAGAGGGCTGGGAGTTTCTTAAAAGTGAAATACTGAAGGCTCAATCACAAACCATTCCTTTGAGAAGAAAAGATGGAAGAAGCCTAAGGAAGCCAAGTTGGCTCCATATGCAGTTGTCAAAAAATTTGAGAAATAAAAAAGTGTCATTTAGGAAATGGAAGGAAGGCCTTATTACCAAGGATGAGTATAAACAAATCACCAATAATTGTAGGAGGAATATTAGAAAAGCCAAAGCTCAATATGAGTTTAGGCTAGCAAGAAATGCTAAACATAACAAAAAAGACTTCTTTAGTTACATGTCAAGCAAGAAAAGGAATAGGAACGCCATAGGACCACTACAAGGACAAGAAAGTGAAATTATAACAGACTAGTTTCAAAGCCCATTTATAAAAATGGGCCTTGAAAGGCGATAAGGGGGAAGGGGGAAGGAGAGAGGAGGGCCGCGGCAGCTTACCTGTTTGTCCGGCGGGCCATTGGCCAGGCGCGCAGCCCGCTCCGTCGGGCAGGCTTGTAGCGGGGAGGCCCCGGCAGCCGTGCGGAGCGCGACTGCCAGGGGCTCGTTGGGGCGGCGGCCTGTTGCGACGAGAGGCACTTTGCGCCTCTCGCCAAATCAGGCTGGCGGGCCGGGCAGGGAGCCCCCGGCAGTTGCGCGCAGCTCCCTCGGGTGGCGGTCTGACGCGGCGAGAGGCGCTTTGCGGATCCTAGTGGCAAAGGAGCCCATGCTTCTGGCTGGAATATTGGGGGGGGGTTTCCTTTGCGGGAAATCTAGCTAGGATCTAGCTAGCGGAGAGGGGAGTGGTCAGCTGACTACTCCAGTAGAACTCTGCCCTATGCCGGGTCCAACACTCCTGTGTGGAATAAAGAGCTGTGGCCAGGTTATGCCAACATAATTAAAGTGTGCGAATCATTCTTTGGGCCCTGGATACCCAACTGCCTGCCAATAATTGATGGCAAGACAGAAAAACCCAAACCACTTACCAGATGCAGAAGCTACAGCAGATTCTTAAAGAAAAAAGAAAACATCAGTAAGTGATTTTTTAACCAGACCCATTAGATCTATTTAATACAACCTAATTGTAACATTTGATCCAAAGCTAAATACACAGTTAGCCACCAAAACAGCATAACAAATCAGGGAGAAAATGACCTGCAAACATCATACAGACAAATAGCCAGCTTCTGTGAGAATAAAAGATCCAGTTCTCAGTGTTACCTCATGGAATTTAACATGCATTCAGAGTAGGGCTTGGAGGAGCAGGACTTAATGTGATCCTGGCTTAGAGCATAAGAGGTGTTGCACATTAAAATGACTGCCCTCTGCCTCCTCTCTGTCAACACCTACAGCCAAAGCAGGGGGAAAGTTCCAACTCTTCAGCCAATCACAGAACACCACCACCAGTATATAAATCCTATACTCTTCAGCCAATCACAGAACACCACCACCAGTATATAAATCCTAGTGAAAGAACACATATCTTCTACCATATAGGAAGGGGTCGCATCGCGTTTTCCATATGTATGAAGAACTCAGAGCACACACAGGAACTTAGTTGATAAGGACTTTACAAAAAAATAGCCAGGCATAACATGAAGTAGAAAAGGTGTTATTGTTTTTAATCAACATATGCCACTATCTCATCAGAGCTCTTAGAGGTACTGTTCCTGAGGAATCCAGATCTATACATCCAACAGGAACTTCAACTCTACTGTGACATTAGGGGTACACAAGTACAAGGCACTCCACGCAACTAACTCCAGGCATCATTTATCCATACATCACTCTGATGCACTGTGTACTGGCTAAACAATTTGGTCTAATGCAATAGGTAGTAGTAATGTCCCCCCACAATGAGAAAGTATGCACTATGCATAAAAGCAGGAGCTGACTGCAATTCCATGCATAGCAATATTGTTCTAAAGCCTATGTTATCTGCCACCAAATGTGGACTGTGCCTGCGTTATCTGTGACCAAAAATATTATTTTAGTGCCTGTGTTAGCTACCACTAAATGTGGACCATCAGGAGCATCTCCAGTAGGGAAATGAAGCTATGATGGCTCCAGGCCTTTATTCAATTGTCAAAACTCCTCCAACTTTCAACACAATTCAATAAACACTCTGTCCCAGCCATAGTATCCCAATTGTTCCAAATCACTACCACAATCTTCAGACTAGACATATACTCTGTGAGTGGGGCTGCTGTCCTGTGGAAAGACTGAAATTGCTAGCCACAATCTCAGAAAAGGAAGTATAGTTTTGAAAACTCTTTCTCTTCATCCTTATTTCCAGAAGGCTAGAAATTAGGCTAGACATTCCTGATTTTGACTTTTTCCTCAGGGTGGTTGAAGATTGTGATGCCCTCCTGAAACTTTGAGTAATTCTGACTTTCTGCTGAATCTGCAGAAGTAATTCTTGGCAGCTTTCATCTGGAAACCTACTTTCCCACCATTACAGTCCAGCAGCATAAAAATTAATTTGAGAATTTCCATGTTGGACTACCAGCTGTGTTTTACAGATTTAAGCTGGTTTTATATGGCCATAAGAATATTAGAAGAGCCTGCTAGATCAGACCAATAGTCCATCTAATTCAGCATCTTGTCTCGTGGTCTGGGACCCATGCATCTGAGGGACCGCTTTGCGCTCTGCGGTTCCACCTTGTTGGTCATTCCCTGCCCAAGAGAAGTACGCCTGGCCTCAACCAGAGCCAGGGCCTTTTCGGTATTGGCCACTACCTGGTGGAATGAGCTCCTGGAGGAGCTGCAGTCCCTGGGAGAGCTCTCAGCTTTTCGCAGGGCCTGCAAAACAGAGCTCTTCCGCAAGGTCTATGGTTGAGGTCAGTGCTGGTGCTAGTAGAAGATCAGATGGGGTTCCCCCCTGGAAGATAGGCTTCCACGCCGGTCCATTGGCATGGTTGGTTGTCACACCTCTTTCCTAGCTACCCCAGGTGTTAGTTGTGGCTGTCTAGACAGAGTGTCATTGTTTCTGCCGTACAGTTTTTGTATTTTCCATTATTTTTAATGGGGGTTTTAATTGGGGATTGTTTTAGTTTTCTGAATGTCTGTAAAAAGGAGAGATTTTGTTTGCATGGGTGTAGTGTCTCTGACAAGTTGTACCATATACTTTGGGTGTGTCCATGAATCTGTCTAATTCCCTTTTAAAACTGTTTATTCTTGTGGAAAGAAGAAATCCACATTTTAATAACTTTCTGTGTAAAGTAATATTTCCTTTTGCCTGTTCTCAACTTAGTGGCCCTCAGCTTCATTGGATGTCCTCAAGTTCTAGTATTTGGGGAGAAAAAAATTCACTGTGTGAACTCTCTCCACCTCAGGTATAATTTTATAAACCTATATCATATCCCCCCTCCCCAAGTCATCTCATTTCTACACTAAAAAGTCCAAGACTCTTCAGACTTTCCTTATAGGGAAAATGCTTCAACTCCCTACTCATTTTGGTTGCCCTCCTCTGTACTCTTTCTAGCTCTACAATGTCCTTTTTGTGAATGCATAAATACAATGACTGGAGCTGTAAATAAACAATACATATCTTTCTACAAACCTAAAAACACCTGGGGTTTGAAGAAATATACGAAATCTTTTTTTTAAAGTATATTGGGAGTTTAACCCCCCCCCCCCAAATGATAAACAGCACACCTGCAGATTTTTTCTGCACTGGGAAGAAGGCTGGGCTAACGCTCACATGATGTCAGCACCAGCCTGGCCCTGGCCCACTTTAGGCCCTCTGTTGACCCATGGCAAGGCAACAAAAACATTTCTGCATTCCCCTTCTCACCACAGTTGCCAATGGGGCCTATCCTAGGGCAGGCCCCTACAAATCCTTGGAGGCCTTCTATCATGCAGTGGCTGGTACAACTGGCCCATGGTTTTCCTATGTAGAGGCTGCTGGGGAAGAGATGGAAAACAGAATCCACTTCATTGGCAGCTGCCTCAGGCTTCATCCCTGTCATGGAAGTAGTAAGTCTTTCCCAGGTTATTTTGGCCCCACACACTGCATTTGATCTTTTACGTAGAGGTTGATCTGAGTTTCACAGTTCTATGTAAACTAGTGCCATGGTCAGATCACTTAGTTGTGAAGGTCAGTTTGATTTTTGTCTCTCCTTCATAGGTGATGAGTTTATTTATGCTCATGGGGTCCACCTGGTTTATAGAATGCTCTACAGCAGTGGTCCCCAACCTGCGGGCCGCGGCCCGGCGCCGGGCCGCAAAGGCCATGGCGCCGGGCCGCGGCTCCCTCTCCCCGCCCCCCCCCACAGTAAAAAACTTCCTAGGCCGCAAGCTTGCGGCCCGGGAAGCTTCTTACTGCGGGAGGGCGGGGAGAGGGGATCAGGGCTGGGCTGCGCCCGTGCAGGCCGCGCCCGCGCGGCCCGATCCGCGGGTGCGGCTCGCGGGCGCGGCCGGGTGTGGCTCGATGTGCGGGCGCGGCCCGAAGCGTGGGCGTGGCCCGCGTGGGCGCGGTCCCCGCGGGCGCGGCCCGATGCCCTGCCGGTCCCCAGCCTAATAAAGGTTGGGGACCACTGCTCTACAGTATTTGCCTAGCCCTGCTGGCAGTTCTCTCAGTGCACTAACTGAGGCCTGGAATTTAGGCTTGCAGGAAGTTATCAACTGAACATCCTCTGTGCTTTCAATCCTGCTTAGCCCCCTGATATAAAGAGGAGCTTAAGGACACAGAGACGGTGTTTCAATAGCAATGCTGGTGGCAGAATCATGACAGAGCCTCAAGAATACTTTATAGCTTGATAGCCAAACATAATCATTCTATAAAACATGTAATGGACCAAATTTATAAATTTGGACAATCTTCTGGTTACAAAAAAAATAAAACCAAGATAAAGTCAATGAATGGGAGGAAAGAGGAAATACAATTAGAAGAAGCATCAACAGGATGTAAGAAACAAGCCAATTAAATATTTAGGAGTAAATGCAGTAGATCAAAGTAACAAGCTTTAAAGAAAATGACCAGAAGTCTTGGACTGAAATAACTTAAGATATACAAAAATTGGAAAAATTAAAATCTCTTGGTTAGGGTGGATATCAACAGTTAAAATGAAAATATTGCCAAAAATACTTTTTTATTTGAAATGTTACAATTGAGGTCTTAAATAAATACTTACAATTATTTAAATCCAAGAAAAAAATAAATAATCTAATCAGTGAAAGTATGGTAAATAAAGAAGGGAAAAAGAAGGGCAAATTGTAAAGGAAGAAGGGGGAAATATACCATGACTAATGTCTCATCAAATAGCTTCAAAACTTAAATAATGACTTACAAAAGATGGTGGTTAGTAAAGAGAAAAAATTTTTCACAAAAATATTAATAACAGGCAACACAAAACATCTGTTAGGTAAAATCTGTAAAGTGTTGCTGCTGTATGATTGTGATACAGAACAAGTTAAAGATCGTATGATTAAAGTTATCTGAACCTCTTCCTCCCCCTTGGAGGTTGTATTAATGGACTGGGTATAGTGAGTTTGTTGTATCTGACTGGGTATAGTGAGTTTGCTGCATTGTACTTTTTTACCTTACTGTGATTGTATTTTTTTGTGCTTTTAAGGGATAGGGGTTTGCTATGGAGTTTTTATATATATATATATATATATATATATATAAAAACTCCATAGCAAACCCCTAGCCTCTTGTGGCGCAGAGTGGTAAGGCAGCAGTCTGAAAGCTTTGCCCATGAGGCTGGGAGTTCAATCCCAGCAGCCGGCTCAAGGTTGACTCAGCCTTCCATCCTTCCGAGGTCGGTGAAATGAGTACCCAGCTTGCTGGGGGATAAATGGTAATGACTGGGGAAGGCACTGGCAAACCACCCTGTATTGAGTCTGCCATGAAAACGCTAGAGGGCGTCACCCCAAGGGTCAGACATGACCCAGTGCTTGCACAGGGGAAACCTTTACCTTTATGGGGTTTTATGCACTTTTGTAACCCACCATGAGCCTTGTGGGAGTGGCGGGTAAGATATTTAATAATAATAATAATAATAATAATAATAATAATAATAATAATAATAATAATAATAATAATAATGGTACCTGGTATTCTTGTAGGTTCAAGAGCTAACTCTATCAAAAAAGGAGAGAGAATATATCAGAATACAAAATATTAATTATAATTCCCTCATTGGACTTGCACAGGATGTATGAATCAATAAGCCAATTAAATATTTGAAATTAAATGCAGTAGATCAAAGTAAGAAGCTTTATAAAGAACATTACCAGAAGATTTGGACTGAAATAACTGAAGACATACAAAAATTGGTAAAATTAATAATCTCTTGGCAAAGATGAATATAAACAGTTAAAATGAATAAATTGCCAAAACTATTTTTTTTTATTTGAAACGTTACCAATTCATATAGAAGAAACAACTATAGGGGGTGTGGCCAAGATGTCGTCCTGAGAGGATTGCAGTGCAATCACTGAAGCCTGACAGGGGCCAATTGTGGAAGCAATTGGCAGAAAAGAGGAGGGGTACGCAAACCCCACCTCAACTTTCTACCCAGGAAGTCCTAGGGAACTTTTGGGGCTGTCTCCAATCCTTTAGGGAGTATATCTCCCCGGATTACAGGCTGTCAGCATTTCGGGTCAAGAGGATGACCGCCATATTCTATCTTGGACTTTTCTTTCTTTCTTAAAAAATCTGCTTTAACCCTCCACTACAATTTACTGCAAATGAACGCTATGAACTGAGGGGAGGACATCTGCTAAATTCCAAGACATCAATTAATGCACAAAGACTGCAAGTATTTCTCCGTTTTTCGTTTCTCTTCCCCCTCCCCTTTTGCTCTGCCTGAAGCCACCTCGTTATGAGGCAGGCTAATTCTCTTTCCTAAGCAGAAGAAGGACTTAAATCAACTCAAATTAATTAGCAACAGCTCTTATTGCAATTGTTTTGGTTTTCGGAGATAAGAGCCGTGAATGGGAAGATCTCACGAGAATTCTGCTCCAGTACGAGAATATCTGCTTTACTGACTTCAGTACGTCACAAAGTAGTGCCAGGAACGTCGGAGGATAAAACAGACTTTTGCTCTACTGGCCTCTACTGGCCATTTGCAAAACCGTCTGAGGTTGGTTGCTGACTTACAAGCCTAAAACATGTCTATGTTAAAAAGAATGGCTCATCTAATAGAAAAACAAACCCAAGATTTGAAAGCATTTACTGAAGGATTGCTTAAAAATATTTTCAAGGAGATCCAAGATGGCAAGGAAGAAGTCTCTAACAGGAATGATGAATCAATAACAGTGGCTGATGATAGCTCTAAACAAGGTGGAAAACCATCAGCAGAAGAGAAATTTGAAATTTTGGAGATGGAAAAGGGGGTGTCGGAGCCTTGCAGCCTAGATAAGGACACCCTTCTTAAAAAGACATAGAAGAAACAACTATAGGGTCATGGCAAAGAGTATTAAACAAATTCATATGGAATGGAAAAATATGAAGGATAACACTGAAGGCATTATAAGATGAAAAAATGGTGAACTTGCAATACCAAATATTAACAAAACTGAAAGCTTCAAAACTGAAAGAACCACTTACAAAAGAAGGTGGTTAATAAAGAGAAAAAACTGTTTGCAAAAAATTAATAACAGGCATTACAAAACATGTTAGGTAAAATCTATAAACTGTTATTGCAGTATGATTGTGAGACAGGACAAGTTAAAGATTGTATGATTTAAATTATCTTAAAGGTACCTTGTGTTGCTGTAATTTCAGGAGTTAACTCTGTCAAAAAAGGAGAGAGTATATCAGAATACACAATATATTCATTATAATTCCCTCATTATCGGTGGCATGGATAACACTTTACTATAAGCTGAGATCAAAACCCTCCTAGTTGGATGCCATTGAAAAAGACACAGTATAATAGAACATGTTCTGCAGTTTTTAGTTGCCTATCTCTGCACAGACAGAATCTCTCTGAGAGACTTTTTGATACCAGCCTTCAACAATGACCGATGACAATACTGAACATCTAGCAAGTATAAAAGCTTTTCTAAGACTATTAATCTCTAGGGTTAAGAGGTATGCTGCTGGTGCCAGAATATATTTAGCTTTGTCAGAGGATAAAAGGGTAGGGGGACCTTTCTGGGTCTCATTGGTGAAGAGATTGGGTTGTCTCCTCAATCTATTCTCAAGTTGGGGTTTGATCAAATAATGCAATTGGTTAAATCAAGAGTCATGGATGTTGGACATCTAACAGCCATGACTCTCGATTTAACCAATTGCATTATTTGATCAAACCCCAACTTGAGAATAGATTGAGGAGACAATCCGATCTCTTCAGCTTGTTTTTAGTGGCCAGTTTCCCTGGTGACTGAAAGTCTTCCCATAAACTCAGGGGTGATGGGCCATGTGATTTGTAACACAGTCTGTGCCATAGGAGGATGGAAGAAATTGTAATCTTGTCCTCTGCCTTCAACATCCCAGTTTCAAGGTGCAACAAGGACACAATGAGGGACTTGCAATAGCATCCTGAGGCACTGGACTTGCACCTTTTCCAAGACAGAAATGCTGGAGGCTGAAAGTCCAAGAAAGGCCCCATACAAACGCTGGACCAGAGTTTTGTCAAGAAATAATTTCAGGGCTGCACATACAAAGAACCCACCTTTGGTACAGAAAAAATTAATGATAGTATTAGCAAACCTATGGCCTAACTCAGCAGCCTGGCTCCTGAAGCTTGCAAAACCACCCCTAACTACTTGAATGTAGTGGCTTGTTCAATTTTGTGACCATTTAAGTGCCACTGATGAATTTTAGGGTACTTCTCAAAAGAAATTACTTAAATTTTCTAATAGTTTAATTCAAGGAGTTCCTTAGCACAATATGAAGCAAATCTCTTGAGTGCCCTGTTTAGTCCCACTGAAGTTCTTGACAGGATAAGGGAACATCAGCATATAGAAGTAAGAGTATATTACAGTGTGTCAATTTGGGTGGTTGAAGATGGGGTCCTAAAAGCAGTGCACCATATCACTGAGGTAAATTTTGAACAGCAATGGAGTAGGATGTGTGACAACCAATAAGCCAATTAAATATTTGGAAGTAAATGTAGTAGATCAAAGTAACAAGCTTTACAAAAACAATAATTGAAGACATACGAAGATGGGGAAAATTAAAAATGTCTTTGCAAGTATGACTTTCAACAGTTAAAATGAATACATTCCCAAAACTAATTTATTTATTTCAAACTAGCAGAAAAAGACCATTGTATCCCGGAATACAATGGGCACTGAGATCATGAAAGTTACTTTTTTCAGTTGAAGGGTTGCAGTATTTATTTTTTTAGCTCTATTTCCTGTTTTTTTTGCTTGTAATATGTAGAAGTTGTCTTCTAACTATTTTAGTGATGCATGTTATTGGAGGGTATGGTAGTAGGAGTATTCTGTCCCACAGCTCAAGTGCTGGCAGAAATGTTCAACTCAACACAAACATTTTTAGATCACTTTACTTAGGCATCTCAGTAGCAGACATAATTGCAGGAGTTCTTCTAAGGCAGGGGTCATCAACCCCCGGTCCGCAGCCTGGTGCCGGGCCGCTAAGGCCATGGTACCGGGCCGCCGGCAGCCGCGCCTGCCTCCCCCGCCCGCAGCGAGAAGGAAGGGAAGAGGCAGGCACAGCCACCGGCACACCGGTGACGCAAACGCGCATGCACACAGTTGCCGTGCATGCGCGTCAGCACCCCCTGGTGGCGAAAACGCGCATGTGCGGCAACTGCGTGTACACATTTTTGCAGCACCCAGGCCATCGGTTCTCCCCTCACCCCGGAGGCAGTCCCTGATCTGAGAAAGGTTGGGGACCGCTATTCTAAGGGAAAAGTGATTCTTTACGAGTTCGTATTGGTGAAAAAGAGTGAGGCATCCATCAGCTGTGTAGATGGCTGAAGACTAACAAAGAGTTTGGAAAGAAAGGGGAAGTTGGAAAGAAAGGAGAAGGGGTGTTTTCCCACCTTGGCTGTTAGCCAAGAAATTGGGCTTAACTTCCAATCACTTTTGGGGAACACGGGAAAGAGCTAGTTTACTACAGTTCCCAGCATCCTATCTCTTAAAGCAACAGGGGAGAAGATCTCCTGTTTCTCAGAACTCCAGCCAAAAGCTGCCAGGTTGGACAGAAAAAGGTGTGTGGAAGGTAGGGGACAAAACAGAAGACATGATAGTATTTGCTTCTGATACCATTCCATCCCACCCAAAGAAATAGTGGAGGTGAGTTTCCTTCAGCCTTAATACTTTGTTATACTAGCCTATTAATAACAAGATCTCTGTTACATGGCTTGCTGGTATGACGAACTTAATCAGGATGTGACCCACACATAGATCTTCACCCACCAAGTTCAGTGTTTTAAAATATCTAAAACATGTTCAGTCCCTCCAGAGGGGAAGCTGTCTTAGATATCCACATAGCTACCTGACATTGCGTTTCCCGAACCCTAAGGCAGCCTGCTTGGACTAACAGTACAGGGCTAGGTGCTTTCAGACAACCAGAGTAACCTTCTGGTCTGCCCTGCCCCTTCTTTCTACAATGTTTCAAGTATCAATGTGTTAAAACTAAAAGCCTGATAAGTCCACCTTAACAAACAGGAAGAGAGCATCTATTTGTGGACTCACCTGTACTTGCTAATACACCTGGAAAAACAGACAACAAAATATATTAATATACAGCATTTATGCATGTACAGAAAACAAATTGTACAGTTGCAGGAAATTCAACTGAATGTGACTGGTTTGTTTAACTGAAGACCGTCCTACATGGGCAGATAACATTACTAAGATTTCTTTAGGAGTAAAAGAGATCTTGTCCACGGTATTTTTATTTAGCAAGCACACCTTAATCATTTAATATTCTGACTCTTGAAGTAAGCTAACCATGTTATAAAAATTTTCTAAAGAAAGAAATACTGTGTTCCAGGCCAGGCTCTTGCTGCATGCATGGGCCTGGCCACTGGTAATGACTGTGGCAAAACAGGGAATGCTGGAAAATCAGCGATCTCTTGCCACAGGCTATCAGAGGCCCTAAAATGGGCCAAGGCCAGGAGGGGGCCAGGCTGGTGGCAACATTGTATGTAAGTGGGAATTAGCCTTGCTGCTATGTCACCACCAGCCCGGCCTTTCCTCCCCGTGTGTAATCTGTCCTGGAGATAGTCATAGGAGGGGCCTTCACTTTGGCATGCTGTGATGCCTTCCCTTTGGCGGTATTAGAAGGAAGATACAGGAAAATACCCTATACCGAAAGGAAATGCACCTGTAGAAACTATGGAACATGTTCTCTTTCAATGTCGATTCTATAATGAGATTCGAACTAGTCTAATTCTTCCGCTGCTAGGCAGATTCCCAGGGCGCTCAGGAGAATTTTACATTTCTCTGCTGCTTGCAGATATAGAAAATAATACAACTTATAGAGTTGCCAAGTTCTGCGCAGCAGCGATCAAAATTCATAATAGAATGGTCTGTTTTAAGTGAACTGGACAGCTGTGTTTATCTACCTTATTCTATTTTCTATTGTTATCTTTTAAGATGTTTTAATTCCTGGTTTTAATGGATGTTTCTGTATCATCTTATGCTGGTCTATGACCGTAATAAAACAAACTGAACGGTCCTGGAGATTCTTCACTCATGACTCACTGCAAATGCTTCTGGGAGATGGAAAATTGTCACCCATTTAATCAGACTTTCAAACCAGTGATCGATAATAACTGCTCTTATGTATGTGGACGGTCCACACTATATGCAAATGATGGTTTGAAAGCCAACCAATCATAAACTGAACTGAACTCTAATAATGGAGCAATCTTGGCCCCAGTTAGCCCCAGTTAAGGGCCAATCAGGCTTCCCTATTAAGGGCCAATTAGAGCTCTCAGCAGGCTGCCTAAAATGTATATAAGTTGCCTGCATGCCTGTTTTTCCCTGTTCAGTGTTTGGAGAAAAAAAATTTTTTTTTATTCTAATAAATAATTTTATTCTAATAAATAATGTTTTTGAAGAACTAGGAGTCTGTGTCTTGCCAAACCTACAGACTTACTAACTGCAATAAGAAAAATCTGTTGATGACAACTCAACATGGAACTGGGCATTATACTGTGCAGTCCTAAGCAGTATTATGCCCTTTGAAGTCAACTGCAGTCACTGTACTTAGAAGGGTGTAACTCAGAATGACATAGCAGCTATTATGTTTTATGGATATTTAATGACCTAGAATAAAAGACAAGGCTATAGGGAGAACATGATAATCTTGCATGTAGATGCTAATGTTAGAAGCCTCTGAGTCAAGATGGGGGAGTTGGAGTGTGTTGGGCTAAATGACAATTTAGATGTAGTGGGTGTCTCAAAAACATGGTACACTGAAGGAAAGCAATGGGATACTATCATTCCTGGGTATAAGCTTTACAGGCAGGACAGAGAGCAATGGGTTGGGGAAAGTGTTGCATTGTCTAGACATACTGGGAAATAATAGCTAAAACAGATAAAAGAAAGTAGTTCTTCGCCCAAAGAGTAATTAACACATGGAATTCATTGCTTCAAGAAATGGTGGCAATTACAGACTTAGGCAGCTTCAAGAGGGATTGGATAAATATATCAAGCTGAGGTTCAGCAGTCACTATCCCCACAAAGTATAGATGGAACATTAAGTCTGGGCAGTGATGCTCTGTATTCTTAGTGCTCGAGGGTTAATGGTGGGAGGACTTCTGGAGTTCATGGCTCCTGGATTTTGGCCACCGTGTGACACAAAAAGGATGGGCCATTTGCCGGATTCAGAATGGCTTCTCTTATGTTCTTAATTTCACTGATGATGAACTATGGGGGTTGTCTGTTGTGATGAACACTCATAATAGCCTTGGCATCTATGTGCTAAACCTTTAAAAAGCCAAAGGTAGCTTCTGTAGCTATGAAAGCAAATGATGCATAAGTCCCTTTCTTCTCTAAGTCTCTTCAACATGTTTTCAGCCACTTAACAAATGTAATGACATCAAAGCAGAGCTAAGAGAGAAATGTGTATGAGGTTGTGCACAGAATAGTTATTTTATATCTGAAAGAAAATCTGTAAAAAATAAAGCCGAGTACAAGAAAGCCTTTTTCAGATGGAGATGCTAATTCCTTTATGAGATGAATCAGTTTGTCTCATACTGTTACTCAGTTTAGTAAACAATGAGTCACCATTATCATCTTTTGGTGTATCCCTGACATTTATAAAACAGCCATTAATGAGGGGCAGGAGGTATTTCTGCAGAATAAGTCCATTGTATGTCAAATGCATATTCGCTTTTCAACTGCTCTAGAGTATCACTGTGCTTTCTTTTGAGGTTGTGACATATTCACTTGGATTTTGCCTTCCAGGCCCATTCCGCATGGCGATGGCCATGCTGGGCCACTGCCGGTGCATTGCTGCAAAGCTGCATGCTTTGCAGCAGTCTGTTCCCACACAGGGAACACCTGGAGTCCTGCTGAAATGTGTCCCCACAGGAAACAAAGCAGCAGCAAATTACAGTATTTGATGGCGTATAAGACTACTATTTTCTGCTGAAAAACATGCCTCCAAGTGGGGAGATCGTCCTATACGCCGGGTGCACTTCAGTTGGGAAAGACATAGCTGCCCATAGTGGCCCATAGTACTGTAATGTAATGTAACAAACTCTATATTTTGAGTGGAAATGTTGGGGGGTCGTCTTATACGCCCAGTCGTCTTATACGCCAGCAAATATGGTAGTTATGCCATGCAGGGGGGGCCATGGGGGCGGTATTTTGCAGGAATGTGGGACTGTGTGGAACACAATTCCACTTTCCTGCAAAATAAAAATAAATGCCCCGGTCTGCCCCACAGCATGGCAAAGTGCCGCAAAGCCAACCAGGGCATTTTTTACCCCTCTGAACCACCGTAGGACAGGGAAGAGCCGGGCCTGGAAGGATGCTAATGTTAATCATTTACATTACCGCCAAGCCCTAGAATATAAATTTGTAAAAATAGGTCTTCTCAACTAGGTCTGAGTCCAGTAGCAACCTGGAGACCAACAAGGTGGTCAGGGTTGAAGCTTTCAAGTCTAAGCTCGTCAATACCAATTCATTTAGAAAAGAATAAGCCTGTATTATATTGCATTGTGCAACCCGTATTTCAAAGACCACAATAGATTTTCTTAGCAAAGAAGAATGGAATTACTGAGTGGTCCGATCAGGTTGTCCGCTTTCGCTAGCCAGTTAGTTAAGTAATGATTCAGAGTGGATGTCTATGATCAAGCATTCACTCAGTCAACATCTAAGAAACAGGATAAAAGCTTTCCGACCGTAAGCATACAAACAACACTCAAGAGCTAAGACATGTTTTTAAAACAGAGCATATTGTCAAGTGGCAGAGTGTTGTCGTTGTTTTTAATTGCATATCATATATTGAGGGTGGGTTCCTGATTGTTGAGGAATTGTAGCAACACAATGTTCTAGTGAAACAGTTGAAGCAGAGCCATGCCCTGAATTAAAAAAAAAAAAACCTTTTCATTTTCATCTTAGATAAACATTCTTTTACATCTAATTCGTACGTATGTGACAGTATTAAGCTTAGTGATTACCTGAAACAGCTTGTGAAACCAGTGTGAAGAGCACGACCTTCCAAGATGGCATCGTGGAGATATCCATTTCATGAAGCCTTCTGCCCAGATCCCAGGAGCATCCAACTTAAATACTTGAGTTGGTGAAAAGGTGTGCCTATGGACTTACTTTATCCTGCCCCTGCCATAAATTATATGAAGGGGAGATCATTTTGTTACTCCCTATCTTACTTTTACAATTTCCTTGTCTTCTTGAAGGTGGAGCACCTACTGATCACATTTTTTCCTACCACCCATGTAGGATCAAGAGGGCTTTCTCAGTTCACATGTTGGAACCCCAGCATATATTTGAGGCTATGAACAGAATATAAACTGCTTTTCCTAAGTTTTGGGGAACCATATTCTACTCTAGGAAAAGTTTTTCATGTGGGTACCAGAGTTCGGAAGCCTGAGATCTCAATCCATTCCTAAATATATAATACCTACCAGTTCATTTTTATCCACTTGCTTGTTAAGTTTCTCAAAGAACTGCAAAAGCTTGATGAGGCTTCCCTTTGCAGAAGCCATACTGATTTTCTCTCCATACACATTGTTCTTCTGTGTGCTTAATGATTCTATCTTCAATAACAGTTTCTACTAAATTTATAAAGAAAACACATTAGGTTAACTTTGCCTACACTTTCCTGGATCCCTCTTTTTGAAAAATTGTTACATTTGTTAATTTCCAGTTGTCTGGTATAGAGGCTGATTTTAGCAACAAGCTTCATATACTAGTTAAATTAAAAGACCAGCTTCTTGTGTGAGATCTTCGAAAACCCTTGGGTGCATGCCATTCATGCCAAGAGGATTATTCATTCTTAATATTCATATGAATCCTAGATTGCTTGAGATATCCCTTTGACTAAAAAGACATTCCTCCAGTTTCACTGCAATCTGTTCACTCCTTTAAGGATAGGTTCAAATGGGTAGCCATCTTGGTCTGAAGTAGCACAATAAAATCAGAGTCCAGTGGCACCTTTAAGACCAACAAAGATTTATTCAAGGTGTGAGCTTTCCAGTGAAAGCACTCAATTTTATTGTTCACTCCTTTGTTATCCAGCAGTCCAGTCACCCTCACTGGTTTCCTGCTCCTCAGAAGAAAACAATGGACTCCAGATTCACTTGGCTGCTTTTTGTGGCTGTGGCGCTGGGGAGTGAGCAGAGAACAAGGATTTTCTTCTGTGGTTCCTTGGTAGAGGTTGAAAGCTGTGGTGGCTGGTCCTGGCCATGGCTCAAGCAGCCAATCAGGCCTGCTAGGTAGGGTACAGGCTTCCAGGGGAGCTGAAAGTCAGAGTTTTCACTCTGCTCTACCCCTACCTTACATAGGGAACTGTTGCTAGGACAGCCACCCCAGTCAGCTCCAGATTGCTCTTCCCATACTCCCTTGGTTATGATCTGTTGTATGCTGTTGTCACAGTTTTATAGGAAGTTTGGTCATCAAGCCAAATTAAGTGGGGAGACTGAGCCTGCCTGCCTACCTGCCTGCCTCCCCCGGTAGGGAGACCCCAAAAGAGTCTTGAGGATGGGGCAGTTCCATGTCTTGCCAAGGACAGAGGCTGGCTCCTGGATCTAACCTTCAGTTGGCAAGGGAACCATACAGTGATGAATATCCATGTGAGACCCCTGGATCTCCCATCCCATGGTGTTTCCTCTGCAGGCACTTGATGAGGGATCCATGTCCCATGCTGTGCCAGTGCTCCTACAACTGTACTTGACAAAAGGCTGTGGCTATCTCTCTCCACAGCAAGGTGGCCTGCTTGTTATTTTCCCCCTTTCCCCTTGCTCCTTCCCCCAGTCGGCAATGCTTATTATTCAACTTAATATTGTTAACAACCCCCTCCTTAAATTTTCTCTTTCTTGGCTTATGGTCAAGCTGCATTTGCTTGGCTAGAACTTGTGCTTCTTTATTTGGGCAGAACATTCAATCTTTAAAAGGAAGCCTTTTGGCCTTGTGAAAGTTATTAACCCCAGCAGCATCCTTTCAGATTGGACTGTATCTTTCCTGACCTAAAGTATGAATTTTCTCCCTAGGCTGCTATTCCTGGGGACTTTTCTTACTTCCAACTCTTCCTGCATGTACTTGGTTTCTTTCTGTCCTCTCAGAGGGCAGCATGCTCTTTTGGGTTAAGATCTTATCAAGATGATATTGGGGAGGGGAGCCCTCAGGTATAGTTTAGGGGTGAATTGCCAGATCCAGATTGGGAAACTCCTAGAAATGCGGGGATGGAACCTGTTGGGGACAGAGACCTCAGTGGGATATAATGTCACAGTATCCACTGTCCAAAGCATCCATTTTCTCCAGGGGGAGTGATCTCTGTAGTCTAGAGATGACCTGTAATTCCGGGGCATACCCAGGTCCTACCTGGAGGCTGGCATCCCTAATTCAGCTTGAAAAAAGATAACGCAGTTCTTTTACCCTGCTCTTCACTACTTGAAGGAGTCTCAAAGCATCATACAATCACCTACAATTCCTCTCTACCTTGTAAAATAGGAGGGGTTGATAGAACTGTGATTGGCCCAAGGTCACCCAACTGGCTGCATGTGGAGGAATGAGGGATCACACTCAGCTCTCCAGATGAGCGGTCACCTCTCTGAATTACTATACCATGCTGGCTCTCTTTGATTTGTTCCTTGATTTATGAATTTGCAATAAAAAAAGCTCACAGGAAAAGGAGAAAGCAGGTCTCAGGGAAATGGTAGCAGTTTATATACTTGCCAAAGAAACCTTTGTTAACTGTTGTTAAATCCAGGAGAATGCAGTACGTGTGCTTAAGAGGACTCTCACAATATGAAGTAATTAACAGGCTTCTGTAGAAACTGCTGTGAGAACTGGAAACTTCTGCCTTGAAGTGGAAAGAGCAGGGATAAGCCTTCTCTGTCTTTTGTCAAGATAAGAGAGATAAAGAGGCGTTCCTTTTCCAGGGCCACCTGGCAGGCTTTTTGCTATTTTACCACACATTTGTGAAAGCCAAAGACAGCCCTGATCTGTGTATCCCCACACACATTGATGTGAGATCAAACTTGGACATGTTCATGACGACTAGTTTATAATAAAAATAAATTCATTTTCAACCAGAAATCACTTGCATGTTATAAATCCAGGAGCCAGAACAGGCCACTTGAATGCAGCTTCTGTCTCGTGGTATTGTGACTTGTGGAGTTGTGATCTATTGCATTATTTGTGTGTCAATGAACATATAAAAATAAGGAAGTCAACGTGTTTAAAGGTCATGAACGGTGCAGTACTGTTTGTTTTGCTCATATCAGGTCATCAAGATAAGCTGTTCGAGTTAGTTACAGTCTTGCTGACATCTACCTATAGTTAAATCTTTAAGGAAAAAAGGCTTCAAGCAAATAGAAAGTAAGTGGTTAGAAGAGTCCAGTGCAGGGAAAAGTCATGTATGAGTGAGGGCTCAATGAGACAGGATGGTTGTCAAGTGTTCTCCATAGGGACTGGCAGCCATATGCCAGTTGCCAAGCTCCATGGAGAACTCCCTCTAAAATACCAAATACAATGGGCGCTGGAATGTGGGGGCAGAGGGAGGGACAGGGCAGCGCGCGGGAAGGAAGGGCACCTTATTCAGGAGGCGTCGTCGAGGGCGGGCGGTGGCGGTGGGGCGTCCTCGGCTCCTTGTCGGGTCCTCGTCGGCCATCTTGGATTACGCAGGGCTGGTGGGGGCTCCCTGTCCAGCGGCCTGACACGCAGCATGGATGGCAGGGACTCCGTTGCCGGCGGGCTGATGCGGCAGGAGGCGCGAAGCGCCTCTCGCCGCGTCAGTCCGCCAGACAGGGAGCCCCTGCCAGGCTCGGCTCCTCTCCTTTCGGCCGGGAAGATGTCCATGCTGCTCCGGAAGATCGGTCTGATCCACCCAAGGCATCCTCCGGTGGGCGGCGGTGGCTGGGCGGGCTGAGGGGGCGATGTGCCTTGGCGGCGGCGCATCCGAGGTCGACTCAGGAGGTGGGTAGGGAGGCCCCAGCAGCCGCACTCCGCGCGACTGCCGGGGGCTCCCTCGGGCGGCGGCCTGACATGGCGAGAGGCACAAAGCATCAGGCCACCGGGCAGGGAGCCCCCGGCAGCCCCTTCCTCATCCCGGACACATCCCGCCCCATAATGGCTTACTGTTTTATTTAGTCCGTGGCGCCCACGGAGAAAAGATGTTACAGATGTGTACAGATGTTAAATGAAACATGTTGTGTACAGATGTTAAATGATGTGTACAGATGTTAAATGAAACATGTTGTGATTGGTACTAACCTTTATAAAAAATGTGGAATATAGGCCCCTCTTGATCTTGAGGCCCTAGGCTGAAGCCTAGTTAGCCTATAGGAAAATCCAGCCCTGGGGAGAGTGCCCTCCATGGTCTGGGACCCACATATCTGAGGGACCACCTTTCACCCTATGCCCCCGCTCTTTGGGTACAAATTTATTGGTCATACCTGGCCCTCGGGAAGCGCGCCTGACCTCGACCAGGGCCAGGGCTTTTTCAGTCCTGGCCCCTACCTGGTTGAATGAGCTCCCAGAAGAGCTACAGGTCCTGCGGGAGCTTTCAGCATTCCGCAGGGCCTGCAAGATGGAGCTCTTCTGCCAGGTTTATGGTTGAGACCGGCACACTGAGGAAGATCTAGACCCTTCCCCTCGGGTTACTGTAGGCAGATTAAAGATCAACAACCCCTTTGTCGGCCCCTGGGGCCTAATATTTGATGGGATAGGTTGTTTCTTTTTGCCGCTGTGTATTCTTGATTATTCTTAGGTATGGATTGTTGTGTATTTTATAGTACGGGTTTTTAATTTTTAGCGATAATTTTACTGGGGATTTTATGGATTTTGTTACCCGCCACGAGCCTTTGTGGGAGTGGTAGGCTAGAAATTTAAATGATGATGATGATAGGAAAGAAAGTCCCAATGACAAGATGGATTATATCCTGCATTTCTGTGAGAAACTAAGGAACATGATATAAACAGAGAAAAGAGGACAGCAGTACAGGCTAAACAAAGGAAATATGACAACACAGTTGAGGCTGACAGACCTTGCCATGGGCTGACTGAGGACCTATGCTGCGCCAGGCCTGGGACCACCTGGGCTGACATCATCTGGAAGAGGAAATTAACCCTGCGACCAGACAAGCACTGGGCCAGGCCAAATTCCACATGCGGAAAAGGTCCTTGTGAAAATAACCTAGCACATAGGTTCAAAAAAATATCATAAATTTAAGAACTTTACAATTAAAGACAGAATTAAGCAATAATGACTTAGATTGTAAGCCGTGACTTCTTTGGGTAGTAAAAAGCGTCAATGTCTTTGAACATATCAATATATACAGGGAAAGGATCTTCAGTTCCTTTCAGGAAAAGCACTTGGAACAAATGCAAATTTTACAACAGCAGCGTACATTAACACAAGGAAATGAAAGAAAGCCCCAATTGTTATCTTGAAGAAAAAGGGGCTGCTTCTTCCTCATGTGCTCTTCAATGTTTGTTGCCACTTGTGGTAGGAATAGTGATGCAAGCCTCAAGGTGGGATCTTGGGATCCCCTGTGTAAAAAGGCATAAATAACTAATTTAGTTAACAGAAGTCCAATTGAAGATTTTAAACAACCTGAGATTATTATTTGAACTTTATTAACATGTAAACCATAGACATACAGACACTGAATTAAGTTGTAAAAGAGCCAGTTTGGTGTAGTCGTTAGGAGTGCGGACTTCTAATCTGGTGAGCCAGGTTCAATTCTGCACTCCCCAACATGCAGCCAGCTGGGCTCGCCATGGCATTGACAAAGCTGTTCTGACCGAGCAGTAATATCAGCACTCTCTCAGCCTCACCTACCTCACTGGTTGTCTGTTGTGGGGAGAGGAAATGGAAGAGGAATACAAGCCACTTTGAGACTCCTTCAGGTAGAGAAAAGTGGCATATAAGAACCAACTCTTCATCTTCTAATGACTGATATCAGGCAAGATTGATAACCTTGATTTAATTGAATTTGTTTTAGAATGCTTCATTTTTCCTCTCTCTTTTCTTTGCTATAATCTATATCAATAAAAATTATAACTAAAAAGGGGGGGGGGGAGACTGATCCTCACAATATAAGTGAGTATTTGTTTTGCATTTTCTCCTCTAGTCAAACTTGCTACATGTTCCTACCTATCTGTGGTTCCTGCTTAAATTACGGTTTTAAAAGAACAGTTTTCTTTAGAGAACAAAGTATTTGATCCTGGGAGGAGAAAAGATCTTGGGAGGTTATAGTGACTAGTTAATGACAATGTCAAGCCAGTGTGCTGCAGCAGTGAAAAAGGCAAGCTCTATTTTAGGAACGTATTGAGAATAAAACAGCCAATATTGTAATGCCTCTGTATAGATCTATGGTACGGCCTCATTTGGAATACTCATGACCCGAGCTGGAAAGAATACAGAGGAGGGCAACCAAGATGATTTGGGGGTTGGAGCACCTTTCTTATGAGGAAAGTCTGGGACTTTTCACTGTAGAAAAGAGATAACTTAGGGTGGGAAATGAGGTCCCAAAAAAGAAGACTTTGAGGGCATCCAATGAAGCTGATGGCCAGTAGGTTCGTGATGGACAAAAAGAAACACTACTTTACGCAGAAAATGTAGTGGTAGCCACAGGAATAAACAGTTTTAATGGGGGATTAGACAGATCCATGGAGGATAAGTCTACCAATGGCTACTAGTAATGGTAACTGAGGGGAACCTCCACATTCAGAGGCACTAATACTCTTCATCCCAGAACCAGGAGGTAACATCAAAGAAAGGGCTGAGAAGAAAGCCCTGTTGTTGGCTGTTCAGAGGAACTGGTTGGCTACTGTATGAGACAGGATGCTGGACTAGATAGACCATTGGACTAATACAGCAGAGATCTTTTTATATTCTTATGCAAAAAAAAAGTTCAAACTCTAGGTTAGCTATCAGAGAGCTCAGAAAACACTAGCCCCAGAAAAGAACAGCTCTGTCTCTAATTGAGAGAGACGGTGCGGGGGGGGGGTCCAGAAAGAATGGAGAGCACTAAATTGTTAGCACATCTCGTCTGTCATATGACATTGTAAAATCCTTTGCAGACAATAGGACAAGGAAACAGATGAACAAATGCTCTTTGTCTGTATAGGGGGAGGAGAACTATTTAGGTGGATAGATTTAATAGATTTTATGGGGCTTTCATGTTACTTTGGATTGCATCATTTATATTTCTAGTGGACTTTCTGTCAAGTGAATTCTCAACTTTGGGGTAGTGTGAATACACAGGAGGACAGGAAATGTTTGCAAGTATGCCTATTGTACACATGTGTTCATAGACCAGAACAATAGTAAATAGTAAAACACAAGCAAAGAAACATAATATAGAGATAAAAGGGGAAACAAAACCTTTCTCATGGGGCAAGATAAAATAGAAAATACAAAATGTTACAAATGAATCACCATCATGAAATGGATTCGATTTGAGGCAGTGCAAAACTTTGCATTAGAAGTGGACACCTGAAGGAACTCATCATTTAGTAGCCTTTTTGCCAACCCTGGATCAGAATGACCAGGAAACTTCTTAAACAGAGGAACAATCAGTTTGGGACAAATATCCTTGTAAAAAGGGCAGTGTAAGAAAAACATGTTCTACAGTTTCTAACTGCCTACTAGAGTCTTTCTCAATTTTTTTACCATTGAAAACCCCCTGAATATTCTTCAGGCTTCAAGAAACTCAAGAAGGAGCATGATCCTGCACACACACCCAGAGCCCGTCCCCTTCACATCCCCTCCAGGCCCATCATAGACCATGAGGGGGTCAACATGACCATATATGGTCATATCACCTGATAAATATTTTTAAAATTTTAAAAATATATTTAAAAATTAACTCCCACTATTCAGAAAACCCTTCCAGGACCATCAAAAATCCCAGGATTTCACAAAACCCTGGTTGAGAATGGCCTATTATCACATGGACAAAATCTCTCTGAAAAGGGAATTTTTTTTAATACCAGCCTTCCAGGATGGCTAAGGGCAAAGTAGAGCATCTAGTGAGCATAAAAGATCTTCTGACAGCATGAGAGATATGCAGCAGGTGCTAAAATGCATCTGGATTTATCAGAGGATAGAAATGCAAGAGACCTTTCTAAATCCAGTTGCAGTCTGATGTCCTCAATTTGACCATTTGCTTTACCTGATCAAACCGTAACTCAAGGAGAGAATGAGGGGGAAACCCCAACCTCTACAGCTTGCTTCTAGTGGCCACTAACCATGTTGACTGAAAACTGTCCCTTAGGATCAGGGGTGACAGACCATATGATTTATAGTTTAATCTATGCCACATGAGAAAAGATTCTGATTCTGTTAAACAAAGGATGTCTCCTTGCTCCTCTACTGCTTTTTTTCTTCCTATATGTCAAACTGCCTATCAAGGCTTAGGTTTTTCTTTCTCAGAGAGCTAGGTAACAGAAGGAATTGGGGGGGGGGGGAGGAAAACTTCAGGAGTTTAAAAAATGGCCTCCCAGCAGACTTTAATAACTATTACCGTCTTTCAAAGGAAAGTATTTCTTTATAGGTGATTTCAGCATTCAATTCAAGAGGCCAAAATGATCATTTCGGTCTGCACATAACCCATCCACAGCCATATCAAGCATGCAATGCAGACCACACATTCTCAGAAAGGAAGAACTGATGCATGTTAACAAGGAGTTGAAAGATCAACAACCACACACACATACCCAATTGGAATCTTTGCATCCTCCAGTAAGAAGTGAAGCTGGACAAATATTGGAGGAAGACAGAGCAAGCCTCCACTGCCCAAAAGTAACCATGCCAGTACCGCCATGCGCAGATTGGGCATCTCATAAGTAATGATATCTACATCCAGAAGCTCATCCAGAAGAGGCATTATTCCTGTTCTCTCTATTGTCTCAGGAATGGGGAGTAATTCCCTCTTATCTCTCCCTGAGCAGCAAAAGAAGAACAATGTCCACGGGAATAAAAATACTGAAAGAGTAAATAGTTTCCAAAAAACATTTTTCTTCCCTGTTTCCAAAATAGCTAGTTTAACAAAGAAAAGCAGACTTCATATAAATACAGCATAGCACTGCCAAGCCTTGCAGGGGTGGACATACTGTGGCTCTCCAGATAGCCATGGACACCATGCTGGCAGGGGCTCATGGTAATTATAGTCCATGGGTATCTGGAGAGCCACAGTTTGGCCACCCCTGCACTAAGTGCTGACATTTACCTGGTATTTATTTTTCCAAGATTCTCGTTTTTAGACCGCTATTGATCCTCTTATTCTCTTTCAAAAGAGGAATTTATCTTCAATTTTTAATTTGAATTCCCATTCTTTTGCAGTGCATATACATTCTTTTGTAAATTCAGACCTTGGAGGTAAAAAGGTTCTCCTGTAGCAGGAAGATAGGAAGGTCTGGGGAGACATTGCTTGTCTATGAGCATCTGAAGAGTGAAATTCCAAAATATTGCAGAACTTCCCTTTCCTCCCTCTCTTCTCTTCTAATTTGTCTTTTAATCAAAAACAGAATTGATCCTTAACAGATTATAAAATCCTGAAAAGGAAAAGAATTGTTGGATTTCTGGGAGAAACTGGGTAAAGAGGAATTAAAAGAAACAATTCTATATTAAAGGACTCCAGTTGTGGTGTATGGGGGTGGGTGGGTGGGGATATCTTCAAGTACACCAAACGCCCTAACTCCTTGAATTACAGAGATAAAACTATCACAATTGTAAGCCATGCGTTGCTCAGAAGATCCTATTTAACTTGGGTCAACTCTACCCCATTTAACATACCTAGCTGTGGAAGGACTTGTTTCTGTGGAGAGGGAAGAAACTCATGTCACCTATAAAGGATAGGCTTACTTTTTGCCCTTAAGGATGTTATCGATGGACTAGAAGAGAAATTCTTTCTCATCCAGCCCAAAGTAATAAGCATGTAACTACAGTAGCCAATAAATACGATGTCTCAGTTCTCCTAAATTGTACAGTATCAATCAAACAATAAACAAGAATTGCCAAATTATCTTTTACAGTGGCTATATGAGAGAAATGGAGCAAATATACATGCATTTCTTAATCTCCTATTGCTGCCTCCTATGCTGTCACTGTACAAAGTTCCTGTTTGCAATACGAATAATATTTGACTACTTCAGAGACTTCATGTGAAGGTATTAGATTTCTCCAGTGGGGGTGGGGAACTCCTTGGCACCTGCTACCATTGTCTGCCACCACTCAGAGCAGAATGGAAGGAAAATATTGTGTGCAGCAGCACATCACTTCCAGTAAAAAAAAAAAAGTGATATGGAGTAGCTTTAAGAATTAACAAAAACTCTAGTTTTACCATGGAGCAGGCCTACTCAAACAGGATTTCTTGATGGCCATGGAAGGGTTTCGCAAATGAGTGTGAGCGGATTATTTTTATATTTTTTTTAATTGTTAAATATCTATTGGGTGATATGACCATATAAGGTAATGTCAATCCCCCCCCTCCCAAAATGGCTAATGATGGACCTGGAGGGGGTAGGAAGGGAGGGGGCTCCAGCATGTACACAGCTCTGTTTCCCAACCATACTCTGCACCACTTTTGAGGTTTCTCAAAGCCTGAAGAATGTTTCCGAGGTTTCTCAACAGTAAAAAAGCTAAGAAAGGCTGCCATAGGAGAAAGGCTGCCATGACACAGATAAAATGATATTGCAGTTGGCATTGCACTCACCCACATTCCTCTGCCCAGTTGTAATTCAGTTGTATGATATTGTAACTGTATACAGGAGGATCTAGGAGGGAAAAGGTTAAGATCTCTCTCTCTCTCTCTCTCTCTCTCTCTCTCTCTCTCTGGTACACTTAGCAGTTGACCTCACCCTCTCATCGATTAAATGTTGAGTATCCTTGGCTCTTGATTACTTTCTGCTTCATCTTTTATAGGACCTCTTCTCTCTTTTACCTGGTTTTGAAGCTTTAGCAAGTTAATCTGATCACTATAAATTAAATGTACTGACATGACTAAATCATGTAACACATGCTCCTCTTGTTGTAAGTCAAATTTATTTTTCTTGTTACCATTGGGGTACATGCACACGAAAGCTCACATCTTTAAACCGCCCATGGCGCCACAGGCGCCACGGACTAAATAAAAGGCTAAGGGGTTCTAGGGCGGGATGTGTCCGTGATGAGGAAGGGTCCGGATTGGACCCTTCCTCTGGACAGACAATTGGATGGACCAATCGGCAGGCGCGCAGCGCCTGCCGATTGGTCCCTCCGATTCCCAGCCCCAGCAACTGCGAGCCGTGCACAGTGCGGCTTGCAGTTGCTCCCTTTGCCGCTGGCCTGACGCAGCAAGAGGCACGAAGCGCCTCTCGCCGCATCAGGCCGCCGCCTCAAGGAGCCGCCGACAAATGACCGCCGCCCGGGGAGGCCCCGCCGCCCAAGGGAGCCCCATGACAGAGTAAGTGCCTAGCGCCCGCTGTATTACTCATACAGCGGGCTTGATTACTAGTCTTGAATAAATCTTTGTTGGTCTTAAAGGTGCCATTGAACTCAGAGCACAGAGAGTGATGCAGTGGTAAAGAAAGCAAATGCAGTCTTCAGCTGTATAAACAGAGGCATCACATCAAAGTCACAAGATGTCATAGTCCCATTGTATACCACAGTGGTCAGACCACATTTGGAGTACTGTGTGCTGTTCACTTCATTACTAAATATGCATACTTCTGCTAAATGGTATTTAAGTAAAACAGATTAACTTAACTTGTACTTAACCAGATCTTTGGCTTCTCACAGTCATGGTCTGATTCTTTTAAATGGAGATGCCAAAGACACTTTTGCATGGAGCACAGATGCTAAACCACTGAGCCTTGGTGCAACACCATTGATAATGTTGACATTTTAGCAACATTAGATAGCTAAGATGTATTATATTTACTTTGTGACATGGTTTGATAAGAGAAGCACCTGCATTTTAATTGGCTGATCCTGCATAATTTGCAAATAATTATATTCAGTACTTGATTGTACTCATCCACTGATGCCTATTATTTATTTATTTATTTATTTATGGTATGGCAGATGGGTAATGTAGCTGGGAGATCCTTACTCTTTCTGGCAGCCAGGCAAGGGAAATTTGGAAGTGGTTTGCCATTGCCTGCACCCAAATCACAACCCTGGAATCCCTTTGAGGTTGCCTTTCCTAGTGCTAGCCAGGGCTGGCCCTGATTTAACATAGAATCATCGGATCATAGAGTTAGAAGGGACCATACTGGCCATCTAGTCCAACTCCCTGCTCAACACTTGATCAGCCTAAAGCTTCTCAGATCTGACGGAATTGGGCTTGCCTGGGCCAACCAGGTCAGGTCACTGATGCACAAATATTTTTAGTATGTGACTGTAGCTGGTAAAATGACATACGTATGACAGCTAATGCTTTTGAAAAGCATTAAAAGGTAAAAGATACCAAGAAACTGAAATCTTTTGACGTGAATGGCAAAACTGGAAATTCTGATAAAATCATTAATATTCATTTTAGATCAGGGGTAGTCAAACTGCGGCCCTCTGGATGTCCATGGACTACAATTCCCAGAAGCCCCTGCCAGCATTCGCTGGCTCCTGGGAATTGTATTCCATGGACATCTGGAGGGCCGCAGTTTGACTACCCCTGTTTTAGATCCACAAAAAGTCCTGCCAAATTTGAACAAACAACCCTAATGTATGCTGAGCTTGGCCACTTGATACATGGTCAGTTTCTGGGTGCTTACACAGAACACACCTTCCCCCTTTCTCTCACTACTCCATAGCTCATGTTGCATGCGGGTGTGAATAAGGACAGGAAGCACCTTCACTGGGGTAATTAAAAAGGCTAAGTTTGTTTGTTTACATTCATTGGTGAGGATCTGCAATACCCACAGGCCCAATCCCATTCCAAACTTTGTCACAGTGAGGACCATGTTTGTAAGGATTTCACTTTTGTTGCCCATTTATCCAGCGATAACTCTGCAAACAGTCTTGCAACAGGTGGGACTACCATCAAATAGGGGACTTTATATTTTAAAAAAACCCCAAACCTGAGACTGTACATGGTTAAAGTAAATGTAAAAATACAGCCAAACCCATTATGAAGAAAGCCACAATGATTTTTATTTTAATTATTACCAGACCGTGAAGCTATCCCATGCTTCCTTCTCCCAAAGCCAGATTTTCTTCTGAGTTAATGTATTGACATTTACACAGTTTTATAAGCTACAAACTTTGGCAAGATAAGATGGGAATTCACCCCCGGAGAAGATCACTTCCTCATGAAATGTAAATAGTACGGGTTACCCAAGCTTCTTGGAGACTTATTTAAAAATACTCATTTTACAGAGGAGGACAACATTTATCAGTCTATGACATGACTGTGAAGATTTAAGAAACACATTCAAGTAAAACAAAGTTACAGAGACATAGGAAAGGAATACAATATTTTATTGCTCTTTCTACTGCTATTATCACTTCTGTTTTGCAAATTTTCCTCAAGATGGAGATTTTTGCTCAAAAGAAAAAAGGAGGAAAGGAGATACTGAAACTATCTCCTGAGGATTGCTTAGCCTTGAACTCCTCCCTACAGGACCACTCTCTGGCCACCAGCAGGAGATGTGAGGGTAGGGTGGCCAGATAATCTCCTTGGGAAAGGAAATTTGAAGATGAAGCTATAATTCAGGGGGATCTCCCTGTCTCACCTGGAGGTTGGCATCCCTAATTTCCTCCAGAAAATTCTATTGGCTGATATTTATCTTTGTGTTCTGCAGTTAAGACTTTATTATACAGGACTGCTATACAATACGTAGTGTTTCCCCACGTCTTCTCTCCTCCTGCCACTTAACCTTTTAATTTTACCCTTATATGCTGCAGTTATGAATTGATAAAAAGGCATCTGTGAATCAGTCCATTCTCAGGGTTATTTTTAAAAAGCACACATCCATCTGCTGGCCCAAATAGGAACAGGCACTTGTGGGGAAACTTGGAAAATGAAACAGCCAGCAGGAAAAATACTTTTTTTCAGAGTCATGGAGACATTTGCAGGTTTAATAATCTGAAGAGCTCCAGTTAAGCTGGAATGCATTTCCTATTCTATTGTCATTCCAAACTATGTTGCCCTACGTTGAACCTACGGGTTAATATTGGTGTTACACCTGTGAGGCTATGTCATTGGCCAAGCTGGAATAGCTGAGTTGGGGTTTTGAGTTAGGGTTTAGAGTTATACCACCATCTTGATATTGTACATATTATTTATTTTTTTGGTATTGATATTGTATTTTCTAGGGGTTTTAATTTTAAGGGATTTTATGGGGACTTTGTGATCGTGTTTTATTTTATTTATTTATTTATTTATTTATTTATTTATTTATTTATTTATTTGATTTGTATGACCGCCGCTCTCGGAAACCGGCTCGCGGCGGTTCACAATGTTTCAATACAAATACAATATATTAACCATTAAAATTCCCCATTAAAACCCCATTAAAATAATGACTGAGTCACAATGATGGCGATTAAAAAACTATTTATATTGTAAGTCGCCATGAGGCAACACTGTCGAGAATGGTGGAGTATAAATGAAAGCATAAATAAAGTCTGAAACAAATTAGGCCCTAGCTCCTCTCTGCTTTGACAGTAAAAGTTTTCTGTTCTTGTGAGGTAGGAAATAAGAGAAGGGATCTCTAACCAGAGTTCCAAGGAGCACTGGAGTTATACAAGAGCTCCCCAGCAGTTATGCAGTCTTCCCCAAAAGTTCGAATGGCCTCAGATATCATTAGATGTCACTGCAGCCCACTTCCCCTGTTGCTCTACAAGCCTAGTCTCTTTTTCCACAATGGAAACAGTAAATGATTAATTGATTGGCTGGCTCCCGCAGCTTACTTCCACACCCACTTCTCTGAATGGGCATGTCACCACTTCTGGGGTTCCTCAATGCCTGAAAAATATTTCATGGGTTCCTCCGTGGTCAAAAGGTTGTAGTAGTCTGGCACGGAGTCCCAGTCTGATGCTATCCCTGACCCATTAATGGAATTTTACTTGAAGGAAAACAGCCCTGGAACCTCTCTAACCTTAGCATGTTTTGTTTGGGAATAACACTTTGGTACCCATAAGATAATTGTGTAGGTTCTCTTCAACCAATTTAAAAAAATGGTGGCAGAGGAATAGGCCATAAGACAATAGAGGAATATTGCCAGAAGTAGACCCAATCTACATTGTTGGGACAGGAGAGAAGTTGTAGTTTTATGGTTTTGAGAATCTGATGTTAGCTCCAGGCTAAAAGGTACCACACTAAGTTAGCAAGACAATTGCTGACTGCAGAAGATAGTGAATCATCACAGAGTGAAGACTAAGAAGCTACAGACATCCTATATTAACTTGAGGCTGGGAAGCCTGGGTTGTGGACACAACCTGTGACCTGCTACTTCTGCTGAATTCTTGGACTGCCTGAAGAAACCCTTGACTCAGGGGACTGGGTTAAGACATTCATTGCATGCTGTCTGTCCTTTGGTATTCTCTTTTTGAAATACTGATCTTGTCTGCCAGCAGAGAGCTGAAATCTGAGACCAACACAGAAGGCAAAGGAAGCAGGTGGATTTCTACCCTTGCCTTGCCTTGGAGAAATGAAGGGTGGGGAAAGGCTGAAGATGGAGCAACTTACCAACAGCAAAGCCTTTTGGATAGGCCAGCACCTCTTCTACCCTGAAAGTAGCAGGAAGAGGAAGAAAAGGGCAGATAAGCCCCACAATTGGCCCTCATTTTAAGAATGCTCTCTCCCTATTGGTGGCACACCTCCTGGGTGGGCCAATCAGGTAGAGAGTCAGTTGTCTGCATGCAATTTGAACTAATTGACCCTCATTGGCAGATTGCAATTTGAACTAATTGACCCTCATTGGCAGAGTGCTCTGTCCCTATTGATGGCACCCCCCAGGGAGGGCCAATCAGGTAGGGAGTGAGTTGGCTACATGCAACTTCAACTTTATAATATTTAGTGATAGCGATGATTAAATACCTAGTATAAACAACACTTAATCATTTGTAAACTTAATCACTCCTAAATGAATCAGATTCTTCAAAATCAAATAAAATGCATTAAGGACAGGACTAGTTGAATGATTATTTTACACACACTCAAAAATTACCTTGCTGAGCTCTGCTTCAATGTATGCTCTTTTTCAATAAAACATATAGCAAGACAAACAAGAAAGCCTCACCCTCCAGAGCATATAAAAACTCACACATATTTTCCTTGTCCCCAGGATATAATAAATCTCCTGATGCTGCCATGGGCTCTCCATTGATTTTATTATGCATCACAGGAATATTCCCTGTCATTGCCTCAGGTAATTTTCTTAAATATTTATATCTACCCTTGTAAGTGTGATCTCTTCTATGGTTAGGCTGGAATGAAATTTAAGAGGCTGGTTGAGATTTTAAAGAGACTGACACAGAAATCATAGCACAATTGTTCTAACTTATAGGGCATTAGGGAAAATGTTACATGCATAATGTGTATTTTATTTTAAGCTGTACCAAGAAAAGCACTTTTGAAAGGCTGAAATCTTGAAGTGGCAGAAGGAAGGAAATATTTAGGCTGGTGCCTTCCTGCCCTAAATTTTCCCCAGGCTGCTTTTGCCCTTTCTCTCCAGCTGTCCAGATACAATGGAAACAATCTGAAGAAGGGCTGCTCAGAAGTCTGGCATACTCCCTGATAAGTCCACCAACAGTTACACTCACATATGAACCACCAGGTGAAAAGTGGTGGTGTTGATCTGGAATAGGAAAACAGTGAATGAGGAAAGGGAAAGTCCTTCCTGGCCAGTCTTTTGCGTATTGCTTTTATTTCTCGGTGTAATGTGAATTTTAGCTCTAATTCTTTTAATGGCGGGAGGAGGATTGGGTGTTGGCTTTAACAGGTTTAAAACATGGTTTTATTGTGTATTTTGAATTTAGTGTCTCTTGTGAAGGCAGAGAGGCAGAATATACATCTCTTTAAGGCGTTGCGATGTGTTATATATATATGCCTAAGTGTATAAACCCTGGGTCTAGACTACTCATGCAGCTGGATCAACAAAATTATAACATGACAGAATGAACCATAACACTTCAGAATGCAGGAGAAGTCCCTGATTTTCAAAGTTCCCCTTTGTTTTCAGTTACCAGGGCTCGGATAGACCCACATAAGTAACTAAATTGTATCACTACCCACCAAACACAGCTGCTATGCTACTGATAATCAGTTTACAAGCAGACGGGGCAAAGTATGCCCCTGCGTGAAGTTTAGCATGGTATGGTCACCCAATATATTATGAAAAAGACTTCTAAAACTTCTGATGCACCCTTTGTGGAGGTGCTCTTGAAATAATTAACTTGCTTCCTTATTTGAGAAAAAAATGTTAATGTTTGGGGCTTTTTTGAAATGAGACATGATTAATCTCTCGCAAGCTTGTGATCAGTGACTACTTTTATTGAAAATGTATTTGTAGGATCTGCATAGATCTGAGCCTATTAATATTAACCACCACCTTCTTTTTATTCTGTGGCACCAGCTTTGTCTATCACAACAGTACCTGAAACACCAGGTGAGTTTATCTGCATCTTTACCTTGACAAAATGTTTCATTATAACCCTAACAATTTACAATGCCATCCCAGTCAGGTATAAGTAAGAATCATACTCATGTCTATTCAATGTGGCTTATCCCCAGAAGCTGTTTTTAGGATTCATCTGTTAATTTGTTGTTGTTAACAGATTTGTAATAATGTGCTTAAAAGCAAGCCTTTATCAAAGACCATTTTAAATTTCTTCTTCTAAAATTCTGGCTCCAGCTGTCATTGCTTGACATGATGTGCCTTTAGCTTTCTGCTCTGGCTTCCTGAACACAGGACCCACCTTTTCTTTTTCTTTTTCTTTTTTTGCAGAGTGCATACACAGCTCAGTTTTACTGTACCAGGATTTGCTTACCTGTCATTCACACAGAACTCCTTTCCCACCTTGACTTTTAAAGACAATCATCAACAAGTTTAAATACTTAGGGTCCCACAAAATAAAATTTCAAAAGTACAATTTGAAAGCAGTTTAAGGACAGATTCAGGTTTGAAGTTCAAAATTGTGCTGAGTTTCATATGTTGGAAAGCTTATTCCAGCTTTTGTTACACAGAGGCTGATTCTACACAGGCGGAAAAAGGTGGGGCAACATCATCAGTATGGACCCAGGGCTAATCCCCATGTCTATATGACATTACCACCAGGCCACTACCCCCCCCCAGGCTTAGCATGGATCAAGCCCCAGAATCTCCATGCTAAGGGAATGCTGATTCTTCTGTATTCCCTTAGACTGATGCAGGGGCCAATAGGGCCTGTCCTGCAGCAGACCCATGTGGACAGGGAAGAGTTGGGCCTTCCAGGTGGCCCAGAGGGAGCAAAAAATACCCTGGTCAGCTTCACAGTGCTTCACTGTGCCATTAAGCAGATCAGGGCATTTTTAAATATTTGCTGCCAATGTCATGTGGCAATTGCTCAGTCCAGTTAAGTGAACAGCACTAATCTATTCTCTGTCTCATGCACAGGACTGTCTCTGAGATTAGCTGACACCTATAACTACTGTGAGGGACGTGTCGAAATTTATTACCAAGGAGCCTGGGGGACCATTTGTGGCAACCACTGGGATATGCAGGATGCTCAAGTTGTCTGCAGGCAGCTTGAATGCGGGGATGCAGTCGCAGCATTGCCTAGTTCTAGGTTTGGTCCAGGTTCAGGCAGAATCCTCCTGGATGAAGTACAGTGTAAAGGGGATGAAGCTTACGTATGGGAATGTGAAAACTTAGGATGGGGCATGCACAGCTGCACTCATCAACAGGATGCTGCTGTCCTCTGCGAAGGTATGTTGTTGTTTTTTTAATTCTCAGCTAGTTGTTTTATTCAGTAAATAATTTTGCTTGTGAGTGGATGTGGAAGAACAGTAACAAAATTGATAGTTTGCCCACTGTATGCACATACCTACCCATTAACCTTGTTGTCTGAATAGTAATTAGGAAACATTTTACTACATATTTGGAGCTCTGCTGCATGGTAAAACTTCAATAATTATCAAATGTTATAGAAACACCGTATGGTTATTATCCCATTTTTTCTTCTTGTACTTGGATTCTTGGATTACAAGAATAATGTGAGACTTTCATATTTCTTGGTCTGGGAGAATAACAGTGAAAATTAGATAAGACAGCAGAATGATTTCCCCTTTGTAATTAGTACTCCATCGTTCTATTGAAGCCTTGTTTTACAAATGTTACTCACAAAACTTGCTAATTGCAAATGAATTATTCCTTTTTTTCCAGCCAGTTTTCAATTAATTACCATGTCCAGCATTCCTAATTGTGCTTTTCTTCTTTACAGCTGAAATTTATAGACCAAGTAAGTCTTTTCTTATCCTCTTTGTGAATAGTTCCTCTGATTGCAGTTCATCTCTATTGTGATGAAGGCTCAAGAGGGGATGCTCATCTGACTAAAGGAGGCAGCTGAGTGCTTCTGAAATGAAGAGATCGTATATGGTGTTCCTGTCTGCATCCTTAATGGAAATGAATGAGGAAGCCAACATGTACAAGGTCTCATGGAGGTGTCTGTGGGATCCTGGATCCTGGCAAAAGGCTGAACCTCTGAGCATAGAATCATAGAGTTGTAAGGGACATCCAGGCTCATCTAGTCCAACCTCCTGCACAATGGAGGAACTCACAACTACGGGCCTACCCACAGTGACGCCATACTCAAGTGATTTCCCCCCACCAAAAATCTCCAGAATCCAGCCTGGCCTGGAGGAAATTCACCTATCATTCCACAGCGATAATTAGCAATTCCCTGGTTATGCAAGGATGGGCCACAAGACACAAACACTGGTACATCCCTTTCTGCCCACCCACTCACAAGCTGCTTAAGGTCAGAAAATAAGCATTTCTGTCAGATGACTATCTAGCCTCTGCTTAAAATCTTACAATGCAGGAGTACTCACCACCTCCCGAGGAAGCCTGTTCTACTGAGGAACTGCTTGGTCAGGAACTTCTTTCAGAAGTTTAGCCGAAAAATCTTTTGAATTAATTTCAACTCATTGTTTCTGGTCTGACCCTCTGGGACAACAGAAAACAACTCTGTTCCATCTTCTATATGACAGCCCCTTGTATTTGTAGATGGTTGTTATATCAACTCTAAGTTTCCTTCTCTCCAGGCTAAACAGACCAAGCTCCCAAAACCTTTCTTCATATGACTTGGTATTTGTATGCCTTTGAAACTGGTTACATTTTCTGGACTTTTGCTATGCAAGTATGATTGCAATTTGAGGACCATCTTTTTGTCCAATAATAAATCAGATTATATAATCAATATGTAGACCCATGAAGAACTATCTCCCACTTCCAAGGGTGATGAAGGCTTAAATAAGTGTATATGGAAGTTGCCTTCCATGGGAATAGAAGTGCTGCGTTCAGAGGGAAAGGATGTTCCATTGGTTCCTCAATGATATAGTTATTGCAAATGGTATGCCAGACTCTTCTGCAAGCAAACAAACAAAGCTCAAACAAAATAGCAGTTATGGTTTGGGTAAACTACAGAGCTTTGTCAGGACAACTTTGGAGTGATTATAGGGCTTAGATCCATTTAAATTAATTGTACTGTTGGAAAAGATCTACTGCCCCTGCCCCCATGTCCTCTGACTGTAGGCTAGCTCTAGGAGATCTGAAAGCACCCAAACCCTGGATAGCTGATGTTGATATTAAATTAAATTGTTTCAATTTAATTATGATATAACTAACAATTATATGTTATGAGGTGGCCCAGTGGGAGGGCAGCATAGAAATCAGACTGAAATTCTGCTAATTTCTGGGGTCTCATTTTGTCTTCTTGTTTCAGTTCTCCTGCTCGTTTCCACCCATGCTGGTCAATTAATATTCTTTCATGTTTAGTCAGATACTTGGCTGTTTATACTTTGTAAACACATTGTTTAATTTACTTGTGCTAAGAAAAGGAATTGTTTTGTATTCATATGATGTTGATCAAATATTAATCATCTTTTATTATTTCTTTCAGTGGGAACTGTAGGGGATGGTAAGAAACACATTATAGTTTTTTTTTAAGGAACATTTGTTCTTATATTACTTTAGCAACAAATATGTTAATCAAAAACAGCCAGTCTCTCATTCTATTAATTGCAGTTTATGACATCAATAAATAATGCCAGAATTTCAGCTGTGGATTTATAATTTAGCAAAACTTTTCTATAGGTCTGGACCTTCCTATAATCATTTTAAAGCAATGGTTGAAATAATAACTCAGTACTACCAAATTCAAGAAGTTATCATAAAATGTAGTATGCCTGAGAAGCTTTTTATTAAACAGCTTCATGCTCAAAAAAAAATTAATTATTTAATTAGATAGGAGATGGATAAATTACAAGCTTGCAATAAATCTACAAAACTGTTAAATTTTATATTGCCTGTATCCATGGAGCAGACAGAAAGTCCTGTGCATATTGCAAAGGGAGAACACAAATTACACTTGTTTAGTAAGGAGCTTGAGAACTATATTCCACAGCTACACTTAGAAATGCAAACATATTCATGTTAATTTATTATAGTGAATAGCAACTGCAAGTGTTTTTAAAGAATATTTGCAACAATTTATAAACATGGCACAAGGATAATATTAAAAATATATGTATCAGTTAAGTGGTCTTGATAATCACCATATCTGAAATGCCTGGTATATTATTGTCAATAAGAGATCATGCACCCCCCCCCCTCCCAGGACTGGTGATAGCACCTAGGCGTTGCCAGCTAGGCCCCCTCTCCTCCCCAATAGTGGGTATTAGTCTTGGATGCAGGGCTTGTGTTATTTTGCCAGTTTGATGTGTATTTTTATATTGTATTGGTATGTCCTTTTAATGGGGGTTTTAGTGGGATTTTGGATGAGGACTTTGTGACCTGCCACGAGCCATTGTATGAGAGTGGTGAGCTATAAATAATAAAAATAAATTGATAAATTTCAATTTACAAGTTCATGGGTGTAAATTGTAGACATTTTGGTGGTCATCAGATTCTTCAAAACCATTCTAGATTTGCACGTAAATTGATATTCTAGAATATTTCAAATTATTAAGGTTTCAAATTCACTTATAGTGTGCCACAGTGTTTAAAATTGTGCTCGCCCTTGGTAAGTGTGGTGAAAATGTCTGCTATGCCTATAACCAGGCCTCTATTTTTCAAAGTGCTGTCGATGGAACTGGTGGGTGGTCCAAACCGTTGTGCTGGCCGTGTTGAAATCACTTATTTCGCAAGCTGGAGAAATGTTGTTTGCAGTGAATTGTGGGACCTGACCGATGCTCAGGTTGTGTGTCAACAACTTGGCTGTGGTGATGCTGTTGCTGCCTTGGGCGATGGTCGTTATGGTGAAGGCCAAGGTGGTCCTCTGATAACCAAGGTGCAGTGTTCTCCTGACGACTATGACTTATTGTCTTGCCCTAATGAGTATCGACCTGCCACGTGTGGAGACTATAAGGATGCCATTGCCATATGTTCAGGTGAGTGTTTACATTTATCAAATCAGCACAATGCTTCTGACAGAGCTCCTTCCTCCATTAGCCCCCACACTCTACCACTTAGGTTCGTCTTAATTCGTCTTAAAATATATGTAACATAAATACTGCATTGAGTGGGGAGTTGGACTAGATGGTCTGTATGGACCTGTCCAACTCTATGATTCTAAAATTTAATTGATTAGATATTCAACATTTTCCCTTTACATTCTTCAAAAGCAAAAGCGGTCTCTGATCAGGTGTTTTTCTTATTTTTTTTTTTCTCTTTGTCACATAAAACTTATCCAGAGATTCATTCTTAGGCAGATACTTTTTTCACATCCAGTTTCCTGCATATGAGAATGTTTCTCTTCTTGCTTAGAAAGAGTTGGACACCTTAGCCTGGAAATACATTTGACAGGTTGGTTTAAGGAAGTCCCATAGTCTAGTCAAAGAAATAACAAAAAATCGTCTTTTTTGACTGCAAATGCAGTCAACTAGCAGAACTATTCCATTTGAGTCTTGCAGCATAAAGACTAACAAGATTTTGAGGGTAAGAACTTTCAAGAGTCAGCATTTCTTTCATCAGTAGGAATGGGGATCTGAGTCTTTTTATCCCAGAAGGTATTGTCAAGGATGTTTGTAAAGGATGCAGAGATGCATATTGTAATCAGGTTGATTAGAACAAAGGGGAAATTCTTGGGGGCAGAAAATTAGCATATCTTGTGGGGGTAAGAACCCTATGTCTGTTCAGCCTGGGGGTGGGGGACACATCCATTGTTCTGCACTTCTGAATTAGCTCAAGTTCAACAATATTGTATTAAAATTTCATCTTGAAGTTTGTTTGTACAACTAAATTTTTGTCCACAGATAGATTTCTATCTACCTTCTTCACCAAGGGAGTTAATTTAAGGCATACACTGAGTCATCATGTTAGAAAGACCACATTCTTGGGCAATTCAAAGGTCTTTCCTGGGAAGGGAAGGTTAATGTGCATTTGTAGCTCTCACTGAGAATGATGAACCGCTTGAGAACTACTTCTGTCCCCAGAAGTGGCTTCTTGGCTACAACCCTTATATCTGATTAAAATACCACCATCAGCTTGCTGATAACATGGCCCAATCCACACTAAATGGGTAGGGAATGATGTTCTAGCTTATCTACATTTCTAAAGAATCCTATGAATGACTAGCTTGATAAAACCAATGGAACCATGTCCTTTCATAATTAATGGAACAAGCTAGTCTGTGTGGAAAGAGCAAATGTGGAGTGGCTGGCAGTTTGTACTTATACTAGGGAAAATTTGGTCCAAATTCCTACTCCGCCAGAAGGCTTACTAGGTGATTTTGACGCAGTCAAAAAAGGGGATATGTACTCCATCTTTTTGTTGTTGTTGAAAGAAAGGCAGGATAACAGTGTTAAATAGGTTCAAAGAGAACTTTATTTCCTCAACAGCAGCAGGACACACACCAGATAATTCCACTGGGCCGTGTGCTGTAAGCACTCCACAAATCTCAACAGATGCCTCTGTTCCCTTAGTGCCTGCAATTTTTTAAAAAACAGTTTCTATGTGATTATGAAAACTATCCTGGCTGAGCATACAGCATGTTCCATTATTCCTGCAAACTTTTGTGTCTTTTAGTGCCATCGTTGGTGACCATGCAATTTATTGTGAAATATTAGTATGTTGTTTATGAAATTTCTTTTGGTTCACAGATTCTGGAGTGGTACTACCAACTGAATTGGCAGGTAATTTCAAAATGTTTGTTTAAGACAGAGTTCTTCCATACATACTGACATCTGTATACATCAGCGCTGAGGGCAGAAATTACATATCTATAGACGCATGTGGTACCCTCTTTCAATCCCTGCCACTTTTCACAGATCGAGGGATACAGGTAGGTCAGGGAGTCACAATTCACCACATATCATGCCCCTTGGCTCAGAAGAACATGTGAAAGAGCTTCTTTTGTCAAAGAAAGACACGTGGTAGTGGAGGAAGGTAGTAAATAGATCCACAGACTTGGATTCTACAACTCTCTTCCACTTTCTTTTAATAAAAACAGACTTTCTGTGGGTGAAACTCTTTCTTCATAGGACAAATACTTGGAGAAGGAAGTCATAGCGATAAACTTAACAGATGAGAACTATGAATCCAGACCAGAGAATTCTAAATGCCATTACCTCTGGAGAGCTAAGTAAGAGGTAGCTTCAAGATATTTCAGGACAACTGGTGAAAAACTATTATCCACTAGGAGTCACTGTAGGCCACTATCTACAAAAATGTGTTTGGAACTCTGATTGGAATTTACATTCTCTATAGTTCCATCCCTTATCTCTTCTTTGTAGCTCTATTAACATTCAAAATATATAACAGATTACTCTCAGCCAATAACCAAAGGGAATTAAACCAAGCCCTCAGAGACAGAGGGCATAGAATTAATAACAGGTGCACTGAGGCACTGCCTCCCCGAGTATATACCTAGAAGAACATTTGGTACAACTTAAATGAACATAGGGTAACAAATTCAAAGTTCTTCCAACTTAAGGGTGAGATAATTTGAGTGGTTTTTAAATTATGAATGGTGTGGAGAAAGCAGATAGACTTTTTTTTTTTTGCATTATCAATAATACAGTAACTTGGGAGTCATCTGCAGAAATTAGCATCAGCTTTGGCACAAAAGACACATTTCACATAAGACAGTTACTCTAGAAAAACTACCATATAGCTTTTGAAAGACTAACATATTGATGGTAGCGTATATTTACTGCCTTTGAGCCCACTAACAAAACTGGAGCAAATTTATCTTATCAAAAAACTGTTAGACTCTTCTTCCCTTTGGAATTTGAATGCTGCAGGATGAAGTCCACTATCTTAAATGGCTTTGAAAGGATATTTGGTAAATTCATGGAGGATTGTGATATCGAAACTGCCCTCGTCTCACCTGGAAATTGCAGCTGGTACATAATACAGCTACTAGGGTTCTCACTAGAACACCTTGGAGGGCCCATATCCAGCCTGTGCTGAGGCAGGTGCATTGGTTGCCAGTTGCAGTCCAGATCAGTTTCAAAGTTTTGGTATTAACCTTTAAGGCCAACCATGGTCTTGACCTGCGAGACGGCCTACCTCTTTATGCTCTCGCTAGGCCTTTTGGCAGCGGATGCAAATCTGTTGGAGGTCCCTGGCCCAAGGGAGGTACACCTGGTCTCAACTCGGTCCATGGCCTTTTTGGTCCAGGCCCTGACCTGGTAAGCTCCTGGAGAGCTGAGAGCCCTGTAGGAACTTTTGCAGTTCCACAGGCTCTGTAAAATGGATCTCTGCTACCAGCTCTTTGGGTAGGGGCAGGGCAAGTAACATCTGCCCCCCCATGAGTCTGCTGGAACATCAGGCTGCTGGGCCACCCCCACAGATAGCTGTGGAAATCTGTGAGCAAGTGGGAGGGAGTTTATACCACTGCCAGGGTGTGGAGATAGAGTTTTACTGGGATTTTGTAATTTTATGGGATTTTATTCTGATGACTATGGTGACTATTACATACCATAAGCCACTGTGTGGGAGTGGTGGGATACACGTTTAATTATAAATAGCATAGATGATAGATGGACAGATAAGAATAAATGTCCATAAGCATCTAGCTGGCCACAATAGGAAAGCAAATGGTAGACTTAATAGGCCTTTTAGCCTGATCCAGCAGGTTTCTCTGTCATGAATTGTGACATGCAGTCATTTGACACATCAATAAAGAATTTTTGTTCTTTGCTGTCTCTCTCAATGAATGGCATTCTAGCTCATTAAGCATGTACCATCAAGCAGAGAGGAACAAAGCAACAGAGTCACCAGTCACCTCAAATTCCTCCCCAGTCTTTCCATGTCAATGGCTCACAATCTCGTAACATGCCTTTGGTATGGTGAGTAGTGAAGGAAGATTCCTATCCTATTAATAATAATTATATTGAATATGGTCAGTGACTGACGCTTGGAAGAGAGTCATAGTTAAGGTTTCAAAAAGCAAGCTCCTGACATAGTGAAAGACATAGTTACACTTACTTGTAACTGGTGTTTGTTGAGTGGTCTTCTGTGTAGGCACACATGAGACTCTGCATGCACAGACCAGAGGCAAAGAGGATTTTGCAAATTACCAGAGTTTTCTATCTGCTGAGTACATTCCCTCCCATCTGGAGCCAGCTTTTCCTGCCCAAGCCAATGCATACCTGGGAGAGGGGGAATGGTCTTCTCTCATTCTCCTTTCACCACCATGAAGGTTTGGCCCTGAATGCAGAGCAGCCCACAGCGGGGAAAGGAGGGAGGGGGGATGTGTTCCTGCACAGAAGAACACTCAACAAACGTCAGTTATAGGTAAGCTCAACAATGTTTTCATCTTTGTGGCTTCCGTGGAGTCTCACATGGGAGAATAGCAAGCTCATCAAAGAGGATGGTGTGAGCTGTGGAATACTGACTGCAGCACTGCTCTTTCCACAGCTACCTCGTGCCTGGACGCAATTGCATAATGCTTCATGAACTTGGAGGGCTTCAGCCAAGTTGCTGCCTTGCAGATGGCTGACAGAGATCCTGTTGAGGAAGGCTGCTCGTGCCCTGGTCAAATGAGCTTTCATGGAAATGACCCCCTGCTGAGCTATATTCTAATTTAATGGCCGGGACCATCCACCAGGAAACCAACTGAGAGAAGTGTCCTTACTAAGACTAAATTAAAAAGGAGATATCTCCACACATCTAGTGTGTGCAGTACTTGCTCTGACGGGGAGGAGGTGTTTGAAAAAAATACTGGTACCACTATGTCCTGGAAAATGTGAGTGCAAGACCACATTGGGGAGAACAGAGAGCCTAGGCCTTGAAGACTATTTTATCACTATGGAACTGGCAATCAATTCCAAGGTGGTGATGATGATTGGGTCGCAGCAACTGGCAAACACTGTACCAAGGATGGAGACGATTGGCTACAGGGTGGCAGGTGCTTATCCTTCGTCATCTTCTTCTTCTTGGTTGGTGGTTCTGAGGCAGCTATAGGAACCAAAGGCAGCTTCAAAACCTTTCTAGCAGTTTGATCCAAAGAGACAGAAGGGGGTGGTGACACCATAGGCAATGTTGGGTCCATTTTTCATGCAGAGGCTGGCGTTTTTCAGCCTGAGGTCTGTACCCCTAGCGCCTTCTCTCAAAGGGTGGCTTTGAGCTGCAAAGACCTATTGTGCCTCAGCTACAGCAATGTGAGCTTCTTATAAGCACATCAGGCCAGAACCATGTTCATTTGACTGGGTGATTTTCGTGCCATAGTTGACATATTTCTTGGAAAAAGCCATTGTCTCTAGAAAAGTTGTCTCAGAGTAAATGGTGCTCTAGGAGAATGATCTTCTCATAGCACCACAAAGATTGAAGGAAGGTCACTTCCACCTGCCCAGTCATGTGCCAGTGTGGGCAGGAAAAGCTGGCTCTGGGGGAGAAGGGGAGAGCATTCTCAGCAGCTAGAAGGTTCTGGAAGGGTGCAAAATTTTATCCACAGTTGGCCTGTGCAGTCCCATGTTGGACTGAACAGAAGCCATAAAGATGAAACATAGTTTCTGCACTTGTACTTTTTATTTGTCAAATAAGCTCCAATATAGTAAGTGCAACTGGAAATAATTTTTAAGACAGATTGCTGTAACAACAGGATTCTTCCAGTTGTTTTGTTGTATGTTTAATAATCTGGAAAACTACCAACATGTTGCAAACATAGACACACTAGAGATGAAATACTCAGAAGTCTTTTATGTCAAAAATTAACAAGAACTGAATGTTTGCCCATGTTTGCATAGCACAGTACATCTGTGCTGCCCTACCCAGGCGCCCCGGCAGAGTCCAAGAGGCAGTGGAGCCACAGGCATGACATCACTCTTTTTTTCACTGCATTTGTAGGGCACTGCAGGTGAAAGACTATTATTGTAGGCTGTGCTTTGTTAGAACACAAATGCAGTGTCTGCAATTCAGTACACTGACAGTGGAAAGTTTATGTTAATATGCATTGGTTAAATCATCACATGAATGTCCATCCGTGTCTGGAATGAGTGACTAGCTGAGTATCTGCCTAGCTAACAGGATCAATTCATGCATTTGCAACTAATTATTCCATTGTCCTTTGATGCTACATAAACAATCTGAAGGTTACATTGATTAATTTAACAAAGCAAACATTAATAAACATGTGACAAAGAAAATGTAGGTAGGGTTCAATACTTGCTTATCATCATCACCTTCTCATAATGGATAAAATTGTACCCTGAGGGATAGCTTAAAGGTGCTCCTACAGCAGATTAAAATATGCTTTTTAAACTGGAAAATACATTTAACATCCAGATTTTAGTATAGGATAGAAAGATAAATTAGGAAATTGTATATAATCCAGGTTGGATCCTACCAGTTTTTCTGTTTGATCTTGCCCAGTGTTCTTCCTGATTGCAGCCCCTGTCCCACATATGGCTTTCTACCATGCAGCTCTCTTCTTTTTCTTTTGTCAACAGAAAAACTGGTAGGTTTAAGAACAAGAATTCACTGAAGACAGTTGAATTTTGGTTTGAACACATGACATAAATCTTGAAAAATGAACTACCATTAGAGAAAAGATAGGCACAAATACTTTTGGAATTATTTTAATTACACTAAGAAAATACAGTATTAAAAATTTGGCATTGATTTTGTAAAGAAATATCATTTGAGTTTTGTGTCGGGTACAAGTCTGCATTTATTGCCAAACACAATACTATCTTTTTAATATTGTTATTTCCAGCAAAACTATGCTAAAGACAATCTGAATACTGAGGAGTATGATTCAGCGGCAGTGTTCTATCAGGTCTTGCTTCAAAGTAATGATAAATTTGCACACAGAGAGGAATCAGAGGTTGACCACTGCCGTGGTAGTAATTGTGGAAGCAGCCAGTAGAGAATACATGAATACATACAATACACCAGAAGGATCACCTGAAATACTGCATTGGTCTTGTTCCTGAAACCAATACAATTCACTTTGTTGGCCAATACACCTCCACTCAACACATGGATAATTGGTCAAAAGTCTACTGTTTCCTGTACCAGCACAGAGATAATAAAAACAGTCCACTGTTTGCTCTTAAGAGAGGACATGAAATCCAGCTCATGTGTCTACTTAAGGGTCAATTTCATCAGGTATCACAGTTATCATAATGTCTTCATTTCCCCTACGTACTACCATGTTGAGTAAATTGTCCTTTTTAATAATGTCACTGACATCACCGACTGAGAGAATTGGTTTTCCATTGATGCTTATAATCACATCATTTTCTTTGAGGCCTCCACTGAAATACAAAGAGAGAAGCACGTTACCACAACCTTAAGAATCAGATCTCCTTTCTGGAACACCCATAATCCTACCAAAGAACAGAATAGCACAGCACAGTTTGCAGATGATGAGATGTTATCTGCATGCTCAGTGTGAAAATCTAAGAAATGTACTGCTATATAAAAACCATACAAGGACTGCCCCTTTGTAAAGAATATTTTGTGACTCTTCCCTCGGATTTAGCAAGCTAGAGGGTGCTTGTCTGGCCCATCTTCTCTCTGGTGTTGACTGCCAGGAACAAAAGGAGGAGGGGACTGGCTTGCTGCTAGCACCTCCATGTCTGCACTGCAGAATTCAGAAATGAGTCAAATTCCCTCTAGGCCCTTTCAACCCATCTTTCCAGATGTGCCTTTAATTAGCAGTGTCTTACTCAACTGTGCAAAGTACAGCAAAAGAATATGTCAAGCAGGGATCAGATCCAAAGATGTACATGCACATGCTGTATGCACTCAGCCTAGACTTTTGCAAAGCACTCTCAGTACAAGTGCAATCGGGCATGCTTAACACTTTTTCTAGACCTTTATACAGCTTTATACAGTATTTATTCAAATGTAATAGTTTTATTTCCCAATTATGCTATCATGGGAAGGGGGAGGTATAACAGTTATATCCAATAATAATTTTGTGTATAACATTTTTAAGGGGGTTGGTCTTACAGTCAGGGTAATCTTTTTTTCAAGTAAATACGGTATCACATAGCAAAGTTTCAAATCCAATGCCATCCAGACAACAAAGAAAAACACATGTAAGTCACTAGTGCTGTATTTCAAAGTTCATTCCTTATGCATAAGCATTTTGATTTTGTGTTTCCCCCAAGAATTACACGCTATCTTGAGCATGTATAGCTTTGATTCTCTCTCCTCCTTGGCCCTCCAAGGAGAACTACTGTGGTGTAGTGGTTACGACCAGTGGCTTCTAATCTGGCGAGCCAGGTTTGATTCCCCATTCCTCCACATGCAGCCAGATGGGTGACCTTGGGTTAGTCACAGTCTGTTCTGATGGAGCAGTCCTGTCAGATGCTCTCTCAGCCTCACCTACCTCAGAGGGTGTCTGCTGTACAGAGAGAATGGGAAGGTGATTGTAAGCCACTTTGAGTCTCCTTTGAGCAGTGAAAAGTGAGGTGCAAAAACCAACTCTTCTTTTCTTCTACAAGCATTCATCTCTAATAGAAAAAAACCAAGCTAGACTTTTTCACACATTGAGCTGGATGTGGTCTCTAACAAGATTTGCCCCAAGACTATGTTGGCACTGAGGCAAATGGGGAGGATACGGCATTCATTCCTCTGTATCATCCTGTCCCATCTTGCAGACAAGCGCTGCCTGTGAGTTATGGAAATGCTAACTCAGCTAATGGGATAAGACATGATTCAGCCTCTAACCATAATCCATTTATGCAACCACAAAGCAGTCACTAACTTCTCTCATGCAAAGAGAGATGACTTATACAAGCACATGTTTCTAAATAGATATTTTTTTCAACAATGACTAAATCTTCAGACATAGTGCATTTTCTAATGTCCAAGGTGAACGTTCTCAGACAAATACATAATAATCTATACTTAATAACCTATACAAACAAAAAAAGGGAAAGCTGCAGTAATATATTAAATTACTGTTGAATGTTGTAAGTAGGCTTTCAGCCTACTTCTGTAATGTATTTATTTAAAATATTTATAAACCCTAACAATGAATCCTCCCTTGAAAGAAATGATCACAGGGAAGACACCAGAATTTGAACACAGGCTTATGAGCCAACCGAAGAGCCCTCTAATTATCATGTGAGGCTCTGATAGGCCACTTCAGAGTCACTGATAGGAAGAATTTGCATACTGCAACAATGAAGATCACATTCTTTGGCGTTTATATTTTTTTTAAGTAAACCTCTATTTCTGAACTTCAGGAAACTCCCAGTTATGTTTCTCCAGCAGAACTCTAGATTTTCCATCTTTGCTAATCTTACTGCCACATACAGTATGCACCTTCAGTCCTCAACTTCATACTGCACCATCCTTGATCAGAAAGAAGTATGCTGTAGCTATGTGCATTTGAAACAGCCTCTTCAAGAGAAATTGTTCATCAGGGAACATTCTTTTAGTAGGCAACTTAGGCAACACAGCTCAGTACAGCCATGGTTGACCTGGGTGGATCTGAATCAATGTTAACTAGCTGGCAACTTTAGTGGCAAAGTATCAAATGATGGCTCTAAGTGCTGTTCTTGAAGCCATGCCTTGGGCTAGTGGTACTCATGCAGTTCCTCAGGAGCCACATGTGGCTTCTTTGACTTGTCAACTATGGCTCTTCTGGGCACTCCTCCCTAATGTGGCATCTCAGCCCCCGACATTCCAGGAAACTCCCTGCACAGCAGGCCTCATGCCAGGGATGGAAGTCAAAGGCCCCTATTCCCCCCAAACGGATACAAGCTGGTCACAGTGGGGTAGTGGCATATACTACTGTATGTGTTTTAGGTTGACTGGTGCAGAGGTTACACAGTAGTCATTTGGCTCTTTTGGTTATTGGTCATTCCAAATGTGGCTCCTCTCTGCAAGCTAGCAAGTGCATACTATTGTCTTAGGCTTTAGAGAGAACCATGTAGTTCTTCCCCATTGGCCTTTCTGAAGTTCTTGTGTCATTCTTTACATTGAATGGATATGCAGAGTTGGAGGATGCTGTATGATGAGGCTTAGACAGCTCCAGTGCCATCCTGTTAGAGTAAGCACAGTGACAGCAGTTGTTGCTGAATCATGTTGGGTCCTGTTGGATCCTTTTACTGCTGGGACATTTCCACTATGCAAATATAGCCACTAAGGGAATTGCACTGTTTGTTTCCATTCCCCTTTTGTGCTGCTAGAAAGGGCAATATAGCAAAACTCCCCTTTACTCTCTATTAGAAAACGGATGTCTTGAAATAATGCACAAAATATGGTAATGCCTTTGTTAACACTCCTTAAATAGCTTGATGAAAGGCATACTGAGTGTTTATACTTCAAGTGATCAGTTCCATGGTTTGAGCAAGAAGCTTTTTTAAACTTACGTTTCGGCTGGTGTGTCTGGAATAACTTCAACAATGTAGGCTCCAGAAATAATGTCAGGGAAGTCACTATGGCGCTTTTTCAATTCTTTAGTTTGGCTAGGGGAGGAAAATCCAAACAAACGGAATATAAAATGACCCTTCTGTTTAAATAAAGTAGGAAAAAATACATCCCGATAAATCTAAAAGTCTTTCTTTTTATCAACAGAAAATTTCTTTTCTTTCTTTAATGCTGTTTAAACTTCCAAAGCAACATTTCTGTAAAGAGAATGTGTCCTACAGCCACTAAGGAAAAAATACTGTTTGGGGTACAAATGTATAATATTTGCCTTAACACCATGGTTGTTTTCAAAATATTCTAGAACTTTTACATTAGAACTTGGAATTTGAAAGTTTATCGTTAATACATAGATGTATCATATTATTTTTATTGGCAGAACTGGCCAGTTCTTTACATATTACTGAATAGCAGATTGCATTGGAATTATAGCTATCCAAATGACCATTTTGCAGTCTATGCAACTGCCAGGAAAAGAGTATAAAGGAAGGTTGCATGTACATATGACAGTAAGCACCGTCAAAATGTTAGTTGGGATGCTAAACCTGAATGTAAAGAATTAGAATGAGGTACTGGGAACAGCATCCCACTATTCCTGGCAATTACGTCCTTTTTTACCCTGAGTATTGAAAGATATATTGGTATATACAACAAGTCTACTGGTGGATCTACAGGATTATATGGGCAGTCACAGCAGGAAAACAAGACAAAACAGAAAGAGCATCCGATAAATTGTAAGCAAAGGAAAGAGCTGGAGTAGGGTGAGTGTTCAGTGTCTGATTTTGATCCTATATCCCTACATTTCAATCAAGATGATCAAAGATCTGTGGCAGATCAGTATCTCCACTAGACATTAATTATTACCTATACTTAGTTAGATCTGAAATCTGAAGTCAGGTATCACTAGACCGGTGAAAACACCATAGGGCACATTCCCTCACTAACGCTAACTAGGGCTGCATTCAGACATCACACCAAACCCCAGTTAAAACTCCAACTGGGCATGAAGCTGGTTTATGTGATTATGTGCTCCCTTCACTTCCCCCTCCTCCTGTTATGTGCAGAGGTTGACGAAACACTTCTCAGCTTGATCAGTTTCTAATTCATTATGGCTTCTGAAGGGATACACTATTGGGGGGGAAGGGTCTCAGAATGTGCCACTTTCAGAGGACTATAAAATAACTAATGGTAGAAATAATTTTAAACTTTACCTAGGTGTTAAAGACATCATCTTAATGCCAATGTATTTCTTTTTAGTTACAGCTTTTCCTGTTTGAAGAAGGGAGAAAAAAGAGTAAATTTAATGTTGATAATTGATTCTCACATGAACAGAGCTGTTCAAAGTGTTTATGACATCAGTTGGTAACTATCTGGACTACTTAAGATAGAAAGTGGATAAAAACAATTGTTCCTAGGTTTGCCACCTCAGGGTTGGGAAATACTTGGAGATTTTGGGAGTGAAGCCTGGGGAGGGCAGGTTTTGGGGAAGGGAGGGACCTTAGCAGGATATTAGGCCATAAGTCTACCCTCCAAAGCAGCCATGTTCACCCAAGGAACTGATCTTGGTTGTCTGGAGATTAACTGTGGTAGTAAGAGCTCTCCAGATGCCACCTGGAGGTTGGCAACTAATCTTGTTCCCAAATGAAAATGCAGTAAACCAGACTGGGGAGGAAGTTGACATTCTAGTTTGTTTTAGGTGGGTAGCCATGTCGGTCTGAAGAAGTGTCTGTATACATGAAGGCTTATACCCAGAAAAAAATGTTGTTGGTCTTAAAGGTGTCACTGGACTCAAACTTTGTCATGCTAGTTTCTGACAGACAGGGAGTTGTTTAAACGGATCAGATCACAATGGACACAACAAGTTCCTAATCTTCTGTCATGATACAGTACCTTTAGATTGTCGTTCATGCGACTCTGTAAGGAATTTTTTTATTTTGTCTGATGGTATTGCAAAGGAGATTCCAGCAGTGACTTTCAGAGTATTAATACCAATTACTTCACCATCCTGCAAATAATGTAAAAAGTTCCATAAATCTGAGTGTGCCATTCTTAATTTAGTTGGCATGTCAAAATAAAGATGCATGCAGTCTCAATACATACTTCTAATGTCTCTCTACTGATTAAGAACATTCCTCTATAGAAACAAAATTGGCTATATTTCCATTTTGGGGGTGCATCAATGAGCAGTTTCCTTCATTTGCCCCAAGACATCCTAATAACTGCAGGTGTGAAAATTATACAATCCATGTTGTCTCTGTTACCTGTAGGAGCTGGCGGGTTCAATTCCAGGCAGAGAATGATATCACTTATAGGCTTCAAACCACAATGTGAATCAGGTAGCTTAGACAATAATAGACTAGCCTAGAGATCACAACATTGTGAGTTCAAGGCTACCAGTGAATCTGTACACAGAGGGTTTTTTTTTCCTTTGAGAAGCTTCTGCTTTAAAAATGGCTGTACCATGTTTTCAAAATTAAAAATTAAAAAAAAATAAAATTCTGTGTAGGAAAATAAAGACTCATGGACAACCTTAAACTTGCAAGGTTGTAATCTCCAGGCTAGCTAGCTTGCTGACTGAACTATCTGATCCACACTGCAGTGTGAAGCTAATAAATCCTATACAAAGGGTTCTCTGATGTTTTTGTTTAAAGAAAACATGCAATGCTTCATTAAATTCCTTTGTTTTTTAATTCAAATGTACGACATTCCTTTAATTAATAAAAGAAACTGCCAAGAAAAGAACAGAGTTCAGTCCCTCTTTCTCTCTTTTTCACACACAGACACACTCCACTGCGTGAAAAACAGGTCGGAAGGGAGAAGAGAAAAGGAAGTCGCTGGAGACCTGAAGGGCTCATCTTTAGTTTTTCTAACGGTAATGTTGAATCTCAGTTCTCACAAGACTTAAGGAGGCTTATAAAGCAGAAACAAAATGCTTTTGCAGCACAAAAGCTGAGACAAAACGGGTGTGGTGGGAAAACCTTTCACTAAAACAGAAACCTGGAAGCGAAAGCAGCTTTAAGATTATTCTCTGCCTACAGTTTCAAAAGGCACTTCCTGCCTGAAACTGGCCAATGAGCAGAGACTGCAACACAATGTCATGGGGGAGGCGTGGCCTTGGGGGGTGAAAATATAATGTAGCAACTGTGTTTACTTGTGGAAGACTATGATGATAAAAAGGAGAATAAAAATGAGAAACTTAACTCTCAGATATCCGGGAGGGGGGGGGCATGGACTGTGGTCAAGACTAAATGTGGGGAAAACAGTGTAGATGGGGGGTGGCCGAAATACACCTGAGTGGAATGCAGTGTGAGGTGCAGATTTCTTTTTTTAATCAAGCACGGTAAACTTCAAAAGCCCAGTGCATAATTGGCCAAGGTTCACTTCCATGCACCTGTACTTTGCATTTCCTGTCTCAGAAAGGAGAGCTGAAATATTCCTGTCTGAGATCTCAAAGTGCTATCACCAGATAGTGTAGACCAATGGCAAGTTGATATTGTTTTTCAATATAAAAAATACCGTGCACTGCCAGATTCATTTCAACTCACCAGAGGCTTTTTTTCAACTGATTTTAGTGTATCTTCCCTACACAAACTACCCAACCTGGGACTCTATTGTTAAATATTTTAATCCCCCCCAAAATCAAATGTTCAAGGATTTTCATACCTGGATGTGAACCAAGTAGTAGCTAGTAGTTTGAAAATTAATCAAAGCTCTTCAAGAACAAAATGAAGATGAACTTATTTATTTTCTGTGATTTGGAAAAGCAAAAACTGATAGCTTCTCCCACCAGACACAAATCCTTTCTGTTACCACCCACCAAATCACCCTAAAGGTGCTGAAACAAAGATCTGTTACAAGACAGAAAAAATGTGGCACCGTCAAAAATTATTGGAAGGCATCAAGAAGTATTGCTGCAAAATATGTCTGTGGTATGGAGCTCTTAAAAAATTATTAGAGACAGAATCCTAAACACTCAGTCATTATTATTCAGGTTAAAACTTTTAATTACAAATTATAATGTGTTTGAAAAATCTCAATCATTAACTGTGGTGGTGATTATTGTGAGATTGGTCTGTATCATTCCCATAATTATAGTGACAAAACCAAACCAATACATGCGATTAATCAATACATTAGAACTCAGACCTCCTGAAACTTTGTACAGCACAAGTTGCTCAGGATAGTGCTTGTTCAGGAGAGGAATCAAAAAGAAAATGGCTCACAAACATCAGCCTCTCTTTAACCAATCTTAGCCAGTTCTGACTTTCACCATTTGTACTAGTTGCCAATAGTGGAATGGGCAAGCATGAAAAACCAAACTGGCAGGAAGTTATGAGCTCCAGTAGTATAAGCTCTTGAGAGTCAGCTTGGTATACTGGTTAAGTGTGGTGGTTTCTAATCTGGAGAGCTGGGTTTAATTCCCCACCTCTCCAAATGCAGCCAGCTAGGTGACCTTGGGCCAGTCACAGTTCTTTCAGGGCTTTCTCAGCCTCACCAAGCTCACAGGGCATCTGTTGTGGGGAGAGGAAGGGTAGGCAACTGGAAGCTGCTTTGAGACTCCTTCAGGTGGTAAAAAGCAGGGGACAGTTCACAAAACATCTAAAACTCTGAAGAATGCTACTGCTTGCAGAGAATATGAGCAAATATAGTCAACTGTGAACTATGCACATAGCAAATATTTTCATAGTGAACTCCAAGAGCATCACATGCTTTACCAGCGCTAGCATGAAAGAGTGATGAAAAAGACATTGACAGTTTTCACCTACCAACTATAAAGGCTGGGGAGAGGGAAGGAAAAAGGTCAGCTGTCTGCAATAACCAAGACATCAACTACAATTATTAAAAAGAAACTCTTACCAGGTTCACTAAAGGTCCACCGGAGTTTCCATACTGTAAATTCAAAGAAAAATTACATCTATCATCTAATTTTTTAAAAGATTACATTAAGAAATAAATTTGTCTCCTATTAATAATGTTTTCGAAGGGGGTTCCACATCCACTCAACTATACCATTTCTTTACCAAGAAGTGACTATCAGAATTTGGATAGACTAAATCCATTATAGTTTTTGTGTTCTAGGATGCCCTGAACTTTCTACCTTCCTTAAAATGCTCTCCTGGTGCTGTTAGCAAATAAAATTAATCAGTTAACAGCACTATGAAATAAACACCAGGCTGTTCTATACCTCATGAGGAGAGCTCTGACATGCTGCCAAAACCTTGGAAAAGAGTAAGAAGACAGTTCAAACAGGGCTGACTAGAGAGGTTGGGCAGAGCAAACCAAACAAAACACCAGAGCAGCCAAAATAAAGCTCTCTTATGTGGAGGTACATAAATCAAAGGAATTCTGTTTTGTGACTGGAATAGTCTTTAAAGCAGCAAAGACCTCTTACATATTATTATTTTATAGACCAGGGGTAGTCAAACTGCGGCCCTCCAGATGTCCATGGACTACAATTCCCAAGAGCCCCCTGCCAGCGAATGCTCTTGGGAATTGTAGTCCATGGACATCTGGAGGTCCGCAGTTTGACTACCCGTTATAGACGGATGCATTCATTTCTGCCATTAATTTTGATCTCTCCACGTTTGTATTCTTAGAATGGTTGCTTGCTAAATCTCTTCCTCTTCTCTGTTGTCCACATGACCACGATTCTTTGGTTTCCTGATTTCACTATTGAAGATTATGAGAATATCTTGTTTGTCTGTAGGTTATAGGTTGTCAATTTACAAGAAGTTTGAATAATTTGACTTCATGAATTATCTATCTGCTCTTTGGAATTAATAGCGGGAGCACTAGAAAGTGAGATCTCAATCCTGGATCAAAACAAAAAGCACTTGTCTTTAAATACAGAGAGTGTATGTGTGTGAGAGAGAGAGAGAGTACAACATCTTCAAAAAATCTGCAATGGATCTTTAAAGCTATTTAAATATAATACATTGGGTGGCAAGGAGCAGCAACAATCTGTTGTGGGAGTATAGTTTAGGGTAAAAAGCACAAATTTAAAAGAGCTATGTGAAAAGTGACATACATTGATAATTGCATCTGTTTGGATGTAGTCCATATCAGAATTTCTAAGTCCAAGTTCTTTGCCTCCTCGTTGGGTGGTGCTAACAATTCCAGTTGTCACTGTATTTTGAAGAGAAAACGGACTTCCAACTGCAACCACAAATTCCCCAGGACGTAACTCTGAAGACCGTCCAAGGAGCAGAACTGGCAGCTTCTCCTGAAAACAGATAAAGTTAAAATCGTCATAAGCCAAAGCACTACAACTACAAACACGGAAACAAATATGAGATTAGCCAGACAAAGAGACAGATTTTTTCATGGGGGGGGGGGTTAAATACAGTAAATAATAAATACATAAAAACATATGCATGTATGTATATAAATGCATGCATGCATGCATGTGTAACCCATGTCATTTTTGTTTTAATACATTCCATCAGTTTAGGATTTAGGCCTAGGAAGCCAAAGGTTACTGAGCATGAGCAGTAAGTAAGTTGCTCATATATTAGTGCAAAAGCCCCACCCCTCAGTCAGTCTGGCCCTGCAGCAGCAGAGAGAAGGCCCAGAGCTTGACTGAGGGAACTGCTAATTCTTTTGCAGGTACTTGGTGGGCATAATGGCCAGGGGGGAAGGTTGCACCTTATAATTTCTTCTTTTCAATTGTGTACTGTTTGGAAGTAAGGCTTTTCCCCTCTGAGTCAGTCTGGCCCTGCAGCAGGAGAGAGAAGGCCCAGAGCTTGACTGAGGGAACTGCTAATTCTTTTGCAGGTACTTGGTGGGCATAATGGCCAGGGGGGAAGGTTGCACCTTATAATTTCTTCTTTTCAATTGTGTTCTGTTTGAAAGTAAGGCTTTCCCCTCTCAGTCAGTCTGGCCCTGCAGCAGGAGAGAGAAGGCCCAGAGCTTGACTGAGGGAACTGCTAATTCTTTTGCAGGCCAAGCCAGGGAGTGAGTCCCTGAGCAGCAGCAGCAGCACAAAGTCAACTCCTGAAGTGGAAGGTCAGAAGCAGCAGCCAGGCACTTCTATAATTTCAAGTTGGACTTTCTCCTTCCAGTGTGTTAGGATTGGTTCTGTGCTGAGTGCCCTTTTTGAAGGACACTGAAGATTTTGTTGCCATTAATGTTGCTATGCTCATAGCCATTATGATTTTGTTATATATCTAGTTTTACAGTTCTGGGGTTGATGATAAATATTGTTATAGTTAAATTTATCCAATGCCTGAAATTGTTTCTTTTCTTTTGAAGTAATTTCTCATTTTGTCAAGCCATAAAGGTGCTGTCTTTTATTGAATTGAACCTTCCCCATTACAAAGGGTTACACATGCATGCATGCATGCATGCATGCATGCATACATACATACATACATACATACATACATACATACATATAATTTGCCAGTAATCTGGCAATCTTAACAAGTACCCCGATTTTAAAAACTGTATTTCCCCAACACAGACTTGCTAAGAAACCTCCTGTAGCCCATATTTTATGAACTGCCCTGTGGAGAGGTTCTGCTTAGCCAAGCACTAATACAAACCCTGCAGCAACTATCCAAGGGGCAGCTTTGCCACTGATGTCTTGCATGCAAATCAAATGGGCTGTACTGGTTATGTTGAAGCTATTTTCTTACCAATGATCCCCCGCCATTTCATATACACTTGGCAAAACACCAGCTGCTTGCTGTGGCACCTCCCAGGTGATCACTGCTATAATTATTCTAAACAAACTTTCAGGCTGTAGTCAGCCAATTAACACTGCCTGACAAAGCTGCATCACCCGTAGACAATTCTGTGGCAACTGCAGCTTCCACAAAGAAGAAAGTTTCATGCAAAAATCAAAAACAGAAGTCATGGCAACTATCTACAATGTTTTTTATCAAACAAAATTAATTCAGAGAAATAATCATATAAGAATCATTCCGTTGCTGCTGAATGACAAAGCTCTCCATTAACAGTCTTGATTCAATGCCCTTTCATCCAGCTGTCTCATTTTTTCCTGAGATGGGCACAGCATTTTAATAAGTCTGCCATTCCTGAAAGGCAGAAGATACTGAATGGAAACTTCTGCAGCCTGTGAAGATAGCAAGAAGATGCTTGCCTGGTGGACAAAATGAGTCAGCCAGCATAGGCAATGAAACAAACACAGAGCTGTTTTGCCTCTTCCTTGCTAAGTTTATAGTTGTCTGATGTGTTAAAGACACTTTTATCATGCCGTTTTTTATTTTGCACTATATCTCTTCTTTAAGTATGGCCTTGTCTAATATAAATACTAGGGAGGGGGGAGTGTGGCTCGGTGAATAAAGAAAGGGCCGCAAAATAGGACTCTTTGAGGAAAGTGTTGTGCCACACGCATGAGCTGTCTGAAGGAAAATAAACACTACAAGGCTGGTTTGCTTGTTCAGCAGCAGCCATGTCCAGCTGCTGGCATTGCATGCAAGCATCATTCGCCAGCAGAGATGCTAGAGGAGTGGCACTTGCCCATCCTCCTTGCCCTTAGGCTCTCACAGCAGTCTTTTCCAGCTCTGTCTTCACTAGTGCTGTGGAATAAATAACAATGCAATACTGGATAAAGCAGATGCATATAATGCTGTATAAAGTATGCATATCTTCCACCTAAAGGACATGTTCTTCCCTTCAGAGATATAAATCAGTGCTACTTGTATTTCAACTTCACATTTAATGAAAACATCCTACAACATGTTTCTTATCTGCACACATTATAGAGCTGCCGGAACAGGAGGGGAAAACATTAGAAAAGAGAGAGGAAAACTATAGCCACCAGCAAAACGTCTGAAATAATTGATAAGAGATCTCCTGAGGAAGAGAGACAGCTTTCATAGATTTCTTATTTTTGGCAAGAGAAAGGAACTATATAATAAACACTTGCTGAGTCATGCAATCAGATGCAGTTGTGCTGAGTCTTCAAGCCTGGGCTAATATTAGTGAAATGTTAGTTCAAAGTGAAAACCGGTATGAGTTGGCTATAGATCATCTGTGTGATTCACCATGCCTTCTGGAAAGAGTTAGCTTGTTCTTTGTGGGGTTACAACAAAATCAGCTGGAAAAAAAATCTCTTCCTCAGCAGATGTTACAAAACGTGGTTTTGCAAAGCAAAATGTGTACTGCACAAAAAGTTTCCAGAAGAGACCAGGTTCTGCACTTGGACAAAAAAAAAAAAGCTGAAATCCTCAAATGACTATGTATGAGTTTATTCCTTGATTAATGTAACAATAATCTGCTTATGTGAGCTAAAGACCTATTCCCTTTCCATTTGTGGAAATCCAGCTGAGCTCAAAATTCAAGTCCAACCACACAGATACTGCAGGATCAGAAGCTTAGGGTTCTTTCAGACACAAGGTCTGTGATGCAGATGTAAACTTATCAAAATGATAATAAAAATTACAAACCTCTCTTTTTTATATTAATCAATAAGTATCCACATCAATAACAGGAAAGGTGAATTGAGCCACATGTAAGATGCTTGTTAAAAAAGACAGCTGTTTTTTGTTGTTGTTTTGTTTTGCATAAACTAAAAGACTGTCAGAATGGACAGAATGGAAGGAAATGTTCTATGTTGCTTGTGATAGTTAATGAAAGTATAATCATTGCAGGTCAGCAATGTAGCAATAGGTTGCTCACCCATGCTTAATTATTACCAGCTGCAAGCTGCATGGGAAGAAAGGAACCCTTGAAATGAGGGTGGAGGAAGAGGTCTGATTTATAAAGGTAATCAATGCTGCCAAAGCTGACAGAAATGACTCATCTACATGTGATGAGTGATAATACAATGGCAAAATGACAAAAACCAATGACAAAAAAACATTGCATGACCAGTGTAACACATGATCCAGCAAGGGCTGCACACCCACACAGCTAACTACTACAGGCCAGATTAACAGAATTGACTGTCTTCTTAATTTGAAATAACTGGCAGCAAAGGTGATAAATTGAACACTGCCTTAAAAAATCAAGAAAAGTGGTACAGACTCTATTAACTCCAAGCATTTACATCTCTACCTTTTGCTGCTGAAATAGAATAATTTGTTTCAGGACTGTCCTTATAGTGGGCAGCTCTTATCAGGATAGAACAGGGTTTATTTAAGAGGTTGTCTATAAGAGCTAGTTACTCTACAATTGAAATACAAAGCTCTTTTAAACACTGGATCAACCTATATACCCTCGGGCTTTTAGAAGCTTGGACATGCCAAATATTTAAATCTCTCCCTGTGCCTTTCCCTCTCTCTTCTCCACCATGCTGAGTTATTGATTCATCATTATGTGGCCTGGGGCAGACCACTGGCTCATTTCTGTGTTTCCTTTCCGAGTTCCTCTTTTATCCCTCTGTTTTCTTTAGTGGAAGCCTGAATAGCCTGCGTTGCTATCAGACCACCAAGCAAGACTGGAGCTGATATGCAGAGGAAGGCAATGGCAAATGACCATTGTCTTGAAATCTCATGGTCCTGAAGTCACCATAAACTGGTTGTGACTTGATGGCACACCATATTAGTATTGTTTCCTTTAGTTTCTTCTTCCCTGAACAATAGATCCCAGGTTTTAAATACAGCATGTTTGTGAAATCCATATTGTTTGTGCAATCAAAAATAGGAAGAGCAGAAATGACACAGAGAGGCTTACTTAAAAAAAAAAAAGCTGTAGAACTGCTGCAGTGCCTAAATATTGCCACACATTCTCCCAACAGCAAAGCCTTGTGATTCAGAAGCCATGTAGTTCCCATGTTTTCCAGGAGATGTGGACTTTGAGCAAGCCTCATATGGGAAAGTGAAAACAGCAGAGGAGGCTGCTGGGAGATGCTACAGAACAAGATTGATCCAATGGGATGAAATACAGATTGTCAGACTCTAAAAATGTCAGCTTCAGACACTTTTGATATGTCTTTACTGTGTACTGATATGAATCAAATGGAAACCCCCACTCCTTTATGTGTAAAATACCATCAAGTTGCAGCCAACGTACAGCAAACCCTTACGGTTTTCAAAGCAAGAGGCATTCAGAGGTGGTTTGCCATTGCCTATCCCTGCAGAGCAACCAAGGACTTCCTTAGTGGTCTCCCATCTAGGTAATAACCAGGGCTGACCTTGCTTAGCTTCCAAGATCTGACAAGATCAGGCTAGCTTGAGCTATCCCCTCCTTTAGGGAAAAGGAATTATAATGCACCCTCTATTAAAAGAAAGCAAGCTGGTTTTAATCTCTCCTTTGCTGAACAAGTTGTATATACTCAATTTGCATAAAGTAGCGTAAAGGTAAAGGTAAAGGTATCCCCTGTGCAAGCACCGAGTCATGTCTGACCCTTGGGGTGACACCCTCTAGCGTTTTCATGGCAGACTCAATACGGGGTGGTTTGCCAGTGCCTTCCCCAGTCATGACCGTTTACCCCCCAGCAGCAAGCTGGGTACTCATTTTACCGACCTCGGAAGTATGGAAGGCTGAGTCAACCTTGAGCCGGCTGCTGGGATTGAACTCCCAGCCTCATGGGCAAAGCTTTCAGACAGCTGCCTTACCACTCTGCACCACAAGAGGCTCTAAAGTAGCGTAAAGGCCTATAAATAATAAATATGTCATTATTCAACCATCTGGCCCCAAGGAAGCCCGCTTGACATCAACCAGGGCCAGAACTTTCTCCATTCTGGCCCCTACCTGGTGGAACGAGCTCCCAGAGGAGATCAGGGTGCTGTCAGAACCTAAACAGTTCCACAGGCCTGCAAAAGGGAGCTCCTCTGCCAGGCATGTGATTGATGTCGACCCAAACCATTGCTTCCAATTGGCCCCCAACTCCCCCCCCCCACTACGACTGACACTAATCGGCCTTACCCACTGGGTCCCAGTAAGAGTTGAGCTGAGGCTCTTGCAATTTCTATTTTCTAATATTGTTATGATCATGTTATTATTGTTATAATTTTATTACTGTTATCACCTGTTACTATATGTTATCTATCTTTTCCTGTTTCCTGTATACCACCCTGAGCCCTTGGGGAGGGCGGTATATAAATATAATAATAAATAAAATAAATAAAGCTTGCTGTTTCTTTAAGAAAAATATAGAGTTTTCTACTATTGCGTTCACACGCTTGGCTGTCAACAGACTGCAAGATATCTAACTGCTGTAACCCTGGAAAATGACTGAACTGAACTTCAGCAGTCTATCAGGGTAAGTGATGTCAAAACTTAGACAGGCTTTACTATATTAAGGCAGGAATGCTGTTTTATTTCTTAACAAACTGCCAAAGAAAACAATATACTTCCAAATTCAATATGTTCACAGGCTTGTGCTAAATTCACATGGTCTAGCTAGCAGATGGGTTAGTGAACGAATCAGGCCCAGAAAAAAAAAGTTTACTTTCCCCTGTGATGCCAGATTATGACTTGGCCAATGAAATATTGACTTTATCCCCAAATATGCAAAGAAAAAAATCTAAAGAAATAGGCCAGAAATTAGATACACCCACATCCACTACAACAAATAGAAAAGAGGCATCAATGCTAAATCAGATCCATCATGTAATTCTCAAAGAAAGCCATAGTTAAAATTGAATAGCAAATATCTGGAATACAATAAAAGGCAAGCAGAAAGATTAAACAAAATGGGATGAGTGCACAGAGTACAACAAATTCACAAAGAGTTTTCTTACTATGTTCTTACTATTAAACACTGTTTAATATTTGAGGAGAGCTGCTCTCCCATATTTCATGGCTTACCTTATAAAATAGTACCAAAAGAAAAATAAAATCACAACAATTACTCAGTTGGGAGTGGCTACAAAATGTAATAACTAATGCACTCTGAGCTTTTTTGAATCAGTAACTGGAACAATCTAAGCTTGTGCTATAAACAGGATAGGTTTTATATAAGGACATGCTTCTGTTTCGATTGCTTCTCAGCAATGGGGGAAATATATCCAGCTCTCACATTAAAAAAAAATTAGCTAAATGAGGCAGGAAGAATATTGACAAATATCCAGTGAGGAGCAGGTGATAGCCAAGGTTGGATGTCATAGCAATTGCTGGTGCCATGCTTTTGAATTTTTGGACTCTGCCCATGGCCAGAAGTTGTGTTATACTGAATCAAGACCAATCCAATTTCAAGTGCTCTTGGTAACAGTGTTGAAGAGTCTCAGCAGTCAATGCAATTTTGTGTTCGTTCCTCCACACTATATTGCTTAAGACCCAGAAGCTTTCTGCAATCTTACTATATTGAAGCTGGTATCCTTTTAATCCACATCCTGTTTGCATCTATTCCTGCACTCTGTACCTACTTTCTCAGATTTTCAGAAGCAAAAATAAAATGGTCAAAAGTTTTAAAAGGTCCATTTTAAAAACATGAACTTTTCAAAAGTAAAAAACAACAACAACTCCAATATGGAGGAAAATTAAGAAGATCTTTAGCAAGGTTTGAACTCACAAAGCTATGATCTCCCGACAGAACCACCTCAGACACACTGCATTTAAAGACTATATGCCAGGTTTTCTGGCATTTTTTTTCTCTCTCTTTTTAAAGAACGAAAAGGTATGGCTCTTTAGATTAGTTTTTTTTAAAGGAATCCAGCACCCTCTTCATAAAAAAAATTGCCCAACTGGGAGGGAAAGGGCAGGAGTAATGAGCACAGAGAGAGCAGCCCTGGCAAACATTTCTCCCCCTTACCTTGCTGTGTGAAGCACGTGATAAAAGTGCAAGAAGGGAGGAGGAAGCAGCGGGAGGCAAAGACAGCTTCATCTTTAACTCCTTCTGATATGAGTGCTTACAATATGAAATGGATACAATTAATAAAAATGGAACCACCAAAAATGAATGGGGCTGCTCCTGTCAGAAACCAACCCATCAGCAGAGACCTTTGTACAAAGCCAGTGCTGGAGGTGTGGCTGGGGTGTGAGGGGGGAGGAAATCAGAAGTAGGCAAGACATCTGCATTTTGAAGACAAAACAGAGAAAATCCACTCTCAGATATGCTGGGGAATAAGTAGTGAGGCTCCATGGTTGATCCTGATCAATACAGATTAACAAAAAAGCAAGCAACATCAAAGTAGAGACTACTTTTTTAAAACTGAGCTGAACAAGCTTTAAAAGCCCAGTGCACATAAGATCCCACTCACGTCAGCACTAGAAAGAAAATGCGAACTTTTGCCCTCTTCGTTCCTCTTTCAACTGATGTCTTTCCTCATGTTTGTCTGAGCAGTTCAGTGGTTTCCCTTCCCTTCTACAGCACTGTGGTTTCAGTATTTGTGTGGCCAGAGGAGATTTGGCTCCCCCCCCCATGTACATAGTCTGTGGAAAGCAGCAAAGTAAATGTTGCTTGTTTATTCCTAAGAATGTTAATAGCTTGATGTTTTGAAAGCAAACTGGTTGACTTTCAGAGGTACCTCTTACAAAGCATGTGGAAATGATCTTAATCCTAAAACATAAACCAGATCTTAGAAGTTTACTTCTCAGATGTTTAGCTCAAAGTGCTTTAAGAAACCTAATGACTTATTTTTAATGTGCTAATATATAAATGCCTTTTATTCTGTGAATTCAGAAGATGGTTTTTCTTTTGATTAATTTTTATAAATCATTGAACTGTTTTCTAAACACATCAGAATACCTCCCTCAAAGTACATAAAAGTAAAAAAAAATGGTGATGAAGTGGAGAAGGAAAGAGACTGCCAAGTGGGTAGGCAGGTATTTCCTAATTCAGTATGCCATGTTGTCTGGACATGTATGTCTGTAAATATAACATGGCTATTCAACAGTGAAATAACTCTGAGCTAAATGTTACATCTGTGAGGAAGAATTGATGATGCCCTATTGAGCAAAACAAAAAAAAACTGTTAAAAGGAAAGCACCTACTTTCTAACCATAATGTTGTTGTTAGGTTCGAAGTCGTATCCGACCCATTGCGACCCCATGGACAATGATCCTCCAGGCCTTCCTGTCTTTTACCATTCCCCGGAGTCCATTTAAATTTGCACCAACTGCTTCAGTGACTCCATCCAACCACCTCATTCTCTGTCGTCCCCTTCTTCTTTTGCCTTCAATCGCTTTCAGCATTAGGCTCTTCTCCAGGGAGTCCTTCCTTCTCATGAGGTGGCCAAAGTATTTGAGTTTCATCTTCAGGATCTGGCCTTCTAAGGAGCAGTCAGGGCTGATCACCTCTAGGACTGACCGGTTTGTTCGCCTTGCAGCCCAAGGGACTCACAAGAGTCTTCTCCAGCACCAGAATTCAAAAGCCTCAATTCTTTGACGCTCGGCCTTCCTTATGGTCCAACTTTCACAGCCATACATTGCAACTGGGAAGACCATAGCCTTGACTAGACGCACTTCTGTTGGCAGGGTGATGTCTCTGCTTTTTAGGATGCTGTCTAGATTTGCCATAGCTTTCCTCCATAGGAGCAAGCATCTTTTAATTTCTTTGCTGCAGTCCCCATCTGCAGTGATCTTGGAGCTCAGGAAAATAAAATCTGTCACCACCTCCATTTCTTCCCATCTATTTGCCAGGAATTGAGAGGGCCGGATGCCATGATCTTCATTTTCTTGGTGTTGAGTTTCAAGCCAACTTTTGTACTCTCCTCCTTCATCAAGAGGCTCTTCAGTTCTTCTTTGCTTTTTGCCATTAGAGTGGTATCATCTGCATATCTGAGGTTGTTGATATTTTTCCCTGCAATCTTGATCCCAATTTGTGACTCATCTAACCCCGCCTTTCTCAATATGTGCTCTGCATCCAAGTTAAATAGGCAAGGCGACAGTATACAGCTGTCCTAACCATAATAGGAGAAGGAAATGTACACATTTAAGATCCTCCCCATCCAGTGATTTGGGATTGGGCAATTGGTCAAGTTAGACATGAGAATCAGTACCATTAACACCACTTCTCCAGGAGTCATTTTAAAGGTCTGGCTCTGGAAGCTGAAATGAATAAATTCTCTGTTTATTCAAATGTTTTACTAGAGATGAAATACCAACAGTAGAAGTGCAAACAAGTCATGTTTTATATAATGATAAGCCTAAAACAGCTATATTGAGAATTATTGAGGCAGGGAAGGGATGAATGCACATGCTACTTATATAGCATAATCTAGAAAACATAGACATTTTCTGTTGTAGACTTCTACATTAGAAGTTTGCTCAGTTATTTTTGTTTTGGCCTTCAAGCAGCCATTATGTAATCACAGAACGCACCTTGTATTCATTATGGTTTCATCCTGTTTACTTTTATTCAAAGAGCAGAAAAGGTTGAGCCACATTTTGGAAATACTGGTATTCTGCCTAACTGGCTATATGTTAAGACATACTGATGAATGACTCACTGCATATTCTTTACTACTAGGTGCCAAGCTCATTGCATTCAGGAATACAAGGAGTGCTAGATGGGGGGGGGGGGGGTAGAACACTGTGTATCATCTACCCCAGGACCTGGAAAGGCTGCAGGTAGCTGTTAGGGAACTCACCAACAGGGGCAGCTCTCACAGGGATCTGCAGCCTCCAAGCCTCAGAAGGAAGTGGAAGGAGGAGTGGATGTCAGGGTGGGGAACAGAAGGTGATTGGCTGGTTGCCAGACAGATAAGCAAGTCGGTTGGAGGAGGAGGCACTCAGGGGCGGGACAGCCCCCCTGAATGGGTGTTAAGCACTGAGTGGCACAAGCCATGAGACACACTCCTCCAAGCCCTTACCAGAAATATATTACATGGAACAGATTTGCAAGGTCTTGAAGTGAAATCCTAGAAATGAAAACATGTATATCCCTTTTACATATATAAAGGCTCTTAAAGTTTTCAAATTGTTGCTGCTCATAGATTCATTTATCATTTCTTTTTGAGTCTAGTCTTTTGCATTTGAATGTAGTGTGGCGGCTAGGTCAGCATAACCATATGGTTACAGGAAATCCCAATTTAATAGATCTGGTTCTCATTTACACAATTTTGTCCCCACAGGAAAAATGGATAGATCTGTAGAAACCAGTTCATGCTACTTATGCCAACAATTCAATACCTTATTTAACTTCCTGTCCTGTTTAGGAAACTAGCCTGTTCTAAGCCAGAAATATCTCACGTAAAGGAAAATTGTATGCACGCGACTGCCAGTAACTTGGAATCTTACAGCAAATGTTCATGTGTTGGTTTTGTTTTGTTTTTTAACCACAGACACTGTGAGCCTTTCAAGCAACAGGATACTGTCATCTCCATCTTTAAATAGTCTGTCCAAAGAAGAATTTTTTTCTTCAGAGATAGAATTTTGAGATGGTATAGTCAACTATCAACAGGCACTTAAAGGAGCAGACAAAATTCCAAAAGTGAGACACTAAATTCAAATGCTACAGACTAGACTCAAAAAGAAATGAGAAATGAGTCCATAAAACAAACCTTTTGTCACCTTCTCCTTCATTTTGCAACTTTCTTCTATTCTTCTCATCCCTGTCTAAAAAGCCACAGCTCAAAAGGGCGCACTTAGAAATAGCCTAAACGATGGCAGTGAGAAAACTGAATCAACAGAAATTACTCCATGTACATGAACAATTTTTGAGGGCTGCAAAGGTGATTTCTGCTAATTCCCCCTTTCCTGAGAATCTTCAGCCCTCAGAAGCCTCAAGGGATTCAGAGAAAAATTTAAGTTAAAAAGTAGGCAAATATTACTGCTGCACACTCTGCTCCACTCACAGTTCTCTGGATCCAGCCTATTTAAGTGACTATACAAAACTTGTTAAACAATATTAAGGATAGGCTATAAATACAAGTGCTTTGGTGGATGGATGGGTGTTTGCTCTGACTTCAGAGTGTGTGAAAGGAATGATGAACTATATACATCTCTTCATAATCTGCATTCACTAGAACTGTAAGCACTCTAATACTTCCTACAGCACATAGTTTTCCTCTTTCCAAAAACAATACATAAAATAATTCAGGAAACAATGCATAAAAGGAAATGGCTGCACTCAGCCACTGTGTGTATTCATCAGTGTACTTCCTCTATTAATCCTTGCCAAAACTCTAGTTTGCAGCAGTGTCCAGAATAGTCAGCTCAGTGAATTCCCGCCTTTGTTTTCTACAGATAACAGGTTTTCATTTCTACATCCCCTGTTTTTCCCAGCCAAATATACATAAAAATATGAAGATAATTCTCATCAGACCACCAGCAAATACACTCAAGAGGTTACCCAAGTAACCGCCCAAAACTTTCTTCAATCATATTATCACTTGAGGTATGCATTCAGCATAAACCGAGCCCCCAACCCCCCCCCCCCAATGAAAAATGGGGATAATTTAAGCCGCTTACAGATCAGAGAATCTGATTGACTATTGGTATAGCTGAGTCTGAATAAAAATCAGATTTTTTCTAATTTTATTCAGAGATATTCAACTATAACAAATACCAGCTGGGGTGGTAGGAGCTGAGAGCGGTAGGAACTGGTTCCTGCCACCTCAGCTGATCCTCTCTTTTTGCTCAATTTAAACCAGCTGGGCTGGGATTGGCTCCTGCCCAGGATCGGCCAGCCTTTGCAAATTCAGACAGAAAGTTCGTTCAGCACAGCTCTATGAGAATGACTGAGCTGTTAGGATAGCCAAGTAGCTCTATGTGATCTGAAAAACTGGCTAAGGATTCGTGTGTGTCCCCATTTCCCCAAAACCATATGCAATGGAAAACAAAACAGCATTTGGCCCTTTACAAATGCATGCACATCTGCAGTGTATTAAAGGGAGGTTTTGAAATAGTACAAATACAGTGGCAAAGCAACTAACCACATGAAAACCAGAGAGTACTCTAGGGCATAAACAAACATTATTCTTGCTACATTTCAGAGAAAAAAACCCAAACACATGCCAGAAGATTCAGTCCAAAAAGTTGAGCTGTATCTTAATTGTGCATTTCCCTTCCAAGGTTGAATTAGGGCACATCTGCACAGCAAGTGTCTGTGCTCCCAGGTGGATATTGTAATGTATAAAGAGGAGAAAAAATCATCCTGGATGCAATCCTTCATATTTAAAAGGTACCACAGAGAGTGAAAATCTGTTTAGTTCAACAAAAAGGTTTTACTAGCCATGCTGACAACCTTTGACTGCAGGGCGTTCTGTTAGCAAGTATGCAGCTCTCAAAATGTAAAAAATTCAGCTATGCCCTTAATTCTACCATTATTTTCTTGTCTGCATGGCTTTTTCATTCTGGATGTATTCTCACAATTAAAATGGAGTAACATAAACAACAATAATTTATTATTTAAATTTTATAACACCTGCCCCAGGGGCTCAGGTTGGTTTTACAACACATGGAAAATAATGAGTAACATAACAGAACATAATCAGATTCCGTATAAACACTTAAAGTTATTAAAAATATTTACTGACTCACCTGTGTGTCTATTTTTATTAGTGCTATATCTGCTTTCTCATCAATATCTTTAATTTTAGCTTCATATATGACACCATTCTTCAGCTCCACTTTCACTCTGTGCTTATTGGTGACCACATGGGCATTTGTAACTATTAATCCATCTTCAGAAACAATGAAGCCTGAGCCACTGGCAACAGAAACTTCCTTCTTTAAAAAAGGTAATCTGAAAGACATGAAATTCCTATATCAAGAAGAGCAGCAGTTTCTGAACATCAGAAAATGACAAGAGATAATTGGCTTTTAATGCCAATTACAAAATATGCATTATCATGTGAAATTTAAAACCCAGCTACTTGAAAAAGTGTAATAAGTAATGTTATCTTTGTGTAAAAGCTTCTGCATAAATCAGTATTGTCACAGCAGCATAAAAAATCCACACATGCTCCAGGAAAACAATAACATCTGAATATCTTGTTTACTTGCGAAATAATTCCATGTGAACCACAGCTGGTGCTATCTTCTCTACCACGTCTGCAATAAAGTTGTATTTGTGCCGCAAGCTATTTGGATCTTCCTGGCCTGGGAAGTGAAACAAAAAAAATATCATAATTCATCAGAAAAAGAACACAAACAGTTTCAAAATTCTCCTAGTATGAATTGTGATTTATTAAAACTCACAAGAAGCCCAACAGTTAACAAAAGGTCTCTGTATTATAAACACAGAATTTTGATTTTGATTGATTTGAATTTAAAATACAGCTCAAGCAGCCACAACAGTTTTGTTCTTGAGAGTATTTTTAATTGCTAGCATTGGGGGGAAAAACACTCCAATGACAATCAGTGAAGTGCCTCTGTACAGACAAGCAAATGATCCAGCGCACACAGCAAGCTGCCATCTGGCAGGGTTTAATGTGGCTCTTATTCATATGATTTAAAATAAAACAGACACTAGGCAGAAAAGTTTGTATTCCTTACAAAGGCTTCTTTCCAGCATTCAATAACATTATTGATCACTTTTGTGTGTGTGAAGTACCATCAAGTTGCTTCCAATTTATGACAATGTTATAAATTAATGACCTCCAAAATAATTTAACAGCCTTGCAAACCAAGGGCTGTGGCTTCCTTTATAATGTCAATCCATCTCTTGTTGAGTCTTCCTCTTTTCCTGCTGCCTTCAGCTTTTCCTAGCCTTATTGTCTTTCCTAATATTCTTGTCGTACAATAACCTCAGTTTAGTCATTTTAGCTTCTAGGGAGATATCAGGATCACATTCACCGAAAAACTGTATTTGTTTATAATGGCCATGGACACAGTCCATTGTCTCCTTGCACATGGACACAAGCTAAACCTTTAATCCAATTAGTGGTGAGATTTCAATACAAGTGCTGGAACAAACTGCAGTATTTCTTCTCTACAACAGTGGTCCCCAACCTGCGGGCCGCGGCCCGGCGCCGGGCCGCAAAGGCCATGGCGCCGGGCCGCGGCTTCCTCTCCCCGCCCCCCCCGCAGTAAAAAACTTCCCAGGCCGCAAGCTTGCGGCCCGGGAAGGTACTTACTGCGGGAGGGCGGGGAGGGAATCAAGGCCGGCCCGCGCCCGTGCAGGCCGCGCCCGCTCGGCCCGATCCGCGGGCGCGGCCCGCGGGTGCGGCCCGATCCGCGGGCGCGGCCCGCGGGTGCGGCCCGATCCGCGGGCGCGGCCCGCGGGTGCGGCCCGATCCGCGGGTGCGGCCCGCGGGCGCGGCCGGGCGCGGCTCGCGGGTGCGGCCCACGGGCGCGGCCGGGCGCGGCTCGCGGGCGCGGCCCGATCCACGGGTGCGGCTCGCGGGTGCGGCCGGGCGCGGCTCGCGGGCGCGGCCCGAAGCATGGGCGTGGCCCGCGCGGGCGCGGTCCCTGCGGGCGCGACCCAATGCCCTGCCGGTCCCCAGCCTAATAAAGGTTGGGGACCACTGCTCTACAACACAGGACTCTAGTTCCATCCCTGCTCAGATCTTAACCTAGCTCCACAAACCTGCAAGGGGTCCATGGATAGATTTCTGGGAGCCTGTGAACTTGGGTGAGAAAAAAATTACATCTTTATTTTCACTAAACTCTAACTGAAATTTAGCATTTCTGTCTATTATAAATGTAGGTAACAAGCTACAGTAGTATTAGCAGTACCAGTGACTTTGTCACCAATAGAAATCATAGATATTTTTATAACACATTACAGTCGAGATATGTGTATCTTGAAATATCTTTCACATTCATCACTTTGAAAGAGTCCATAGGCTTCACCAGGCTGCCCAAGGAGTCCATGGCACAAAAAAAGTTAAGAACCCCTGGTGCAGAGGAAAGAAACTCCAGTTTTCCTAGCAACTATATTTGTGATGTCTCATCAAATGGGATATTGCTTCAATTGCCAATATCCTGGTTCTAAAACCAAGACACTTTCAATTATCCTCCATTTCAAGAATAGAGCCCCAATTAATCTAGGCTAGCAGGAGTCAAATGATGCCCATACTACTGAAGCCTCTATAGAATTAGCATGTGACACACAGGGGCCTCTTATGCACGGCGGCAGCTACTGCCCACTGCCGTCATGCCGTTGCAGCAGGGCAGGATGCCCCGCCATTCCCCACCGAGGCCAGAAGGTAAACTGGTGCGGCGAGGGGGGGAGGTTTGGAGGTTGCCCCTGCCAGCTCTGGAGCTCAGCGGAGCCCACAGAGGCACGCAGTGTCCCTACAAGGACACCATAGGGCTGGGGCTTGGCAGGCCGACAGGCCTGGTGCTGGCGATTACTCACAGCGCCGGCCCGCCGCAGCCCCAGCTTACCCAGGAAGCTACGGAAGATCCCACGTTCGCTTAACGTGGGCCTTCCGTAGCTCTGGGCTGGGAGGCGCCCACACTGGCGGCAGCAGCGAGCTTTATCGGTGATTTTAACCGAAGCACTGCTTGAAGCGTGAGCATTATGGTCCATGCATAATGGGCCAGAGAGAGCCAGACAGTCTTCTTGTAAGGTCACTTAGTCCATTTTAATTGGAGTTGATAACCCTTGTTTTAAGGAATACCTCTGCTAAACCTTTTATACCTGATCTCTCTCTTTCCCCCCCTATAAGATGTACTAGTAGCTAAGCTTTGTAAATGTTTAATTTCTTGCTGAGGTCTTTAGTAGTGGACTACTTAAATTTATACTAGTGATCCTAAACCATATACAAGGACTACAGAGAAGAGCTATGGATCACTTGGCAAGCTGGTGGTTTGCATGAAGAATGTCCCAGATTCAGTCTTGGATATCTTCGATTAAACAAGTTCAGGTAACAAAATGAGAAAAGCCTTTGAACCTATACATACAGCTACACAACCTCCAAAATCCTGCAATGAATAGCAAGCCCTAAATGAACAGATACATAGAAGACGTAAAGCCTATTCAAGGCAGTTATTTTAAAACTTGGAATTATCAATGTCCTCAATTTTGAACCCATTTTGTAACTCATATTTCAGGAAATGCTGTGTTCTTCCTCACCCTGTCTATGTGGTATATGAAATTTTTCCTTTAAACTGCTAATAATGAAATTTGCTTTTCTCACTTAATTTTTACCACAAACAAGAAAAAAACCTCTTTGATTACAAGGTACTTTACCATAATCTTTCCCAATCTCCTCTCATCCTACTACCTAACAGACCTTTATATGAGGATAAGTCCAAAAGTATTGCTTCTAGGGTTCCAATTCATACATGCATGAGTTTATTCCAAGCAATATGTGTTTTTAACATGTCTCCGCGATCAGTGGGTGGCTGCAGACAAGTTCTTGCAGTGATGTATTAGTCTCATTAGAGTGCCTTGAAAACTGAAAACTGCATTGGTGAGAAAAAGGACATAAAAGTTGCACTGAGGAATGTTTCTCCATCACAACAATGTACCTGCTCATTCTTCAAGGGCAGCAAGGGCTATACTGTGAGAATTCATTGGGAAACTTTACCCCCTCCACCCTACAGCTTTGATCTTACCCCTTCAGGCTCCTTTTTGCTCCCAAATCTCAAAGAACATTTAAAAGGAACATGATTTGACTCCTTCAAGGATGCCAAAACTGCTCTTTTGATGTGGTGTAAATTGAAGAGTACAGAATTCTTTGGGGAATTATTTTGAAGCAATACTTCTCTTACTTACCCTCTTATTTTCCCTTTCTTGTTTCTTTGTTTTTGCTATCAAGTCACAGTTGACTTACAGTGAGACAAGAGACATTCAGAGGTGGGTTTGCCATTTAGAGGTGATCTGACAAGATCTGGCTAGTTTGGGCACATCTTTCCTTACTGCTAGAATTAGCAACTTGCATGGAGGGGGGGGGGGATAGACTTTCTGAGCAATCACTAACATGGCGAATAAATCCAAACATAGTTAGAAATTGCTCCTAATCCTAATTTCAGAATTCATTCGCAGTGTAATTCTAAATAGAGTTACATCCTTTAAAGTCCACAGAAAATGAGTATTAAAGAGTATGGCTAAGCTTATAGGGTTGCCAAGTCCCCACCCCGCCCCCACCAACAATGAAGGATAGAGGGGCATGGTTGCCAGATCCAGGCTGGGAAACACCTTGATATTTGGGAATAGAACATGGAGAGGACAGCGACCACAGTGGGGTACAATGCCATAGACTCAACCCTCCAAAGCATTCTTTTTCTCCAAGGTAACTGATTTCTGTAGTCTGGAGATGAGCTGTAATTCCAGATCTCCAGGCCCCACCTGGAGCTGGCATCCATATCTGCTTGTGACTGTACTGTCAGTGATCAAAAGCCAGGCCTATCAGTACTTGCTTAGTCTAGGTGTTATGCAGTCTTTACCCATTTTAAACAATAATTGAAATAGAGAATCATTGAACAAATATGTTCAAAGGTTACACATATCTACCTCTGAAGCACAGTTCCAAAGTGTGGTAAAGCATAACAAAGGGGGATTTTTATGCAAATGTGGGATAAACCTCAGGTTTACAGAAAAATTCTAATTTTTTTTCAAGGTGAAGGATGCATCAAACCCAGCTATGTCAGGCCCCGTAGCATGATAGGCAATCAATCAGGAGTACCTCATTTTCCCTTGTATCCTCCTCCTGACACAATTGCTTTTCTTCCCTCCTGGTAACCTTTCCCTGATTCCTTCCTACCAATCTACATTTTATCTGCTCTCATTTATACCCTGCCTTTCTCCCCAATGTGTACTCAAATTAGCTTACGTTATTCTCCTTTCCTCCATTTTATCCTCACAACAACCCAGTAAACTATTTTAGACCGAGACTGTGTAACCAGCCTAAGGTCACCCAGTGCTCTCCCATAGCATTGTGGGTATTTGAACCCATATCTCCCAGATCCTAATCTGAAACTGTCACTGCTACAATACGCTGGATCTCCTGGGGTGGCAGCCAGCCCTGGGTGAGTTCTTCAAAACATGTGATATTAAGTTGCACAGTGATGAGTTTTCCCCCAGGTGATGAGTTTTCCCTCAGGAGCCAAAACAGCCCTGGAAAAGATCTGCCCCTCTCCCTGCCTTTTACTGACAGAAATCAAGGCTTGAAAGCTGTTGATACTGTTATGTTTGCATAGCAACAGAGACTGGGGTAATTTATTCTTAAGGCTACAGTTCTGCTTCTATTACTTTGGTGAGCTTTGCCCTCTCAATATTATTTTATTATATTTTAGATTTATGATTTTTCTGCAAACCTGGAACATTTTTCGGGTTTGTAGAAAGATCTGTGTTGTCTGCTGATGGCCCAAGTCTCCAAAGTATCTACAGATTTAGTGATACTGAAAATTGGCTATATTGGTTCAAGTACAGAAAGGATATTAATGCAAAAAGTACTGGAGGCTTTTGGAATATGTGATTGTTTTTACAAATATACATACTGCACAGTGGTAGCTTTCCTCACGGAGTGGAAGATGTTTGGGAGATGCCTTTTTGTTAGAAATGAATTTAGTGGAAGAATAACATAAGGTCATCTGTAGCTCGGCCAGTAACCAAAGAGTACAATAGGTTCTCAGACTGTATTCTGCTTGACAGAACAATTTGTTCACAAAACTGTTCCTTAGAAATGATACACTTCCCCAAAAGTATATTAAGCAATTCAACTACTATGTTTGAACTTTAATAACGAACTCATAAATACAAGACATGTCAGAGTAGCTGTTGTATAATATGATTTTCCATGAATGTTGAAATTTTAAATAGAAAACATCAATTATAAACAGAAAGCTAATAAGTATCACTTGGGATGTGAATCATAGAGGCAATTTACTTGAGTATCCTTTCAATTTCAAATACATTTCATTTCAAACAAATAAATAAATTGCCAAAGAACATTGGCAATAGCTAGGATCTGGAAAAAAAAGTCCAAAATACTTTCACTTTTGGCCTGTATACACCTCATAACTATAGAGAAAAACTTTTAAAAGCATTCACAGCAGAAATAAAGATTAGCGGAATGAGTCACTATACACAGAGCATCTTTCCTTTCAGGCATAACTTCTGAGTTTTCACAGTCTGAGGCTGAAGACAGGGAGAAAAAGGGTATATTTATGTCTGACTTCAGAGTGGAAGTAATGCCAAGGATTTGCTGCACCGCTGGAAAGGAAAAACTAATATTGGAAGCCCTGATCTTTTCTCCTATGTGCTTATTTTTTGCATTATGTCACACTATACTAGTTACAGTTTACATGACAGGTAACAAATATTGAATACTGGAAATAAAGAGATTATTGTGGCAAATGGGAAACAAGCAAAAATATTTAAATACAATAGAGGGCTTTTCACCAAGAGTTTTGGTAGGAACTATGATTATATATATTCATCTTTAAACCGCCCGTGGCGCCGCGGGCGCCACGGACTAAATAAATGGGTAAGGGCTGCCGAGGTGGGATTTGTCCGTGATGAGGAAGGGTCCGGATTGGACCCTTTCTCACGACAGACAATCGGAGGGACGAATCGGCAGGCGCGAAGCGAAAGAACGTCGCCCAAAACTCCGCCGAAAGAACACCGCCCCATCAGACCGCCGCCGCAGAACGAACGCCGCCAAGGGACCCCCACCCACAGTCAGTCCCTAGCGCCCGCTGCATTTAGCTGCAGCGGGCTTGATTACTAGTATATATATAATGCAGATAGAAGTACTAATACTGAACAATATTACAAACCTGTCTTAAAATGGCAGAACTTTTACTAGAGGAAGATAGAAAAATAAATCCTATATAGATACAACCTATATAGCTGGCCTGCGAGACAGAACCCAAGCGAGAGCAGCTGGGAAGGTGAGTGGTTTTTTGACTTCCCCCTTAACTGCTAAATTATTGGAAGGAGTTTCCTTTGAGAGAGGGCAGAGTTTGAGGGTGAGTGAGGGCTTGCAGCCTTCTGGAGAGAGGTGTTTTTGTCTGGGTCTGTTTGGGTCTCTGTCTGGTCTGTTGCTCATTGTGCAAGGCCTGTTTGCCTGGGACTGACTGCAGGCTCCACCCTCTGCTGTTGCTGCTGGGAGGCAGGGGCTATGGGCCTCAGAACTGTAAGGCTCCTTCTAGGCAGCCAAAGGGCATGAGTCAAAAGGCTTTTGGCCTGTCAGGTTTGGATATCCTGAATCACTCTAACCCACTCTCACATCACTTTAAACCACTAACCAGTTATAAAGGTAGAAAGCCAGCAGAGGAATGGTGGTCATTCAGTGTTTCGCAGAGAGTGCCACGTGTATGATTATTTATCCCAAAAAAACGCTGCGTAAAAGGTTAGAGTACAAGGAAAGGCTGAAGAATCTGGGACTTTTCAGTTTGGAACAAAGATCCCTAAGAGGTGAAATGATAAAGTTTATAAAATTATGCATAGGCTAGAAAGAGTTTCTCAAAATACTAGAACTAGAGGGCATCCAATGAAACTGATGGGCAGTAGGTTCAGGATGGACAAAAAGGAAAGACGACTTTACAGAGAGTGATTAAAATGTGGAATATTCCGCCGGAGGGTGTAAACATCATCGGGGCTTCCAATGAAAATTTATGGTGGGCTGACATCTCTGAGAGGGAGAAGAAACATCACAGCTGAGAACAGCAGCAGGGAAATGAATTCCAGTTGATGTGATCTATCTGGATCAAAGGGAGATCATGTGATAACCAACTTGTTCTCATAATGGCAGCTCCCCTGTGGGTTTGGACCCATAGACTTAACATCTGAAAAAGTAGTTATATCTGAGTTGCTACAGAAACTATTTACCTGAAAGGATAGACATTGCAGGATTTTGAAAAAAGAATGAAAGAAAGATTTGGGAAAATTCATGTAAGACTTGTAAAAACAAAACAGGAGATGACAGAGGAGGTTAAAAACTGGAAAGGTCTATAACAGTGGTCCCCAACCTGCGGGCCGCGAAGGCCATGGCGCCGGGCCGCGGCTCCCTCTCACCGCCCCCCCCCACAGTAAAAAACTTCCCGGGCCGCAAGCTTGTGGCCCGGGAAGCTTCTTACTGCGGGAGGGCGGGGAGAGGGAATCAGGGCCAGCCGCGCCCGTGTGGGCGCGGCCCGATGCGTGGGCGCGGCACGCGGGTGCGGCCCAATGCGTGGGCGTGGCCCGCGCGGGCCACGGGCCGCGCCCCGATGCCCTGCCGGTCCCCAACCTCAGAAAGGTTGGGGACCACTGGTCTATAAGGCCGATTCCACATGGGCAGAAATGGCAGAAAGGGTGCTCATATGGAAACAGGGATAATCTTCTGGGTTTAAGACTTTAGTGTTCTATGTTCCAGATGAGTACAAAGGGACATTTTGAAATTAATTTATGGCCAGATTAATAGATAGATTTTGTTATTTGATAGAGGATTGGAATGGAGCAATTTTCCACAAATTGATAGATTTTCTGAAAAACATTAAAATTACACAAGGTAAAGTGCCAAGTGTTTTGTTTTTGTTTGTTCTTTTTACTGACAATTTGGGTTTGGTTGATATACAAAAAAATGGCACCTAAAGAAAGAATATTTATTTAAATTGTGAAAAGATCATGATATTAAAATTACAGGAGGGAGATATTGTATTAACAGATAATTTGGCTATTCAAAAACATTATTATGTTAATGTATATAAAGGACATGATATACCATTGGCAAAAATAGATTAATTTCTTTAAAAACTAAATGTACCCAGGATTATAGAAGAACAAAAGAAAATTATGAATGGGCCTATAATGATAAGGGAAGTTGTGGAAACTATAAAAAATATTAAACCAGGAAGGGCTCCAGGAACTGATGGATTATTTGGTTTGTCTTATAAGTGTTTTGGAGATGGTCTTGTACAACCTTTATAAAATGCAATGAATTCTATTCTACAGGGAGGAAACATTCCAGAGATGTGGAAAGAAGCCAATATGGTACCAATTCCTAAAGGTGGACAGGACATGACATTAATAAGACATTACAAACCAATATCATTACTGAATAATGATTATAACTTGTCTGTAACAATTTTAGCTGAAAGATTGAAAATAATTTGATAAGAAGTCATTTATGAAGAACAAGGCCCAGGGCACTGTGAACAAGGATTTGTTGGGGTTTCCTGTAGTTTTAGTAGGAATGGAACAGTTTTCTATGGACTCAATGGCACCCTCTTTTCCTTTATATTTTTGGAAGACTAAAAGCAACAGAAAAGATGATACCGGACTTGGATTTTATTTTTGTTTGTGAAGGCCCAAAGTTTATTCTCTAACTAGAAAAGCCTGCTGGTGCAATGCATTCAAAGAAGTGCTGATCTACAGGATTAACTGGAGATTTTATACAAAGCCTACTTGAATACGATTAGTGTGTGCAGTATTATCACATATTAATACTAGGACATTCTTTTAGCACTATGTAGTTGGCTGATTTCCCTTCAAGAGACTGGAATAAAGAGATATTAAGTTTTCGTAGGCTTCCATAATTGTAACTTCCAGTTAGACATAGAAGAAACTTCTGAAATATTGTATTAATAACTTTGAAGGTAGTATAGTAGGTTGCATTGGTATACGAAATAACACGCTTCTACAGGGGGAAAAAATTAAGACACCTTAGGGCATAAATTTAATCTCCTTGGATGAAACATTCTGAGATGAAAAATGAATGCATTCTTTAATAAATTAAATGTTTCTGTGGCATTTCAGGCTTGTAATGCTAAAGAAAATAATTTCATTAGAGTTTGTGCAGTTCTGCTCCCCGAAACCTGTGCTTACCTAATTCAAAAGAAAGTATGAAATGCCGGAAGGACAATTTGTATTAAGTCATGATATATAATTGATAACCTGAACACTGTTCTAGCTTGTTAATAAAACCTACAGTGTTCTATAATAATATCATCCTAACATAATACAATCAAATTTTATATAGCAATACCTAATAATGCTAAAATATCATTGCATTATAAAATAATGCAAGTGTGCAATCACACAACTATTTTCTAGTCAATTTTAACTTTGCTGTGATTTTATATATCTCCATGCTTTCTCATTTTCATATACATTCTTTGAAGGCAAACAAGGATGAGTATAAATTCTACTTCCCTTTGTTCGTGTCCTAAGGTCACAAAGGGAACTATAAATATTTCAAATAAATATCTGTAAATAGTAACTTACTTTCTTAATAATCAATACAAAAAACATTTAACATATATCCCTTTGTTCCCATGAACACATCTTCTTATTGTGTTTGCTACAGGGAAATAGAAAACATAGATAACTAATGAATTGTGAGTCCTTTGATATCCATAAAGAAAAAATGGACATATGCTTTAATGTTTTAAGTGTGGTTCATGCTCTATTTTCAGAATTGCCTACCTGTTTGGTCTACGTGCAGCACAAGTGCACATATACAGTATATGAACTATGACACTGTGCACATTTATATGCAAATAAAAGAAACCTGGGTCGAGTCTGCATGAGGCTTTTTATCCACTCCCAGTCCAAATAAATCCCTCCCGTCTACACTGAATTAAATTTCTATTTTGATTCTGGGCACTTTAAATTTTCCCTTTGCAACATGCATGATTAAGGTGCCAGATGATTGGAGGTGGGCAAATGTTGTCCCCATGGTCAAGAAAGGGAAAAAAGATGATCTGGGTAACTACAGACCCACCAGCTTGACATCTGTCGCTGGCAAGATTTTGGAACAAACAGTCAGTCCTTGAGCAGCTAGAAAAGAGAGCTGTGATTTCTAAGAGTTGGCATAGGCTCCGCAAGAACAAGTCATGTCATACCAACATTATCTTTTTATATATATATAAAGTCACTACTTTGCTGTCTCAGGGGACTACTGTGGATATAGTTTATCTGGATTTCAGTAAGGTTTTTGATAAGGTTCCACATGATATACTTGTTGACAAGTTGGTAAAGTGTGGTATGGGTCCTAATTCTGTCAGGTGGATCGATAGCTGGTTGACAGATTGTACCTAAAGGGTTTTTGTTAATGGTTCAGCATCCTCTTGGAGAAGAGTGACAAGTGTAGTGCCCCAGGGATCTGTTCTGGGGCCTGTGTTGTTCAACATATTTATAAATTATTTGTATTTGGATGAAGGATTAAAGAGGGTGATACGCAGATGATACGAAACTCGGAGGGGTATCAAACACAACACAAGGGAATCAGAATATAGGATGATGTTGATAGGTTTGAGAAGTTGTTAGCTGTGTTGGTCTGAAGTAGCACAACAAAAATAGAGCCCGATAGCATATTTAAGACCAACAAAGATTTATTTAAGGCATGAGCTTTCACGCACACTTCTCGCAGCAAAGATTTGTCTCATTCTCTGAGAGGCTGCTGTTGGCTTGGGAGTCAAAAGAGAAGAAATAAAGCACTAGTGCTGGCTGGAGTCACCTGATTCCCCCCCGCAGCCATTTCAGGAAAGGTAGTTCAGTTTCTTGACCACTGCTCCCCTCCCCTCCCCGCTCTGAGCTTCCCCAATCAAGTGCAGAAGGCTTTCTGTTTCAATTGGGAGGAGAGTAGTAAGACCCATCAAATCAATCTGAATCCAGCAGGATCCATAGCAGGGGGGGGGGGATTAAGTGCAGAATCAGCCCTGTTCTAGGATCTGAACTTTAGATTCAGAATTCCTTATATTCTCTGGCTACACACACTCTTAATTCCCTCCCCCCCAATAAAGAATGCAGTTGTGTTGGTTCCTTAACTCCTCAGGTGGAAATAATTTGGTTTTAAACAGGAAATCTTCTTCTTGCTAAATTGTAAACCACAGTCAGTGGGGTATGAATCAGACAACAATTTTGGTGACTCTCATGGCTGCTACTTCAAAAACACAACTAGAATGTAAAAAGCAGGGGGGGACAGTTATTGCTAAAGAAAGTAAGTCTGTCGGTTAGAGTAGGTGGTGGAGAGTCAAGTGTTCTCAGTTCTGTTTTCAGTTCCAATACTCCGTGTGAGACCACTTTTTAAATGGCTATAATATTTCACGAAAAAGGCTTGTGTGAAGCTTAATTAAAAGCTGGCAAACTCCAGACAAAATTGTCCTCAAAAATTACAAATTTTACCCACAGGCTGCCAAATATTCTTTCATGCATATTACATTAGCTCCATCAAAGCTGTCTGAAACTTACGTCAGTGGAACTATTTCAGGGGCATTTATTGATCTTCAAAATCATTGAGGCAGAAAGCTTTCTGACCAGACAGGAAGGGAAATAAACCAGAAAGAACAGTGCCAAGAGCAATAAGCAAGGACTGAAAGATACTTACTGGATGCTGAAAAGTAAAAATCGGGACTTTTGCACGTGTGAACCACAAACCTTTCTTGTCCTATAGGCATCAGATCAAACATACTCTTTTTATAAACCTTCAGTATGGAACAAGATGTCCCATCTAATTCCTTAATTCTTTTCTCAAACATGATTTAATACATCTACTAGAGTTGTGTTTTAGAGACCTCGACCAACACAGGAAGAAAGAGACTTCATAGTCCACATGTTCCTGATGTAGGCTGAAGTGCAATTTCCAACAAGAAACTATGCAGAGGGAGAGGATTAATCTGTTTCTCTTCCTTCAGTCTGTCATTTCAAACTGCAGCCACTGTGGCCATACTGAATGATTTTTTTAAGGATTCACAGAACCACATGCCACATGTCACTACAGATGCAACATGTGAAACAATCCTCGGAAGATGTCAGTGATTTTGAAAAGACTGGGACATTCAGAAAAAAAGATAAACAGAACAAGGAAATCAGCATCCATTAGAACACAGTTAATGATATAAACTGGGTTAAGGGATCAGATACTGGTTTCAGGATTGTCCCACATTCCACTCCAGACATCTCCAATTACAATCTCAGACAGCAGATATTGCAAAAGACTGTGCTCTGCTTGAGATCCTGAAAAGCTGCTGGCTGTCAGTAGAGACAGTACTAAACTAGTTGAGACAGTGGTCTGAGTATAGGGTAGCTTCATCGGATATCAAATCCAGAATTGGGACCTTGTTGTGAAGCTCTAAAAACCGAGATAGAGGATGCAGAGTGGAAGGGGTGAATAAAATCAGAGTTAGTTGCCCTTCCCCAAGAAATGTTTATTTAAATAAAAAGTTAACGTACTGGGGGGGAAGGAAAAGAATCAAGATCACAAATCATTATATTGTGAAATCTCAGCCACCATTTTGAAGGTTATTTAGCAATCCTATAAGCCACAGGTGGCCAAACTGTGGCTCTCCAGATGTCCATGGAGTATAATTCTCATGGGAATTGTAGTCCATAGCCATCTGTAGAGGCACAGTTTGGCCACCCATGCTATAAGCAGACAAAAACAGACAAAGTAGATGGAAGGGGCTGGTGCGAGGAGGCAGAGGGGATGAGGGAAATGGAGAATGAACAGGTGCCCATGGGGATGAGACAGTATTCCTAAGGGAACTGTAGCCTGGTCATATACATATTTGCTCAAAAGTAAGCCCTCCAGAATATCCCTATATAAAATTGCAGCCATGAACATATGAAACTACTGATCAAGAATGCTCAACAATGAGTTTTCTCCAAGATGACTTGGAACTGGCAGCTCTGCAATAAATAGGCAGCCTCCTTTTCCTATTCACAAGCAAAGGAAAGCAAATATATTTTTAAAATTAAGCATTGGGACACTTGGAAGTCTTTGGAAGGTTTGCTATCTTAAGGCAGTCAAATGGTCTAGGCTTCTGACTTCCTAATATTTGTGAAACTTCCCTTTTTTCATGTCCGATAATTTGAGATAACGGTAGACTAAGGAGATCGAAGCAACGTATTCTCCCCTCTTTTGTTTTATCCTATGCCCTGTGAAGCAGATTAGTCTGAAAGGCAGTAACTAGCCCAAAGTCTCAATATTTCTAATCTTAGCTAAAGTAGTCCTAGATATATGGAATACAAACCAAAATAAAGGTAAAGGTATCCCCTGTGCAAGCACCGAGTCATGTCTGACCCTTGGGGTGACGCCCTCTAGCGTTTTCATGGCAGACTCAATACGGGGTAGTTTGCCAGTGCCTTCCCCAGTCATTAACGTTTACCCCCCAGCAAGCTGGGTACTCATTTTACCAACCTCAGAAGGATGGAAGGCTGAGTCAACCTTGAGCCGGCTGCTGGGACTGAACTCCCAGCCTCATGGGCAAAGCTTTCGGACAACATTTCTGCTGCCTTACCACTCTGCGCCACAAGAGGCTCTACAAACCAAAATATATTTGTGCTAATACTTCATTTGTGCTAATACTTGGTTAGTCAAGAAGATAAATGTATTATTAATTTATGTAATAAAGACTAGTTTTACATCATTTTTATTGCAGCTTCTCTTCCCCTTCCTAGGAAACTGAGGTCTACACCCCTCCCTGCCTGTGGGATCCTGAATTCTAAGAAAAATGTATAAAAGAAAAAATGTGTCTTAAAACATAAGTTATGCCGCTCAGCACTGTTCCTGAAACATAGCTCTCAATACTATTGGAGCGGGGGGGGGGGATATTGCATTAAAAACATTAATTCTTTAAGGCTTATTTCCCACATTCCTCCCCTAATTTGTAACGGATACTTTTTTACTCATCGCTTCTGACTAATCAGAATGGATAAATAGGAGCAATCTGATTTGTTGCTATTATTGGAATTGTCTGAGAAACAAGTTGCAAAAGGGTGGTGGGGAACACAATCAGATAATAGAAGCATTAGAAGAGAATTGAGATTTATGGAATTTTTCCCCCTGGAAACTGTATGTATTAAGTCAGAATTCTAATGAAAAAGAATAGTTGATGTGTGTTAACATTCAGTACAGCACAGTCACTTGCTTCAGGGACAAAGAGCCAGTTATTCAATTGCAGTAAAGCCCTGATAACTGTGGCAAACTAAGATAATTCACAATAGTTTATCATTTAAAGTTGGTGGTACTCACAACTAGTCACAAGTATATGCTATTTTTGCTACCTGTCTAAAACCAATCTCATATTTCATCTGGCTACAACATTTAAAATTATTTCTAGTTACAGATACAGACATTTCATCATCTGATATTTCTATCCAGAGAAATCTGATTTGTAGAGAAAAATATCATTCGTATCTTACTCTAAATCTCTTCATGTGATGACTATTTAGGAGAACTAATGGTGCTTAATTATGTATCATATAATCCAATAGAGTGATATGAGATAATCAAATAAGTGCAGCTTAAATTACATATGTCCTCATCTTTTCTAAAGCAAGACGGGGCCACAGTTAACTCTTGATCTCTATTAAAAGGCAATTAATCTAATATTTATGTAACTGTTTTAATTAGCTGTCAAGTATCAAAGTAGCCCTTATACAACTGGAATTCACCAGTAATTGAATCCTGCATGAGCCCTTTATGGTGGTGGAAAGTGTTGTCAAGTTCTAGCTGATTTATGGTGACCCCCATAGGGTTTTCAAGGCAAGATAAATCCAGACATGGATTGTCACTGCCTGCCTCTGTGCGGTAGCCTTGGACAACTTGGGTGGTCTTCCATCCCATCCCAAAGTTAACCCTGCATAGCTTCCAAAATATGAGATTGGGCTAGTCTAAGACATCCAGGTCAGGGTCATGAGCTCACTGACTTCAGAAAAACATGCATGAGCTGCAGGAAAGATGATGACACCATTTTAAAAAAAGACTGGCAGACCACTTAAAGGAGTATGACAACAATATATGGATCAATGAAAATTCCTTAATGCCAAAATTCACATTTAATCCAACCCCAGATTACAAATTTTCCAAGAATTGGTCCTGGAAGACATTACTAGAATAAATCAGAAGAAAATAGTAGTATGGCAAAATCTAAGTAACTTAGAAAAACAGACTTTTAGATCTTTTCAACAATGCACTGATGGTGATTTTAAACCAACAATAAAAACATTCCATTTGATTTGTATTATATAACTCTTTGGGGTTAGTGGCATTCAGGATGTACATATATGACCAAGTTAGTGTGAATTGACTGCACATCCTTATCCATGATTCCTCTATATATTTGTGAAACAGGCCCTGGGGTGGAGTGAGTCCGGCTGTCCAAGTTGGAATAGGGCAAAGCTGATAGGCCCGGCCGGAATAACTCCCACCACCGTTGCTGCCTGCTTCCCCTCACCTCACACGCATGCCGGCCTGGTGGACCATGCATATATTCCGCTATCCACCACTCCACAGAAAACCCCAACCCCACTGATGATGGCGGTGGGGTGAAACATGGGGCGGGGGACACACTGCCCGCTCTGCCCATGGCCTCTAAAGCTCCCACCACTGCTGAGGGCCCTTTCCGCTAGGCCCTTGTGGACGAGAAGCACCTGATAAGCACCAACACCTCCCAACAGCCTTACCGACACAAAGTGGATGAACTCCCAACGTCTGTGGCGGCATCCCCAGGCCCATCGTGTCCCCCATACAATGTTTTGCCTCGTCACAGAGCTGAGTCATGGGCTGTGATCTGTGATGGGGTGGCGAGCAGGGCATCTCCCCTGGCCGCCTCCCCATGCAGCATCCTGCAGAGTACACTCAGCTGCCCAGGGAACTGCCCACGGGGTGGGGGGGGAGGGAAGCCTCTCTTCCCTGGGCCACATTAAGCGCTGTCACCAGGCCGACAGTGCTTGCTGTGCCCCATGGAGCCGCCCGCAGGGAGGGAGGGGACGGGGGAGGGAAGCCTTCCTTCCCTGGGCCGCGCCAAGCGCTCTCGCCCCGGCGACAGTGCTTACCACAGCCCACACAGCCACCCATGGGACTACTGTCCCGCGGGGGCCTAGGGAAGGAAGTAAACCCATTCTTTTGAACAGGCTTTGCAGCTAGTCCCTTAATAATGCACAAACTCTTTCCCAAACAACAGTACCTAAGACTGAACTTTAATCTTGTTTTTTAAAAAATCTCTAATTGATGGAGTGTCAGTTAACTCAGCAGCATTTGAGGCTTTAGAAATTCCAGAACGCCTGCTCTTGTAAAGAAAGCAGGCCTGTGCTTGCAATGCAACTATTTCCCAAGGCTTCCAGTTTCTGTACTATCCTTAATCAATGGGGACAGATGTATTTATCAGATTGCATTGCTACCTAAAGAAGTATTTCTCCCCACGGCCTGTAAGAGTTCACAAGCCTTCTAAAATTCCAAAAACCTCTAAAGCAGCTGCTTTCATCTATCCTCCCAAATCCAGGCTTCAGGGCTTTATTTGCTGATAAGTGTCTTGCTGTTTTCAAGCAAACCATGCCCAGAGAGGTTCCTCAATTTTCCCCGATTCCTTTTGGCGTCAAGAAATCGACACTTACAGCTTCCATTCTTCTTGCTTCAAGTTTATGGCTGAATTTGCAAGTGCAATTCAAATGGTTTTGCAGTCACCTTCCCACTATTTGTAAGCTTGTTTAAAAACCAGGCAGGGTAGTTTTAAATGTGCCTTATCAGGCTTTGTACATGAAAAACAAAAGGGTAGTGTTAAATCATCAGGTTTTTGAATTGATGGATGAGGAAGATTGATTTACAGCATATTTTTAACTTCTCTGCATTTTCAAAATTGTACATTTAATTTTTAAAAAATTACAACCCTTAAACAGAAGGAAATAAAAAACAACAAAATAATAATGATAGCAAGTCTAAATTAATTATTTTTCTTATATTGATGCACATGGTCTAAGGCAGCGTTTCTCATCTTTACTGTTGAGAACATTCTTCAGGCTTCTAGAAACTACAGAAGTGATGCAATTGTGCTGAATATAGTTGGGAAGCATGGCTGTGTACATACACACCTGAGGTCCCTCCCCTTCCCATCCCCTCCAGGCCCACCATTGGCCATTTTGGGAGGGAGGATATGACCATATCACATGATAAATGTGTAACAAATTTTAAATCATATCAATTTGGGAAACCATTCCAGGGTTGTCAAGAAACCTCAGGGTTTCACAAAATCCTGGTCCAAGGAGTAGAAGTAGAGTCCCTTAGGGAGGACAGAAACTACTGCTAGAACAAATGCAATCTCTTCCATACTTCTTCACTAAGCCAGCACATTTTTCCAAGGTCAGAAGTAGGGAGCCTCCATCATGATCACCCGAGCAACTATGGATGCTGAAAGACAGAAGTGTCACATCCTGCTGTGGCCCTGGGAGAGTGCTTAGTGCCAGGAAACAGGTAGCAAACATGTGAAATATCCTATACAATCTTAAAACTAGAAAGCAGTTGTGTAGGGGTGCCAAGGGCATTGCAATGGCTTCAGGGACCTTAGCCAAGCCATGGACAGCCAGTTTAACACCCCTATGCTTGAGCACAACCCAAAGCACAAAGACACTAAAAAGTATCACATCCCAATCATTTGTGGTTTGTATAAGACACACACAAATTGAAATGTATTAAAGTACCTTATTAGGCCATCACAACAATTTGTTGTTTAGTGAAGACTTCCTGACTGCCAGTTACAGGTCTGAGTACAAAGCGGTGAAGGAGATGGAAGAAAGGAAGGAGTGTATCAGCTTGAGGATTCATCACAAACACTGTTTGCAATGTCTGGTTGTTGCTAATTGTTTATGCTGAAAACTGACCAGTTACTGAGCAAATGCGCACAGAGAGTGACCAAGAAGGAGAGAAAAGTTCCAGACTTCTGTCTTGTGTTTCAAAGTTAGTCACACTCTCAAAACATCTGTTTGGTGTATTCTTTAAGTTATTCCACAATGCTATGTTTGTTCTTATTTGTGATGTTTTTATCTTAATCACAGTTCAGAACAACACATTTCTTCTTGATAATTATCTGGATAAGTTCCTGACTGCCCCATATTTCTGAGTGGAATTTCCCTTTCTACTCTGACTGTCCATTGCTATAGTACTTTAACTGCCAAGAGTATTTGGCCATACCAAGCAGAATCAAGACTACTACTAATTTTCCAATCATTTCCTGCAAGCAATTTCATATGGTTCTTCTGTTGCTTTCAAAATGCTTGGTAAATATATCACAGCCATTTCCCATCTTTGTTTAAATATATGTATGTAATTTCTTAGTGATGCAGCTTTTTGCTACATAAGTCAACTTACGTTGATGGAAGAAGCCATAATCATGTTGCTCTATGACCAAGTTGCCCCCAGACCTAAAATTACGGTCAAGCATCTTCCCACAGCAGGCTTTTCTTTTCTTTTGCTACTTCTTCACTTTATATGAGGTAACAGACAACATCACTGCATTGACTTGCATAGAACTAAAGAAGCTAGGATTTCTCAGCACTCAACCAGCACTAAGGACTCCACTGCCTTCTGCTCTGCTCTTCCAGCTCCCACAGAGCACTGTTCAGAAATGAGGAGCAGCTAGCTCTTCAGACCGCATTCCACTGATAACCAATCAGTGCTATTAACAGCTATAATCTGCTTTTGGGATATACTGAGATTGCAGTCCCCACAATTAGACAACTATGCGCAGAGTGTAACATTCTACTGGACAAAAAGTCATTTCCCCGTTTCATTTTTGCTACAGCTGTTCTGCACATGGAATCTGTTGCTGCCTGCAGGTCACTATATCTGGATTGGGGCAGTCAGTAACCATATGGTCCAATTATGTTTTGCTTCACAAGTCTTTTCATTTTTTTCATCTGTAAAGAATCAAACGGCTTTTATATAAGAAGTTCTCAGCATGCGACAGGATAGCAGTTTTCCCATGATGATTGTTTGCAGGATGTAGCAGTACAGAATAGGGAAGTATTCCTCAATACCAATGAAGCTCTTTCTTCCAGATTTTCACTGATATTCTGAACACAATTCCAGGTGCTGGTATTCACACATGTTTGGATCGGGTATACTCCTGCCCATAATCTTTGTTTTCTCCAAGAATATTCCCACCAGCAGGTCAAGTTCAGATAACGAGAGTTATGTACAGAACCATTCTTAAAACTCCTCCATTGGAGACCAGCCAAGAACCATGTTGCTTCCAGGAAGCAGAATTTGTTTTGTAGCTACAGCTAACAACAAACTAGAAAGTGATACTGAATGTTTTTAGAGTATTGTATGATGGCTGCATCTCTTTATAAAATAATTGTCCTAGATATGTTAGTCTGTTGTGGACATATAGATCAAGATACAAGGTCTCTGGCAGGAGTGAGATGGAGGCCTGATTAGACTCTGACACTATCAACATGCCAAAAAGAAATATCCTCTGTGCTTCTGTCCTGAGCAGCATGCAGATGGCAGAAAGAAAATAAGGTTCTGTGTTCTATTACTACCACAATTCATTACACATTTTTAAAAGAAACAATGTTTATTGCTGGATCACTCCAGACTTTGGGGGGTGGGGGTATGGGATATCGGCTGCCGTGGGCTGCATTTCAACCCATGGTGGTAGCCAGTAGCATGGAGCTGGAGCGGACTTACTGGGCTGCATTAAATCTTGGCGGGTGGGTAGGTGGGAAACATACCCTGGCCATCCATACAGGGCTGTTCTAGGTTACCTTGGCAGGTGGGTGCATGGACAAGAGACCAACCCTTGCCTCAAGCTACTGGCCATCCATACAGGGCTGTTCTAGGTTGCCTTGGCAGGTGGGTGCATGGACAAGAGACCAACCCTTGCCTCAAGCTACTGGCCATCCATCCAGGGCTGTTCTAGGTTACCTTGGCAGGTGGGTGCATGGACAAGAGACCAACCCTTGCCTCAAGCTACTGGCCATCCATCCAGGGCTGTTCTAGGTTGCCTTGGCAGGCGGGTGCATGGACAAGAGACCAACCCTTGCCTCAAGCTACTGGCCATCCATCCAGGGCTGTTCTAGGTTGCCTTGGCAGGTGGGTGCATGGACAAGAGACCAACCCTTGCCTCAAGCTACTGGCCATCCATACAGGGCTGTTCTAGGTTGCCTTGGCAGGCGGGTGCATGGACAAGAGACCAACCCTTGCCTCAAGCTACTGGCCATCCATCCAGGGCTGTTCTAGGTTACCTTGGCAGGTGGGTGCATGGACAAGAGACCAACCCTTGCCTCAAGCTACTGGCCATCCATACAGGGCTGTTCTAGGTTGCCTTGGCAGGTGGGTGCATGGACAAGAGACCAACCCTTGCCTCAAGCTACTGGCCATCCATCCAGGGCTGTTCTAGGTTACCTTGGCAGGTGGGTGCATGGACAAGAGACCAACCCTTGCCTCAAGCTACTGGCCATCCATCCAGGGCTGTTCTAGGTTACCTTGGCAGGTGGGTGCATGGACAAGAGACCAACCCTTGCCTCAAGCTACTGGCCATCCATCCAGGGCTGTTCTATGGCTGCCAACTCTTACAACCTCCCTCAGGGATTGGCTGTGGGTACAGAGACAGTTTTTAGCCATCTTGTAGTTGGAGTTTTGTGTTTTATGAGGTAGGGGTTTTTCCTGGGTTTTATGTCTGATGTAACTTGTCTCGGGTCATTTGAAAAAGGCGGGCTAAAAATCAAATAATAAATAAATAAATACATAACAGAGTCCTGACCTGGGTGTAAACTGCACAGAGCTTTTATTCCAACCCCAGATCGATTCAGTCCCTGCTCTCTACACAGAATTCGATTTCAGTTTGGATTTTGGGCGATTTTAATTTTCCTTTTGCAGCAAGAAGGATTGATCCGGAGTGACCCTACCTTTATTGTGCCATATCGGAGACTGCTGAAAATCCTGAATAAAGAAAGCTCCGTGGTAGAGAACCTCTGATAGGCTACACCTGATCATGTGACACGCTAGCCTTAAAGGAGAAGCCCCTAACATCTCTCAACTTCTGTGGGTCCTGGATTTTCCCTCCCTCCTTTGCCTTTCTCGATCCTCTCCCCCTCCCCTCCAAGAAAAGAAAGAGGCTCCCTGCTTGGCTCCTCTCCCCCCCCCTTCAAGAAAAGAAAGAAAGAGGCTTCAAGAAAAGAAAGAAAGAGACTACTCCCACCCCCCACCTTCTGAGCCTCCCTAACCACGTGCAGAAGACTTTCCTGTTTCAATGGGGAGGGGGGAGGAGAGGAAGACCCGAGTTCAAAGTGATCTGAATTCAACAGGATTGACAATGGAATAAAGAAAGTAAGTGCAGACTCTGCCCTGGATAGCCCAGGCTAGCCTGATCTCATCAGATCTTGGAAGCTAAGTAGGGCTGCCTCTGGTCCATATTTGGGTGGGAAACCACCAAGGAATACCAGGGTCACTATGCAGAGTCAGGCAATGACAAGCCACCTTTGAAGTCTCTTGCCCTGAAAGCCCTGTGGGGTCCCTGTGACCTGAGAGCACAAAAGAAGTGTAACAGAACAGAGCACCATTACTGATGGAAACTTGTTCAGGTGTCAAGTGATCAATGGATGCTAATATAACTTATCACACTAAGCACAGTCCCTCCTATTTACTAATTTACATTTATGAATCCAATTATGACATGGATAAAGTCAAAAGAAGTCCGACCGACCCAACATCATCTGCTGGTCCCCTCTCGGACACCCCCTCCATGACCTGAAGCAGCCTGACCTGCCTGGGGGTTTGTCCAAGTTATCGTTCTATTTGAAGCCACTGTTAGATTGTTGGTATGTTATTTAGGACGGTGTTATTTGTTTACTCCTGCAATGTTTTATGTGAACCGCCCTGAGCCATATGGGAGAGTGGTATAAAAATCTAATAAATAAAAATAAATAAATAAACATCAGCAATATGTATATGAAACACACACAGAACACCTGATAGGCAAAGTTTTTGTCAATGACTTGCTTCTTTCAACATCTACCCTACGCTTCACCCTCTGCTTCATCTCAGCTCAGTTTCTTTTCTCACTCCAGGCCTGATGAACCCCTTGTTTCTCAAATCACAGGCTCTCTTTTTCTCTTCTCCCAGATAACAGATCCCTTTATTCTCCTGGCATACTGTTCCTCCCACTTCCCTCCCATCACTATTTTGCTCTCATTTCCAACCACTCATCAGATACAGCACCCTCTACTCCTAGACTGTTTCTCCGCATGTTCTTTACTAAACCAGGTCCATCTTTCTCATTCTTCCCTTTTTCACCACAGTATCCTGGCTAATTCTTTCCTCTTCTCCAGCTGTCCTGTCAAAGCTGCAGCCATTGTTTACATTTTGGAAAGGATTTTTTTTTAATGTTTGTGTGAACTCTCCAAGGTATTGGAGACCAATCAAATGAAGTGCTGGCCTTGAGCCAGGAATTTGGCTTCTTACAGCATAACCCTCTGGAGAGCTAATCCAGCCTAAACCCACTAAATGCAACAGATTTAAGACTAGAATACTTTGGCATGGGATTGCACCGTAAACAGCAGTCATCACTGTCCTAATTGAGAGCACTCTGCCTTAATCCCTGGCCAGTGCTCGCCCGGACCCCCCCCCCCGCCGCAGATGGATGCTGAAGATTTCAACCCACGCATTTCAGCACAACAAGCCAGGAGTCCATGTCCGAAGGACAGACATGTGGGGGTGAGGGCGCGCAGAGGCTGCCAGTGTTAACCCCTCACACCTATTTCCAGTCTTAAGGCTCAACGCGGCACCGTGTGGTCATTCCAAAGAGTACTTCTGACCATGTGCAAAGTGCCTTTAAGGCAACCGCTGAGCCGCGCTGCTGGTGGCGAGGAAGCGAGCATCGCTCCCCAGGGCAGCTCCAGAAGCAGTAACTCACCCTTCCCGCAGGCGCCCCGCTGGATGGCGATGATGGCCGGCTGGCGCTGGCTCTCCGCGCGGCGGCTGGCAGCCCGCAGCTGGCACACATTGCCGTAGCTCTTGCCGTCGTTGCCGCACACCGGCTCGTCGCTGGCGCACACGCAGCGGCCGTCTTTGGCCCGCCTGCGCACGGTGGCCGAGGCCGCCACGCCGGCCGACACCACGCACAGCAGCCCCTCGGCGCACGGCGGCTCTCCGGACAGGGAGCCCCCGCAGAGCTCGCCCTCCTGCGCGGCGCACACCGGGCAGCAGCCGCACGAGTCCAGCGCCTCCCCGCCTCCCCGGCACTCCGCCGGCAGGTCCGGGCAGCGAGAGCGGTCGCAGCGCTCGGGGCAAGCCCGCTCCTCATAGCGCCGCCCGGACAGCTGAGCCGAGCCGGCCGGCAGACGCAGCAGGCAGCAGCAGCAGCAGCTCAGCGCCACAGACCACAGGAGCCCCCGCATTCTCCCCTCGGCGGGCGGGAAACGGCCGGCGAGCCAGACACGCGCGACAGGCGCTTGCAGAGCGAGCGAGCGAGCGAGCGGGGAAGGCGAGGCGAGGCGAGGGCGGAGACACCGGAGGCCGCTCGTCTGCGGGGAGAAGAGCCGCCTGCCGCGGGGAGAGAAGCCGCCGTGCGCACGAGGAGCGACCTGGCTGCTAGCTGCGCTGAGTGGCAGCGGCCTTATACAATCAGCAACGCCGGAATGCCGCGGCGGACGACACAACCGCAAGCCAATTTGGGCTTCTGGAAACGGGAGGCGTTTCCAACGGAAAGCCCGGAGAGCTTTAATCACCGCTTAGCCCTGTCAACTTCCAGCGCCCGCCTTGCGCCCAGTGACGAGGTCGGAGAACAGAATGAAGGCGCTCCGTCGGGGATTTCCCTCCGCCAGCCGAACTCCCTGCCCGCCGAAAACCGCCGCTGTCCATGGCCCCCCTTTCCGGCTAAGGCGACTTCCTAAGCCGACTGCGGGGAGTTTTTACCAGAACTGAGTTTTTCAGGAGATGAATCTCCATGCCCGGTACTCCACTCTTAAGTGGATTGGGACATTTCAGTATCTTCTCCCTCACTTTTGTGTCAATCGGAAGCAGGTCACTTTGTATCATTTCCACACACTTTGTATAATTTTTCCTTTCCAGCCTCCTTGACTCTACTCCCAGTAATGCAGCAAATAGGCCACTTGGACTCAAAGGCAGATTACACAGAGTGATCTGACACAATAAACAATATAATAGGATTAATGTTGTAGAGCAAACTAGAAGCCTAAATACAGAACTGAAGCAAAGCCTAAGTATTAACATGACATATTAAATGATGCAAAATTCCACACTGGTATCCTAGTTTCAGCAAGCTATGCATGATAGCATAGATCCTAATATACTGTAGTACACAATCCCTAATCATTTTTCTAAACTACTTTGCAAATCATTGAGTAGAGTGAAATTCTATTGCCTTTGTAGATAAACCCTCTTGAATAATTCAATTTTGCAGTTTATGGAAAACCAGGGGAATAAGAGTGGGAGCTTTCGAGATTTCCTCAGATAGGCTATTCATAAGGGGTGGGGTGGGGGAGCACAATGGAAAAGGCTTGTACACATCTTGTTGTTGTTAGGTGTGAAGTTGTGTCTGACCCATCACGACCTCATGGACAATGATCCTCCAGGCCTTCCTGTCCTCTACCATTCCCCGGAGTCCATTTAAATTCACACCCACTGCTTCAGTGACTCCATCCAGCCACCTCATTCTATCGTCCCCTTATGGATCCAGGAGCACGGATCCAGGTGGCCAGAACAGGTGACAAAGAGCCAGTGTGGTGTACTGGTTAAGAACGATGACTTCTAATCTGGTGTGCCAGGTTTGATTCCCTACTCCTCCACATGCAACCACAGCTGGGTGACCTTAGGCTAGTCACAGTACTGTCAGAGCTGTTCTCACAGAGCAGTTCTTCAGACCTCTCTCAGCATTACTTACCTCACAGGGTGACTATAGTGGGGAAAGAAAGGAAAGCACATTGTAAACCACACAGACTCCGATGGGCAGCGAAAAGCAGGGTACAAAAACGAACTCTTCTTCTTGAAGGTAAGGGTTGGAAGAAAGCCCTTTCTTGCAACTGCCTTGCATTGCTTCTTCAGTAATAATGTTGAGCCCAGTATAATCCCTCCTTACCTGTCAGCATGGTCAGCTGAAGTCTACCAAAGTGGGAAGCACCATGTCCTTCATCTTCCCAAGTAGCAGTACCTCTGTGTTTTGGGGGGTTTAGTTTCAATTTGTTCAATCTTAGCCAATTTACCATAGCTGCCAGGCGGTTACTCAAGATGTCTACCACATCTCCAGGGGATTTGGATATGGATATATAGAACTGGGTATCATCCACATATCGATGACATCCAACCCCAACCTATCCATGATTTGTCCTGAGTTTTACATAGATTGAAAAACACTGAGGACAGGGTTATTCCCTGTGGAATCCCAAATGCTAGGTCCCACACTGGTGACAACTTGTCTCCCCCAGCAACCCTTTGAGTTCCATCTGTGATGAATGATTTAAGCCAGTTCAGTGTACATCCCAACACCTACTTCTGCCTCCAAGTGCCTCAACGAAACTTGCTCTATGATATGGAAGGCTGCAGGTAAGTCCAAGAAGAGCAGCAATGGCATAGCCTTTGTCTATCATCAGACAAAGGTAATCAACTAAAGGTAGCAGAGCCATCTCTGTCCTATAGCCCAGCCTGAAGCCAGACTAAAAACAGTCTAAAAGCAGATGAGTTACCCAAGATCTGGAGTTGGTCTGCTACTGCTCTCTCAGTCACTTTGCCAAGAAAGGACATGTTAGAGAACAGATGATAATGGGCCACACAATTTTTCTGTAAGGATGTTTTAAGTAGCAAATGGATAACTGTCTTTGAGTAGCCAAGGGAAGGTGCTCCAAGTTAGTAATTGATTTGTAATCGATACTAAGAGTTTCCTGATGTGGTCCCTGCATTATTTTAGCAGCCAGAATGGGCAAGGATCCATAGTGCAAGTGGTGACCTTCATCAACATCCATCATAGAAATCAGGATAAAAACATCCATGAATTGACCAGATGGAGTTTACAACTGACATCCGGGTTACAGCATGCTCGTCATATCTCAGAGGCTTCTGAAAGCATATTTTTTTCACATGGGCATACTCTCAACCATTCATTATCAGATCACAGCTCACATCTGAGCCAGTAGCTTACCCTGTAAAAACGACCATAACATAAAAAATAGGAGACATGGACCCTCACAGATGCTCATGATTTTGAGACACCTCAAACCACTTTTTCTGATACCAGGATATATCCCTATACACAGACTGAACACAGTGCATAAATCTGGCATAAACACAGTGCGTAAATCTGGCAGGTACATATCCTGTTATTTCTATTTTGTTTATGCAAGCAGACCACAACAATCTACTATCTTAATTACAACTCACATTCAGGGACACCAATTAATTTGCAAAAAATAATGACACAACACTATGGATCTTTCCTATAGAACCTGACACATCCCCATATATAGCCTGAGGAGGAACCATGGATTGAACACATCAGCTGTGGCAGAAACATCTAAATGGTATCTATGCATGCTTTTGGAGTTTTACCATTTTCAAAGGCAGTCATCCAAAAATTCATTATATAAATACAAACTCAGTTAGTGTGCCCACAGACTACACCATAAAAAGTTGCAGCCAGTACATGTGGTGGTATAAAAATCTGGATCTAAAGGATACAAAAAACCCACCCTTCATTAAAACACAACTTATATGTTTGCTCACAGAATGAACTGGGAACACCATACATCTTTACACCAGCAGCGTCCCACAAGATAGGGAACAGGAAGTCATGTTTGTTAATGTGGAGCAACCAACATTTACTCCTTAATTACAGCTCATCACTTTACCCTATTACTCTGCATCACTGAAATCATGAATTTAGCTCATGATACAGTGCCCTGGATCTGTAACGGATGGTGATGATTTTTTCCATGTTGTAAAGGTCCACTAATCCTTAATTGAATCATACTGCAAGTGATGGTGGAATAAGAGTGTGTAGTTGTGCTGCTGTGGAATATGGCAGTGGAGAAAAACAATGTGTATCTAAAACGCAGATACAGCCTTCCTCTTCTATAGTCAAAATTCATAGTCTGGTCACAATTAAGCTGGTGCCTAGTCACTGCAAAGTGGATTTAGGACAGTCCTGCACCACCAGAAGCAACAATGGATCTAGTACATATATTTGTATCCCCATAATTATTTATTTAGAAAATCTGTACACCAGCCTTTTTCAACTTTTATACCACTGAGAAACACATTCTTCAGGCTTTGGGAAATCCCACAAGCGGTACAATTGTGCAGAATGTGGTTGGGAAGCACAGCTGTGTGCACGCCCACCTGGGGTCCCTCCCCTTCCGGGCCCATCATTGGCCATTTCTAGAGGAGGTGGGAAACAGGTCAACATGACCATATATGGTCATATCACTCAATTTTTTTAACAAATTAAAATATATTATAATTAATTAACTCCCATCCATTTATGAAACCCCTCCAGGGCTGTCAAGAAACTCCAGGGTTTTACAAAACCCTAGTTGAGAAAGCCTGCTCTGTGCTGAGGCCCCTCCAGAGAACCTGCTGGAGCTGGCTTTCAAATAAACAGCCTAGGAAGGATTCAGACAGCTTGGTTCCTCCAGGAAATCTTGGGAGCTGGCCACCCATTGCCCACCCAGGTACCTTGCTACATTTAAAAATGGCCATGGTTCAAGTCTACTGAGTCCAGCATAAGCTTCTTTAATGGTGGAGACATAACCACAATCTGTTTCAAGGCTGAGGCAGTAAGTGCCCAATCAGCCAACCCCTTCCTGACAGATTTAAGTAGCCAGGAAGGGCAAAGGTCATATATGGATGTGGCAGTCCTGCAACAAAGGTTCTTGGCCACATCCTCAGACTGAATAAACTGAGAAGTACCCTAGCAATTGAATAATGAAGCCTGGTGCCATCTGATTCTGTGGTGTAAATGCTAGTGTCCCGCAGGCAAATAGCATCCCTAGATACTGACAAAGTCGCTTACATTCCTAAAAACACTACATTATCTGCTCAGCAAAATAGTCACAGCATGCCACTTGGCTTCTGCGTGCAGGATTCTATTAGAACCGCTCTGCTGACCCAATGCAGATACAATCATGGTGGGAAAGTATTCTTCTCTGTTATCAGTACCATGAAGTAAAGTTTAAAATTAATCCATGGCTTGTCAGGTTCATTCTGAGTAACCTTTTCATCACACAGCCTCTCAGCAAACCAAAAGACTTCCTGGGTTGTAATATCTGAGAGGGGAGGGGGCACCTAGGAGCAATCATGTCAACCACCCAGATCATTTCCTTATGTCAGAGGTTAACTGGGGCATCAACACGAATGCCAAGCAAACAGCAGAATCCCCAGAAGCCATCAGAAAACCACTTGGGTCCACCTGGCTTTGCAGTCAAATCATTTTAATATACCCCCATCCACTGCAGTCTTGCTGTTTCCATAAGTCTAAACTCAAGCAGGAAATGATCTGTTCATCACAATGGAACCACCAATTCCTTCACCTTCATCCTGCCCAGAACAAAATACCAGATCATGAGTGTGACCTGCTTTAATTATGTTTGACATTCAGAAAAAAATTGTGCCAACCTAAGATCATATTTGAGATGCTGTTTGGCTGAGCAGTTAGCATATCCTGTCCTCAACAACAATTTTCCGGCATGGCAAATCTTGCATTTTCTTTCTGCATGCAATCCCTGTGTCTGGAGATACCTTCCTGTGTGTAGCTCTCAAAATATCTGCAGCTCTCAACCAAACTGGAGGAAGTCAACTACCCTGCTTTGTAGGCAGGAAAACATAGTGACATTTAGCTCTACTAGCAGGTACAATCTCATTTATCTTGTCATGCATTTTTATTTAAATATTTTTATTCATCTTTTCTCATAGAACCAGGGGATCTAAGCAATTTATAAATGAAGTACTCATAAAAACTTAAGAGAAGCCATACTGGATCAGGCCAATGGCCCATCCAGTCCAACACTCTGTGCCACGGAGTAGTCAAAACCCAGATGCCATCAAGAGGTTTACCTGTGAGGCCAAGAACTCCAAAGCCTTCCCACTGTTGTCCTCCAATCACCAAAGGCATCGCTGTCACAGGCATATCTTTCCATCTATGCCCTGTGGCTAATAGCCACAGATGGACCTCTGCTGCATGTTTATCTAAGTGGATGGTAAACAAAAGCCTGCAAGCCACCAGACCCCCATTTAATAATAAAGCTGGTGCTGAGTCATACAGACATCCTGGGTAGATGCTGCTTTGATCAGATCAGCCTGTTGTAAGGGGCAAGCTTGTTTGAGATATCATTTTCATCTGTTCAAACTCTGGTGAAATCAGTATCTCTAACAACTGGAGGAATGGAACAAATAAAAATGTGGCCCTCATCAAGGACACCTTCCAGAATATACCGGCTCTTGAATATATCCTTTTTTGGGAGAATGGAAGCTGTCAGCAGACTGTAACCATTAGCATTTGGGAACTATGAACATTTTTTATAAACTTTACTTCACACAGCAAAAACCTCAGGACTGGCTTATTACTAGGCTGTGTACCTTAATAATGAAAGGGCCAAAATAAACCTAGTAGGCATCCACAGAGATTAGTGCATTTTAACAGAACACCCTCTGTACTTGCACTTGACAGTTCCAAATGTGTCTTCTTCAACAACTTCTTCCACATATTTATATGTGATTCAGGGATCTGTTTAAAAGACTGATGTTACCAAGGGATTATAATGGAGAAAGCGGAATATCATGGCAGCTGTTTATTTTTTTTTACTTCAGTTGCTTTAGTATTCTGCAATTCAGACAGAGAAAGGAGACAATATACAAACAATTTTATCCATTGTTAATGTCTTTTGAAGTGCACTAAATATAGTAGTCTGATAAAACTTCTATGTTTAGTTAATGCATTTATTAACAATTTAAGTAACATATTTACAGAAAACAGCACGTGTTCTGAAATAATTTAACAATTTTCAATGATTTTATAAAAATACTGATAAATAAACAGACCCTGACAATTTAATCACAAATATTTTCCTGTACTACTAAGCCATCAAACTTTGATTTTAAAGGAATTTTGTAAGAGTGCTGCTTTGCTTCCGATTCATTGTGTAAAACTGGCAATACCAGAACAAAATAAAATGACCATGCAATGTGAAAAACTGTACCAGTACTAGAAAATTTAAAACTATTCCAATTCTGCTTCTTTCAGTACACACTGTTGAAAAATAAGGTTCCAGATACCTATTGGCTAATTTCAATGTGTTAAAATGTATGCTATTAAACCAGTCTTAAAACATTCAAAATATTTATTTTCACACATAACTGAGAAGTCAAATAAATGCAAATTACAAATACTGCTTCTTAAACCTTTAGCTTATGGTTAGGAAATGAAAAGCTGCACTACAACAGATCAATTTGAAACAAGACATTTTGGCATTGCTATTCCTCATCCCTTAGACTTCATGCATACGAATGCTCTCTCCTTTCAGTTTTTAGCCTCAGAAATTCAACATACTCGTCACCCTTCTGCATAATTGTTTCTTTAAGAACTGCAAATCTAAGGTTTTATTTTACTAATATATTAGATTTATTACAACTGTGTGTCTATCAATAAATGTAAGCAATATTCTGAACTTGCACAACTGCACATGTACCATGAAAACAGGATTTGAAGGATCAAATTCTAGGGTACAGATCTTTAGCTTTCACTGTAAGAATGTTTATTAACATATCTAAGTGTAGAAATGCAATGATGCCACCTCACCAAAAGGTAAAAACAGAGAGGAGGCAATGAGATCAGAAAATGGCCTAATGCAAGGACTATACTGAAATGCAGGGAGATGGAAAAGCAATTGTAAACTCACCTGCTTGCATGGCCACCAATCAATTCAGAAACCCAATGCATTGTGCATGGAGAACTTATTGCCTGTTTTTAATAGGTGCATACCAAGAGCTTAAAAACATACGTGTAAATCTGGCTTTAACATAAGTTTTGAAACTAATTCCCCCCTCCCCCCTCAATATTTAGCTGCTAGAAGTGACCATGTGGCTTGGTGGACTAGGGCAGTGGCAGAAGTTTCAAAACTTACACAGCACATTATTTCAGTAGCCTTGGGGGACCTGACCTATTGTGAATTACTCTCCCCCTTTTGTTTTCTGTTTTATATGTATGTATGGCACTCAGAATCTAGATAATTGCTGGTCATTGGAGCATGAAAAGGAAGCTCTGAAATGACATGGATTACAAGGGAAGTTTATTTCACTAGGCCCTGAGCCATTGCATTTTTCCGATGAGGTTTTATTGTTGAAGCAACTAAAAGACAGTAGAAAAGTAAACCCTGTGTTACACGATGAACTGAAGTGCCAACACTCCTGCCTCATCTCACCAGGGTATGTGGCTGCCAGTTTGCCAATGGGGGGGGGGATCCACCCCATCCCTAGCCACTGGTGGGAGAAAAATAATCTAAAAATATTGCCTTCAAGTTCTCCCTGCAGTGACATCAGTTCACTCTGGGAATAACCAGAAATTCTACCATTTTACTATAACTTCCAGTGATTTCTCGAGGGGCGTGACATCACTTCCATGATTTCTCCCCAAAGTGACAACACATTGTTAACTCTTCATGTCTGCCTCAGATTCCTGCTGGTTGCCACTCAGCCCTACCAGGGCAGCAGCATAGTCAGCAAGCCATGGGCTAACAGAAACACGATTTTGTTCACTGGTCTACAAAGGCTGCTTATCCCTGCCACTCAGATACACATCAGTTTTCCTCAATTTCAGTGAACTGGGCATACATTTTGTCCTGAGCATCTGTGCATTCTTTGTTTTGTATGTTTTGTCAAGCATTACACATGTTACACACAAGAAAATGTGAATCACATTAAGCAGCAGCATGTAAAACTTTGGGACTCTGTTCTGATTAAAGCATATATTTTCACAACTTAACCACAAAATAGTGCATGCTCATTCCCCTCAAATACCTGACACTGGCTTCTTCAGCCTTTTTTCATTTTTATCACTGAATCCCCTAAAACAACTATCCAGTTAAAAATTATAGTGCACAACTAGTAGCTACTAGTCCATTGGCAGCCCTAGAATAACAAAGTTGCGCTGGACTACACTGTTCAAAATGATGTCACCTCAAGGTTCAAAACCATAAAAGCAAGATCCAACATCCATTCGTCCCCAAGAACATAATAAAAGAAGAACCCACAGGCACTTTTAATAAATTTAGTGCACCAAATGTTACAGGCCACAATTGCATGATTGAACAATTCAGTACCAGATAATAGGATAAAACAATTTTGTTTTTCAGTGTTTCATTGATCCATCTATTAAATGGGAACTGTTCACAACATACTCAGGGGGGAAAATGGATCGATCTCATAAGAAGGAAACAAAAAGAACCTTAGACAATAGTTTAAACATTTAAGTTCTATAAAGCCTAATATAAAATATTTTAATTAAACCTTTAAAAGATTTAGTAGTCCAGTTTCCCTTCTCCCTACTTAAAAAAAATCCATAACACACCCTTATTTATTCATGTTCCATTAATATCCAAATGTGCAAAAGTTACAATTCACCTTTAGGAGTGCATCAAAAATAGGCTTAATATTAAAAATAGCTGTATTACTCCAATATTTTCACAGCACCAAATACCTGGAATTCTAAGGGAGCTGAATTCTCTGGAAAAAGGGCAGTGATTCACAGAACAGTTACAAAGGAGGAATTCCAACCAAGTCAACAGATTTATATTAATGTAAATTATCTGTAGCTCTGCCCTGCTTCACACACAACATTTTTCATAGACTAAGATTTGTGTAAGTTAACACATGTGCATGCGATTTCTGAAATGGAGCAAAAGTGGTTTTCCTGCCATACAAATTGCATAGTGGCTACTTGGTCTGTGCAACTTACAGAGGGAAAACATACCTCATTTCAGACACTGTCGTGTTTTTAAATGAATGCCATCTCTGCATAGGAAAAAAATCCATAGTTAGAGAAGCACTGCTGGGTTCAGCAAAGTACAACATTAATCCTATGATGACATATATCCAAAGGCCTAAAACGGCTTCACCAATGTTTAGAATCTAAAAAATCAACTCCCTGTCATCAGCCTGACTTACAGTGTAATTAAGTCACACCTGTTGACATTTCTTTTATTAGGGCACTAAGATAATAATCTTAGCTTTACCAAATTGAAGATGACGAGCAGCTGGTACCTTGCTGATTGGCAACAGTAATATTTTTCTTACAGACTTTGGCCCCTCCCTCTTAGAAAGTGAATTATTATCAGGCAGCAGAAAAAGCGAACAACCCGCTCTGATAATCAATACAAGGCAGTATATGACTACTTAAACTTACACAAATTTGAACGTATGCAAACATACAGTTCTACATAAACAACGTTCCAATCTTTGTTCTTTCATCCCATTGTCATCTTTGGCTAGAAGTCTGAGCAAGGAAATTCAAGGACCAAAACAAATGGATCATTCTCCGAACTCTTCCTATTATTACACATAACTGACTGGAAGGCTTGCATCATCTAGATCCACTGGGCCAGGATCCTGTTCCTGAGTGCCATTTTTATTTTGAGGTTCCCATAGGCCCTGTACAGTCACTTTGGAAGCTGGGTCTCTTGAAGGGACAGCCTGGATCTTGAAGCTCCCTGGCTTGGCCTTGGTAGAAGATTCGTGAAATCTTCGCTTCTCCAAGACAGGGGGCTTGGCGTTAAGGGTTGAGACCAAAGTGGGGTTGTGAGTGGCTGTGGAATGTGAGCAGGCAGCTGCTGTTTTTGCAGGCCAGCTGGATTCTGAAGAACTGTTGGAATGCTCCTGTAAAAAGGAGGAGTGCACGTCAGACACAGAGAACCAGTTGCATGCTAATAACTACATTTTGGACTTATCTCTGATAACACAAAAAATTGGGGGGGGGGGTGGACAAAGCAAAGCATCTTCTGTAGAAAGGAGATATTTTTCCAAGGCAGAGCAGAGTTAAGACTGTGAGCAAGCAAAAAACAGCTTAGCCAAGTCTCCATAGTCTAGCATGGAAACTCTTGATGTTTATCAACATAAACCAGCTCTTTTAATAGCAATAATTTTACCAATACAATGCAATTGCAGTTAAAATATTTATCTAAGACACACTTTTTGAGAATTTGAAAATGACAGAAAAATGTTTCCCACTCTTAAAATAGTCCCAAATAATTCCAAAAATGCATGCAAAAGTATATTCATATTCAAAAAAGAAGCATAGTAGAATCACTGCTTATCTGAAGAAAACTGAGCTTCTGTATTTTACATTTATGTTGTCTATGTTCCAATTTATAATTTTCCTTCTGTGCTACCGAACTACAGAATACCATGAAATGCTAATTTGAAAAATACACAGAGATCATAACATTTTTCAAGGCATACTGAATTTAATTTTTTGTTTTCTCGCCTTTGGTTCATACATGCTCAGGCATGTCATTATCAGTCACTCCAGAATAAATACAAGTTTCTTCTACAAAAAAAATGTTTTGCCTACTAAACTATGTATCGTGTACAATATTATTCAGTAGCTTCCTTTGTGGCATACCTTAAGAGATTCGCTAAAGAACTAACAGCAGCATTTCTGTAGTAAATCAATTTAAGTAAGTGTGGTACACATATTATCTGCTTGGATACTCACAGCATCAGTTCTGTTATAAGACAATAGCTAAAAGAGAAGCCTAGCTATTCATGAGTATAAAGGGGCCTTCTCTAGTGCACACAGACAATGGAGGATTGGGTAGAAAGATAAACAGAAGACAACTAATGGCTGTAGCCGAGCCTGTATCATGACAATCTACACTACAACTGCACCATGTTGTGGCACAGAAAGTTTTCTAACAAAAGTGTCTGTGTCTGTGTGTGTGTGTGTGGGGTGGAATCACATGATTCCACGCTATTTCCCAGCTTGCTAGTTCAGAAATGTTGCCTTATTATTTCCGGTACAAAGGCAGGCAGAACTTCCAGAATACCACCTCAACAATACAAACAAGAAGCATCCACTTAGTATCCCTTCGAGGTACCATTGTTTGTACAGGAATCAGTACTAGGGACTGGCTCAGATGATCACTGCAAAGTTATGATATCAAAAACATATTGAGAAAGTAACATAATTTTTGGTTGTGTGAAAGTAAGCAAGAACATACCATTATACTGGTACTTAGTGCCTAATTTGGGGACAGTGAATGTTTGATGCTAAACTATATTGTGATCTGCCCTGAGTCTGTTGAGATAGGGTGGAATAAGAGCTCAAATAATAATAATAATAATAATAATAATAATAATAATAATAATAATAATAGTAATAATTAATAAATGTGAATAAATTTAAGTTTTTACTATATAGCTATTCAGCTGGAAAGCAGCTTTGCCATGAATGTGATGTAAAATAGTCTGCTCGACAGAAAGGTTTCTACAAACAATCAGGTAAATTTAGATTAATACAATAAACTGCGAATGTTCTGAAAATGAACTAATCACACTTTCATCTTGAAGTCATCAGAAAACAAATAACTAATACAAAATGCTCATATGAATGCGTTGAAAGCCCAAATACTGGATCTACAATTAAGCTTCTTTTCTAAATTGAATACTACATACAAGTATCTTGATTCTGAAACTACTGCTGGGATGTCAATTTCAACATTGGAATCCACACCTAAGTGTTAAAACTGTACTTTTTGCTTTGCCTTACCATCAGACTTGATACAGCTACTACTATTTTGATTAACATATGAATTGCAATATAAAATAGTGCCTATATTTTAACTAATGATCCCATGCAGATCTACTGTAAAAGCCATGCAAATCAATCCAGGAGGTTTTTTTTACTGCGTGCATTTTTGCGAGCACACATCTATTAGCTTTGGAGTGGCTTTTACTTAGCGTTCTTTCAAAAAAAAAAAGATGGAAATATGAACTCTCATGCAAATGAAGTCACGTTTAGTATGTATACACTTTTAATGACTTGTGCTTATGTACTCAGTAAAGCGAGTACACTGAAATGTCGATGGAGATTTCAGCAGTGTGTGAATTATATGCCATTCCTAATAGTGGATTTAGAAGATTATGCAGAAAAGGTAAACTTAATTTGCCAATGTGAATGGTTTTAGAAGTTAGTAATTCAATCCTGATTATAATCATTTCAAGAAACCATGGGGATGACCCCATCATATTAGTGTTTTTGAATTTCAGCCCTCTGTTAGGAAGGCAAGTTTTTACATGAGAGCCCACATACATGCTGCATTCACCAGTTCTTGATGTATACCTCTGTATACAAGGATTCGACAGCCTTCTAGCCTGCCGCATCTGGAACACAGTGCAAAGCTAAGATTAGAGTAACCTAAACTTGAGGAGAGGAGGGAGAGAAAGAGAAATGAAGAGAGAAATAGAAATGTCTGGCAGTCACTGATTTAATGACCCACCATAAAGATTATACATATACACAGAAGAAAATCCTTTCTGGGCACTAAGACCACATTGATACCCAAACAATCTCTCTACTGTGTGATGGAAAAGAGATTGGCGTACTACTGTCTACCAAGAGCAGGTAGAAGAAATTTTAAAACATTATCAGTGAGCATTTAATAGAAAGAAGTTAACTCCAAATATGCCAAGCTGAAATAAAAGCCATGTATCATAACATCTGAATTACAAAATATAGCAAGAATAATAAGGACTGTCTCTCCTTATATGTCCTAATGTGCAATTACCATCCTGAAGCTGTCACCTTGTGTTTGTTTCCCTGTGTAAGAAAACCCAGTTGAGACAACCAGACCTCATTCTTCCTTTTTCAACAGTGGCTTCCTGTGCTGGAACAGACTTTCTGAGTTGGGCACTATCCTTCAACATTTTTAGGAGCATTTCTGTAATATGGGTGGCTTTAATTTAGAATAATTTTGGGCCATGAGGGAAAAGGCCCAAGCTTGGGTCTAAACATTTTAACACATTTTTAAAATAAAAAATACCAGAACTTGGGAGTTGCAAACTTGTTTTTTTGCTGAAAAATGGACACCTCTGTATACAAAGTTAATGGATCTATTACTGTAGTAAAGACTCAATTTGGTAATATTAGAATTGTGATCCAAGCAGGTCATAGACAATGAAACTGTGAATTAGGATACTTCCTCTGAACATTCCAGTAAAAGATTCATATACCAAGTGCTTTGAATCAATACACTGAGTGCCTACAAGGTTTGATGAATGTTGATAAGTCATTTGGTAAATTTCACTACAGCTTTCAGAACCAGACAGAACTGATCTAGGAAATAATCTTCAAAGCCACCAGTTGCACCATCTGAATATTAAAATAATACATTGCAACACAGATAGCACATACATAAAAAGTTAAGGTTAGCACTTAAGAATGCAATATTTTATGCAACCTGAGATGCATGCAAAGGCATAATGTTTCTCCACATTTGAAAACAGGACAGAAAAGCAAATAAATGAAACAGATCTAGTGTATAAGACACTAGACACTGCGACTCAAAATAATATATAATTTCTTTAAAAACATACAGAAGCTGCTGATCTTCCAGGTCCCCGCTGTGCTACGATTGCACCAGAAATTGCTTTAATCCAACTGTGCATGTCCTCTGGACTATCCGCCTGAATAAAGAGAGAGAAAAAAAACCTCTTATTTGAATTTCAAGATAGAAAAGTTAAAAAAAAGTTAATGAAGCCGGTTATTTGCAAGTAACCTGCTCCCAAGAACTGAAATGAATATGGCTATTAGAATGGTTGTCAAACTTCAGCAGAAAGCACCACAATAAAAAAGTGTTTTTAATGGGAAACTATGGCTGCCCATTAGTAAATTAAATGTAACAAAAACATCAGATTTGCTACTATTTTCTGTAAGAAATCTTCTTTACAAAGCGGCCTGTAATCCTGAAGTAAAGACCTGACATTTACTGCAAAATATGGTTTCTATCAGCTTTCTACTGTATGTCAATAATGCAACAAAATGAAAATGCATGACAATATATGTTAAAATAATAAACAAAGCAATTCAACAGTAAAATAGTCCTACTCAGCAGCAAGAAAATAAAGTCAACAGAATAAGTGTACAATGATACAACATAAAGCACAACACAGATCACTACTCAGACAATTCAAGGGTGGAATTTTATTATGGCTTTTGTGGCTTGTAGTGTATTAAGATGGGCTACTAAAAGGTAGAAATAGCTCAATTAAAACCCTGGTTAACAAAAAGGTTTTAGTCTGGCACCTAAAAACGTAAAATAATAGGTACCAATGAAACTGGCAGGTAAAGGATATTACACAAATTAGGTGCTCCCCCCCCCATCTCTCTTGTTACCACTTCTTCACTTCTGAGGGTACAGAACCATAAAAGCAGGGCTTCAGATGAAGAACTTAACTGCCAAACAGAATAAAAGGAGGAGCAAATTCTTCAAGAACCTCAGTTCCAAGTTGCTTAAACCCTTAAAGCAGTGGTTCTCAACAGCCCTCACACTGCGACCCCAACTGTGGCAGCGGCAGCACACAGACATGTGTGGGCGGCGTGCGCTGGCGTGCAACAATCCAGAGGCAGCCAGTGCCATGGCTCTGCCGCTACCACCACAGTGGCCACCAACATGGCAACTCCATGGGAAAGGGCCATGTTTTGTGCTCACAAAAATGCCAGGTGACCCCAAATGGGGTCGGGACCCCAAGGTTGAGAACCACTGCCTTAAGTATTCGCACTTCAAATAGTATCTGGAACCAGACAGGCAGGCACTACAGATCTTTCAATGTAGAAATGATTCACTCTCTCTAACCAACCCTGACGGTATCACAGCTGGCTGCATATTGTACTTACTGGAGCTTCTAGAAAATCCTCAGAGGCAGCTCCATGTCAGAGTAACCTAGCTGGGATGCGATCGGAAGCATGGATCAGACACAGAATCATGCTTTTCTAGGAATGGCTACTTGATATATCAACACAAGCCAACAGAAGGTGCTACATGTCACAGCAGAATATCTAGCCGTCAGCCACAGACCAGGAGATCCAAACTATAAAACTGCTTTTCCACAATAAGTCCCTTCAACAACAGGATGATTTCCTGATAAGTTTTATTAATGTTACATTTTTTGAATGATAATGACCTTGTCTTCAAAAGCATTTCACTCATTCCAAAAGAGAAAAAAATATTTCATGAGAATTCTTTTCCAGTGCTTCCCAAGTAACTAAATTTTTCCCTTGGGGAAAAATTCTAAATATATCCAGAACATATGCTTTTCCCACAGAAGTTTTCTAATTTCTTTTCTGGGCCTAATTGCATCTTCCAATTTAACCAATTCTACCCTCAAAGGACTGTTGGAATATGCAAGAGATATATAGTGTGCACAATTCAAAAACATATGACAAATATCCTACAGGAGGTATTAAAGGAAATGTGTATTTAGCATAGTTAGATTAGGAACTTCCTGATATTTTTTCAAATAATCCCCTCCTATATCCTGACTGGTTCCACTGGAGACTTCCTTTGAGGACACTTCCTCCCTGCTTACCTCCAGAACAAAAAGACATGATGAATGCAGAAAACAGTATGGCAATTAGAACTCTATCATTCCTCTTTCTTTACAAAGTTTATTTTCTTCTAAATAAAACTATTGTATTCTTTAAGCACCATGGTGCTGAGACTCTCTTTGCATATTTAAACTCTGTCAATAAGGATAATATGGATGAGATTACTGAATGCTAAGAAGAGGCATCCAAGATATGAAACAGGAATGCCTTTCTGTCTCTACTGTAAGGCTGCAAATTGTGATAATATATTGAGGGAGGAAGAGTGTGCACACTTCTTTCAAAAGAAGAGAATACTCCATTTTCTTACTAAAAATAGTTTAATGAAATTGTGTTACCTGTACATAAAATGTTCGCGAAGTTGTTACAATTTCGAACAGATTGTCTCTCATCATTATATCGCTGAAACACACACAAAAGCATTGAACAATAATTATTTTAAACCAACTACACACCTTTACAATCAATACAACTCTTTACAAGCATGAAGACATTATCTAGAAATCATTTTTATTCACATTGAATTCATGCACTGGTACTATAATTCTGGATTCTGAAAATATTCTTCCCCCACCCTCCACCCCCAATACAGCTTGCTTTAGCAGCTCAACATTTATGCTGGATCTGTTATAAATAACAGTTTCCATGTTCTCAAAATTGTGTGTGGACAATGTAAGCTGAATATAAATAAACCTCACTCCCAGACATTCTGTGGTTAGCTCTGACTCCTTTGGTAGCCAAATACCAAAGGTGACTACAGGCTGAAAAAAGGTTGGGGACATCTGACTTTATATTTAATCTTTATCTTTATATTACTATCTAATTTTGCTACCATATGCAAGTTCATTTTCATTCCTGATATATCAGACTGTATTCAAATGCCAAAGTTGTATTTTCAAAAAGACTTACAATATTTTTTTAAATTTAAGCAAGACCAATCATGCCCAATTAAGGGACACTTTTGTTTCATTAAAAGTCATTGGCTCTGGTATCACATTGCCCAAGAGGAATGGTAGAATAAAAGTAGAAAAAAACAGAGGTCTCCATCATTCTGTTTTAATGGCAACTGAATTCAGTCCAGTGTCCTAAAGTCTGACATCCACTGTCAAGACACATTTTGTTTCAAAATGTACAATAAAAGAGGAAAGATATTACTAAATAATGGGAAGAGATAGCAATGGAGAGACTGATTCTCTTGTTCAGGATACTTGTCTTTTATTACCTTTTTATATTTTTGAACCTTCAGTTAGTCTCACCTTTGTTTACATTCCTGGACTTTATGAACCTCTTTCAGTGGTATAATCCGAAGAGGCTCCTTATCCTGAAAAAAAAGAGGCTTCACTAGATTAATTTTTTAGTGAGCAAGCTGATCATAGCCTTGAACACTTAAATGGATGTGTATTAGGATGCCGTTATCAGAAAGCCAGGGCTACACAGTTCTTATTCATGAAGATAAAGAGACAGAGCAAGATGATAAGCACACTGATGAAGCATATACCTGCACATACAGAATTGTATAACCCAGATAGTTTCTTTTATATTGTTTCCCACAACTAAAAAACTAATCTTCCCCCATAATACAACCTATCTTGCAGCCTGGATGATATACTCCTTAAAACAGGAGGTGATTGGCCCTGACTGGGGGTGTGCTCCACTCAGCTCCATGCCATCTGGAGAGAGTGGCGCAGCCACACAGCCCTCTCTTGGAGTGGTGGATGTTCCAAGAACAGGAAAAAGGCAGTCCAAGGGATGCAACCACTGAAAAAAACATATTACCTTTTTCCTGTTGGTGAAATATCCACCATTCTGAGTGGGCTATGAGGCTGTGCCACTCTCCTCGAACAAAGTGACTTTGCAGGATGGCCCACACAAGGCTGTGCCTCAACCCCAGAGGCTGGCCTCACAGGTAGCCCCTTCCCCGGGGGAAGTATCAAGGGAGCCCGGTCGTGGTGGCAGCAGCAACATCTCAGCTATGCCAGTTATGTGTTACTGGCAGTTGCAATGTGAGTTGAAATACTTTGACAGTTTGCTTTCTTTAGTAATAAATGCCCTATAATCTGCTTTACCTAATAAGCACTAATTTTAATGACAGATATCGGTTTATTTTATTTATTTATTACATTTGTATACTGCACTCCCCTAAGGCTCAGTGCAGAGCCTCTTGTGGCGCAGAGTGGTAAGGCAGCAGAAATGCAGTCTCTGCCCATGAGGCTGGGAGTTCAATCCCAGCAGCCGGCTCAAGGTTGACTCAGCCTTCCATCCTTCCAAAGTCGATAAAATGAGTACCCAGCTTGCTGGGGGGTAAACGGTAATGACTGGGGAAGGCACTGACAAACCACCCTGTATTGAGTCTGCCATGAAAACGCTGGAGGGCGTCACCCCAAGGGTCAGACATGACTCGGTGCTTGCACAGAGGATAACTTTACCTTTAAGGCTCAGTGCAGTTCACATGGAAAAAAAACAAAGAACAATACATCGAACTCTGTGATATTAAATAAACATAACAGTAATAGTAATAGCAGAAAAGATAGCATTCTAACAATAACAGTAAGCAACCAACAGACCCATGATTGATCAGTGTATGGGTTCAAGGGAGGGAGGTTCAGGGGCCCAGTCAATGCTGTTTGGCTTTGGACGACCTCAACCAAATCCCTTTTGCAGGCCCTGCAGAAGTGTTTGAGTCCCGTTAGGGTCCTGATCTCCTCTGGGAGCTCGTTCCACCAGGTGAGGGCCAGGATAGAGAGGGCTCTGGCCCTAGCTGAGGTCAAGCAGACTTCCTTGAGACTAGGGATCACTAGCCAGTTGGAGGTGGAGGAGCAAAGGGACCTTGAGGGGAGTAGGCAGAGAGGCAGTCCCTCAGGTACACTGGGCCCAAACTGTGTATGGCCTTGAAGGTAATTACCAAAACCTTAACCCTGATCCGGAATTTGACTGGTAACCAGTGCAATTGTTGAATAAAAGACCGGATGCGGGACCTCCATGGTGCTGCTGTCTGGCCCCTGCATTCTGGACTACCTGAAGTTTCCAGATCTGAGTTAAGGGTAGTCCTGCGTAGAGCATGTTTGCAGAAGTCTAGCCTAGAGGTGACCGTAGCATGGATCACTGTGGCTAGGTGTTCCGGGGCCAAGTAGAGAGCTAGTAGTTTGGCTTAGCAAAGGTGGTAGAATGCTAGCCATGCTATTCTTGTGACCTGGGCTTCCACTGAGAGGGAAGTATCCAGGATCACACCCAGGTTCTTGGCAGAGTGAGTCACTGATAGCTGCACACCATCCAGGTTGGGCAAATGGACTTCCTCCCATGGACCCTTCCTGCCCAGCCATAGGACCTCCATCTTTGAAAGATTGAGCTTCAGACTACTCTACTTGAGACACCTCATCACTGCTTTGAGGCAGCTGGCTAATGCTTCTGTGAGAGAATCAGGGCGGCCATCCATCAGGAGAAAGAGCTGGGTGTCATCTGCATAATGGTGACATCCCAGCCCGAACTTCCATACCAGTTGGGCAAGAGGGTGCATGAAGATGTTAAATAGGATTGAAGAGAGGACCGTTCCTTGAGGGACTCTGCATGTAATTTGGTGGTGGATTCAGGATCTCTCTCCTATTACAACCCTCTGTCTGCAGTCCCAGAGATAGGAGATCAGCCATTGAAGGGCTGTCCTCTCCAAATTCTGGTATCAGTGAGGTGATGAGGTAGAAGCTCATGGTTGACTCTGTTAAACACTGCCAACTGGCTCGGCCCCTGGCTCTCCACTCTGCGGGTATGAATCTACTGACTGTCCTGGGACCCCAGGACGTTCGCCTGGCCTCAACCTGGGCCAGGGCCTTTTTGGTCCTGGCCCCAACCTGGTGGAATGAGCTCCCGGAGGAGCTAAGGGCCCTGTCGGAACTACCATCTTTCCACAGGGCCTGTAAGATGGAGCTCTTCCGCCAGGTGTATGGTTGAGGCCAGGGCAGAGCCCGGGTTCCATCCAAGATCCCTAATCCATCGGCCAGTTTTTCTCTCCTCTCTCTCTTACGAAACTAACGTCTGACCTTTCTCTGAACAAGCAGGAAGAGTCACAGAATATAATGCTATCTTTTTATTATAATAATGGGTACTTATGGGGTTTTATGTGATTTTACTGCGATTTTATATTTTATTGTGAACCGCTGTGAGACCTTTTGGCGAACAGCAGTTTATATATCCAACTATAAATAAACAAACAAACAAACAGAGGTTGTCCATCAGGGCGACTAGCGCTGTTTCCACCCCGTGGCCAGGCCACAAACCTGACTGGGATGGGTCTAGGTCTGAAGCTTATTCCAGGAATGCTGATATTTGGTCCACAGCAGCCCTTTCAACCATTTTTCCCAGAACACTAGGTGCGAAACAGGTCAGAAGTTCTTGGGCTCTCACAGGTCTCGGGATGTTTTTTCAGCAGTGGGCAGACCACTGTCCCTTTTAGCAATGAAGCACAGACCTGTCAGCTACTGAAGCATTTCCTAAGCTTGCAAGTTTTGAAAGACTATGTAGATGAAAAGTGCTTGGATAACTATGTTTGGTTATCATTCTGCCTGATGGTTATCAACCTTGGCTGTAGTCCAGAGAAGTATGGGGGCAGGTGGCTACCCGGCTGTGCTGCTGCAAGTAATCTTTCAAATCTGTGCCAAGTTTATGATATGGAAGTGGGAAACTACTGTTTGGAATGGGCTATACACATCCCAGCTCACTTGTAACAGGGAACTGTATCTGAAACAAAGCCTGTAAGTGATGTAAATATGTGTATCAGTAGAAGAAAGTAAGACGGAACCATACTGAACACTTCGGTAAGGATGGGGAAAGAATGGTCTAACTTCCACAGTTTTAAATCTACAATTTCCATCTAATTTCCTTTGTTTTAGCAAAAGCATAAGATTTCTTAAGTCTCTAGCAAGCTTTACACAAAGCTTTTGAAGCTTTACACCAAAATTTAAAGTGAAAATTTTTTGCATGAGCACAACTCCGCATGTGTGGGAGGTACCTTTTGCTGAGGGATCACTGGCTCCAACCCATCAAAACTGACAACAAACATTTGTAATCTGAATGTAGACACTTTTCCAAAGCAATATTTTACATATCGGTACATACCAGTTCAGATTTGAAATAGCCTATTGTATTTTCATCCAGCTGGAAGTATCTTCTTTTCCAGTTCTTCATCTATTTAAAAGCAAACAAAATTTAACTCTATCTCCCTAAGCATTACATTTTTTCCTGGTAGTCTTAGTGTCTCTGTACATTTGGATGTCACTTTTGAGCATAGTATGTTGTGGTGAAAGCCACTTCAGGGTTTGGTTGGGTTTTTTTTAGCTCAGAACACTTTTGAGTATGGGAAAGGAAACAGACTTGAGGAAAACAAGACAACTACTACAGTGAGCATCCTATCTGCATAAAAAGCAACGCTAAGAACTAGTTCATTTCAGTATCACTTCTATATATTCAGTTGCCAAGGTAAGACAACATGAAAGTGCTTGCACCTGGTGGCTGCTCCATCAGGTAAACCATCTCATATGTATCCACTGGGCCCCATAGCTTCATTTGCTTCTACACAGGTGCAAATCATTAGTGGAGGATGATGGTGAGACAGTATGCACCAAACAGTCCAAACAGGCTGCGAAGGCCCCGGCACCGGGCCACGGCTCCTTCTCCCCGCAGCGAAAAACTTCCCAGGCTGTAAGCTTCTTTTTGCGGGGGGGGGGGGGGGAGTGGGAAGCACGGCTGCCAGCGCAAACATGCATGCACAGCAGGTCCACGCATGCACGTTTGCGGCCACACATGGCGCAAACGCACACGTGTGGACCTGCCGCGCATGTGCGAAAGTGCCATGCAAGCGCATTTGCGGCTGCGCATAGCGCAAACGCGCATAGGCTGCCGTGCATGTGCGGCAACCGGAACTCCCTCCCCCCACCGGTCCGCAGCCTAATAAAGGTTGAGGACCACTGGTTTAGATAGTTTCAAGTGGCTTAACACATCCTGGCTACACTGTGAGAAGCAGTATGGTTTGCAGAATAAGAGACAAGTTTCTAACAAAGTCTCTCAGCAAATATATTCTAGCTTTGTCAAATACAGTAAAAGCTTTGTTATTGTGTGTGTGTATGCGTGCACATGTGGTCTTACAATTAAAAATCTTTTCTAGCTCCTTTGTGGTTGCTCTGCCCATTCGCAACTTTGTTCTGATTTCATGGATGCAGTCTCCCTTCTGGCTGATAATGGAGAGAAGGAATAGCAGATCTTTAACTATTTCAGTTCCTTCATCATCAGCTTTAAGGCAGTGTAGTTCCCCAGCAATCATTACTATTGTTCTCTTGATATTCAGCGTTTGGCTCTTAAAAGTCTAACCAAGTTTTCTTTCTACTATAAGCTTTCATGTACTACAGCTGACTTCTTCAAAGAAAAAATAATAATGTGCTCTCTCTGATATTTATAAACAAGAACCCTCCCCTTGGATGTGTGCACAATTCAATTCACTTAAAGTAACTCAGGATAACTCATGAAAGGTTACAAAAGAAAATGTAGATATTCTCTAATTTTCATGCTTTGAAAATTAGTGCAGTCTTGTATATGCCAAATGATTTCTTCTGGCAAAAAGATTTTGCTGTAGAATGTGGTGGAAAGTGCCAGTTGGCTGAAGCCAACTTTTGGCAACTCTGTAGGATTCTCAAGGCAAAAGATTATGAGGTGGTTTGCCATTGACGGCCTGTGTGCAGTAATTCCAGTATTCCTTGGGGGTCTCCCATCCAAATACTAACCAGGTTCAACTCTGTTTAGCTTCTGATGAGCCTGGGCTATACAGGGCATAATGCAGAACATATAGCCCATTAATCAAATAAATATATTCTAACTAAGGACAAAGCCCATTGCATTAAGGAATACAATGGGCATTAGACTGAGGAGTATAGTGGAAGAACTCTGTGGATGGCCTCTCCCTCCCCTCAGGACCTAGAAAGGCTGCAAGCTGCAGGCCCCTGGGAAGGGAACTCACTTGCAGGGGCAACTTTCACACAGCAGGGATCTGCAGCCTCTGCGCCTCGGAGGGAAGTGGAAAGAGGAGGGGATGGTCAGGGGTGGGGGGACAGGGGGCAATTGGTTAGCCACTGAACAGACAGGGAAGCTGGTTGGAGGAGGAGGCACTCAGGGGTGGGACAGCTGCCCTTAGTGGGTGTTAAGCGCTTAGTGGCACTTAAGCCATGAGACCAGCTCTTCCTCCTAGCCCTTACCCGAAATATTAAGTGGAACAGATTACTTACCACTGCTCCTTGTTTAACACAAAAGCCAGCCTTGATCACAGCATTATCTGGAGGGTGCTTTGCAGAATAGTAAGGATGACTCTGAGACTGTTTCAAGTAGCTTTTATCACACTCCCCATCATTTGCATCTTCTTTCTGGAGCAAAGCAATCAAAATGGTATAAAGGTAGGTCTGAAATGTATAAAGTAATTAAGAAAAAACTCTATATTGTTTAGCATTATTTTGTATTATGATTTTCATACAGACTCTCTGCGATGGAAGCTTGCTGGGTGACCTCGAGCCAATTACACAATTTCACCCCAATGTATCTCACAGGGTTATTGGAGAAGCAGAGAACACTGTAAGTCACTTTGGGTCTACATCTGGGAGAAAAGTGTGGTATAAAGTGTAAACACGCAGTAATGGATTTAAACTAGAAGTACAACGATATAGGCTAGATATCAGGAAAAAATTTTCACGGTCAGAGTAGTTGAGCAGTGGAATAGGCTGCCTAAGGAGGTGGTGAGCTCCCCCTCACTGGCAGTCTTCAAGCAAAGGTTGGATACACACTTTTCTTGGATGCTTTAGGATGCTTAGGGCTGATCCTGCATTGAGCAGGGGGTTGGACTAGATGGCCTGTATGGCCCCTTCCAACTCTATGATTCTATGATAAATGAAGAGCCAGCGAGAGAGAAAAAGCTTTTGGGGCCATTAGAAAATAAACAAATTTACTCTCAGAATTCCTCAGGGACTGCAAAAGGGATATCTTCCACCAGGCATTTGACTGAGCTTAATCCGACCTCAAAATATCTGACCTAAAAAACATCTGGCGGTCCCCTCAAGCCATACCCTCCGTAATCTGTAGCATTCTGTCCTCCGGGGGGGGGGGGGTTCTATTGAAATGTTTAATGAATTAATTATAGTAAGCTGTTAAACATTTAGAACTGTTACTGTTATGTTGTGACTGTTATTTAATATAATGTTCTATGTTTCCTAAAATGTTCCATGTAAGCCACCCTGGGCCATATGGAAAGGACAGTATAAAAATCTAAACAAACAAACAAACAAACAATAATTACATCAACTGAAGGGATATCATGCTGCCTTTAGTCCCTCCAATGACCAGGCAAGACATTAAAGCTGCACTACCTGGGTAGGAGTTATTATAGGAACACCACCGACAATATCCGTTCTGTAAGACATTTGCTTCTTTATTCCCACACTTTCAGCTGGACGATTTGAATTATCATTCTGAGACTGTGACTCGGCCTGCTTTGGTACCTGAAAAAGTATAAATTGCAATGGAATAGCATATAGGCACAGTATAACTCCTTTGTAAGCATGGGAGCAAGTAAAAAGTAATTCAAATTACAGAGCTGCATTTTCTAATTCTGAGCTGCTCGAAAGTGATCAAATAAAAATCTTTTGTACACCTATAAACTAGCCAAAGGGTTAAAAAGCCTGCTATACTCTTCAACTGAGGGATTTTTGGGGTTTTATTGCTTTATTGTTTTAGAATTTTTTGTGTAAACCGCCACAAGGCTATGGCAAGCAGCAGTATAGAAATCAAATAAATAAATACATTATATCAGAATTATATTTATTTATTTATTATATTTATATACCGCCCTCCCCTGAGGCTCAGGGCGGTTTACATGGAACTGGAGAGAAAAAAACAGTACAGAAGATTGCTGTCAAAAGGGTTACAGAGCAAAGGCTTTTATTTTTAAAAACTGCACTAGTTTTCATACTTACACTTGTATATACTAAGTAATTCTAACCTAACAAAATTAATTCCCTAAGAAAACTTCAACACATCAGTGTTCTCCTTAATTGACTAGAAAGGCATTTCTCAACTTTTATACCGATAAGAAACCCCTGAAGCATTTTACAAGCTGTTAGAAACCCCAGAAGTGGAATGATCATGTAGAATATGGTTGAGAAGTATAGCTGTGTACATGCCCACCTGGGGGCCTTCCCCTTCCCGCCCCCCCCCCCAGGCTCATCATTGACCATTGGGGGAATGTCAACATGACCATATATGGTCATATCACCCAAGAGATGTTTAACAAATTTTAAAAATATATAAAAACTCCCACTTATGCAGGAAACCTTCCAGGGTGGTCAAGAAACCCAAGGGTTTCATGAAACCCTGGTTGAGAAAGCCTGGTACAGAACTTTTAAAAACCTGTATAATATTAGTTGCAACACTTTGGAAAGCAGTCTATTTTTTATGAAGTTACACGTTTTAGCCAAAACTTCATCAATTTTTCATCTGAATTATGGAACTAATAAATAAACTCTAGCCCTAAAACTTATTTCATCCTTTTACCTCTAAAATTGAGGCTCTCTACAAAAACAAAACACACACACACAAATCAGGAGTCTGTTTTTCTCTATTACCTTTTGATTCCAAGACTGGGAAAAAAAATGGGGGCCACACGAAGGCAAAACAAAGAGAAAGAAACAAATGGTGCAAAAGGAAAGAATCTTTAATGGTTGATTAACTCCTACATGTTTTGTGTTTAGCTTCATTAGGGGAAATTACTTCAGATACTTTTTCAATTCCTTCCCATACAACACCTGAAACGTTTAGCTACTACCCATAATTCCCTTCTTTCACCTTTCTTATTATTGCCTTATATTGCAAGCAAGATAATACGTATTAGATAATACAGCGGAAGCATCCCAAGAGCGGAAGAGCCATTGGTGCTTTTTGTGGCAACGAAACCTCCATTCATTTAGAAGTCTCTTATATAAAACATGAATTACACATTTTCAAATTCATAACACCCATGCATTATAGCTTGGCTTTCAAGCTAGCAATAATTAGTGGCCACCATTGACTCTCTCTTCACCCCTCCTCTCATTCCTCCATGAATGTTAGAGGACTTGGGGAAAGGAGACATCACAACCCGAAGCTTCAGTACAGTCAGAAGCAGCACAAGTCTTTTTGAAAGCTTTTGGATGATCCAAAGCCCAGCATGATATGCCTGAACATAAACAACAAGGGCACCAAAATATATTTGAAAATGTTATTGTAACATACCAGCTTGGAGCCCCTGGTAATTCCCACGGATGAAAGGGATTTCCATCTGTGGAGCATCACTTCTTTACCCTTCCCCTCCTGCTATTCCCTCAAATCATTCCTCATGTCAGGCATGTTGTATAAAGACAGAAATATTTTGTCAGATTCAAGGCCACATCTTTCTAAAATGTAACTGCCCAGTTAAAAACCTCTAATTAGACTCTAAATAGCCATTCCTGGCAACACCCTATCAATCTATATGTAATAGGTGGTGACTTCTGTTTCAATGTGTTTGAAGAAGTATGTGTGTGCACATGAAAACTTAAAACCAGAATAAAACTTTGTTTTCTTAAAGGTGCCACTGGACTCAAACTTTGATCAATTAAAAACTCATAGTAGTTCTCTAAACGTTAGTGTGGAATGATGCTAACATTTTAAAAAATTACTTACTGTAATTTTGGTAGCTTTGTTTAGGACATTTATCCATTCAACTAAGTCTTGTTGATCATTGGCTTGTAGAAAGTATTTTCTCATTCCTGCATTCATGACTGATAACAGCAGTAAAAGAAACAATGCACAGCATTAACTAAAATATGTTTTTTCTTTACATTTATGAATAGCATTTCCTAGTTAGACATCTATCAAAACTTGTTCTCATCTCAAAATTTACAAGCATAATGATGCACAGAGCATAAAATTATCTTCTCTCTAAAAGTTTAGTTTTAAAGTTCTAAAGGGAGACAGTATGTACACATAGCTCAGTTGTACTGTGAAAAATGAAGTGGGGGGAATGACACTAAGTATCACTTTTCCAATTTTCCAAGCTAGTACTAACCCAAATGCCTGCATTAATTTTTTTTAAGTTTTGCTGTAAAAATGAAACTGACCTGCCCACTAAATGAAGAATTCAAAAATAATGGCTTTATTCTAGAAACATGAAGTTCTTTGTCCCAGTTCCTACAGACTTTTAACAACTGCTATTTATCATTCACAGCACTAGGTATACCATGGCTGAATTACACTTAATCAGTGTTTGAATCCTGTAGCAACAGAAGAGAATACCAGCAGGCAAAAAGGTGTGCCTATAATGTGACATGAACAAACAAAGCACATTTCTTTTGCTTCTACAGAATGTGTCTGTGACCAACTATTTTCTGTAATCATGTGGATTTATTTAGTCAGTACTATAGCACCTCACATCCTATGTATGTAATTAAGTCCAGGAAAAGCAAAGAGTTCAACCAATGTGCTCACAAAAATTGTACTAAGCGGATGTAAATTAGCGTCTATCTTCTTCTAGAGTGGTCATAGACAATTTTGTGCTGTGTCGTTACCATCTATTACAAGCAATGTATATGAAGCTGGTTTCAGTAGCACAATGATACATGTAGTGATTTTTATTGTACTTATCTAACTGATCACAAATCCCAGCAAACTTTGACATGAAAACTGATCAACTTGTAGCCACAAACTTTAGGAACCCACAGCTGTAGGAGCTTTGCTGTAAGACTACAAGCAATGACCACAAGATAAACAGTTGTCCACAGCTCCCTTCAAAAGAGATCTGACGTACACTGTAAGAACCACCATTTGGTGGTCCTTTGATGCTACGTTGAACAGGGTTCAAATACATTCATAGCCTAGCATAAACACTTTTTTTGCACCTCTTTAATAAAAACCAACTCAAAGTACAAGGCCAATTTAAACACTGGTAACTTACTCTGAGGGAAGTGGTTTCAAAGACACAGAAAAATGACTGATTTCTGTAATCCTAACACATTTTTCAATTCCTCTGTATGGAACCATTCACCAACACATCAAATATCCCAGGAGTTCAAACATTCACAGGTTATTCCAGTTTGCCTTAAAAATCATCATAGCCAAAGCCTTGGAACTTAAACAGTCTACATACCTCTACATAATTTTACCTAATAAAGTATCAAACAGAAACTCAACAACTTTGCAAATTAGGTTGCAACAATGGGCATTTGTACTCAAATCTAGAGAGCCTCACAGGATATTCATAACCCCAATATTTAAAAATGAAATCTGATCAAATGTTTGCATATTCAGTATTGACAGGATGTTACATTCTGTGTAAACCTGTCAGCTGATACCCTATAGTTAGGAACTTCAATATCCACATGTGCAAACTCCCACACACACCCTTTTTATCACTTTAAATTCTTGAAAACAGAGGCATAATTAGCTATGGTATTGTTGGATACGGATGCTATGTATATGAATTACAGCATCCATGTCCAACAGCAGCATATAATTAGTAATATTAATGCTATTTAAAGCAGCTTCATATACATTGCTTGTAATAGATGGTAACGACACAGCACAAAGTTGTCTATGACCACTCCAGAAGAATATTAAAAAAATATAGTAGGATCTACATTGAGTCCCCCCCTCCGAAATATCAATTCAATTCAGAAAGTATACTGCAATGAGTCCCCCCCTCCGAAATATCAATTCAATTCAGAAAGTATACTGCAATGAACAATTAGACATGGATGATGCAGTGAAATTGCATGGGAAGAGTACCATTTAATTTCAATATCCCTTCATTGATTTTTGCGATTACATCAGTTTTACTTCCCACTATATTGTTTGCACCATCAGTTGTGATGCTTTTTAACTTATCCCAACTCAGACCAAGATTTTCTACTGATTTATACACCTTCAAGAATGTTTTCTGCAGATGTGGTGCCTTTCAAACTCTGCAGTGCATACAACTCTTCTGTAATTCTGAAGTTGGAATCTATACCCCTGATAAAAATTAGTAGTTGAGCAGTGTCTATAATGTCATTGCTCTCATCTAATGCTAAAGGGGAAAAAAAGCAACCCTTTTTGCCTCAACAATCAGTGATATATGCAGCTCTTCTTCTAGTTCTTCAACATGCCTGGTGATTGTATATGCAGATAAACTGACACAACTAACACAGGATACTTTCTCATGGCACATTTCCTCCACTACTTTAACCATGCACTTTTAACAAATTCACCATCAGAGAGTGGCCTACCACTCTCAGCAATACATTTAGCAACATGACAGCTGGCCCTCACAGTAGACAGGTTCTCTTCAAAATGCTTTCTAAAACTATTTTGCTGCAAAAACATTGATGTTTTAAGAGAGTTTATCTTGTTCACTCACACCCTGATACATGGAATAGCTCTTGTGACAGGATTCAAAGTCCGCTTTAATATTGTACTCCTTTAATAGAAAGTTTCACGACGTATCAGGCAAACTGCTTTTTCCTTGTTTAAAACTAAGAAGTAGTCTAATTGTCATTAAAGACACGGTATTCATCTGCAATTTTTGTTTCTTTGAAACAATTTCCTTTTGGAGACATCTTACAGGGTTTCTAGCAGAGCAGCAGTTGCAGAGTTTCAATGTTATCCTTGAATAAATCAAAATACAAGTCGTATAATTTTAGGGGCCTAACTCCTCCCTTTCTTATTAAATCCTCTCCACTCTAGCTGCTATTAGCTGGGGATTTTCAATTTGACCATGGCAAAGAAGAGTAGAGACCCCTGTCCCCCCTATCCACAACAGTTCTCAGAAGCACTGGGCTATATACACAGGTTATGAACAATTAAAAAAAAAGGATTGTGAATCTGGCCAACCAGATAGTAGAGTTGCAATCCTAAGTACACTGAATGCTATGAGATTTATTTCTTAATAAACACAGTCCCTTGAAGTTTAAATATACACCTGCTAATATGTTTTAATTTTAAACCATTAAAAATTGGGAGCCCTCCAAAAAAGGCAATTAGACAGAGTGAATGAGGGCAACCGTCCACCTGGAACTGAGATTATTCCATTAAATTGGCCTCAAATTATATGCAGGGTGCACGTACCTCAAGCCAAGCCAAGCCTCAATCATGAGAAGTAAAATGGCAGCCAGAGGGAGGGGAACTTGGCTGGAGGAAGATGTGAAAAGGGGACGGGGCCACTCACTGGATCCTGCAATCACAGATGTTTAAGAAAACTCCTATCTGGAGTCAAGAAGGGAGGAGAGGCAGAAGCAAGCAAGGCCAGAAGTCAAAATAACCAGCTCTTGTTAAGAAAGGAAGAATGCTTTTACTTGCAGCAGCAACCTCACCATTAACTCTGGAAGCCACTTGCTTTGATGAGTGGAGCCTCTAAACACTTTGTATCCTTTTTCCCCCCAAAAAAATCCCAGGACTTTTACTGTCCTTTTCCTGCTTTTTTTTTTTTTTTTTTTTTTTTGCAAAAGCAGACCTGACATCTCATGAACCCATCCACACAGAGACTTTACCTTCCTTATATACATATGTAGCTTTGACATGGTAATTCATGGAGAGTTTAAAAGCTGAGTGGTATGGATACCTGAGCTATGCTAGCCAGCAAAGCACCTAGAATGGCCAAAATGCTATTATGGAGGATAAGAACAAGAGGGGGCTGACAGAAGGAACCATGGTGACCAAAACAAACAATGTTGCTATTGTCTTTTTTGCAAAAAAGGGACAGGATGAACAGCAGTAGATGGTACCTATTGAGGCAGGAAGAACATTATGGGTCTTAGGGAAAATGCCCTGATAGTGATAGCAGCAGACAAGCAGGTTGGAGGGCTGCACAGAAAGAGGTTGGGGGGGGGGGCACAAGCAGCCTGCGCGCCTCAGGTTGCAGACCCCTGCTACAGATAATGATCTGGAGTAAAGCACCAGTGATTTTTCAAAGAGAACACAGATGCTCATAATCTCTCTCACATTGCCACAGTCAGCTAAAAACTATTTTGCAGCATTGAAACTTACTATGTTAATTTAGTATGTGTGTGTGTGTTTGTGTATTAAACCAGCTACTCAGACTTTTTTAAAAGTTCCAATGGCTGACATCAGATCTTACTTTAAGATCATGATTTTAAGGCAGTACCAAATATTTCATCTGTAAAAGGCATGAATCTCTTTATACAAGGAAGGAAACATGAAATATAAACAAACATATTCTAAACAGATATCCATTTGTGCCTAATTGGGGAAGTTTGAGACATATCCTGGATATAGTTTTAAAAACAGTGGAAAAGTAACTGTTCAAACTCTAAAAACTTACCAAAGCAGAATTCTGCCTTTGGCCTCAGCTTAGTTGCATCACTAACCTAGCAGAAATAAGTTAATTCATTATAACATGTACATCCCTTATAAAACATAAGCTATAGCTCTAATATATATAGTAAAACATAGACTGTCTTAAATACAATTTCTTTTGTTAGAATAACTGCATATATTATTTTAACAGATTTCTATAAACAATAGTAGTAATCACTGCTTTGACAGGCCTACTATAAAAGAGAGAAACATTTAAGTTAGGAGGGGATAGAATCACATTATCTTTTTGAACAAACCAACAAAAAGCAATTCCCCCACCAAATTCCTCTCTGTGCTATACTTTTATTGAATGTTATTTTACTACCTTAATAAGAACATGAAACATAAAACAAAAATTTTGAAGATAGTATTTATAAAGTTTTAACGCATAAGATGATTTTAACTGGCTTTTAAAATGTTATAAATGGGTCCAGGATTGAATGGGGCAGCAAGCTGCAGGATTCCTCTTAGTTTTTGGTAATTGGGAAAATAGGGGGGAGAAATACAAAATCAAAAATAATCTGCATTGTGGGAAGCAAAATGGTTTTATTTTCTGAGTTCAGAAATATGTTGTTTCAGTATTAGTGCCCAAACATAAGAAAAATCCACAGAAATAAGCATCTCTACAATTAAATGTAATAGGAATAACTTTAGATATGTATTTCAACATGGCATAAAAAATAATGACAGTAAAAAGAAAATTTGCTCTCATTTTTGTATCTTTAAAAACTGCATCAAAATTGATCACTTCCAATTCTGCATTTTTAGTTTGGCTCCACTAGATGTCAGAAGCAATCACAACATGGTCTGTGAACAAAATCTTAAACCCTCAAGCTTACATGTTCCATTAATCCTCTCTAGTGTGAAGTTACAACAACTTCCTCTTTAAAAACACCAATTTCTTCCAACACCAAATCTGGGCACCTAAATGAGATGCTGTTTGTGTTTCTTTCCCACTGACTGACATAAACCCCAGTGTGCTAAATATGATGTGGAGCTCAGATCTGCTTTGGGCTTGATTTCTGCACAACAGCAGCTGACCAACATGCAGCCAGGACCGCATCAGATGTCAAGAGTATCTCAACACTACTCTGGACTGCAGAGGTGGCAAGAAGTTGTGATGATGAAGCTAAGTAGAGCCTAGGAGAACTGGAAGACAGAACCAAGAGCTACCTGGATGCTGGAACACTCTCCTCCCCATTTCAAATGTCTGATTTTGATGACATTTGTGTCGGGGGAGGGGGAATGGATGCCTTCATGGACACTCCATGAGACTGAGGGCAGTTGATGAAATACGTGAAGCGAACTATGCCCTGCCAACATATAATAGGACCGTCAACAGGGAGAATCAATTAATGAAGCCTGAAACACCATGTGATGAAATAAGTTACCAAGTACTGATGGGCAGGAATCTGAGTACCAGCAAGCTAAGAGCCATAGGCAGGGGCTGTATCCTCTAAGCCAGGGGTAGTCAAACGACGGCCCTCCAGATGTCCATGGACTACAATTCCCATGAGCCTCTGCCAGCAAATGCTGGCAGGGGCTCATGGCAATTGTAGTCCATGGACATCTGGAGGGCTGCAGTTTGAATACCCCTGCTCTAAGCCATGAGGAAAGAGCCACAGCATCAAATTCAGGCATTTGAATTCAGTTATCACAACAAATCAGATTGAAGCTAACTTAAGAAGTCTTTTATTGTACCTCCACTCATGACTGTCAGAGACAGCACACTGTTTGTTTGTATTACAAAGAAACTGTGGGTTATTTGTGGTATCTACATACAGCGTTTAAGAATAATGTTCAGAAAAGAAAAATTCTTTATGAATCCCAAGAAAAAGCTTTAGATTTCCAAAAATGCCAGACTATTATGGAACAAATAAACATCAAATGTAAAAATACATGGTCTCAGTACATCTGAACCTTGGCATTTTACTTAAAAACTATTAGCCATAAATTACTTCCCCGAAGAAAGGCTGGAGACTCCAATAACTCAAATAAAGATACTGACAGGGAAATGGAAAAAAATCTCAATCAAAATTTTCTTCTACATTCTTTGTGTAATTTGGGTCAATTTCCATGAAATTATATATGTAAGGTCTCATATAAGGGAATAATTAGTATTTTTCTATACATACTTGTTTTTGCTTTATTGGTTAAACAAAAATATCTTCAGGGGAACTTCAGCAGGACATGTTGGATTAAATGAGCATTTCTACAAAACAATCTTTCATGTTTACACATTGGTGCAGTAATTTCAAAATCCCAGCTCTGTACTGTTTCTGAACTGTTATCAATTTCATACGCAAAAACTACAAAGAAGTGTTCCTCAAGAACACTGTTAAATGATAGCACCATGCTTTAGATTTCTTTAGACTACACAAAATACTATGAAAATCTACTGCACATTTTGGAATGCTATTTCGTGTCCAGGAAACTCACACATACCTTTGAAATGTAGGTAAGCTTAATGGCTCCAACAGGTGGGGATCCAGCAGGAAGGTTCTGAATTCAAGAACATGAGAATATTATAAAGTTAAAAACCTTGAGACAGTTTACATTTGCAAGTATTCTAAAAACAGTTAATTTAAAAGACAGAATACCCTTTATAACATGTTTGTATCTATCTTTAACAGAATTTTTCAAAAATGTTTGGTGGTTCAGTGCTCACAAATTTGTTTTGTTCTTTTGCGGAAATGTCATTGCATTTTAATTTTTTTTTTGAGAAATCATACCTAAATCCAAATACGCCACGCACCCAGAAACAATGAAGTATTGTTCCTTATCTTCCACAATAATAATTGTAGTACTGAACCAGCACTTATAAAACTCACTCTATGTTGTCCTGTACTTGTCCCTGATCAGGAAATTGCATATGGTCCAAAATACAGCTGACTGGATTCTCACTAGAACACCATGGAGAAGTCCATATTAGGCCTGTCCTTAAGCACCTGCATTGGCTCATGGTTGAATTCCAGACTTCGGCTTTAACCTTTAAGGCCATCTGCAGCCTGGGCCCCACATACCTGAAGGACTGCCTGACCTACTATACTCCCCAAAGGACATTGCACTCGGCCAATACGAACAGGCTGGCCATCCTTGGACCCCGAGATGTATGTTTGGCCCCACCTGATAGAATGAGCTCTTGGAAGAATTGCGGACCCCTCAAGAGCTGGCTCAGTTTCAAAGAGCCTGCAAGATGGAGCTTTTCTGCCAGGTATTTGGTTGGGGCTAATAACCAGTAACACCACTGAGTTGGCTCCCTCCTGCGATGAGTCCTCGCTTGGGGTAAATGAGAACCATCTAAAGGCAATAGCTTCAGATATTGGTACAGCAGTAGAATTGACTGAGGTGTTTTAATTTGTTTTAACTGTTTTAACCAATGACTGTGTAACTGATTTTTAATTTCATTTTAATCACTATATTATTTAATTACTATGTTGTTAACTGCCCTGAGCCGGCTTGCCAGGAGGAGGGGTCATATAAATCCAATAAAAAATTAAAATATTTTTAAAACATCCTTTTTAGAAGTGAATCACAACTAAATGAACTGGCTGCTTTATATGGTTCCTGTCAAGAGGGTTATTTTGAAAAGAGAATTGGGGTTAGTGAGTCAAAATCTCTGTCCCACCAAAAGTATTTTCTGTCAAGTTCTATGCCATTAATTCTATTCTTCATTTATGTTATTATTTACAGTTCACCTTTGTTATTGAGACTCAAAGCCGACTGAATTTATCACTTGGTTGGGAGCTACTGATTTCAATATAGAACTTCAAATAAATATGTATAGGGTAAAGGTAAAGGTATCCCCTGTGCAAGCACTGAGTCATGGGGTAATGCTCTCCAGCATTTTCATGGCAGACTCAATACAGGATGGCCTTGCCAGTGCCTTCCCCAGTCATTATCGTTTTACCCCCAGCAGCCAGCCGGGTACTCATTTTACCGACCTCGGAAGGATGGAAGGCTGAGTCAACCTTGAGCCAGCTGCTGGGATCGAACTCCCAGCCTTATGGGCAGAGCTTTCAGACAGAATTTCGGCTGCTTATCACTCTGCGCCACAAGAAGCTCTTATGTATAGGGTAAGCAATCCAAATTTCAAATGGTAATTCTCTGAACTGCTAAAAATAAATTCTCATCTTGTATTGTGATTCTAGCAGAAAATGTAAGTCAGAAATGTAAGTCAGAAAGACAAAATGTTCTCTACTTAAAATGCAGTTTAAAGGCCACTTTAGTTACCAAGAATTAAAATTTTATTATCCCCAACTGTGTTTTACCTGTGGATTGTCCATGTACCATACCAAGCTGTCTTCTTTTGTGTCCAGAATAAAATATCTCCGCAGAAACTTCCCACTATTCTCATTTTCTTCAATATCTAGAAAACCACAGATGCGATTTTGACGATCCACATAAGGCATTTCTGAACCTGAACATTACACTGCAAAATAAAAGTGAAATGTTTCTTTTACTACTATCAGCATTTCATTTAATGAACACAACTTTCTAAAGCTTGAATTTTTCAAACAACATATATTACAAACATATATATGTGTGCTGCTCTTGACAGGTTTGTATTGTTATAGCTTGTACCTATGTTACAGCTTAATGTTCATATTATTTATGCTGTATGAAAATCATAATGAAAACTAAGTTCTATGTATTGTTTCTATGTTTTATGTGATCCGCCCTGAGCCTCAGGGGAGGGTGGTATATAAATGAAAATAAATACATAAATAAACCTCAAGTTTGCAGCCCTTCATACAGGAGACCCCTCACACATTTTCCCTCTGCCCCATCATGGCTTTCTGACTCTCAAGCAAGGCTGCAAAGGAAAACAAGCCAAACTTCTCCTCCTGCTCTTTGGCTTGTCAATCACAGCAAGCCACCAATCATAGCACAGCGATTCCCCCATGGACTGAAACTTTCTTCTCCCCTGAGCCCCAAAATTAATTTTAAAAAAATACTCAGAGCAGGAAATGCATACAGGGTTGCGTCGGATGTTCACTAATGGGATACATAATAAAGGTAAAGGTAAAGGTATCCCCTGTGCAAGCACCGAGTCATGTCTGACCCTTGGGGTGACGCCCTCTAGCGTTTTCATGGCAGACTCAATACGGGGTGGGTTGCCAGTGCCTTCCCCAGTCATTACCGTTTACCCCCCAGCAAGCTGGGTACTCATTTTACCGACCTCGGAAGGATGGAAGGCTGAGTCAACCTTGAGCCGGCTGCTGGGATTGAACTCCCAGCCTTATGGGCAAAGCTTTCAGACGGCTGCCTTTCCACTCTGCGCCACAAGAGGCTCTGGGATACATAATAAAAAGTGGCAAATCTGTTTTTGGCAATTTCCCTCATCCAGAGGCAAATCTGGCCAAAACTCAGTCCCTGGACAGCCTCAGAATGCAGATGATATCATGTGGAGGGAGCTCAAAAACTCGCCAACAACCAGAGGCTGTCCAGAGGCAGATTCCTTGTGCAGAAAATGTCACTGTTTTTTCATAAGAGTATCATAATAGCAATATTATTTTACACTTTCAAAGTTTGATTAGACATTTTACAACTGCATGCTTCAAGCACTATTGAGAAATTGTTTCACATAACTTCACTAAAAAGGTTAGTAGTTATTAAGTTCTGGAATGCACACTTTTCTAAGAAAACAGTAAGTTCTCACAGCCTTTTATTATACTTTGTTGGGATTTAGACTCTCCCCAAAAGAACAGGGATTAACCTGGTATGTTGGCAATGTGATGCATTTGAAAGAAACCAGAGTTTCTTTCTGTTCTGACATCACAAACTGCAATTTGTTTAAGCCACTGTTATAGTGCACACACCCTAGTTTGTTCATAAATCCCAAATAACCTCCTGCTCATCTTCAAGCAGAACCCTAGGATGTTTTGTGAATACCCTAGTTGCTATGGATCAGGGGTAGTCAACCTGTGGTCCTCCAGATGTCCATGGACTACAATTCCCACGAGCCCCTGCCAGTGTTTGCTGGCAGGGGCTCGTGGGAATTGTAGTCCATGAACATCTGGAGGACCACAGGTTGACTACCCCTGCTATGGATCATTCGCAATTAACTGTAGGGAAATCCTGTGGAACAGAAGACTAGGGCAGCCCTCCTCTTCAGTGTTGCCTAAGAACAGTCTCCTGCATTCTGTCTGCCTAGAAATTTTGCTGAATTACTATTTTTCCCTCTTTGAACCCCTACCCATCTTTATACTCTCTCCAATAGAAAATAAAAGGTTGGAGAGAATCATGTGGTTGCAGTACACACACACACACAGAAAGCAAAAAGATTTGCTCAAAATATGAAGGTATTCTTGTAGATGGTAAGCAAACTGCTTTGTATAGAGCAATTTCTATTGTGTATGTTGGCAAACAAAATACAAGCATGTAATTAAATCAGATCTTTTGTCCTATAGTTTTTTATGTTTTCTCAGTGGGGAAGGCTGAATCCTAAAACACAGTCCTGTTTGATGAGTCATCATCAGCAGGGGCAAGGCCACACAGGATGGGAGCACAGTGAGATAGTATCTTAGGCAGTTGAATACACCTGGAGTAGGAAGGGCTTTGTGCTTATTTAAAGGAGATCATTATGTACGGGAGATAAGACACCGATTTTTAAAGTTCCGATCTAATGACAAGCTAATTAACAAATCAACAACATTTTAGATTCCCAGCTTAGCTTCCAACAAACAGTTTGTTGAGTAGTATGCATTCAGACATCACTCCAAACCTGAGTTTATTGTGACACCTGAAGGCCTCTTTTTTATTAGTCTTAATTTGGGGACTAGGGAACATGAGCTTGATGGCTGAACTTCCTTTCCTTTAAGCTTTCAAATTAACTAGGCTTGCTTATCTGGGAGGCTATGACATTCTTGTATATCTTTTCCTTGCCACCAACCACAATCTAAAAACTCCACCAGTTTTATTGTTGGTAAGGCTATTGTTGGTAAGGTTGGTAAGTTATTTCCAAGACCATTTCTTCCACATGTTTCCCAATTCATGAGAACCAGTCCATCTATCTAAAACTTCAACTGCTATAGTAAGGATCAGAATGAATCCTGACAGTCAGGTATCACATTTGTAGTGATATCATGGCCGAGTTTCCCAATCACGGTGCCAAACTATTATATGGTACCACAAAGGCCCCTCAATGATACCATGGTGTGACGGGTTTCAAAATGCTGGCCCGTCCCACCTCCCACAGTGGTCAATGATGGGACCGGAAGAGATAGAGCCTGGCCATTTTAACCTTTGCTGCCTAAGATGCCCCTGCCTTCTGGGAGGTGCAGCACGGAAGCATGGCCAACTGAGCTCAAAGCCTGAAAAATATTTCAGCAGTATCTCCATGGTCAAAAGGTTGAAAAAGGCTGTAGTCAAATACATCTCTAACCAAATTTGTTCCACATAAACCTAAATTTCAAATACACATATACACGAGTCTTAAAGAGGTTTAAAAATATTCCCCAATTAGATCTGGCAGGATTTCTAACAGGTAAGCAGCTGAAGTGTTGTCAGAATACTTCTAGATTAAGTATTTATGACAGCATCTGTGAAGGAAGCTTTTGTATATACAGGGAAGAGATGAAATGTAAGGGCCTGTTCTGAAAAAGAAAGAAAAAATACAAGTCCTACTCCTTTGAAGAGTTTTTTTTTTTCAAGTCGGCTGACAAGGGGTCAGTTGTTAAAGGAATTCCTTATTGGCTAAGATCATTCACAAGACCAGGAAGCAGTGTCTTATTATAAATGGGGTTCATTTGATCTCAAATATCTTAGCACATAGCCAGATCTGATGTCAGCCTATGATTGGTTGGGATTTTTTGAGGATGAAACAGAGAAAACAAGACACAAAGGGGGACAACAGAAGCTGTTAACAGTTGCTCAAATATACACAAACTGGTGAAACGAAGATGACTTTCAACTGGGAAAACCAAATTTCCCTAATTCTGCTCTGTTATGATTCTACAGTTTCCTTATGTCTTAGGCTGCCCTTCAATTGTCTTCAAACAAGTATGAAAAATTTCAGAATATTGGTAACAGATATTTTGTGCACCCTCCAAAACAAATTCTTCCCAGGATAAATGTGAGTCTTCCAAGGAAGTCTGCTTTTGTTTATCTCAGTGTCAATACATTTCTTTTAAAACATTTACTTTTAAAAAGTAATAAGTATGTTTTCCCGTCCAAGAAAGCAGGTCATTAAATATTTTGATCCTGCGAAAGTGCTAGTGGATTCAAGCAAAATTTTCAAAATTGATCCTTCATGTTGAAAAACTGTGAAGTGAATTGAAACTCATATGACAAGTAAAACACATTTTTTTTTATGAACAAGAAGAAGTTTTGTCTTTGGGTTATTTTTATTTATTTATTTATTTACATGCTGCCCTCCCCTGAGGCTCAGGGTGGTATACATGGAATGAAAAATGGTACATGGGACTTTTTTCTACATAATGAATGAATAAACTATAACAACAACAACAACAATATGAGGATACCACAATTGAGGATAACAGTCTAAACTATTCGAATAGGTCCAAGGTTCAGATTGGGTATATGGATTCCTGGGAGATTCAGGGGTCCTGTAGATGTTGCTAATTTCAGTCGGCCTCAACCAAATGCCTGGTGGGGAAGCCCCCTTTTGCAGGCCCTGCAAAACTGTTTTATTCTGTCAGAGCCCTGATTCCAACAATTCTGTTGTACAAAAATACATGATCATTCCAGAAAGTTAAAAAAAAATTTTTTTACCGAAAACAGTATTGTTACAGTGAACAACTGTTTACTACCAATCTACCTCTTGACATACTGATGAAGTTAAAATAAAATTAATATTATAAGATAATTCTTTGTTCCAAATGTAAACATACTCAAAAATATATCATCATACTTCAAAATAACGGGGGAATTAAGTAAGATCCCAGAAGAGAGAATCAGATTAGAAAAGGGCAAGATGTGTGGTGATAGAAAGTGGGAATCACCTTCCATTGGCCCACGAGCCTCCCTACTTTCTATGGAAACCACTTCCGATCTGTCAAACCACAGGGTCATCAGTAAGCAATAGTTGACACAAGGTTCCATTCAAGTGGGTAGCCATGTTGGTCAGAAGTAGCACAACAAAATCAGAGTCTAGTAGCACCCTTAAGACCAACAAAGTTTTATTCAAGGTGTGAGCTTTCGAGTTGATTTTGTCAAGGTTCCATTGTTTACCATAATACTGTTACATTAGATTTCACTGTTTACTATTCTACCGTTACCATTGTACTATTATTGTCACAATTATCGAGATATCTGGAGGAGGGCAGAATGCTGTTCCCATTGGCTGCAGAGGAAAGGACACGCAGTAATGGGTTGAAACTAGAAGTACAACGATATAGCCTAGATATCAGGAAAAAAAATTTCACAGTCAGAGTAGTTCAGCAGTGGAATAGGCTGCCTAAGGAGGTGGTGAGCTCCCCCTCACTGGCAGTCTTCAAGCAAAGGTTGGATACACACTTTTCTTGGATGCTTTGGGCTGCTCCTGCGTTGAGCAGGGGGTTGGACTAGATGGCCTGTATGGCCCCTTCCAACTCTATGATTTGTATTGTTCCTGTTCTATGTAAACTGCCCTGAGCCGTCAGGGAGGGTGGTATATAAATAAAATAAAATAAAAAAATTAAAATCTAGACACAGGTAACTTATGGCAACCCTGTCAGGTTTTCAAGGCAAGAGAGGAGCATGGGTAGTTTGCTATTGCCTGGATCTGCAAAGAAACCCTGCATCAAGTATTAACCAGAGAAAACCCTGCTTAGCTTCAGAGATTGGATGATATCAGTCTAGCCCAGGCTTTCTCAATCAGTATTTTGTGAAACCCTGGAGTTCCTTGACAACCCTTGAAGGGTTTCCTGCATGGGTGGTGGTCAATTTTTATATATTTTTTAATTTGTTAAGCATGTTGGGTGTTTTGACCATATATGGTCATGTTTACCTACCCCCCCCCCCAGCGGCCAGTGATGACCCTGGAAGGGGTGAGTCCGGGAAAGGCCCTGGATGGGCATGTACACAGCTATGCTTTCCAACCATATTCTGCATGATTACACCACATCTGGCATTTCTCAAAGCCTAAACAATGTTTCTCAACAGTAAAAAAAAAAGAGTTGTAAAAGCTGGTCTAGCTTGAGTTATAATGACAAATATTTCATCAAAGCCAGCCATCCAGTTTTATGTGAAATGTATTTGTCTTTCTTCAGCTGTTGGTGTTCATTAATTCTTATTTGACATAATGAATTAGAAAGACATATAGCTGTTATTTTTATAGTCGTGCTTTTATTATTATACTAAATAAATCCTTTATTGGTCAGATATGTTTGTAGTTAAAACCTGAAAGCAGCAAGGTATGTAAATATTGCCTTCTTCTGACTTACAAAAGTTTCTTTACATTATCATCAAAATCTGTTGGCTAGGCAAACCTGAGAATGAGGAGCGTATGTACACATGCATAATACCAAAAAAAAGTGAGGCTACTTAATCATTCGCAAATATAACCATTCCACCAACTTGCACAGAAGTAGACTGAAATTAGACTCAATGTGTTACATTAAGTCTTCCCACAGGTCTACCTTTTACACTGACAGTTAAGTGAATTATTGAAGGTGTTATCTTCAATCATTCAAATTTACAGAATTTATTTTAATAACTACCAACATTTCCATGTTCAATTGATACTGAATTCACATCCCTATTTGAATGGTAGCTAGCAGACAAGGTGTGGATCAGCAATACAATGTCATACAATTACAGTGATCTTCAAGGTTGCACCCAAAAATGTGTTTTCTAGCATCCATTTTCTGCCTCACTTCCTGACCCCTTCCATACTCCTTCATTCTCCCTTTTCAAGTTCCTTATTCTCTTAGCCTGCCTTCCCTCATTCATATTTCCTTTTGTCAACTTTCACATTCCTTCCTTCTATGTCCTTAATCTTGCCCACAGTACTTCTCCAGCAGTTTCAAGGTACACTAAGGCAGGGGTAGGCAACCTGTGGTCCTCCAGATGTTCATGGACTACAATTCCCATGAATTGTAGTCCATGAACATCTGTAGGACCACAGGTTGACTACCCCTGCACTAAGGTGATAGGAGTTTTATAGTAGTGGTAATGGTGGTGGTACACTTCACACAAGTCCAGCAGTAGTCTCAGATGAAAAAGATAACATGCGACTGACTGCCTCTTGTCTTTATTAGAAGTATGCTTGCTTGAAACTGCTAGTCTACAATAATCCCACCACCAGCAGAAAGGAAAGGAATGGGACTCTCAACATGGAATGTGCAAATAAATCTGAGAAGAGCTAGAAGAAATTAGGAAAAAGGAAAAGAATGGATGATTTATGGTCTTGGTGGGAAGTCCATTCCATTCACCAGATCTGCCACATCTAGAAAACCTCCTTCCCCCACACCTCTATAGAATATAACCTCTTTACATAGCCTTATGGACTTCCCAGCATTGGTTTAGATACCTCTTCAGAAACCCCAATCCTGCAACAACTTTTAGATGGTAACTATGATTACCAACTACAATTTATTTGAATTGAATTAATATTAATAAACTGAGGCCATTATACCATTTCCTGAAAGCTTTCTTGGCCACCTATACAAATGAGATCTTCAGTTTTCCACTTAACTTTTTATTTAATTGAAACATTTTAAATACATACATGGAGAAGGGTTATAGTTAGTCAATGGTTCCCATCGCAGCTATTTTGTAGGGGTGGCAATTACTTTTAATCAAAATTCCAAACTCATCTGTAAGCTCAACAAGAAACTTCATTATCAGTGTGTTTGTAGCATCATCTAGAGGTAATATAAGCAAAAAGCTTGGCCACTATTTTTATTAAATAAAGCCAATAATGTCAGTCAAAAGTCATTTTTGGAAAGACTCAAGTTGGAGACAGAAACTATTAAAGTTATGCAAATATGTCAACAATATTCATTAAACAGTTCTCCTTAGTTTTTATTTGAAACTACAGGGGCAGCCCAAACATAAATCTGGTTTTCAATTTAATGGAACAAACACAGCAACTACAAGAGACAAAAGTTAGTTTTAAAATATAGCTGTAGTTATACAGCAGGATACAGGGTGTCTATTTCTAAGTGCTGAGGTATATACATAACTAATCCCAGATTCTGTAGGATGGGGGAGCAATGATCTTTCACTTCTGCCCTTCAGATGAAATCATGCTTCTATTTTTTTTTAAAGAAAAAAAGATATGCCATCACAAAAGAAGGGAATTCTTGACTTGACTATTATTTCAAATAGGCAACCCATTAACAATATTTGGCCATCTTTATGATATTAGTACTGCTAAAACCTTAGCAACATACAACAAAAGCACTGTAGGAGAAGAAATTTTACCAGGAACGCGGGAACTGCATTTATTATAGGATGTTAGTGTTCACCTGAGGGAATAAACTGGTTTGATAGGCTAAAAATCTGATAAGAGGAAATGTTACAGTCTATGATGACTTGCGGCATCTGAAAAGGATATATGTCATTAATATACATGCAAATCATCAGTCCATTCATATCCTGCAGGATAGTTTAGTGCAGATTTGCTTACAGGACCCTCCCCCCTTACTTTTGTTGTTGTGTTTTCATTACTTTATTTATATATTCCTTTTCCTCCCATTGGGGAGCTGAAGCACCTTACGTGATTCTGATCACAGTATCTGCACATTAACCCTGTGAGGTAGTAAGTTTGGCTGAGAATGTGAGTGGCCTAAAGTCACCAAGCAAGATTTAACGGCTGAGTGGAAACTCAAACCTGGGTCCCCCAGATCCTAATCCAACACTCAAACCACTATACCACGCTCATACTCATGGGTTTAACTGGCTTGGAAATTAAAGCTTATTTGGCTCTGTGGCAGAGCATCTGCTTGGCATGCAGAAGGTCCCAGGTTCCATCTCTGACATCTCCAATTAAAAGATATGGCAGTAGGTGCTGTGAAAGACCTTTGTCTGAGACACTGCAGAGCTGCTGCCAGTCTGAACAAACAATACTGACTTTGGGGGACCAAGGGTCTGATTTAGTACAAGGCAGCTTTATGTGATGGTTTAAACCAGTGGTCCGCAACCTTCTCGAGGCTGCAAACTGACGGCGGCGGGGAGGGCGATCACCCAGTCGCGCATGCGCGGCACTCCAGCGCATACGTGGCTGGGCTGTGCATGCGCGTTTGCGCCATGCGTGGTCGCAAACACGCATGCGCCGCACTCTCGTGCGTGTGTGTTTGTGCCATGCGCAGACACAAACGCGCATGCACAGCAGCTGCTGCGCACGCATGTTTGCGCCATGCACGGACACAAACATGCATGCAGGCAGTGCTGCGCATGTGTGTTTGCGGCCGCACATGGCACAAACGTGCATGTGCGGCCCTGCTTCCCTCTCCCCCCCCCTCCCACAAAAAGAAGCTTGCTGGGCCGCAAGCTAATCGGCCGCTTTTGCGCCCTGGGAAGTTTCTTACTGGGGGCGGCGGGGAGAGGGAGCCGCGGCCCCGCGGTTGGGGACCGCTGGTTTAAACAACTGCTAGGACAGTGTACTGTATTCAGTCTCTAAACTGAAATTGTGCTGTAACAATAAAACCTAACAAACACTGGTGTATACTTTAGTGTACAATGGGTTAGCACATCAGGCACTTCAAATGGTGACACCAACCCACGACAAACGATACTTAGGGTGTCACGCATGCCGTTCAGGATGTAAAGTTATTTTAAAACTTTCTTGCCTTAATCGTAACCACATTCAGAACATAGGCATGAAGATTTGCATACTGTGCTGTATTATTTCAGCATCAGAAATTCATTTTTCCTAGCGAAAGACAGAATCATAATGCCGTATCTTTTGAAATATATTGGGGGTTGCTCAATGTAGACCTCTGCATGTAGCTACCTGCCCACGGGGATTCCACAGCACCAGGAAGTCACTCTCTTGGAATGAGAAAGGACTGTTGGGGAGAGGGAAACAAGGAGAAAGGAGTCATACTGTTAACAAGCTGCTGAATCCAACCTGCTATTCTAAGAAGCAGATCACAATAGTTTCCTTCTTTTAGCAGGATAACCCTGATCTAAAAACTTTGAAAATCACTGTTCTATATGCTAACCCCTCTGCACTGAATTGAACTTTGTGCCTTACAGTAATTAATTGGAGCCCAGCAGTGCTATACGATATAAGGATCCTTCCAGAGCCTGGTTTACATGCTCCTGAATCCTGCAAAAGCTGCCCTAAAAATAGGGTCAGAAGGGGCTTAGTTCGGACATCATGCTCACAAGACTGGGTACATGAAATGAGACTGGGTACTGAGTACATGAGCATGCTGAAATGATCATGTGAACTGGCCCTTCACATGCTGCCATGTTTAGCATGGTAAAGCAGAAACCATGTTCTAATCTGGTTTGAGTTCTAACAGGGAGGAAAAGCAGGATAAAAATTATTAAAGGACCTCAAAACCAAGGTCCTTCTCAAAGTTGAGGGGTTGATCAGGCATCATAGAATCATGGAGGTGGCAGGGACCTTTGGGGTCATATAGTCCAACCCCCTTCACAAGCAGGAAACTCACAACTACCTGCCCACCCACAGTGTCCCCAATTCCATGCCCTGATGATGCCCTCCCCTCAAAAAACCATAATCCCTGGCCAGTCTAGCCAGGAGGAAGTTTGCCTCCTGACCCCAAAGTGGCGATTGGCATTTCCCTTGGCATGCAAGAAAGGGCCACAAGAGCCTCCAAAAATCATCAAAGTTCAATTCTGGGTATAAGCAAGAACTGAGAGACTTGGCATGTGTAGATGCACATTCTTTCAGATACATTGAAACAGATTTCCGCAAATGTTACATATAGGCGGGGGCTTAGTGTCAAGATGTATAAGTAGCTGAGCAATACAGCCAAGATTGGAACAACACATTTAGAAAGACCTGTTAATAGCAGCATGTTGGTATACAGATAATAAAGGAGATAACAGGTGTGAGAACGAAGTTTGAGTCTGGTAGTACCCTTAAGCCCAAGATATTTAGGAAGTGAGTTGTAACTTAGCATGGGCAGTGAAAAAGAAGCTGATATCTCTGTTAAACCCTGGGGGCTCCATTATCCACAGTATTGTAATAACTTATAATTCAGCAATCTCCCATTGTTGGCACTGAATGGCATATACAGCATTAGGAACAAGTGAATAAGCCTGAGATGGTATAGTTGATGTTGTTGGGGCCAGTGATTGTGTTGTCTGGGTATATGTAGCAGCAAAGTTGGCATTTGGGTTTATTGCAAGATTTTGAACCAGTTCAAATTAGATATTGCATTATTGTGGGTGATCAGTTGTTTGAGATTGGGGGGGGGGCTGTCTTTGCACTAGAAACGGTTTGCTTCCCCTGCCCCCTCCATAGTTCGTCCAAAATAGCTACAACTAATACGGGCTAAAATACTGGATTCAGACTGAAGTGCCAAATCCTAAGAACAAAGCATCATTAAGGTGATTTATTAAACAACTGTGCAGAAATGTACAATAAAAGAACAGTGAAATATGAGGATATAAATAATAAAGCTAAATACCTAGCCTAAGCACTTTTACAAGCATTGGTTCTAAATTCAGATGATACCTTAACAAAATTGAATCCAAGAATTTCAAAGTCTAAGTCAAGCAGGTGCTCTGGCCAACATGGCTCATCTAGAGTCAAAAGGTGTTCCAAAACTAGATGAATTCCAAAGAAAGGCTGAAAACTAAACTGAAGAATCTTTATGATTAATTACCCACTTTGGCCTGATTCTAGCTGACCCATCAAATGCATGGCCAGTGATGTAATTTGATCAATCATTTCTGCTAACCAGTTGACATCAGATGAGTCGACTATGAGGCCAAATATTCTGCAGCTGTATAGGGTCCAATTAAGATTCTTATTCTAGCAAAATGGGATGCATAGGCCCATTCCTAGGGGCCGTGAAACTGTTAGACAATGGTCTGCCCAGCACCTGTGAAACCTCCCATCTCCTTATCTCCCTTTCTTTCTGAAGTTACAGACAGCTTTCCGTTTCTCAGAGAAGAGGAAAACTTCCATGATTTTTGCTTAGACCACTGTTTGAATTTAGTGAGAGACTGCTAAAAGGAACCAGTCTCTTAACATAAATACTTGAAAATGCATATAATTATAACACAGACTTGTAGATTATTAGTTATAATAAATAATGATTTGGTTCCTATATAAGCAGATAGCTTCTGGAATACCACATCCTCTCTGCTAAGGGTCAAGTTGCTAGGATGCAAAGGGAGGGGCTACCAAGCTTCCCAGACCAGCCCTGCCTGGCTAGTAGGTAGCAGGGCTCTGCTGGAACTCACAGGTGAGCTCCTCTTTTAAAATACAGACATTTTAAACCCCCTTCATTTGATTACAGAACCTTCATGACAAAACGTTCTTCACAGGGAAGAGAAGACTTAGAGTGACATAGCATAGCGGAATCCCTGAACAAATCAAGTGCCAAGATGACTTACCCACCCCCTTGGTAAGAAACAAGCTAGTCATTATTCATATTGCCCCTGACCCAGAAATGAGGTAGTCATGTTCCTGACACACATAAGCACCAAAATTCTTTCTTCCTCCACACCCACTTGGGAGCAGGAAAGAAACCAGCCTGTTTTCAAAGTGGCAGACCTGGTCCCTTCGCCCTTCTATAGTCTGGGCAGAGAAAGAACTAGCTCAGAACATGGCTGTGTGGCCCAGCTTCTGTGCCTTTTCAGCAGCCATAAAAAGCCAAAGCATCTGCAGCCCATAGAAGTTTTAAGGACAACCTGTGCAGAGACTCTCAGCTCTGAAGGTGCTGTAAGCAATTAAGCACAGAGGCACAAAAAGAGTTCCATGAATCCTGCCCCACCTCACTGTTAAGAACATTATAGTGGCTTCTGCCAACTTCTCCCCATTCAGTACTTTGCAATGCAGGTATACTGGAAAAGAATAAGAAAAGGAAAGATTGAGGCTAAAAGTACCACTACTGAGTCCAGCCCTTTGAAGTACAAACACAATGGAGAGGGATGGTAGCTCCTGTCTCCCTCTCTCTACTGAGCAAGCTGTTCCCCCTTCTTATGAAACAGAAGTCTAAAATTCTAAATAATGCAGCAAACACATTACAAACACCATCTATGAATGTGCCCACAGTATTACAAACAATTACTTGGTCAAAGGTCTTTCAGATTAGCATCTCACTAAAATGGACTCAATATGGCTTAAGGATTTCTATGCTACCTCTCAAACTGAATATTAATAGAATGGGAAGGGTAGGAAATCAAAGTATTAAGATTAATTCTTTTAAATAGGAAGTACAATAAATGTTGCTAACCAGGTTCTTTTTGCATAAAAGCCACAAAAATTTTAAAGACATTTAGATTCACACATATGACATGTTATACATGCTCTAGCAGGAAACTACCCTGACCTGGATAGGCTAGCCTGATTTTGTCAGTTCTTGGAAGCTAAGCAGGATCAGCTGCAGCTAGTATTTGGAAGAAAGTCCTCTAAATCAGTGGTCCCCAACCTTTTTATCACCGGGGTCCACTCAACGCCTTTTACTGAGGCCCGGTGGGGGGGGGGGGTGTAGTTTACTCCTCTACTCTCAACCACTGCCCTAAAGCTCTCTGATTGCTATAGTAATGTTTAAACATCCCTTCAAAAGAAGATACAGACACGCCACAACAATGAACATAAGGAACATTTTATTTTCATGGAAATTTTAACTCATGACAATGACAAATCAATGGGAACCCTGAGCTTGTTTCTCTCCAACGAGATAGTCCCATCTGAGAGTGATGGGAGACAATGACACTCAAAGTGTGTTGTAAAGGGCCGGGGGGGGGGGGGGAAGGTGTCCTTCGGGGCCCACCTCCAATTAGTCGAAGGACCACATGTGGTCCGCGGCCCACAGGTTGGGGATCGCTAATCCCCAACCTTTTTGCAGTTGAGGATTGCCTCCAGGGGTGGGGGAGAGCCGGTGGCCTGGGCACCGTGCATGCGCAGCAGCTGTGTGCAAACATGCATGCGTGTTTGCGCAAGCAGGGGGCACTAACGTGGAGTTGTCGTGCATGCGCGTTTGTGCCAGCAGGGGACGCAAGCACACGCACACGGCAGCTCCGCGTATGCACGTTTGTGTCTGCCGGCCACACCTGCCTCTTCACCTCCCTCTCGCAGCGAGAAGCTAGCTAGGCCGCTTCTCTCACGGCCTGGCAAGCTTCGCAGTACGGCGGGGGGCGAAGGCAGACATGGCTGCCAGCGGCCCGGTACTGGGCAGTTGACCAGAGGTTGACGACCCGCGCACTAAGTAATACCAGGGTCATGACACAGAGGCAGACAATGGCAAACCAGCTCTGAATATCTCTTCTCTTGAAAACCTTACAAAGTTGCTGTAAGTCAGCTATGAATGGACAACACTTTCCACCACCAGCAGGAAACGCCTTAAGCCTCCTCTGCCACAGAGGTGGGAAACTTTACACTTTCTGAAAATGAGGACATAACTTCTGCATCTTCTACTACATACTTACCGCCACAAGAGAACAGTCATGGGTCCATCACATTGCTCTATAGGTTAAACAAGCAAAATGCTACCTCTGGAAATTTCTTACTTGAAATTTTTTGTCTTACTTGGCTTTGCCTTAACACTTTCCACTTTAGCTTAAGATTTGTAATATGTAAATAACTGAATAATGCTGCCGGATTAAATTCTACTTTGCATAGCACAAGCATGTAATCGAGCGGCAGTTTCCTTAGTATGTCACTGTTGAAGGTATACGTATATAAAAATTATTACACAATTTTTCTTCCATTACATATATTCATAACTAGGGAAGGGTCACAAAGCCAGACAGTACCTCCATTTTTACACAAAATTGTGACATTATATAAATCACTAGCTTTAAAGCCCATTCCTAAGAAAGGGCCCCCTCCCCTGGCTTTGGGCCGCAGCTCACAGCTGGATCAAGTGGGGCGGGTGGGGCCTGGCCAGCTCATTAGCAGGCCAAGAACAGGGCTCTTTAGCAGGCTCTCCACCACAACCCTTTGCCCATACCTGCTGCTGGCTCCAGGCACTGAGACGCATCTGAGAGCAAAGAGGCTAGAGTCCAGGGACAGAGCGTGGGAGCTGCAGAGGCAGGGCCAATGAATGGCCCTATTCCAACTTGGACCTCTGGACACGTTCCACCCCCCAGGCTGTTTTACAAATATAGAGAGGAACCATGGATAAGGATTAGAAGATCTGGGTTTTTTGTATCCCACTTTTTACTACTCGGAGGAGACTCAAAGCGTCTTACAATCACCAAGGTCACCCAGCTGGCTGAATGTGGAGGATCAAACCCGGTACTCCAGATTACATATTGAATGTACCATTCTTCGGATTGGAGGCTGCTGCTCTTAACCACTAGACTAAGATGAGTAATTGTAAGAAAAATCAAGGTGGGTAGCCAGCCATGTGTGTTTGCAGCAGTAAAAAAAAGAACAAGAGTCCAGTAGCACCTTGAAGACTAACCAAATTTGTGGCAGGGTATGAGCTTTTATAAGTCAATGAAGAAGTGAGAGCTGACTCACAAAAGCTCACACCCTGCTACCGATATTGTTAGTCTTCAAGGTCCTACTGGACTCTTGCTCTTTTCTACTTGAATTTAGAAAGTTTAACTCTCAGGACTATTTTATCAATAATTAGGGCAGTATCTTTTTAAAATATCAGCATACCATTAACTCCCACAACACAAACAAGGAACTTGTAGGCTCCAAATACAAAGGTTCAAGGCAGAATGACTAAGCGAATAGGCCTAACCCACAAACCAGGTAGCTCTTTTCAGTTTATTAAGGAATGACTGGTCACTATCAGTGTACACGTACTTCAAGCCCCAGCCTTCAATAATTTTGTATACATGTAAAATTTTGAAATGTCAGATGTTAGCAAAATGTGTGAAGTCTAACAGTCAATATTAGCTCTCCTTTTTTCTGAACTGTAGCACTGCATGTTTGAGTTATTTTATGTTAATTTTACAACTATTTACACAAATAAGTTAATATTTTGAGCATATAACTGAATACAATAAAAGAAAAAAATGCTATATTAATATCCTATGATGATATAGTCAAAATTGAATGACAAGCATAAAACTATCCTAAAGAGTTTTTTGACAATTTTACTTTACATGTTAGTCAAACAAAGGCAAACAGTAGAAAGTTTTTCAAGTCACTTTAAACAAAACATTACACAGTATCAAACCCAATTTAAATCAGAACTGTTCTTGCTTTTGTCATTTTGCAGCTTCAGATTAGACATCCCAAAATGCGTTCACATTTTAAACTCACATACTGCTCTAAAATCCCACTGAGGTTTGCCAGTATTCATATCCCCCACCCTCTCTATGCAAAAAAAAAAACGACAGCACTGCCACCACAACCAAAGTCACTATGATGCAAAACAGATATATTCTGACTCCACACAGCATCAGGCTCTGAACTACTTTGCAAGATCAATCCCCTGACCACTGGGGACGTTGCAGAGAATCAAACACCAGGTTAATTATACCAAGCGCTACTCAGCGTTCCCAAGATAAAAAGTCACTTTGAAAGCCCTAGTCAAAATGTAGGCGGACATTTCAGAGAAAATGCTGCCTGCCGCAAATCTATGCAAATACAGGGCACAGCCTTTCCTGAAAATGCTCATTACTCAGGTATTCCCCATCACATCACACCTATCGTTTACATTACTTAATCCATCCCCCTCGGTAGCCTTCCCACCCTTCAACATCACCCGATGCCACTCAGAGCATGCCCGGTTCCAGAATGCCTCATTCCTCCACCTGAGGTTCCCTTAACACGCCCACCTTCGCCAACCCTTCTGCTGTCACAGCCACCACCGTCCTTCCCAAGCCCCATCCCAGCAAGCATAAGGAGAGCCGGGCTCGATCGTACCCAAACCTAACAGGGAAACTAGCCAGCGAGTGCACGGCGGCAGCAGCCTTCTCCTGCTGTCCCCCCCCCCCACTACTCCCCCGTCTATGCAGAAACACAGTGACCCACATGACTGGGAAGGGGGGGCACTCATTCCTTCGCTATTCGCAGCCCCCTCCCTCCCAGGGGCTCCTTACCTGCCTTCCGCGCGACCCACCATTCCTGCCCCTCCCCCTTGTGCCCCTCCCACGCTTTCCCCCACCGCAGCCGCTTCTGCCCTGGGGCTGCCCGCCCACGCAAGCCCTCGCCCGGCCCTCCCCGGACGCCCACTCGCGGCCGTGACCCCGCCGCCTGCACCTCCGCCCGGCCAGCCCCACAGAACTATGCACACACGCAACGCTCTCCTCGCCGCCGCCGCCGCCGCACTCTCGAGCGCCTGTCCGCCGGCAGGGACCCTCTCCCGGCCCGCCCGCCTCCCTCCCTCCCTCCCTCCCTCCGGACGGCCGGTACTCACTCAAGCCCAGGCAAATTCCTGTGCGGGAGCCCCGCGAAGCCGGACCAGCCGCCGCTTCGCCGCTCCCCAGCGCTCGGCCCCGCCCTCTTTCCCTCTCAGCGCTCGGACTGCCTTCTCTCCTCCTCTCCCCCCCCCCCCCGGAGAAACTTTATTCGTCGCCTCAGTAAGCTACGGGAACTGCCTTTTGCGTCTAGGCGCCTGCGCCAAGGTTCCTCACTGTGAGCCCAGCCGGCTTTCGGACTACACTTCCCAGAAAGGCGCCGCTGACAAAGAAGCTCGTAGGATAGGCCTGCTTTACGAGGGGTTCCTGGTCTCTGTAGTCTTAGGGCTCCTCTCTTCCTCTCGCGATTACCTGGAGGCCGTTGCACGCTGGGATTTGTATTCCCCGCTCCACAGCCCTCAGCGCTAAAGTGTACGTGCTGGGACTTGCAGCAGAGCTTTTATGTCGGGGATGACACGAGTTCCTGCGGTGGCCTTTTTGGCGCCTCAGACACAAAGTTTAGGGCCTGTAGAGAACTAAATTGAAGTGTAGTCGCTAACCCCGCTCCTTTTTCTCTTTTTCTGGCGGGTGTGTGTGTTTTGACGGATAAACCTTACTGGTACTTTATCAGGTAAAGTTAGGAGAAAACGACAAACTAATTACAGCATAACCATTTTTTTTACCTGACTATAAAGTGTGAGTGTTGTTCATTACACTCAGATTACTGCAGTGCGATTGTAAACAGAGTTACACAGTTTTAATCCCATCAACTCCAATGGATACAGGTTGAAAGATAGGCTTAAAATCATACTGCAGAGTTTAAATTTGCAAAGAGAAACCAGGAGGATGCTTAAAAGAATAAAAGTTTTATTGAGAGAATTAATTCTGTATAGACAGAGGACAGAGAGAGTCCTGTCTATCTGTTCTGTTCAATCATTAACATTCTTGCCTATTCCAACATAGCCATCAGGAATAGGAAGTGGACGGAACAATTCGACAATATTCTCGTTGCCTTTTTTACAAAGACAAAAAATAGTCAAAAAAGGAGGCATAAAGCAACAACAATTTTAATAATATATTTCTATAAGGTGCAAACCTGTTTTATTATATCTAAACTTTCTAATCAAGCAATTAACAAATGGAGGGAGGGAAATCTAAAAATTGAATGCAAAACTCAAAACAGAATAAGCATACTTCCTGGAGTTTGGGGAAAGAGTAAGGTGACCAGATTTTAACATTGGTAAAGTGGGACACCATTGACGGGGGGGGGGGGGTCTTGATTAAAATTTGGTCTATATAGAGCAACAAAAACTTTCATAGAATGCAAAAATAGTATTGTAATATATATTTTTAAATTTCAACATAAGTACAATTTGCCAGGTGCCCCCAGATGTCCCTCCAAAAGTGGGACAATCTAGTCACCTTAGGAAAGATGAGTTTACAGTTTCAAGTATAATTTAAAAAAATAATCATGGAAAAATGTATGGAGTCAATTGTACTGGGCTGCTGGTAGAATTAATTTGAGTTTATTTCTTTAGGGTTGCCAACTCCATGTTGGGAGATTCTTGGACATTTTGGGGTGACTTGTGGTTGATCTTTTCATCTCCCTCAAATTGCTTTCTAATGAAGTATGGATGGACAGGCAAGAATTAAATTTTGTTAAATTTTGTTGCCCAGAATTAAATTTCGTTGACCTTAAAGGTGCCATTGGATTCAAACTTTGTTTTATGCATAGCTACAGATTGGATAAGAAGTAGCTTATTGCAGGAGGGAGAAAAAAAAGACCAAAATGAGGTGGACCAGAAACTGCAACAACGCCTCAGAGGAAACCGGAAAGTTCCATTGAGAATTTAGCTCTCTCTAGCCCATCCTTTCTCAACTTTTTGTCCTTGAGAAACCACTGAAACATTCTTGAGGCTTTGAGAAACCCCAGAAATGGTATGATCCTGCAGAATATGGTTGGGAAGCATAGCTATGTACATGCCTACCCGTGGCCCGTCCCCTTCCCACCCACTCCAGGCCAATCATTGACCATGGCAGAAGAGATGGGTTGACATATGGTCATAGAATCATAGAGTTGGAAGGGGCCATACAGGCCATCTAGTCCAACCGCCTGCTCAACACAGGATCTTATGGTCTTATTGCCTGATAAATGTTTAACACATTTAAAAATACTAAAAATCGATTAACTCCTAAAAATTGATTAACTCCCACCCATTTCAGAAACGCTTCAAGGGTTGTCAAGAAACCCCAAGTTTTCATGAAACCCTTTTTGATAAAGGGTGCTCTAACCAGATAGCAACAATTAAAGTACATGTGCTAAACGGCATAGGGTGCCTCAGCTTGCAATTTTCTGCCAAGCATTGGGTATATTTGTAACTTTTGAAACACAAATTCCATACATATGTTAAATATTTCAATTTGATATGCTAAGTAAGTTATAAGTGATGCATTTGCTGTTGTTAAAATGGTTAAATGAAATTAGGTTATATATATTTTAGTTCTTTAAAAAAGTTCATTTTTTCCCCAAGGAAAAAAACTTTTCTGGGGTTTGAAAATGTCCAGAAATTTTGCATTTCTACGGTAGCATGGATCCAAGCATTCAGAAGAGCCAAGTCATGGGGGCAGGGAGCATTTTCCATTCTAAACTAAGAGAAAGCTTATTTTGCTGCTGCATTAATTTGTTTCTCCAGCAGGTCTACAACCCCTAGGCTCTAGAAAGACTCAGAAAGATTCATCTTTCAACTTACTTGCATTGTTATAATTATACTAATTATGCTAGGATTACCAGATGTTGTCTTTAGAGCAGTGGTCCCCAATCCGCGGGCCGCAGCTCCCTCTTCCCGCCCCCTCCCCAAAGCGAGAAGCTCACCAGGCCACGAGCAAATCGGCCGCCGAAGCGGCCGATTAGCTCGCAGCCCGGCAAGCTTCTTGTTTCGGGAGGGGGGGAAGAGAAGCTTGCCGAGCCGCAAGCTAATCGGCCGCTTTGGCGGCCAATTTGCTGGCGGCCCGGAGGGGCCGGGAGAGGGAGCCGCGGCCGCCGGCATGGCGGTGGCGCAAATGCGCATTCGCGGCAGTCCACGCATGCGCGTTTCCACTGGGTCTGCCGCGTGTGCACGGGGCTCCGGGCCGCCCTCTCCCGCCACTCCGGAGCAGCGGTCTGCAGCAACCGGAAGGTTGCAGACCACTGCTTTAGAGGACATTTTTTCCTTAATTTTTTCTGGTGTAGCAGTTAAAGAGTAGTGGACTCTAATCTGGAGACCTGGATTTGATTCCCTACTCTTCCACGTGCACCCAGCTGAGTGACCTTGGGCTAATCATAGTTCTCTTTGGATTGTTCTTGCAGTTCTCTTAGAGCTCTCTCAACCCTACCAACCTCACAAGTTTTCTGTTGCAGGGAAAGAAGGGGAAAGGTGTTTTGGGACTCCTTCAGTTAGAGAAAAGTGGGATATAAAATAAACAGCTCTTCTTTTTTAAAAATGATGAAAATATATTCTTTTGGGGTTTGAAGATTAGGAATATTCCTAGACAGTACGAGTATTTCAAATGAAATTTGTCAAAGTGATCATTTGTTTGAAGTAGTCAATCAGGAAATATGTCATCTTTTTTGCTTTTCACAATATAACCATAAGTTATGCAGATTCCAAAGCATCACATAATACATATATTCTGCACTTTTAATGGATTTATTATTGCATTTTTATACCACCGTTCCCAGAAACTGGCTCACGGCAGTTCACAAAAGAAGAAAAGAATGCAACAATATCAGTTTAAAAGATCCCATTAAAACAACCCCCAACACATAAAAATACGAAATTTGCTCTGTTGTTATAAAATCAAGATACTTCTCTTCCAGTGGTCAAGTAAGTTTAATTGACAGGAAAGATGGGCAATACTCTGTGTCTATCTTTTGGATCAAATGAGATTAGATGGCATACACAAGCAATCTCTTTTACATAAACGGATGCAGTTAAATTTAACAGCAACCAAACAAGTTTAAATAAACATCTATTTTAATTTGTAAGGTTTTCCTTCTTTTAGAATGGAAGGTTAATACGTTTAGATATTACTTCAGTACTTAGGAAACTTTGAGTAACCAAGAATCGTTTCTCAAGATGCTATAAATCTAGCTTTTCTGATAAATTCTGCTTTGTTCTTCTTAGAATATTTTTGTCCAGTGTGCAGTAATAAAAGATCTTTTTTGTCCCTTTAAGCATAAAACAACCAGCCTCTTTAACAGTCAGCGGTTGCATGCAAATACATCTTTGTTCCAGGAAGACATTCAGTCACTGTACTTTATAATGAAACAAAAGCTGTAATCAGAATGCAACAATGAATGATGAGGTCAGCTGTGAACAATGCTTTGCAATTACCATGGCAATTTTCCCTAGAAATTTATGAAAGGTCACATAATTGGATTTTCTGTGGGCACCCTGAATTTTCATGGATTCAGTTATTTATGTATTTTAAATGTTTTGCTGATATTTCCTGTGGCTCTCTAACAGCAGATTATATCACCTCTGTGCTGGTAAATCTTGTATTCTGTTCCTTATATAAGGTGAAGAGAAAACCTTATGGAACTCAGTTCCACAAATAGGAGTATCATCTCCAGATGGTAGCTGAAGAGTTCCATTATTACAACTGGACTCCAGGTTACAGAGAACAGTTCCCCTGGAGAAAATGGCTGCTTAGGAGGGTGGACTCTATGGCTTTATACTGCACTGAGGTCCCTCCCGATATCCCACCATCACAAACCCCACCCTTCCTAGGCTCCATCCCCAGATATTTCTCAACCCAAATCTACCAGTACTATTGATGAAGCAAATGTGCTTCATTTCACCCCTGATTTTGAAGAGTACCCAGTTCTATCCTTAATACATACACATCTGACATTGCAAGGCTTCTGTTGATTATTTCTGAACCCTTATCTTTGAAGTGAATTGTCATTTGGCTTAGGATTTAGGATATACCACACTTATCCATGCTAGATGCTGTGTATGTTGGTGCTTGCCTCATTTTAGAAAACAGCATTAGGTTTAAATACCTGAAATATTTAGTTGGTCCTGAATGGTCTTCAACATAGACCTGTATGCAAAATGGAAACAATCCTCATTTTTCTGTATAGGTCTGGCATTTTGTTGTTCTTGTTAGGTGCGAAGTCGTGTCTGACCCATCGCGGCCCCATGGACAATGATCCTCCAGGCCTTCCTGTCCTCTACCATTGCCCGGAATCCATTAAAATTTGCACCAACTGCTTCAGTGACTCCATCAAGCCACCTCATTCTCTGTCGTCCCCTTCTTCTTTTGCCCTCAATCACTCCCAGCATTAGGCTCGTCTCCAGGGAGTCTTTTCTTCTCATGAGGTGGCCAAAGTATTTAAGTTTCATCTTCAGGATCTGGCCTTCTAAGGAGCAGTCAGGGCTGATCTCCTCTAGGACTGACCAGTTTGTTCGCCTTGCAGACCAGGGGACTCGCAAGAGTCTTCTCCAGCACCAGAGTTCAAAAGCCTCAATTCTTTGACGCTCGGCCATCCTTATGGTCCAACTTTTGCAGCCATACATTGCAACTGGGAATACCATAGCCTTGACTAAACGCACTTTTGTTGGCAGGGTGATGTCTCTGCTTTTTAGGATGCTGTCTAGATTTGCCATAGCTTTCCTCCCCAGGAGCGAGCGTCTTTTAGACCTTTTATGCACTGGAGGTTTCATGCCGAGCTGCAGGCTGGAGTTTTAGTCGTGGCAGGTTGCCCCACCTCTTCCTGCATCCACACGGGGCAGCATTTGGCCCGGTGCTCCTAATCTGCCCCTGATTTTTGCTCCTGCATGGGAGCTGAGGCAGTGAAGTTCCCAGTGCATAAATGGTCTTAATTTCTTTGCTGCAATCCCCATCTGCAGTGATCTTGGAGCCCAGGAAAATAAAATCTGTTACTATCTCCATTTCTTCCCCATCTATTTGCCAGGAATTGAGAGGGCCAGATACCATGATCTTTCTTTTCTTGATGTTGAGTTTCAAGCCAACTTTTGCACTCTCCTCCTTCACCCGCATCAACAGGCTCTTTAGTTCCTCTTCACTTTCTGCCATTAGAGTGGTATCATCTGCATATCTGAGGTTGTTGATATCTGCCTATATAACTGACTTTCCTTCCCCTCTGTCTTTCTTGTGCCTTCTTTTAAGAAAAAGGCTTTTTAAAAAAGATAATGGTCACACCTTTAGAGGTTGGCCCACTTTTGAGTCACAACCCTCAAGTTGATAATCAGTAGAGAAAATGAATTTGGCACCTTACATTTCTGTAACATTTCCATAAATAATATTAACTGCTTTTAACAAGCATTCCCATGAGCACTTTTAAATAAAGGTCACTGAATAGACATACCATAGTAAGAGTCTACAGAAAGTTATGGTCTACTGAGAGTAGTTTTGTTGATATAGGGCCTTTTGTGATGTCTTTTGTTGGCCTAGTGTCCATTGGTGAAAGATTGTTGAAGTAGTAGCAGGACAAGTAGGGAGGCATTGTAACCGAAAGCATTAGGAAAAAGCACACATCTGTTTGAAAATGCTGGAGCCAAGACATAAATATGCTCAGCCTTGTGGTGAATAAGAATATAGCTGAACAGGCAAGGAAATTTTACCCAGTTTGGCCCTTTGTTTTTTTCTGAGGCCTCAAATGAGTAAGTAAATATGTTGTGGGCAGGCTGGTTCTAAGTTTGTGCTTGTAAACATTTGCTTTTATTTTTCATCATGCTGTGTTTCAGTTTGCATTTATTCTGGTTACAGACTTGGAGGGTGATCATACCTTAGTGTCAGAGCTTGTGTAGACTTGTAATTTGCCTACTGGGGTGGGGGATCTCCCATCTCCTGCTATTGTTGCCAATCACCATTGGGCAACAGCATTATATCACTTCCATGGAAAACCTGAAAGCAAAGTTACATTACTCTTTCAACAGCCAGAAGTTCTGTGGTTTTACATTAGATTTTCTGGTAATTCCTAGAGCAGGAATTCCCAACCAGGTGTCTGTGGACCCCCAGGAATCCACAGGATCTCTGGAATAGGTCCGCAGGTTTCCCCCTTCTGACTTAATGGACTCGGCTACAAGCTAGAGGGAACAGACCACTTCCATTGTAGGTGGTGGTATCATTTTTGGTGGCATGTCATTTCTGGGGGCATAGCAGAGAGGCATGGCCAGCTAACATTACTTCTGGAGTTCCTTGAAGCATGAAAAATTATTGCAGGGGCTTCTCCATGGTCAAAGGTTGAAAAAGGCTGTCCTAGAGAATTATGCCAGTGCGCTGCCTACCCTCCCGAACTCCAGTTGGTTGTGAGCTGCTGGCCAGCAAGCCTAAGCACATGATTCTGTTCCAAGTCTCCCATTGAAAGCTTCTCATGATGCAGGAATGGGAAAAGCTTTTTATAAGGCTCTGAAGAGCCACAGTTACTGGTACCAGCTGGATGGGCTGGTTGTCTGAGTTAAGATACGTTTGCATATTCTAGGGAAATTGTAGCAGCTTGTTCCAGTGTATCTGCAGAAGCTCAAGTAAGGTGAGTATACTAAAAGCCTAAAATAACACCAATGTACTTCCTTCCTCTTTGTTTTTTCCAAGTGCACTTTTTTGGTTTTAATTTTTTTACTCACTTTGTTGCTTTCCTGTTGTTCTGAAATGTTTATTATTCTATACAATTTTGGTAGGAAGGGTATACATAGTTGCTTATTCATGAACAACCATGACCTTCAGCTTAGCAAAGCTGTTTGTTTTGGATGGGAGGACAGTTGCTATGTCATGCAGGTAAAGGGTTTCCCCAGCCTATTCTTTTCAAAACAATGGTATTTCCTTGAGTCATTTGTCAGTTAATTTCTGGGTTTGGTCAGCTTTTCTACACAGAAGAATCAGGCATAGGGTCTGTGGGCACAGTTCATTCATTGTGCCCTAACTGCACATTTGTGTCTCATTTCTTCTTCAGAGTCTTCTTGATTTCCACAAACGTTTTTCATCGTTCCTGAGCACTGAAATACAGTATTTTGGAGCAGAGGAAATAGCAATGACTGTTGTGCAGAATCAATGGGGAATACGAGAGTTTTGCATAATCAATGTTATGGCATCATATGAATGGTATTCGGGATGTATTTAGTGGTGACAAGCAACACAATGTCTCCACGAATATTAGGGATACTAGGCTGCATCATGCACCCCATAGTGTTTGTGAAGAATTATCAAATATACCAGTGAATTACATTACTTTTGGTGAAAAACCAGAAGTATTGTCACGACATCAAGGGATGCAGTCTAGGATTTAGAAGCAGTTTATTTCCATGGTAACTGTAATGTTAATTCCAAAGAATCACCCCAACATCAAGAGAGAGTCAGCATGGTATAGTGGTTAAGAGCAGTAGATTCTAATCTACAGAATGGGGTTTGATTTCTTACTCTTCCCCATGAAGCCTGCTGAGTGCCCATCACAGTTCTCTTAGAACTCTCTCAGCCCCACTGACCTCACAAGATGGCTGTTGTGGGGAAAGGTAGGGAAGGAATCGTAAGCTGCTTTGTGACTTCTTAAGGCAGAGAAAAGCTAGGTATAAAAACCAACTCTTCTTTGTCAAGACATCACTTCCAGGTTTTGCCAGAAGTGATATCACACATGAGTACAATACTGGCAAGCCTCCTCTTCCCCCCATTTTCCCCTACTAGCCTTTGAGACACTGGTGGTCAATAGGCGGGAATGCCAGGAGTCTCCCTTCTGCACGTGTACAATTTGCACAAATTCTGTAAAAGGAGTATGATCCAACCAACATTAAACCTTTCTTAACTACCACATTTATTTGTTGCAGTTTTATGATCAAATTTACTTAACATCTCTGTTGTTTGCAGGCCCAGCTTCTATGTAATGCCATTGTGGAAGCCTTTTTAAAGTAGCAGAAACAGTAGTCTATATATAATGCAGCAATGGGCTGTTGATATCAGTTAATGTACAATAGCTGATGATATGGGAATCAAAACAAACTGGAGTGTGTCCAAAGGAGGGCAACAAAGATGGTGAGGGGGTTGGAGACCAAGATGTATGAGGAAAGGTTGGGGGAGCTTGGTCTGTTTAGCTTGGAGAGGAGACAACTGAGAGGGGATCTGATAAATCATCTTCAAGTATTTAAAAGGCTGCTATGAAGAGGATGGAGCAGAGTTGTTTTCTCTTGCCCCAGAGGGATGGACCAGAACCAATGGGATGAAATTAATTCAAAAGAAATTCCATCTAAAAATTTGGAAGACATTCCTGACAGAGCAGTTTCTCAGTGGAACAGGCTTCCTCAGAGGTGGTCGGTTCTCCATCTTTAGAAATTTTTAAAACACAGGCTGGATAGTCATCTGACATAGAGACTGATTCTGTGAAGGGTCAAGGGGGTGTAAGGTTACAGTAGATGACCGATAGAGTTGTGAGGTTCCTGTTTGTGCAGGGGGTTGGACTAGATGACCCAGGACATCCCTTCTATTCTTCTACCTTATGGAGAAAAGAATTGATATTCAAAAACCACACATTGTTCAAAATTCTATTTATATAGAAGTATATCATTCCATTATTGTCAAGAAGGAGATCAGTGGTTTAAAGAAAAGGGTGTGTGAGTGTGTGGGGCGGGAAACAGGGGTTCATCACACTTATAAAGTATAAAAATTACCATGTAGTATCCCCTCGACAACACGGGCTCATCACAATCATGGAGATCCCCATGATAATTAACTCTGCAATGGGACCTCAAAGATCATTCATAGTGTGTCAGTGAAAACCTTTTCCAATAATCTAACAGGTGCTCTACAGCTGTAGCTAATTAATGCAGGCAGATAGTATTTAAAGAAATATAGCATGCTGCTGTCCCAATAAGCTGATACCAAATCATAAGAAAAAGGACAAAATCCAGGCGGAATTTAAATAATTTGGAGATATATTATCTAATGAAAATTTCCAAAAACATTCTCTCTGAAGTAATCTACATAGCAGGTTGATTCTCTGATGTGGTTTCTTGGAGATTTGTTCAATACAAAAAAGCTGCAATGTCCATTTCCCCAATGACACATAACGGGTGCTTCAATATTATCTTTTATTCGGGACACATGCTCCGTAATTCGTACTTTCAAAGGATGTGATAAAACACCTATATAAAGAAATCTACATGGGCATCTGATAGTGAATATGATTTTTTGAACCACAACCTATAAATGACTTTATTTGGACTTTGTAATTGTTGGTGTGGATGTAAGTTTTTAATTCCATCATCAATTTATAGACCGTACAGTGTCCACATGTAAAATTGCCCAAAGGAAGATCTTGTAAAGTGCTTTCCTTCCCAGTTCTCCCTGGAGTTACCAGTTCTCCAACAATATGATTCCTACGCCATGACAAAATAGGTTTTTGTCCATGACTTTGGATATGCAAAATAAGATGCTGATGCCCGTATATAATTTGTTTAATGTCATTAGCAAATTGCAAAAATTCAAAAGAACAGGCAAGGCTACCCATGGACTCTCTAGTCTTATAAGTTAGTAAACTCATCCAATCGGTTTTTCTGGTATGTAATCTTGCCCGGGTTATAACTTTTCCAGAATATCCCGTTTCTGAGAGATTAGCCTAATGCTGCACTGGCTGCCTTAAATTTTTCACTACATTCATTGATGTGTCTCAGTCTTAAAAATTGGCCAACTGGTAAGGTGGTAGCTGAAGATCACCTGATTACAGATGATCAGGCTACAGAAATAAGTTTCCTTGGAGAAAAATGCCTGCTTTGGAAGTTTAACATTATACTCTGACTAGAAATATAGCCCATTGCAGTTGGAAATGCAATGGGCGCTAGCAGGGAGATTGGATATGGGTGGGGGGGGGGACTACCTGCAGTCTGTCGCAGGGTCTTTCGTCGGCGGGGAGCGGCTGCATGTCTTCCTGGGGTCGCGGTGGGGTTGCTGGTGCTTCTAGAGGCTCCTCGTGGGTTGAGCTGGGCAGCGTGCGTTTGGCGGGCAGCAGGCTTTCAGCGGCTGCGGCAGCGGGCTGACGCGGCGTTTCTCCCCCTGGAAGCGTTGTTTTTTCGGCGGCGTTCCGTCGGCGGTGCTTTGTCTTCGCCGGGGCCTCCCCGGGCAGCGGGCTTTCGGCGGCTGCGGCAGCGGGCTGACGCGGCGTTTCTCCCCCGGGCAGCGTTGTTTTTTCGGCGGCGTTCCTGTGGCGGTGCTTTGTCTTCGCCGGGGCCTCCCCGGGCAGCGGGCTTTCGGCGGCTGCTGCAGCGGGCTGACGCGGCGTCTCTCCCCCGGGAAGCGTTGTTTTTTCGGCGGCGTTCCGGCGGCGGCGCTTTGTCTTCGCCGGGGCCTCCCCGGGCAGCGGGCTTTCGGCGGCTGCGGCAGCGGGCTGACGCGGCGGTCCTCCCCCGGGCAGCGTTGTTTTTTCGGCGGCGGTGTTTTGTGTTCCCTGGGGCCTCCCCCGGGCGGCGGGTTTTCTCCGTCAGTGAGCTGAGAGGGCGGGTCCTGGCCCGGGCAGCGGTCTTTTCTCTTCAGCTCTTTCTCTCCAGCTGCCCTGGGCGGTGGTGGATTCCTACCCCACTCACAAGGAAGCAACTGCGAGCCGCGCTTCGCGCGGCTCGCAGTTGCTTTCTTGAGCGGCGGCTTGACGCGGCGAGAGGCGCTTCGCGCCTCTCGCCGCGCCAAGCCGCCGGCCAGGGAGCCCCCGGCAGCCGCGCTTCGCGCGACTGCCGGGGGCTCCCTGGGCGGCGGGCTGACGCGTCGGAGGCGCTTTGCGCCTCCGACGCGTCAGCCCGCCAGCAAGGAAGCAACTGCGAGCCGCGCTTCGCGCGGCTCGCAGTTGCTTCCTTGTGAGTGGGGTGGGAATCAACCGAGCCAATCGGCAGGCGCTTCGCGCCTGCCGATTGGCTCGGCTGATGGTCCGTCAAGAGGAAGGGGCCAATTGGCACCCTTCCTCATCCCGGACCGAGCCCGCCCTAACTCCTCCTACACAGCCCTTACGGCTTTATTTAGTCCGTGGCGCCCGTGGCGCCACGGGCGGTGTAAAGATGACGTTCCTGCCCAGGCTCTGCCTCAAAATCTCTAAGAATTTCCTCCCTATCCAGAACTGACAATCCTTAACAGAAACCAGTATGACAACAACCAGCCTATACCTTTCCCCTTACCCTTTTTTGGAACTTAAAGCTCCATGTGAGAGGAAATACACAATCCCCATCTAAAATGGTATTAGGAAAATATTAATGATTTATATAGCACCATCTAGATTTGTTGCCTAACAAGTTTCTTTGGTTCTAGTAGTAGGGTGCCATTTGCCCAGGGGCAATCTCCTACTCCTGGTTTCTAAGCCCTGCCAGAGCTTTTTACTCTAGCAAGAGTAAAAATAGAGGACAAGAAGCAATGTCACTATAACCAGCAACCTTTCTAGGAACCAGACTCATTTTTCAGTCTTCAGGGATTTTTGTATTTTAATAAGCAGCATAATTGCATATAAAAATTGGTCTGATATTTCAGAACACATGGGAAGACTTGTTCTCAGGATATGATAACATACTCAGCACGGCTTGTAACTTGTGGGGATTCCTCCATGTTTGTGTTGAGATGGATGGGGCTAACAATAAGTCACTGGGAAAGTGCCTGCCATTAATCACCAATTTTACATTTTTATTGCCCCAATGTTGTTTTGAACCCACAGGACTGATTGGCTTTACTAGCAAAGAATTATCATAGTGCATACTTGGACTTATGAAGCTGTTTACTAATTAGCTGCTAATTTACTTTCTCCTTATACCTATATTGAGAGCCAGTTTGGTGTAGTGGTTTAGGAGTGCAGACTTCTAATCTGGCATGCCGGGTTCGATTCTGCTCTCCCCCACATGCAACCAGCTGGGTGACCTTGGGCTCACCACGGCATAAAACTGTTCTGACCAAGCAGTGATATCAGCGCTCTCTCGGCCTCACCCACCCTGCAGGGTGTCTGTTGTGGGGAGAGGAATGGGAAGGCGACTGTAAGCCGCTTTGAGCCACCTTCGGGTAGGGAAAAGCAGCATATAAGAACCAACTCTTCTTCTTATGATCCCTGTTCCGTTGTCTGAGGAAGTGTGCATGCACGTGAAAGCTCACGCCTTGAATAAATCTTGGTTGGTCTTAAAGGTTCCACTGGACTCAAATTTTGTTGTACTACTTCAGACCAATACGGCTATCCACTTGAATCTATATGGGAAGAACTGTGTTTGAGATATGGGGTGATATGTGTGTTGTGTCTATGGTGTTTTATCTCTGAAGGGTTGATATATGAGCCATCCTTTGATGCTGAAAGTGTTATCTGAACTCAGCTTGAAGAGAACCAGGATGAAGTCCAGCTGAACCATTTTGGCTACAGAATTGCATTTCCCTATAGGCACACAAAGATACAAGACTGGTTGCAAATGGTCAGGCCAGCACACATTCCATCCATTCTTTCCTGCACTGTGAAAGTAGTACCAACACTATCAAATGCAGAATGTATAATCGTACCATCTAAGGATCAATATAACTAATTCTCAGTGTGGTCAAATCTGTCGATACAGAAAACTAGAGACTGGAGCCATGAACAAACAAGAAAACTATTCTTATAAGGCTGAGAAAAGCCCAAGTTCTGCAGACTAACCTCGCCATTAATATAAACAGTGCCTGTAGCTTTAAGAAACAGATGTTCTTCATTAGGCAACCACAACAGCATTATCAGTTGAAGCCTTGGTTTCTGTCAGTAAAAGGCAGGAATAGTAGCCAGGGCCCTTTTGGTCTTTGAGGAAAGACTCATTGGGGTCTGGCCTGCCAGCAAACACCTAGCACCTTGATACCTCAAGTGTTCCACGACTCATTCCATGACTCACTCAGACTCAGTTGTTCATTATTGTTCAACAGCCATCGCCCACAAATGCCATTACGGTATAGCAGTTAGAGCTTCAGACTAGAATCTGGGAGACCCAGGTTCACATTCCCACTTCGCCATGGAATCTTCCTGGGTGAACTTGCCCAGTCACACATTCTCAGCCTAACCTACCTTATAGGTGGCAACTCAACTCAGACTTTGGGATGACCTTTCACATCAGCTTTATATAGATGTTGAAAAACATGGAGGACAAGATGGAACCCTGTAGGTCATAGGCCAAGGGGAACACCCAGCACCACCTTCTGAAACCTACCTTTGAGGTAGAACCAGAACCACTAGAACAGTACCAGCCCCAAACGGCACTTTAGGAGGATAGCATAATTGATAGTATTAAAAGCCACTGAGAAGTCCAGGAGAATTAACAGGTTCACACTTCCCCTGTCCATTTCATGTCATCCACCAGGTTACCATGTTTGTTTCCAGTTCTGGGACTGAAACAAACTTGGTAACCTGGTGGTGACACCTCGTCTCTCAGCGAAGCATTTACTGTCTCCTGAGCCCAGGCTACCAGCAGCTTCAAGTAGCCAGGAGGGGCAAGGGTCATACAAGCAAATGATGGATCTCAAACTTCCAAGCATTCTGTCCACATCTTCAGTCTGCACAAGCTGAAAGATACCCCATACAACTGGACAAATCAGCATCCTAGAACTATCCAATCTTGTTGTTGCTAATGTAGGATTCAAGTCTGAATGGGTGCAAGAGATTTTATCTGCAAAGTGCTTAGCAAAATGATTGCAGTGGGATGCAGAGCAGTCTACCTATATATATGTGAAGAGAGTTGATAAATGTAGGTTGGTAGGTGGATGGGAAGGACAGGAGGACCTGGGAAATGTGAAGGCTATCATAAGGAAGGAAAGAGGAAATAGTATGAGGAGGAGAATACTGGGGAATTCAGGATACCCCTCGCAAGTCCTTGCAGGTTTCCCACTATGCAAACAGGCCTAGCCTGGTGTCTGGGACTGCATAACTCAGCTAGGTCCCCCCCCCCTCCAGGGAATGACTGCCTGGGTTGGGAAGAGAGAAAACTGAAGGCACGGAGGCAAATAAACAAAGGTTGGCTGGTGGGTGGGAAGGAGAGGAGGCAGGAAAATGGGAGTGGCAATGAAAGCTTAAAATTTTATTACGAGGGATATTATTTCTTTTTTGCCTCTGACTTGGGTAACACAATATTATCAGATTTCTGAAGCCCTAGTTAGTATTTGGATGGGAAAGAATACCCAGGTCACTGTGCAGGCGATGGCATAACACCTCTGAACCTCTCTTGCCATGAAAACCCCATGAGGTCACCAAAAGTAAGTTGCAAGTTGACGGCAAAAAGGGAGGGCATTTCAGGGAATGGAAAGAGGAAACAGCGGAGGAGGATAAAATAAGATGGTCACCAGCAAGTCCATGTGGATCCACAGCTTTTATTGGCCTATTTCTGTACTCATTTCAGATATCTTCACAATTGCACTGAGAGACAGAACCACAGTGACCAAAACCTCAAGTATTTTGTAAGGTCCTTTTCTTTCAATTCTACATGTAACTGAATTTATGACATCAGTATTTTTCCACTGTCTTTTGCAAAGGCCTGGCATTGATACTCTTTGTTTACAAATACAAAAATATCTCTAACATCCCTCAGCAATTACATCATGTTTCCTACATTCACCCACACTGACATACTGACCTGTACTTCCTGAAACTCCCACATGTTGACTCCTTAAGCATTTGTGTAGATACTACTAGTTAAAGTACTGCAATACAAGGTCAAAGCTGAGTGGGTAATGCAGGGTATTTTTGCATGACATTGTGGTCCTGTTCTCTCCTGTTCCCATGCTAATTATAAATTGGGGAGGGGAGGGGGAATCTGAAATACGTGTTTCAAAATGAAAACAATTGCATTACCTCCACACACATTCTAAACTGATAATATCTATGGTCCTTTGTGGGGAGAAGGTGACAAAGTCAGATCGAAGAACAGTTCAGCTATTTAATCTTTTCTGTTCAGATGATGAAAACTTAGATTCGCAGTACAGTTTCCAAAGGCACAGATCTTTCTATCCACAGAGCACAATTGTCCTGCTTCCTATGGCAGCTCAAAACACTTCCTAAAATCCTGTATTGCAGAAACAGGATTTCAGGGGAGCGGGGATTTAAGGCTTCTTCAGAAATGGTGGGTGGGAAATTTTTGCTCCATGGGTACAAAATCTTGGGGAAATGTTAGTTCAGTTCCAAGCCTAAAGGTTACTCAATCTTATACATACTGTTTCTCTGTCTGGGGTTAGTATGGTTCTATCATGGGTAAGGTGACCAGATTTTAAGATTGGTAAAGAGGGATGCCATTGACCAGGGTTGCCAACCTCCAGGTGAAGCCTGGAGTTCTGGAATCTTAATAGTTGTAGTAGAGTTCTGGAATCGCCACTCAAGCCTGCACAACTTGGAGAGGGGGGGGGTTGCCAACAGATATGACCTCCATCGTATCTAACTTAACCCTTGAAATGTGAGGGGGAATAAGATTTCAAATCCTTCCTCAGCCATGAAGCTTACTAGGTGTCCTCCTTGAGTTTATTTGCTCTTGCATGAAAATCAACAATTTTTCTTGGGATGGAGGGAAGCAAGATTGCTGAAAACCTTCCATCAGACAACAGCAAGCATAGCCATTTACATCAAATTATCACCATACCTCTGTCAGCAGAATCCCTCTGTTCCTTTTGCGATACAAGAGCAAGCCCAAAAAAGCAGAGTTTTAAATGTCGGAGCTACAGTTAAGGTATGTTACTGGATAAGATCCTAACCTTGTTAATGACAATAACAGAGCTGGTGTTACAAACCTGTATCACCTGCTTTGGGCTTGCAGCTGTGTGATGCTCTTGGTAAGGCACCCTATTTCAGAGTCAGTGTAGCCCCGTGTAGGAACTCAGCACATATTATATACAGGGGCTTTTAAAAGGCCCCTGGACTCAAAGGTTGTTCTGCTGCTGATGTCTGTAAATCAAGCCGGTTAAATCTCTTGCCTGGTTGTTTCTGAATTAGCCTGAAGCCAGAGAGGGTGATTTACTTCTCAGCATGTTTAAAGGCAGAGGTCAAAGGCTCAAAGCAATAATAGATATTTCTTCTTACTCCACCCCCACGCGACCAAACCAATGCTGGGAGGCAGAGGTGGCTGCCATCCTGACCAACAGCTCGGACTTAAAAGGGACAGGTGCTCAGAACGCAGGGGGGAAAGGGGAGGAGCAGCCAGGCAAAGGACAAATGGGCCCCGGGAAGAGAAGTACTTAGCAGAGTCCAGGAGGCAGCAGCAATTCCCCAACGAGACAGGAGTGTGAAGCCCAAGCAGCCCATGAGTGGGGGAGTGGGCAGGGCACTCATCATCAGGCTTGGCTGAGAGGGCTTTTGGGATGGGGAGTGGGGGAGTGCAAAACAAATCTGTCCCACCAGCCCTATGGTTGAGGCCAGACTTAACATTGAGAAGATGCTGCCCCCCCCCCCCGCCTGAATGTCCACCCAACATCTTAAGTACTCCATATGGCTTGCCGGGAAGAAATCCATCTTGAGAACATATTAGAAGAGGCAGCCATGGGTTTTCCAACTGGTCTAGTTGTATTTTAAAACTAGATTTTGAATTTTGAAAAGAAAATCACCTTGTTTTCTGGGGTGGTCTCCCAGCCCTTCTTTGCAAGTTTCCTAGGAGGACGGATGGCCCCAGCTGCGAAGCAGGGAGTGCCCGATGCTCTGCGGTGGTCTTGCTGCCTTGGCAGGCACAATCCCAGCCCTGTCTTCTAGGTGGGGCCATGCGAGGGCACCAGCGGCAGCATGGAGAGCTGCTAGGGCATCACAGTGCTTGCACAGCATGGAGGGCTCAATCCTTGAGGAGGCTGGAGCTTCTGCGGCTTCATGCTGGCCCGCCACCACGGTGGGAAGCCACGAGGTGCCGCACAAGCCCCGCCTCGGAGCTGGGGCACCAGCGTGGGGGCCTCCTGAGCACAGCCAGCCTGCCGGGCTGCCACGCACTGCACGGCGAATATTTTTTTTAATTAAATATATGTCTAATAAAAGATCGGGACATCTGGGGGATGGCTCGGGATGCAGGGCAGATGCCCTAAAGGCGGGACTGTCCCACCAAAGGCGGGATGTCTGGTCACGTTAATCATGGGCCCATTTAGGCCCTTTACCAATTATCTGTGCTGTACTCAGGTTTCCCAGCTCCAGCTTCAGAAATTGTTGGATATATGAGGCAGTCTGTAGAAAGGGCAGAGTTTGTGACATCACATCCTAAAAGGTCAAATGTAATCTTCTCCATTCCTTTCTTCCCTGTGAGGTCACATCTTCCCACCAAAATTCATATTTTGAATTTTCCATCTCATAACATCTCTCCCTGTCATTTTCTCCCACCTTACATCATTTGGAGCCTTCTGCAGTCTTTTTTTGTTAAAACACTTTTTCAAGTGTTGATATAATTGTATAAGGAATAAGACAATGATTTCTGGGCCATCACATAAACCTAAACACCAAGAGGCCATCTGTAGAGGTCCCTCTCTCTCTCTCAGTCCCTCCTGTGGTGATTCCTCCTCCACACCTGGTAGACTCCTCCCCATTGCCTTTACCAGTCAGGCAAGCAGTAAGTCCAGTGATGCTGCCAGATGGGTCCTCATTACCTTATCTATCTACTGTCCAAGACACCTCCTGTCCCCAGTTTGCCTATTGAGTGTGAAATCTGCCAGGGACAGGCCAATCATCCTTCCTCCCCATGTCCTTTCCTGTGCACTTCCTCTCCATGTCACACCTACTGATGACATAAGCAGGTGTGACAAGCAAAGCATAGATTTCCAGCCTACCTGCTGCCTTCTCCTTTACCTTTGGTGACTGAGCCAGGTTGGATTGATGGACCCATTCTTGATGGCCTCTGGACTGCCACCCCAATTTACTTGTCCCTTGGCTGAACAGTAAACTATATCAATATGTGCCAACAAAAAATATCTCCGGATTTCTAGGTGCATGAGTTCCATTTGTCATACTAACCCTTAAATATTTATTCTAACTATAACTGATTGATACACAATTAAGTTTCAGTCAGCCTAAAATAAAACTTAAAACCCTCTTCTTTTAAGGAGAATCCACTCTAAATAGCAGTAGGAGGATGTCAGCCACCAGTGTACAGAGCATTAGTAGTATGGCAGGTGACTATAAATCACACCCTCCTATAAATCACACACACTCCTAATAATTCCAGCTGATGAGTCTAATACTTTGAGATGCAGAGCTAGCTGGATACTTGTACGTGAGTCACATTATGGGGTTACCCAGTATCAGTCATGACCTGGTAAACTTCTGTTCATCTGGCTAAAGACCAACTTGAAAAATGCCTGTGGTGACTCTCTACCAGGCAACCAAATTTTCATAGAAGCAAGTAGATCTTTGCTACTTTCTACCAGATCTGTAATTCAATTCCATGTCTAAGAAAATAAAAGTTGCAGCATTAGGAAACAAAAGTAGACTGGTTATGGGATTAATGTACTGATGAGTCAAGTAGAAAGGAAAATGGAAGACATTTTTATATTGCAAACGTAGTTAATGTCTTGAATATACACACAATTTATCTGCCAGGAAACAAAAATGAAATCTTCAAGAGAAGTGTTTGTTGCCTTTTACCCCGATGGGAAAAGAAGAGAAAATGTCACATATATGGGAACAGATGGGGCATACACTTTCAAGACCTACAAACAGAAAGAAGAAAGGATGACGCAAATTTCTATCTATGTTATTAGTAAGTCAAAAGTAAAGCTGATTATTTGATTTGTTTTAAAGCAGCATATAGCTTAAAACCACCCAGTTTAGGGCTTAAATCTGTGTAATATTTCAGATGCTATTTTTTCTCTTGTTTTCCTTAGACAAACTAATATTCAAAGTCTCAAGGCCCACAACTGCTCCGCTGAAGATAAATTGAGATCATGCTGAGTCAGATGGTAGCCACTTCTGCACTTAGTCCTTATGGCCTTTCATACTCTCTAACCATGTAGTTAAACCCAGGACTAAATCCCCTCTGCAAGTATTCAGAACTCCAAGGAAGCAACACGTGGCTTAACCAGGTGCTCAGACATCAGAATTGTCATCCACAGGACTGGATGTTTTGTTGTGCCTTGGTTTCCTTAGAAGTGCTCTGCTTTTAGAAGTCTACAAATGACATCAACATGTTTCTGTGTTTTCTCCTACTATGCTGAAATGGTTTGTAAATCCGGTTTGGTGCAATCTTTTTGGAAAGATCACAGCACCTTTGAACACCATGTGGATTGGAAGGTGATTTTTTAAAATGGGAATTGTTATATTGTGGCAATGTTATATTGTTACGGCACTTTATTGGCATGATATACTAGTTCCCAACTTCCATTTTGAAATAAAGTCCCCAAGCCTTTCTGTTCCTGAGTTATAAGGAGAAACGTACAGCTTGCATTTGTGGTAATTAGGAGAGATAGCTATGGGGAGCTGTGGCAAGAAACTTGCAGAGAAAACTGCACAGCTGTTGGTACTGCAAATGCCTCTGCATTCTCAGCAGCAATGAGAGAAAGCACAAAGTAAATCATCCTGATGTAGGAGCATTCATAAAGAGGACCTGTGCAACCATTTATTGCCTTATGTAAACTAGGGTAGAAATGTACAATACTGTCAAAGGTCTGCTTCCAAAAGTTAAATTCTTCCACCATCTGTCCCCCCCCTTAATTTGTACGATTATTTACCAAATCATAATGTTAAAACATTTTGCTTTTTTTTAAAAAAAGTTCCAATAGTGCCTATCAGTGATGTGGTATGAGGGTGGGATCAGTGTTACTAAATGTTAAAAGAGAGACAAAACTGGACATGGGGATGTTCATTGGAGGCAAAATAAATATAGATATAAGATCAACTTACTCAGAAAGCAAATAAGGATCCAAAATTTTAATCCTTCAATCAGATTTTGCCTGCTTTGATTTTATCATACTTGCATCTTCTCTGGCCCATATATATATAAACCCATACTCACAAATTGTATCTTTCTTAAGATGCCCATGAAGTATACATAAAGAATATGAGTGTAGATGAACGGCAGCTTAATTTTTCCTATTGCCATAGTCAAGAGAAGCCGATAAAATAACTCATTTACCCCTACCTTGCTTTTGCAAGATGGTTTCTTAACTCCAAACCTTTGTGTAAGTCTTTCTGTAGTGAATTCTTGCCACTTCCCATCTATCTGGCACTGTGCTTTTATTTCATACTTAATTTCACGCTCTTGCTTTAAGCTAACAGGGCTGCATTCGGCAGTGAAAAATGATATAATGGGATCAGCATGCCTGACTCTCTGAAATGACAGTGAGTTGAAATCAGTTCTATGTTTACCTGTGAGCTGGCTGGATTTTTTAAAACATCAACAACTCAAAATTCTGTATCACAGAAGTCCTAATTCCATACTCAGGATTATGCAAACTGTTAAAACTTCTCAATTTTTCACTGTTTAATATGACAGTGCTTGGGTTTCTTAAGAGCTAGGGTTGCCAGTCCCCAGGTGGGGGGCAGAGGATCCCCTGGCTTGGATCTCCTCCCCCTGCTTCAGGACTATCATGAAGTGGGGGAAATTACCCCCCCCCCCCGGCAACAGGCAAGAAGCCAAAAATAAATGTGATGTTCCTACATCACCTGGAAGTGATATAAGCATGTTGCTGATGTCAGGGTGTATGTAATACTCTGGTTTGGAGGCAAAACTATATGGTTGTAAACCAATTCTACTATAGAGGTTTTGCCCACAAACCAGAGTCAAACAAACCAGTCCCCAACTTGCTATGTCACTTCCAGGTGACATAGTTATGTCATGTTTATTTCCAGCTTCTTCCCTCCTTGCTTCCAGTAAGTTCGCCCCCACCCCCCGTGGGCTGGTTCAGTGGACCTGGCAACCCTAAGAAGAGCTCAGACTATTTTGGCAAGGATTAATCGGGGAGGCACAAAGAGAGTAGATACAACAGAGGATGGGAGGAGCACAGATGCCCACCCTCTAATCCTATCCACATCTCTCTTTCATTGCATTATTTTCAAGACACCACAGGGCTCAATACAGGAGCATGGGAGGCAGGCAAACGTTCCTTACAGGGTAATCCTATATGGAATTACGCCAGTCCACACCTACTGAATGCATTTGTCTTAGACTGGAATGACTTTGCATATGATAGTCACTGTGCTATCACTGTGCAATGAATAGTCACTGTGCTACCAAAAAAGCTAGTTGGAGTTAGAGAACTGTCAGAATGCTCTGGGCCACTGGAATCCTTCTAGTGAGGAGATCAAAAGGAACCAGCCAACTCTATAGCCCCATATATCCCTGAGCCTCCGGGGAAGGTGGTATATAAATGTAATTAATAAATAAAATAAATTAATAAAACTCCTGGCATTAGGTTTTAGTCTGGGCCACTGGTCACCTGGGAGCCACTTTAGGCAACAAGGGACCAACTATAGGTAAAGCACATAAAATATTTAGATCATGGGGCTCTAGAACTATTGGAATGACACATACAATCTACAAAAATTAGAAATGTAGACATGTCCTAAGACTTGTGGCAGGATTACAAAGTGCATTTTTGTGTAACTCCACAAAAATGAATTGAAGTTATGTGGGAGCACTTTGGCCTTAGGAAAACAACATTCCAGCTTCATATAGAAAAAGAAGTCAATGACATACCCTATCCTTATGTAATTTATCATTTCCAGAATACAATACCTTTTTGTCTTTTATTCATGTTACTGAAGTCTAAGGATTATTTGATACATTCACACCATATTGCATTAATTATTATGTCTTCTTTAGCTTCAACTGAGCTTATTAAATACAAAGAAGGGAAGGAGTCAAAGAATATCCTCCACTTTTAAGTCCCTTCAATTTCAATGGGAGAGCATGTATAATTTGTTAATCAGACATAACAGGATTTAAATATGCTTGTCTTTGACTAAATCAAGCTAATGAAACCAGAATAATAGCAGTACTTCACTTACTTGCATGTAAAAGCTGTATGCTGAAGCTTCATGTTTTATTCCTTTTACTTCAAAGAAGAAGCCATAAATGGAGATTATTTCTGCATGGTATCTTGGTTCCTAAAGCACTCGCCAAAATTTTTGAAAAGACAATTTTATCTCAAAACAATGCCAGCAATCTCTCAATGGAAAGAAATAAGTCATAAACCCCTTAGCGGGAGGAAACTTATTTTTATATTATCTGTGAAGTTATAAAAAGTGTAACTGACCATTGAAGCACTAAACATATGGCGTAAGAATATTTTAAAAGTCCACAGATGAAAATGAGTTGCAGATGTTCTATGAAAAGATTTTTAACAGTGAGAAAAATGTGTAATTATAAACAATTATAAGTATTGTCTTCTGGTAGAAAAAGGCAACAAAGCGCTCAATCCAACATAAATTTAACTGAAATCAGTGGTCCTAAAAGTGCCACTGGACTCAAACTTTGTTCTGCTGCTTCAAACCAACACAGCTACACACCTTAATCTGAAATCAGTGGCTCTTTGAAATGCTTAAATTTGGCTGAATTATGTCTAAAGGTATTAAGGCAGATACTTTCCAAATTAAGTCATTGTTATTCCTCTTTATTAAAGTACATAAGAACTATGTCTGCTTGATGTAAAGATCCTGAAAGATTTGGACTTCGTCCACCACCATAAACTGGGGGAAGCTACATAGCAGAATTATTCATATATTCTCCAATTGTCTTTGATCAGAAGGAGAATTATCAAGCAGTATAGAAGGCCCTGTTTCCATTTTACATATGAGGATTTATGCAGAAACCACCCCCAGGTGGGGCCTGGAGATCTACTATTACAACCAATCTCCAGGCAATAGAGATAAATTCTGCTGAATAAAATAGCTGCTTTGGAGGATGGATTGTATGGCATTGTACCCTGCTGGGGTCCATCCTGTCCCCAAATCCTGCTCTCCCTCCAAATCTTTAGGACTTTCCCAATCCAGAGCTGGCAATGTTAGTTTTTAGGGGGCAGAACTCAAATTTTGGAGAAGGGGCTGTTTGGATAAAAATGTTGTCTCCATGAAATATATCCTCTCTACTACATTCATCTAAGTGGGACAGCTGTGAAATGGAGCTAAAATAGTCAGCCAGTTAAAATAAGGGCAGGAAGTATTGTTTGCTATGACTTGGTTTGGCTACAAAATCAATATTTGTCTGAATTATTTGGCTTTGTGACTTCATCATATAGCCAAATCAAAGTGTTGTCAATATAATCCCTGACTGCCTAGAAATCACATCTAAAAGGGGGTGAATATTATCATTCTACTACCCGCTTCATTCCCTGAAGTGGCCAGTATTTTGTTTTCTGAGAATATTGTTCTGTCAAGGAGGAAAAACTGGTTTTGCTTGTGAGTTTTAGAGATGTGAACACAGTTCACCCGAGTAATAGGATTCTCATAATTCTTTCTAGTGTTGTCCTCCCAGATTTCAAATAATTCTATGGTGGCTAATGTGAGGTAGATTTTTTACCCACCAACCTATTTGGTTTAGCCATTTTTCATATTCTTATGCAAAGCTACCTTTGTAAGCACCAGACCAAATCTCACTGCCTGAGTATTAAAGTCTCTCTGGAATGCCATGTCACCACCATTCTCAAGCTGAAACATGAATGATATTCCATCATATAAAATTCATCAGGGTTAATATTTTATAATAAAGCATAGTTTTGAAAGCCATGAAAAACAATGCAAACTAACATTTTCCCTAAGTTAATCATGTTTTAGAATTATACAGTTGGAAGGGACCTCCTGGGTCATCTAGTCCTACCCCTGTACTATGCAGGACACGCACAACCTTATTGCTCATCCACACTAACCTGCCACCCCCTTGAGCCTTCACATAATCAGCCTCTCAGTCCGATGGCTATCCAGCCTCTGTTTAAAAATCTCCAAAGATGAAGAACCCACTACCTTCCAAGGAAGCCTGTTCCACTGAGAAACCGCTCTGTCAGGAACTTCGTCCAGGTGTTTAGATGGAATTTCTTTTGAATTAATTTCATCCCACTAGTTCTGGTCCGTCCCTCCGGGACAAGAGAGAACAACTCTGCTGCATCCTCTATTTCAGGGGTAGTCAACCTGTGGTCCTCCAGATGTCCATGGACTACAATTCCCATGAGCCCCTGCCAGTGTTTGTTGGCAGGGGCTCATGGGAATTGTAGTCCATGGACATCTGGAGGACCACAGGTTGACTACCCCTGCTCTATATGGCTGCCTTTTAAACACTTGAAGATGACTATCAGATCCCCTCTCAGTTGTCTCCTCTCCAGGCTAAACAGACCAAGCTCCCCCAACCTTTCCTCATACATCGGTCTCCAACCCACTCACCATCTTTGTTGCCCTCCTCTGGACATGCTCCAGTTTGTTTTGATCCCCATATCATCAGCTATTGTACATTAACTGTATCAACTGGCTTTGCTCACAGCATCCTTCTTGAGAGCAGGCATGGTGGATGAGTGCTGTAGAGCAAGAGTCAGTGCTTGCCACTTAGAAATCTCATCCCTTCTGTCCTTGTGGCTTAGTTCATATACTGATGTTCACACTCCATTCTAGACATTCTAGATACCATCTTCAAGCATAAAATGTGCTCCTGGAAGAGAAGTGAGACTCCTTTCCTTCCATATCATCCCTAAATACTTCCAGCTAGTTTATCCAATCCCTTGTCATAGTGTAAACCAATTTGTTCCTCTTAGTTGGTCTACAACACTCTGTAAAGTGCTATATAACTGCCACTAAGATCATGCTAGGCAATTTGTCAAATATAAGCAACTGTAAATTAATTAAACTCCCTGACCTGCAGACTGTAATAACAACTTACCGCATAGTAATGATCAGACAAGATCCTTGTCAGCCATGGCAAAGGGAGGAAGTTAATTTGCCATAGTTCTTCTAGATGCTTACCTTTGGGAAAGGGAAAAGATTGTTGTAATTATTGACTTTATTGTTAATCTGAAAATAGTACAATTTCCTTGCACCTTCTGATATCATACTTAATGCTGTGGTACCAGATTTGTAAACATAAAACTAGAGCTGGACAGGGATATCTTCAGGGTATTTTTTTTTTAAGACAAAGATATGTGCTGAGATTCTTAAAAGGCCCTAGCTGTGGTGCGGAACACAACTAAGCCAATAAGACTGATGCAGTGCTGTTCCCAGCTGGATTGGTGTTGATTCTCTCTCTCTCTCTCTCTCTCTCTCTCTCTCTCTCTCTCTCTCTCTCTCTCTCTCTCATATAGATAGATACAGATGCAGATCCTACTCTGTTCCAATATACTCGCTCACAGGAAAATGGGGAGGAAAGAGGCATTAAGTGTGGTCCCTTGTGGAACCTCTAGTTGCCCTGACTAATAAGCTGCCCTGAACAGTAAATATCCCAGCCTTGAGAATGTCCTGTCATTGCACATTTATTCTTCCCTACTAGTCTTCCCCCCCCCTACTGTACTCTGATCCCGTAGCCTAAATTGCACTGAAATGCAGACCTCAAAGCCCATTCCTATGTCTCACAGCCCCCTCCTTCCTGTTCAAATGCTTCTGCAAACTTAGAATAGAATCATAGAATAATAGCATTGGAAGGGATCTTATGGGTCATCTAGTCCAACCCCCTGCACTATGCAGGACACTCACATCCCAATCGCTCATCTACTGTAACCTGCCACCCCTTTGCCTCCACAGAATCAGCCTCTCTGTCAGATGGCTATCTAGCCTCTGTTTAAAAATTTCCAAAGATGGAGAACCCACCACCTCCCGAGGAAGCCTGTTCCACTGAGAAACCACTCTGTCAGGAACTTCTTCCAGATGTTTAGATGGAATTTCTTTTGAATTAATTTAATCCCATTTGTTCTGGTCTGTCCCTCTGGGGCAAGAGAGAACAATTCTGCTCCATCCTCCATATGGCACCCTTTTAAATACTTGAAGATGGTTATCAGATCCCCTCTCAGTCGTCTCCTCTCCAGGCTAAACAGACCAAGCTCCCCCAACCTTTCTTCATATGTCTTGGTCTCCAAACCCCTCACCATCTTTGTTGCCCTCCTCTGGACACGTTCCAGTTTATCAACATCCCTCTTCAATTGGGGTGCCCAAAACTGAACACAGTACTCCAAGTGAGGCCGAACCAGAGCAGAGTAAAGCGGTACCATCACCTCCCGTGATCTGGACACGATACTCCATTTGATACAGCCCAAAATCCCATTTGCCTTTTTAGCCACTGAGTCACACTGCTGACTCATGTTCAATGTATGGTCTACTAAGACTCCTATATCCTTTTCGCACATGCTACTGCCAAGACAAGTCTTCCCCATCTTATATTGGTGTGTTTGGTTTTTCCTACCTAAATGCAGAACTTTACCTTTGTCCTTATTGAATTTCATTTTATTTAGTTTAGCCCACTTCTTGAGCCTATCAAGATTATCCTGTATTCTGTTGCTGTCTTCAGTTGTGTTTGCTACCCCTCCCAAGTTTAGTATCATCTGCAAATTTAATATCCCCTCTAATCCCTTATCCAAATAATTTATAAATATGTTGATAAATATAATTTCTGTCTCATGAATGAAAGGCACCCTGCCACAAGGCTACTTCTTGAAATGGACCTGTTCACACATCCATCTGAGCCACGTCTGATCTCTACTAACAAGTAAATCACTAACAAATTTTTATTAAAAAGTTGACTGTAAGTTTGAGGCTACCACCCACACAATGTGAGCAGTTACCAACACTGCCTAGTCTGCTCTTTTGTGCTCACATACAACTTGGACTCCAGGCAGCTTCAGTTTCTTATTGAATATGTGACCAAAAATGTGATCTCTTCATTTACCTAGAGTTTGAGCTTTTCCTGTAAGCCTTTCCTTCAGTGTAAGTTTGTCAGAGAAGCCTGGGGTTTCTGACTGTATATAACTGTGACCATTTACACAGTGACATGAAACCTGACTTGATGAGCATTACTCATCCTACTGAATGAATGCATGCATTTTAATAGACTAGCTGTTTTACTGCAGACCATCTGAAACTAATAAACAGGTTGCTTTGTTTTTGTCCATCTTTCATTCACTGCAGAGTACACGCATACTGAAAGCAGCTTCTCCCAAGCAAGCAGCATTAGTCTTGGCTTTCAAGCAGAAAGTGAGCAAGACGTGAGAGTGGTATGGCTAAGTTTGTGAGAGAGGCACAGGGTGTGGTCAGTCAGCAGCAGCAGCAGCCCCTCCCCTCCTGCACCATTTGTACACAGATGAGGCTGCACAAGCTGAGTGAGAGACTTGCAATGAGAGGTGAGGGGCCATTGCTAATGATGTGCACTGAAGCTCCACTTCAAGCGTAGCATGGATGAGACTGGATCAGGGGTAGTCAAACTGCAGCCCTCCAGATGTCTATGGACTACAATTCCCAGGAGCCCCCTGCCAGCATTCGCTGGCAGGGGGCTCCTGGGAATTGTAGTCCATGGACATCTGGAGGGCCGCAGTTTGACTACCCCTGGACTGGATGATCTATGTCAACATGCCTAAGTTGTATCTATTTCTCATACAAAGTTAAAAAAAAGACATTTTGAGAAAGAAATATAATTTCTAATGCATTTTCAAAAAAATGTGTAGGTTTTCCAGCACAAGTGACTATACGTTTATGAGAATATTTGAAATTCAAATCCATGTAGCTAAGTATATGCAACCATTCCTCAAACATCACAAACGAAATTTGTTCTAGAGCAGTAACACAAAACAATACTAATAAGTTCCTACGCATGTATATCCACACTCTCCCTTATACAATAGAATTTGGACCTAATTCTTCAATAAATACAAATATGGATCTGAAACCACTGTATTTGGGACTGCAATTTAATTTTTAAAGCCTAACTCCAAAATCGAGTTTCATGCTTGAAAGCAGCAATGAACTTACTTGAAGTGATGCCATGTAAACGAAGAGACTGAAAAATAGCTATGTATCGTTGTCCTATTTCCTTTTCCAGGAAGGAACATATCTTGGGTAAGCTAAAAACAAAACAATGGAGCAGAAAACTTTATTTAACCCCAGCCTTATTTCCTATCCAGAATTGTGGCTATCACAATGTTAATGATTTTCTACATGGAAAGCAATGTAAGGAGGGGAAAGTAGGTAAAGACCATGTTGATTATTGTCATGTATGGTTTCTATACATGAGCTGATAAGCCAATATTGGCTGTAAATATACAACAGGAGAACATCAGACTTATATGTGAAATACTACATGGGCTGGTCATGGTTTTGTTTTTGTTTTTTCCTACCAAAAAGTGCTTTATACATAGGATTTTTACATTCTTTCTAAGCAACCCAGAGTCTCTGCTACTAATTACAGCTGCAGCTGAATTCAGCTTTTGTTTGTGCCACCCTTAAGAAAATACAAGATAAATCTGTATACAATCATAAAGTAATATTTATGAATAGAGGATTAAAACATCTCCAGTTGCTTTTTAGAGCTTTTACAAATGACCAGTCCAAAGCAGGTCCCTATCACCTATCAGGCTTTGCAAGTTCCAGATCAAGACAATAGCTCATTACCAAATCCATAATGGGTGGGGAAGAGTGAAGGAATAGCTTTGACCAAGTAGGAGAGGGGGATATTTTTGCTGTGGATGCATACCTCATGATGGGTACTAACAGACACATGCTATATGCCATCCTACAATACATTTCCTTTTTCCCATTGAGAAACTCTTGAAACATTCTTCAGGCCTCAAGAAACCCCAGAAATGGTACAATTGTGCAGAAAATGGTTGGGAAGCATAGCTGTGTACATGGCCACCCAGGGCCGCTCCCCTTCTTACTCCCTCCATTTTGGGAGTGGGAGGCAGGTCATATCACCTGATAAATGTTTAACAAATTAAAATGCATATAAAAATTAAGAAAAGTTGGTTTTGATACACTGCTTTTCTCTTTCAGGAGTCTCAAAGTGACATACAGTCACCTTCCCTTTCCTCTCCCCACAAAAGACACCCTGTGAGCCCTGATATTACTGCTCGATCAGAACAACTCTAGCAATGCTGTGATGAGCACTAGGTCACCCCACTGGTTGCATGTGGGGGAGTGCGGAATCAAACCCGGCTCACCAGATTAAAAGCTGCTGTTTTTAACCACTGCACCAAGCTAGGTGTAGTGGTTAGGAGCCAGCTTGGTGTAGTGGTTAGGAGCGTGGACTTCTAATCTGGCGACCCAGGTTTGATTCCACACTCCCCCACATGCAACCAGCGGGGTGATCTTGGGATCGCCACGGCATTGATAAAACTGTTCTGACCGATCAGTGATATCAGGGTTCTCTCAGCCTCACCCACCTCACAGGGTGTCTGTTGTGGGGAGAGGAAAGGGAAGGTGCCTGTAAGCCACTTTGAGCCTCCTTCGGGTAGAGAAAAGTGGCATATAAGAACCAACTCTTCTTCTTCTTTACTCCCACCCAATTGGTAAACCTTTCCAGGACCATCAAGAAAACTCAGAATTTCATGAAGCCTTGGTTCAGAAAGCCTGTCTTATGGTTTCCATCTCATTTTAGAGTATTCTAAAACCTCAGAAGTTTAAATTACTAATAAGCCTCTGCAATATCTTTTGTCAGGTGTTTCAAAGGTTACAGCAGGTAACGTCTAACCAGTTTTGCAGACTATATAATGATTAATAGGAAATAGGCACTTCTGGAACAATTCCTTGCCAAGGAGGAAGAAGTCAGCAACACAGAGCTGGTAGACTAAACAAAACTGTCAAAAGTTCACTGATCTAAGCAGAGTTCTTAGGTAGTATTAGATAAACACAGCCAAATTTTCCAAATTGTGTAGCAGGGAATCAAGCCAACATCACTACTAAGAATGGAAGATTCTGTTTTGTTTTTAAATGATTTTCTTCTTTAGTTTGGACTCTTTTGCCTAAAGTGCTTATTTTTTAAAAGGAGAGTCAAGCATTCATTATTACAAATAATATATCTGCATATCTACAAGACAGTTGGGTCTAAAGCTGTGGCATCATATTTTTCCACCACATTAAAAATGCATGCCAAATAAGCAAAAACATTACAGGAAAAGATTTTGAAATATGAGTCAGGCTTAGACTGTCCAGTCTCTTGTAGTGGGGAACCTTCCAGCACTCCCCATTGTTGCCCACTGACACCTGAAAGGACAGTGGGAGAAAAAATTAGCCAAATGGGGGTATCATGGCATTGCACCAGCATGTGATGTCATTTCCAGGAAAAATCTGGAGTGACATCATGATGTTGAAGGAGGAGTATAGAATTTGTTACGAGGCCTATGGTTTAACCTTAGAGCTTGTGCACATCCCAGAATACACCCAACATCGTGGCAACAATGTCACATACCAGAATGATACCAGTGCACCTATCCCTCTCCCCCTCCCTCCCAGCAATGCTCTGGGGGTTCCGGGCTGTGGCCTGGCAATTCTTGTCAGGACTCAGGATAAGAGCTGCTCAGTGTCATAGAAGTAGTTTTTTCCGGCCCAGTGGATTCTTCTATTTCTGTCTATGAACATGTTATATCACAAACTGCTTTTTAAAGTTCTTTTACATTTGACAAAAGCAGCTTGCCACGAAGCCCAAGAGCCTGTTATTTACTGGGCTGCCGGAATTAATTCTTCAGCTGTTTGGATCACTATCTAAAATGTTTGCCCATTCCTATTTACACATCTGTTCTCATCACATCTTTCACCATAGCTATTCCATGGGCTATTTCTTTAATCAAGAAACCATTGCAGAATTGTTGCCCAAACTGCAATAATTCATAAAGAAAGCTCTGGAAGAAATTATCTTTCCCTTTCTAACTAGTGTTATGTAGTTTATTTGGAATTTAGCTGCCCATATATTGAGGTACGTTGAATATTTTATAGCTGCATGTCAAACAGAAGTTAGCTCTTTGAAAACACACACACACACACACACACACACACTACTGTTGAAAGGTCAGAAGGGAATCAGCTGCCTCTGTTCCTGTTAATTCATTTCAAAAGGCAGAAAGGAACTGAAAAGTGGCTTTCTACTTTAAACAATAGATCACTTCCAGTGAATTTACCTAGAAAACAGCTATTTTCTGTGCAGATGTGACTGCATTATGAGTAAGTTTGTTCAGATCATACAATATTTAAACATAAAGTGAAATCCACATGGCATTTTTGGAAGGTATGGAGTTAAGCTTTTTTTTTTTTAATAATACCACTTGTTTTCTTGAGTACAGAATGTCCCACCTCACTTTCCCCTCTTGCCTTGTTGAAATATTTTGTTAATAGTCTGTTATTAAGGCTATCAAATCAAGCACTTAAAAATTCAGGAAATGCCAAACTGTTTTCTCTAGAACATAGTTTATACTTCTGTATTACTCCTATACCTGGACCTAGATAGCTTAGGGTAGCCTGGTCTTCTAAGATCTCAGAAGTTAAGCTGGATTGGTCCTTGCGGGTTTTGGGATGGGAGACCTCCAAGGAATATCAGGGTCATGACATGGAGGCAGGCAATGGCAGACCACCACTGAAAGTCTCTCCTTGAAAACCCTACAGGGTTCCATATGTCAGCAGTAACTTGAAGGCAAATAAATACTAATATTAGTTCCTTGTCCTAAATGATAAAAGACTATATGGTCAACAACATGACATACCGATGTAGTGTAAGCTGCATATCTTCATGTAGCCAGTGTGTACAACGCAAGCCATATATCCATCTCTCCTGAATAGCACAACTAATGCATATATCCCTCCCTCCTGCTTAGAGATGTAAAGACTCAGTATGAGACAAAGCACTCCTGATTCCTCCCAAGGGTTAATGTGTATAGTGAAAGGCTCATTCCATCTTTCAGGTGTTGTTAATTGGGCCTCCCTGCCTCCCTGGTTCTTATAATCTTCAAGGTCAGATTTAAAAATTGGTTAATTGACTCATGAGAACCAGCATCCCACAGGATACGAGAAGGGAATCAATCAAGAGTGATGAGGTAATTTTCTAGAATGTTCCAGAAAGAACATGTTCTAACTGCATTGTTATCACCACTTGAGGCTGATTGACCAAAAGGATATAATTAAGAACCTAGAGGGAAAAACTAGCTGATGGACTAAAGACCTTAACTATGATAAAATGAGATTTCAATGGTTACTTGAGATATGGCATTTGACTTTGGAATTGTAAGATTGTGCCATCTGATTCAGATTTCAAATATGTTAGATAGTCAAGCTAGATTTTCTTGTTTTCTTTGCTGTATGATTTTAGAGTTATGTTGCCTAAAGATAAAAGTATTTCTGAAATATTATTCTAAAGTTCTATATTTATATTCTATAAATTCTACATATATTTTACCCAGATTATTTTCTAGTGTATAGTAGCTCTGAGAACCCCTAGGGATCAGACAAACTCCTTGACACTCAGAAAAACCCAGAAAAAAATGTTTGGAAAAAAATATTTAATCCCCTTTTTATCCTGTTTTTCTGACAGAATTACTGGAACTTTGGATAGTACTGAAAATAACTCCTATGAAATAATTTCTCTTTTAGAATGAGTGAAATGATTTTAAAGACAAGGTATTGCAAACATGTCCAGCTCTGAAATACACAATTCATCTCTCCACCTAGAAGGATACCTGACTTTCATGAGGGCACTATGCAGGGATTTTATTGCATCTGTGGCCCTTCTGACCCAACTCCTCTTTTGTGGTTGACCTTTTGACCTCTCCCTCAAACCACTGTGACACATATACCTGGAGGCAGGGTATCATGTAGCTTATTGCCCTATCTTGCTGGAAGGAAAAAAGATCAGAAGGAGATGGGACAGCAACTGAACCAAAGGGCTTTTCTGCATGCTCAACTTAATCCTGATTTTCTTGTGGGCATCGTACTTCCTCAAGTCCCCAGTGCATTTGCACAGTTGTGAAATCAGTTTATTTTCAGTCCTCCTTGTGGATTTTCAAGACATTGAGTTGTCATCGGTACTATCATCATTAGTGTCACAGCAACTCCCCCCTTTTAAAAAAGACACTAAAGAGAAATATATCACTAGAGTGTTGTAACTATAGCCTTAACAGGCTCACAGAATTCTCAGATTTCATTTTTTAAAAAAAATATCTTTAGCCCCTTCCCTTATGGAGATATAAGGAAAAGGCATATTTCTGCAAGGAAGATTTATTTTGTAGATTGCTGTTAGTGCCTTAAAAAATCACTTGTCTTGACAATCCAATCATCAAAGAATGGGCTAGTGGTAGCTGGGAATAGATTGGACAAAGAAAACCAACTAATTACAAAATATTAGGAGATTTCGAGCCAAACGTCTGTCTGCGATGTGGGAAATAATATTTATCAATAATAATATTTCTGATACTCACTGCAAACTCAAGTTGATAAACTCCAGTTCGGAAAATTCCTGGAGATTTAGGGGTGATGCCTGGGGAAGATGGAGTTTTTCAGTTCATGCTGTACAGCAGCCATTTTCTCTAGAGGAATTGTTCTTTGTAGTCTAAAGATCTGTTATTCTGAGACAACTCCATGGTCCACCTGACGTAATCCTGAAATGATGCTGCCAGTATTTTTCTGAAAAATGTTCCGCTCCAGTGAGAGGAAGGGAAGCCAGGGCTTGCTCTTCACATTGGCAAAGAAACAACCAAGTATGAAAAAGCACACTGGCAGGCACCACAATGGGTATCATTAATCTAAGAGAACTGAAGGGAGCATAGCCAAGCCCACCCAGCAGAAGATGTGGTATCATTGAGAGGTGCATCAGGTTTATTTAATTGCACCTAGTTTTTGGCATAAATAATGGCAGGTATGGGAGGTAGAATGGCAATGTTCTCTTCCATTTCTTCCCTGTTACTATGTAAGGAACTTGATCTATTTCTAATTTCATCTGTGCTTCAAAAGGCAACACAGTAAGAATTGTTTCTCATGGACCTTTTTTGGTTCCTTTTCAAGGTTTTAGAAAAGCTCATTGGTGGAAAAAAGACCTTATCCTTTTCTTGGGATCATGCTTCTTGCAGTCGTAGAATTAACATAGCAATCCATAGTACACTGTTATTTTGTCTTAATGAAAAACTGAAATCTCTGGGCAAGATCCAAAAAGCTACTTTAGGTGAAATCAAGAGCCAACATTAGCTTTGCGAGACAACTTGTGAACAGCATGTTTGTGAAACCTTTATGAATGGCACAAAGACAGTCAGAGGAACATCTCCTTCTGTCATAGACTTCAGCATCACCTGATTAAATTGATTAGAAGTAAGTTCAGAGTAGACTACTACAGTTTCACATAGTGCAAGTTCACACAGGATGTACTGCTGCAAGATGGTTTTAAATGGCTTTAGAAGATGATTATACAGATGCTGCCACTGTGGCCTATAATAGTTAAAGTAAACCTCATGTTCAGAAATACTATGAATATCAGATGTTGAAACCATAGAAAAAGAAGAAGCATGTGCCCTCATGCCTTGTTTGCAGGCTTCCTGAAAGTATCTTCTACGGTTGGAAATAGGATGGTGGCCTAGATGGACAACTGGTCTGATCCTGCATGGCTCATCTTGTATTCTTATGTTCAGATTTCATGCCCACTTAATAATTGTCTTAGAAGCACTTTTAAAAGAAGGATGCCATGAAGTATAAGGAGGTGCTGTTTGAGAAACACAGCCCCCCTTCAACATGTGGAACGAGCTGCATGGTTCTTTGAATGCTAGCCAGTAACTGGGAACTGGCAACCAGTTTCTATACCAGCTGCTTTGGTGAACTTTGTAAGGAGTTATAAACTAGCACAAAGCTGTTCTACAGGCTCCTGATGCAGAGCAGCGAACAACATTGAGTTTTGTGTATCTATCTGCTTTTACAATTAATCCCCTTAATTCTACAACACCTTTTTGTACAGCTGTTTTTTGTTTTTGTTTTTTTGTACAAGCATATAGAAATCTGGACCATTTGCTCCTGCCATTCACAATAACAATAAATCATGAACTACTGTTTTTCCTTGTCAATAGTTCCAATGATAGATTTGCTGACTTCAGCTTCTTTTTACAAAATGGCATTGTTTTCCTGGTCTGTTTGTCATTTGACAATCCCCCCCCCCCCCGAAATTCATCAAGGCATTCTGCTCCTGGACTAGTTTGTATTATTATTGTTTAATATTGTACTGTTACACTGTTATTATCAGCTAGTAATATTAATTATTACAATTATTTATATGTATGGTTTCTTGTATAGTTCTCAGTTCTATGTGAACTGCCCTGAGCCTTCGGGGAGAATGGTATATAAATATGAATAAATAAATAAATAAATTTACATATACATTGACTCAATCCAATGGGAAGATAAAGAACACAAATCGTTTACATCAACCTAAAACATGCCTAACTCTGTACTGGATTCTGTTTACAACTTGGAAATATGCAACTGAAATTAGTAGTGCTTGTGTTAGAAGTTTAGAGCAATGTACTTATGACTGAGGGGCTAGAATCCTCCTCATTACAACTGCCTCCTCATAGATGTGATTCCTATTAATCATCTGATCTACTGAGAGTCACCATTATGTGGTTAGATTGAGTTCTGGATTATCACAAATTAAATTCATGTTCCCATAACCACATAGCGACATTCATAAGAAGAACCCTGCTGGATCAGACCAATAGTCTATCTAGTCCAGTATCTTATCTCTCATAGTGGCCAACCAGTTCCTCTGGACAACCAACAACAGGGCATAAACCCGGAAGCCTTCCCCACATGTTGGCTCCTGCCTCTGGGATTCCAAGGATTAGTTCCTCTGAATATGGATGTTCCTCTTAGTCACCATAGCTAATAGCCATTGATAGACTTATCTTCCATGAATTTATCTAATCCCCTTTTAATGTTGTTTATTCCTGCAGCCATCACTACATCCTCTGGAAGCAAATTCCACATTTACTCAACATTTCAATTATCATTTTAATCCCAAACTTTTCAGCCTTTTCTCCTGGGGAAAGAACTCCAACCCTCTAATCATCTTGGTTGCCCTTCTCAGTACATTTTCCAACTCTGCAATGTCCTTTTTGAGTAATGGTGACCAAACTGTACACAGTATTCCAAATGAGGCCACACTATAGATCTGTACAGGATATGACAGTATTGACCATTTTATTCTCATGCCTAATAATCCCCAACATAAAGCTTACATTTTAACAACTACAGCAACCTGGAGGTTCACTATCGTTGAGCTATCTACTCCAGCCCCAAGATCTTTTCCTTTCTCAGTGTCTGTCAGTTCAGACCACATTAGCCTATACTTGAAGCTGGAATGTTTTGGCCCAGTATGCATCATCACCTTATATAACCTTGAACTTCATTTGCCACATGGTCGTCCACTCACCAAGTTTGTGGAGGTCCTCTTGGAGCTCTTCTGAGTCAGCCATCCTGAATAATTTTGTGCCATCTGCACAATGGAGGGAAGTCAGCAGTGGGGTCCCACAAGGATTGGTCCCAGGGCTGGTACTATTTCATTTATTCATAAATGTTATGGAACTAGTGGAGAGTTGGCCACTACACAACTCACTACTAATTCCAGAACATTTATGTATAAATTAGATAGTACTAGCCCCAGAACCAATCCTCATTGGACCCCACTGCTTACTTCCTTCCATTGTGAGAATTGTTCATTCATTCCTACTCTTTGCTTCCTGTCATTTATGTGATGCATATGACTTTCAAAGAGTCTGTGAAGTCATGAGCTTGCATCATACTGACTTGCATCTGTGCATGTCATAGGGTTTTCAATTTCTGCTAGGTTTCCATACAAACGAGTGCGTCTCAGGTCAAGCTACTAGTAAATAATGAATCACCCACAAGTTCAGCTCATTTCCTATCTCTTGATGAAAAGAAGAGTGGTTAGTTCCAAGCATGAGAGCTCAGTTTTAAGCCAAACAGTAATTTCTTTGTAGTGGTACATGACTCATAGGAACAAATGTCTCTCAGGGGGGTTTTAACAACAAAAACAAAAAAGGCAATGCTAAGAAGATATGTTGGAAAGAAAAGAGTCAAGCAAACTAAGTGCATTTTCACATGTGAGGCTAAATTTAGTTTGTGCTGACATATAGAACTGAAATGTGAATGTGAGTTCTACATTGGCTATGATTTGTTTTCCCCCATCCTCATCTCTTTGGCTCACCAAGCTTCCTCAGCCCTGACCTAGAAGTTGGAGCAAGCATAGAGGTGGCAGGATCCTCAGCCATAGTAAATCCTGAGTTTGGGTAGAATGCTGTTCTATAGTTATGGAAAAACACTTACCTCCAAGGGCCCAAATAGCCCATTTGAACACTTTATGGTTTGTTTCTGCAAGCTGTTTGCAAGGTGCAACTCTGTTTTTTGTAGATACGAACATGGGGCCTGCTGGATCAAACCACTGACCCAACACCCTGTTTCTCACACTGACTGATCAATGGCCATTGAGTCGCAAAAGGAGGCACAGACTAAAATGTACAGAGGTCACTGTACAGCGGTTAATATGTTTTGCAAGTGAATCTTTGAGGCAATCAAGGCACAAACTGGACATATCAAAACAAAAAAAATGGCATTTCAAACAATGTAAGTTCAGCTATCAATTGCAATTTTTGCAAAATCTTCAGCATCTTGGATTATCATTTGCTTGTTGCCTTGCTCCATTTCCCCCATTTTCCATGTTTTAAAATATTTCCTGTTTTTATTAACAGAATCTGAGATGACCCAGATCCCCCGAGTGAGCATTCTAACTCCGTGATAGGGCCACCATCTGGAAAAGGGGCCATTGAGTAGCTGCCAGGACTCCAGCACTCTAGAAAAATCCAGAACTCAGCACCAGGGCAGCAGAGGGGTTGGGACTGGACCCTCCTCACTTGGCCCTCCTATCTCAGATACTTCTTTTCCTTCAAATAAACAGTACAAAATACTTTTAAAGCATTACTACATTGCAGTAATTGATGGAGTTATTTTCTTTCCTTCACATTTTTCTGTTCAGACATCCAGTGTAAGCATGTAAAAGGATCTGTGTTCAAATCCTTACTCACCCATGCAACAGAGTGGTTGACCTCACAGGGTTATTATGTAGATTATAGCCATATATACTGTCTTGAATTCCTTGAAGAGTAAAACATAAATGTAATACACAATAAAAATACATTAACTTAATTACCTGCTAAAATATGTGAGGACGGTATCATAAGATGGAATTATCTGAATTTTGGGGTTTTGCTGAAGAAAGACCCAGCACAGTGTAATTCTCAAAAGATGGAATTCGCTGAAAGTAAATAACCTGCCAAGAAACGGAATCTTTATAAACTCCCAATACGTACAACATTTGTATGAAGACTAATCTATATACATGTATATGGAGGTTATACTGTTGTGCTTTTCTGATTGCTTAACAGACCTTTTTTCCCCGGCTTGATTATTATTTATCAATTTTAAATTGCTTTAATTTACTAATGCACTGACTATCAGAAATAGTCTGTTTTCAATTCCATATAGAACTCTTAACAGATAGAGCTCAAAATGAAAAATTTCCTAGCACCCCAAATGCCATCTTATTAAAGACTTAAGCATGACATTTGTGAATAAACAAATTCAGCCCACCCCAAACATGAGTTTACATATTTAAAATTAACATATGTGCTGCTTCAAACTTCAAAAGGTCTACTTATATTTTGGCTACATTAAAAAATTAAGTATTTTATCATATCAACTATAGAAGTATTTTCAACAGAGACACAGTTTTTAAAGTTAAATATGTATGACTTTCTTTGATTAGCAACAAAATGCACAGGTTCGTTTAACAAAAAATAGATGTTCAGTGTACAAAATCAGAGAGGTGCCTGAAGAACTATAATATCTTAGTAATAACTTTAATCATTACACATGTTCTAAAACAAAGCCAAGAATCCCCCTCCCCTTTCCGATGCTGTTATTCACACAGAGGTACTGTTTTTCCACAGGCTTTTTTGGCCCCTTCTATTTCTGTCAGTTCATCTCTCTCCCAGGTACACTCTCAGCTAAGGTAAACTAGCTCTATTACAACTTCTGGTGTATCCTATACTTTCCCACTATTGGGGTATCCCAGTACATTACAATATGGCTCATAAGAACATTAGAGAAACTCTGCACGGTCATCTCTATCTGCCCCAGCATCTTGTTTCTCACAGGAGCCAGGTAGGTGACCCACAGTGCCATCCTATACAAAATTACTTCAGTCTATTGATTTGAAGGAATGAAGAAACTTTGCATAGGGTTGCACTGTCAGAAGGGGTTGCACTGTCAGAGATAGATAGATTTTCATGGGGATAGATTTTTAACTGTTTTATATTTTTAAGATTATTACTGTACCTTTGTATTATTTTCATTGGTGTATTTTAAATGCGGTTAGCCACCCTGAGTTCCATTCAGGGGAGAAAGAGTGTTATATACATTTGATAAATCAATCAATCACGGAATCACAACCTCCATTATTGTTATTTCTCACAGCAACCAATATTCAGAGGAACGAGGTCTCTGAATATGAAGATTCCATTTAGTCATCAAGGCCACTGATGGACCTACTCTACATGAATGTATGACTTTCATTTAAAGCTGGGCTATCCTTTGATTACATTATGAGAAGAGTCACTGGAAAAGTTAATAATACTAGGAAAAGTTGAAGGCAGCAGGAAAGAAGGAAGACCCAAGTTGACATGATCTGACTCTATAATGATAACTGTAGCCCTGTTCTCAAGACCCGACAGGACATTTAGGAAGACATGAATTCATAGGCATGTGATAAGTTGGAAGCAACTTGATGGCATTTAACGTACACACAAGCTTGTGGATACCACAAAATCCTGTAACAGTGACTTCCACAAATTAATTCTCCATTGCTTGAAGAATTACTTCTTTTTGTCTGCTTTTAATCTGTTTCTCATCGGCTTCACTGGGTTTCTCCAAGATGTTTGGGAGAGGGACTTCCCCTGCACCATGAATAATTGTGTACATCTTTCCTGTGTTCTCCATCTGCTTCTTTTTCTATTGCCAGCTCCCCGCCTTTAGCTACAGCATATTGCAATTGGGGCTTCAGGCTTGGCTGCTAATTTCTTACTGATCTGATCTGGTGAAGATTTGCCTTCTAGGTTACATCTATATACTGTTAGCCATGTGTGGTCTCCATCTATGGATAGCTACATTTGCAGATTGGGACCATATGGAGGCTGAGATATTTCAGAAAAATTGTAAAGCAAGAACAGAATAGATGGGCGAGTTCCAATCTCTCTAAAATAAAATTGTATTGTCTGTATACTTACGGAAACTGCTGCAGCTGGCTGCTGTGATGGAGGAGGATGCTATCTGTTGCTCTGGGCTCTGGTGCAAAACAGGAAAATCTACTTCTAAAGTGCATGGAAAGTGCATTTTGCCCAATGTGTGCGGAATGAGCAGAACAGACAGAAGCTTTTGTAAGGGTCACATGGTAGCAAGGAAACTTTATAAGGACAGCTCATAAAACGTTCTGGGTAAAAGTTAATTGCATTCTGAGAAGGGCACAGTTATAAGAGTCTAGGAATTAAAACCATGGGAAAATGTGCATAGCATTTAGTGACATTTGGAAGGAAAAGCCATGGGTCTTTAACTCATCAAAAAAGGGATTTTTCCCTCCCCCCAAAGCTGACATTCTGTTCAAACAAGTTTCAGTAAATCTTTTAAACAAGGAGCCTCTATGTATAGCTGCTTCATATGGGTGAGAGCAAAAAAAGAAATCCCTAGCTGATGGTGGTGCAACGACAACCTTACTCTCCCTTTCTGTATTAATCCTTTTTTAAAGTGAGGCCCAGATGCCTGAATTTAACTGCCTTTAATAAAAAAATCTCCCTTCTCCCCAGAAGGCCTTGAATGATTCCATGGGTTTGCAATAAGGTTTGCAATAAGGTAATTGTGGCTTCTATATATTCTGTTGTTTTATTCATGAAATGCCTAGCATATGGCCATAATAAATATGGAATAGCATTTTTCCGATGGCTGCTTGCCCCTGTCTACTGCTTACACTCACTGTTGACTCTTTACTTGCAAACTGGATAAGCATGGCAGTGTTTTCATAGTTCCTCTTCTATAGACCCTAAGCTCCTTCAAGGAAGGGCAGGATGCAAATGGGATGGGTAAATTAATCTGCAACCTAAGCTATGGCAGGGAAGGAATCTTGAGATGCTCTGCCCAGAATACATCAGATCAAGCAACAATCAGCATTTGTTTTCTTAATGGACAAGACCTACCTGTTACACTGGAGCGGTACAATCCAGCCCATTTTGCAGAAGCCAACACCTTATACGTTCCTGCTGTTCAAGTAAAGTGAGCATTCTTGGAGAGGGGAGGGTATCATAGTGAAAGAGGCCATCCCAAACTATACGGATTCCCTCCACAGTGCTGGAATATTTAAGTGTGCATAACTGAACAGGATATAGAGGGCATTGCAGGAGATGTATATTTAGCATAGATAGGATAGGAACTTCCTGCTAATTTTCAGATTTTCCAGTTAGTGAGAAGGTTATGACTGTTTAGGATTGCACTGTGGGAAGAAGGAAGAAGGCTAGGTTTTATAGCCAGCTTTTTCGCATCTTACAATCTCCTTTCCCTTCTTCTCCCCACAAGAGTCTTTTTGTGAGGTAGGTGAGGTTGAGAGAGCTTTGAGAGAACTGTGACTGGTCCAAAGTCACCGAACAGGCTGCATGTGGAGGAGTGGGGAATCAAACCCAGCCCTGAACAGCCTCATCCACAACCTTGTCAAACCTTGAAGGGGCTGCCCTGTTGGGGGGGGAGCCTCTGTCAGTGCTCCACTCCACCCCGAGCAGCTCTGCTGCGGCTTCAGCGCACCTGCCTGGGTCAGGGAAGGGGGCAAGGCTAGTGTCCATTGTATATTTTGTACAATGGGCAATTTTGCTAGTTCTCCATAATAGTCATGAGGTACCACATTGCTGGGGGGTAAACGGTGATGACTGGGGAAGGCACTGGCAAACCACCCCGTATTGAGTCTGCCAAGAAAACGCTAGAGGGCGTCACCCCAAGGGTCAGACATGACTCGGTGCTTGCACAGGGGATACCTTTACCTTTACCTTTTACCACATGAGAACTGGGTCCAGAGAAGACAGTTTTTAGCATGCCAGGTAGAGAAGCTCTTGTGAGCATAGGATTTAGCAGAATAGGGTGATGATTTTCTTTGAATTTTGCCAATCCACAAGTTGTTTTTAAAATGAAATAATATTGACCTGACCACAAGCATATACTTTTATGACTTTGTAAATACTCTCAGGTGAAAATCACTATACTAGCAGACATGCTGTGAGACAGCAAATCAATTCCAGAGAAAAGCTTACTTAATTTTAGCAAAACCAATGTTTCATGTGTTTGTCCCTGGGAGTACAAGAAGCTGACCTAGGAATCAAATTTGTTCTAGAAGCCTGCTGTGTGTGAATACATAAAATGGCCTTATGCAGGGTTACACTATTAGTCTTTTATTCTGTCTCAGGAGCTTTTCTCAGATCTGGGAGCTACATTCACCCGGAGAAATAAATGCATGGTGGTTATTTATAAGTTTTGAAAGCATTATTATAGTCTTCAAAATATGGCAGATTTTTGTAGATATCCATAATGTGAGGTCCAACACAGCACGCCCTCTTTTGTTCTAGTGACTGAGGTATAGATGTTATGAAGGTGAAACAACCAAGTTGAATATTTATTTGAATAATGGTCAGATTCAAAGGCTGAAAATAGGGTAAACATCAAGATGAAGGCCGAGTATTTAAGAAACTGAAGCTTGAAATTCCAGTTGTGGAGAGAACCAATGAAGGCTAATATGATGTACTAGTGTATATAGAGGGCAGTACAAACTCTCCACATACTTACTTTTAAACTTACTTCCCATTCAAACTGACCTTGAAGATTTGAGCACTTTCTGCAGTAATTCCAGTGGCAGCTTCCGCAGGTGAATCTGAGAGCCCAGCTGTAGGACAAGGTTCACCTCTATCCACCTTTCACAGTCAGAGATCAAGGAGGTCTGCTTGTACTGATTTCAAAGGGAAGAAGATGGAGTGAAAAAGAAATTCTGAACTCTGAGACCTCTGGTGGTGGAAAATGGGCATTAAAACATCCTATGCACATTCAGAGAAAAATTATGGCGGAAACATTCTTGGCAAAGCTGCTTATTGTGATTCCACAGGTTTTCAAGGCAAGAGACGTTTAGAGGTGATTTGCCATTGCCTTTCTCCACATCACAACTATGGTATTTCTTGGTCATTTCCCATCCAGATACTTACCAACGTTAACCCTGCTTAGCTTCTGAAATCTGACAAGATTGGGCTATCCAGGTTAAAGCTCAAAGTAAAATAACATACCCTTTTCTTTTACTCAGATGTTGAATTTTAAGTATATACTTTTAAAAAGTAAACTGAGAATGCAGCAAAATACTTGCCAAGAAACTGTGGTTTGCAGTTGTCTTTTTAGGCTACACTTGGCAAGCTAAGACCTCCCTCTGCACAAGATAGGGAATAACTTCTGTTCTATGTACTCTGTTAGTACATCTCAAAGGAATTTATTCCTTAGGCAATTCTGCCGTCAGCATTTTGCTGGAGATAATTTCCTTTTCCTCCAAAGACAGGCTCAATCTCACCATTTATAGTCTAGGTGCGGCAATAGGAAAAAAATGCAGGGAGAAAAGCCAGTAAGTAGCTTTTAAAGAAAGAGCTCCTTTCTGCTTGTGACCAAAGCAGGCAGGGAGAAAGAGCCCAAGCTTCTTCTCACAGCTGTTTATGTACTTGCAAACTTCCTGAGGTGCTGCCTGCTGCTCATTCCCATTGTGAAACCACCTTTAATAATGTGTTTTTAACAATGGAGCTAACATAGGATTGCCAGCTCTGCATTGGAAAACAGCTGGAAGTTTGGGGGGTGAAGCATGAGGAACCAGGGTTTGGGGTAGGGAGGGACTTTGCCAAAGTACCTTCGAAAGTGACCATTTTCTCCAGCTGGGCTGAGATGTCACCTGGAGGTCAGTTGTAGCCCCTGGAAATATCCAGCTACCACCTGGAGGTTGGGGAACCTAAGCTAACATCAGCATCTCCACAGGATGCCTTGGGAATGGAGAGAAACAGCAGGTTAAATCTCCTCCCTGCTTGGTTGGTGACAAACAAAAAAGAGCAGCTCAGTGACCATACCTAGTGACCTGCCCGAGGGAGACATTTTAACCCTAAGCATTGTGTGCCTGCTGGCTAATCAAGCACAATGGGTCAGATTTAGCAAAGTTTTTACTCAAAACATGTTTTGTTCTGTCATATCTATCAAGAACTCACCTTGGAGCCGGCAGAATAATAGCTGCAGACATTGGCTGGGGAAATGGTACTTCTCATGACCTGCACACACCTACCAAAAAAAAAAAAAAGCAACGTATAAATTGTGGTTTAGACAAGAGAAGCAGAAAACAAAGTTTCCTTTTAACATGTTGAACAGCTGATATGGCATCACTTAGAGTACGTGTAGCTCAGGTTACTCATCTGCTCTTCAGGTATGAAGCTGGAAGCAGGGATAAGTGCAGACCCAGGATGGATTCACCCCAAATTCTGATAGGCCACTGGCTGGCTGCAAGTGACAGCCGAGTTACAGTTGAAAATAAATGAATATATAAGAACTTGGGTCATTGATTGCTTTTTAAAGTGTCTTTAAAAAAGTAATAGAATTTGTAAAAAAAAATGAGATGGGCATGAAAACTTGGTGAGCACCTCAAGACATCTATTAATGAAAGGAGTTCAACAAAATCACCTGTTTATTGGCTACATGGCCAAGGGTGCATGAGGAGAGTACTCCTTTGTGGCTGGCAGCATTCATCTAATCCACATTAAGTGCTCACCAAGTTTTAAGGCCCATCTCATTTTTTTGAAAAGGGGGGGGGGGAGATGTTCATGGGGCTCAGTGCCAAGTTGGATTTTTGGGGGATCTTAAATGTCTGAGTCCTAAATGTCTAACTTATTTTAAGATTGCTCCTTCATTAACCTGCCCATCAACTGGATATTGCCATTTTTAAAGAAAAAATTCTAACCTTTCTTGTAATAATTCCTAAGTTAACATACGTTCCTGTAGTCTCCTTGACTGACCAAAGTAAAAAAGACAGAAACAAGAAAGGAGGTCAGGCCAACATATCTAAAAGCCAACAATGAAATTTTGGAGGGGAAAAAGAGTTATGAGATTGCTTTGTGAACAAGCAAGATACAGACTCTCAACTCAATCATTTGTTCTACAGAAGGCTGATTAGTCTTCTATGGTCTGTTTTTATTAGAATCCCTGACACCCATAAGTATGTTTCAAGCCCACAAAATAAGAGTACATTCTGAGGAGTTCTTCATAGTTTAGGTACATAATCTGTTGTATGTGATCCTGAGCATAAGTGATCCTGAGCATATAATTCAGGGCTAAGAATACAGAACTGCCTTAATGGATCAGACCAAGGTTTGTCTAGCTCATTATTCTTTACAAGATTCTCAGTCACCACCAGGTATTAGATGGTTCATTAGAAATTGGAAAGTGGCCATCAGTGATTTGAAAGAAAATTGCATCTGTGTCTTTAAAATATGTCTACTTCATCAACTATTGAGATAAAGTTGATTTTGCCAAGCCTAGCATTACACCTACAATCAGATTTCTTGGAAAAAAGAGCCAGCTTAAAAATATAGGGGCCTATTTCCAGCAAAGTAACAGTAAAGATGATTTATTCCACATCTTTTGGCAGCCTACAAGTGTTACTTTTGCTAGCTGTTTCTGCTGGTAAGAGAAAAACATATTTCTCTCATCCTTTCATTCTAAGAATATATAATTCAAGAGAATTGTGCCAAAAGACACAAAACATTCTGCCAGTAAGGGGGGAGGGGTTGTCCCAGTACTCGGGCTTCAGAAAGATGGAGAAAAGGAGGTTGAGAGGAGACATGATAGCCCTCTTTAAGTATTTGAAAGGTTGTCATTTGGAGGAGAGCAGGATGCTGTTCCCATTGGCTGCAGAGGAAAGGACACGCAGTAATGGGTTAAACTACAAGTACAACTATATGGGCTAGATATCAGGAAAAAAAATTTCACAGAGTAGTTCAGCAGTGGAATAGGCTGCCTAAGGAGGTGGTGAGCTCCCCCTCACTGGCAGTCTTCAAGCAAAGGTTGGATACACACTTTTCTTGGATGCTTTAGGATGCTTTGGGCTGATCCTGCGCAGAGCAGGGAACTGGACTAGATGGCCTATATGGCCCCTTCCAACTCTATGATTCTATGATTCTATGTAAAAAATCATTACCTCATCAGGTACTGCTGCCTTTACAGTATAAACCATATTTGCTTTAATGTTCAATGTGGCTGATATCACTGTTTCCCACACCAATGAGTCAGTTGACAAAAGCTGACATTTCACAATTTTGCACTGCCACGCAGTCCCGTCTGCACATCTAAATCCCATGTTGTTACAGCATACCAATGTCTACTTACTTCTGGAAGAGGCAAGGGAATTCTAGTATTGCTGCAGTAGCAAGGGTTCCCAAAACATCTTCTTCATCTACTTCCATTTCTGAGTTATATAAATTCTTGAGCGCAACTGCAAAGGCTCCACATCAAATCAAAAGGTAATATAAATAGACAAGCTTTATGAGTGATTTCCCCCCTCTTGCCCTTGAATCTTAATACTGGATCATTCCTAATCAAATGGTCCCTTTTTTCTCCTGACCACAATTTCCCGACACTGTGCAGCTCACAGCTGTTAGAATATGCAAGGTGTGTAGTATGCATGATTCAACAGCATATATGAAGAATATCCTACAGGGGCATCGGAGGAGATGTGTAGTTAACATATTGTGATCAGGAACCCCCTGGTATTTTTCAGATAATCTCCTCCTGTGTCCTGATTGGGTCAATCCTTTGAGCACACTTCTTCCTGCCTTCAGATTTCTTTCTCTACAAAGTTGTTTCTCTTCTCAATAAGACTATTCTTTAAGCATAGCTTTAATCCTCCTTTGCATATTTAAAGTCTGATAACAACTACTTCTGCATCCCTCCCCATTTAGCAGTTGTTCAGTAGGAATAACTATAAAGAACAAATTATTACCCAAACTGTTAGGCACTTTCTCCTCAAAAAACAGACCCCTTCCGGGCTACTGTAAATTTCTGAGGGCTTGGGAGCATACATGATACATTCTTTTGGAAGGCACAAACGACCAATAAGAGGCTGGAAGTCAAGCATACTACTTTCTACTCAGGGAAGGGGCAGGAGTGGGCAGAAAAGACTGGTTTACTTAACTTTCTATTCAAGTTTCATCTGTCTTTAGGTTCCATTGGAAAGGACTACCTAGCTACCTTAAAGGACGGGTGTTGCACATGCCCATTCTTTTCACACATAACAGAGATAAGCCATAACTTCTATAGAAAGCTGCCAACCTACGGAATCATCCTGTTAGTATTTGTGGCTAGATGCCAGTATAGGTGTTAAAGTGATTACCATATCGAGTGATATCTGGATCGTTAATATCCAAGACAAGGCTGATTTTGGGCATTACTTGCTTCTTTGCACAGAGTTTTTTATCTTTCCATCCAGCTAGTACACACTGTTTGTAGCACCTGGTTTCTGTCAACAATATGGGATACATGAAAGAATTTGTATGAGACTTAAAGAATTAAAAGATACACACACACACACAAAAGTACACTTTCAAAAATAGATGAAATCATTTTTAAAGGTATTTTCCCCTGGTAAATTTTAACAGAGTATGCTCATTATGTCATGAGAATGCAATTGTCCTTGAATCTTGATGCTGAATCTCTCCTAACTGGAGCCTGTAAATACCTGGGAGAGAATTAATGGCTTATGGATATGGGAAACAAAATTAATAAGAGAAATGACATTTCTATGTCCTACAGTGCAATCCTGAACAAAATGACACTTTTCTCAGTGCATTGAAATCATTGGGCTCAAGGGGCTAAACTCTGCGTCAGATGCACAATAACATCAGAGTCCAATAGCACGTTTAAGACCAACAAAGATTCATTCAAGCTCACGCCTTGAATAAATCTTTGTTGGTCTTAAAGGTACTACTGGACTCTGATTCTATTGCACTACTTCAGACCAACACAGCTACTCATTTGAATCTGCATCAGATGGTACTTAGTCTCCTCTAAATCTTATGGGGACTAACATTTTGTGTAGGCTTGCTGCAGTATATCTGTTTTATGTGCATTTTAGAATTGTTCTAACCTTTGTAGATCACCCAAGCTACCTTTATAGAAGGGCAGAACATGATAGTTTAAAGAATTGTTTTATTCTTATCAAAATAACGACCAGACTTCAAAATCCTTTCAGTACCTTTGCTTGTTTTGTGGTCCATACAACACAAGGCAGATGATGCTGAAGCAAGAAGGTCTGCAAGGACCCGGGATTTAAATAAGTAAATGCGATGAAGGTCCCACTGGAAGCCCAGGCTCTCCAGCATGACATCTGAAGAAACAAAGAGCACCATTAGGAAAGGGAGCCACATCTCTAGAAATCACAGGCTGCTCACAGCCTTAAGAGAGTATGTGAAAGGGAACGGGTGATACGTCACAGGAAGTTTTTTTCCCCTTTTCATTTGTGACTACCCACCTGGCTCTAAGCCTTCTGTGACCTTCTGCGTATAAGAAAAAAGCATTTCATATGGAGCTCCTTGGCCAGAGAAAATCCTCAATGAAGAGAAGGGGGAGGGGAAAAAAACAAGGGTTAAATATATTTAGAATCATTTTGTTTTAATATGCATGAAATAGTGAGAGCTGAGATTGTTCCTTCAGGAAATTATCAGTCATATATATCACTCAATAGAATTGACAAGTGTTAGTTATAATAAACCCCATCTAATCGGTAAACTAAGGGGTTTTTTTCATGTGCATTTTGATAGAACAGGCTTAGAGAAGTGGATCCCTCTTGAGGAGACTTGGCTTCTGTGTCTCCCCCAAAACATGACTTTTGATCTATACTGCACTAGTGCTTCATTTTTGCCCTCCCCCCTTGCCCCTCCCACCCCCCCAATTCCATGTTCAACCTACTTCTGAGGCCAGTTCCCTCCTGCAAACAGGGTGGGGGCAGATCTAATAATGGTATCAATTGTGTTCACATTTTCTGCCTATTTGTTTATTTATTTGTTTGTTTGTTTGGATTTTTATACCACCCATTCTTTACAGCTCTGGGCAGTTTACATGGAACATTATGTAATTTTACATGGAACATTATAATACTTTAATCTATAACAGACAAGTTTTAATACAACATCTGGGCTGAGGAAACATGGGAGAATCCATGTTCCCTTAGCCCACTGCGAGGGCCAATGGGTCCTGTCCCACAGCAGGCCTGTGTGGACAGGGAAGCAAGGCCTTTGTGAGGACAGGCGAGCCCCCATTTCATTCTCAAATGCAAATATACCACAACACTAACGGCAACAGCATGATATCTTGCCCCACCATAAATTGACAACAGCGTCTTAGACTGTTAGTCTCATTCTCTCAGATCCTAATTTCCATAGGGAGGGATCCTGGTTGAGAACAATAATTAACCTAATCTGTAGGGGGGGGGTAACGGGATTAGACAGGGTCTTCTTTTGCTCTCTGTCACACTGTGTGTCTGTATTGATCCTCAGATTTATGTAACTCTGGAATGATTTTTAAAGTAAAGCCTTTTCTTCTTTCAACTATCTGGTCATGGTGTGGTTATTTTATTATTTATTTATTTATTATATTTATATACCACCCTCCCCAGGGGCTCAGGGCGGTTTACATAATAACATAAGAACAATACATGGAACAGTCTATAAAACATTTGAATAACTGTGCAATAATAACTGATAATTGTAAACATATAACATTATAATTGTATAACCAATAAACAATACAATGTTGCAACATACAAACAGGTCCAGAGTGTATAGGTGGTGTTCTGAGGGGGGGGCGGGTAGCAGGGGCCCTTTGATCGCTGTTGGTTATATCTGGTCTCAACCAAATGCCTGGTGGAAGAGCTCCTCCTTGCAGGCCCTGCGGAACTGTTTAAGCTCCGTCAGGGCCCTGATCTTCTCCGGGAGCTCGTTCCACCAGGTGGGGGCCAGAACAGAGAATGCTCTGGCCCTGGTTGAGATCAAGCGGACTTCTTTAGGGCCAGGGACCTTTAGCTGGTTGGTAGCAGTGGAGCGCAGGGCTCTTTTTGGGGCGTAGGCAGGGAGGCGATCCTTCAGGTACACTGGGCCCTGACCACGTATGGCCTTGAAGGTAATTACCAGAACCTTTAGTCTGATCCGGAATTCAACTGGCAACCATTGCAGTTGATGGAGAATGGGCCGGAGAATGGTTACTGACACTGTGAGATCGGTGAACCCACGGAGGTTTGAAGGGAAATCCAGTCTCTCTGGATCAATCCTTCTTGATGCAGAAGGAAAATTTAAATCACGCAAAATCAAAACGGAAATTGCATGCTGTCTAGATGGCAGGGACTGAATCAACCTGGGACTGGAATAAAAGCTCCATGCAGTTTACATCCTGGTCAGCTTTGCAGTGCTTTTCTGCGCTGTCAGGCGGACCAGGGTATTTTCGTTTATTTTGTAGGAAGGTGGGATTGCATTCCACACAATCCCACCATCCTGCAAAATAAAAACCAGCCCACACACCATGCAGCAGAATCTATCCGCCACTGCTGTGTTTCCCAGCGGGACACATTTCAGTGGGGCACCAGATGTCCCACTGAAATGTGTCCCCTGCAGGGACACAGAAAGCTGTGGAGTGTAAAGCTCTGCAGCACCACAGGCAGCCCAGTGCAGCTGCCACCATGTGGAATGACCCTAAGGGAGGTAACTATGGGCCTCCAAAGGGGAGAAGATCCAATCACGGATCTTCAAACCTGGACTGATGCAGATGTTCTTCTCTCCCCATCTGTTTTTGTCTTTAAAAAACACTGCAGAACGGCTTGGTTACAATACATATAGTTGTGTCCTGAAAATATTAATATCTTGTGAAGCAACATAACTAAACACAGCAGCCTGTTGACAACTCCACAAATGCTCTGGAAAGAAACAGCTGTAATTAATAATACATGTAATTCATAATTCTATATAAAACTGGGAGAGAACCAGAAGCAGTTGTGGAGTTTTTAAAAAGTACAAAAGGGCGTTCACACACCTCCCCAGCCAAAAAGGTGGAAGCATAGAGGAAAAACATAAGTTAAGGAAATAAGAGTTCAGTTCAAGTTAGGTCACTGACTGTTTGGAGCAGAGTGATGTGGAAAAAAAGATATTGGAGTGGGAAAATGATGAATGTTCCTAAAATACACACAGGCCACATTTGAAAAGATGTCAAAGGGAAAGTCAAGCCATATTACAATACAGAAAGTGTGAACTGAGGGTTACTGTGGGGGCTGAGATAGTTAAGACACAAAGAGAATAATGATTAAAAAGGAGAGAAAATGCCCAAATCAAACCTGTGCTTTAATTTCGGTTTTGCAGGTGGAATTTGAAAAGATAGCCTACTGGTCTCTTTCTGGAGTTCAGTGATGTCCTTCCAAGCTCTCTGTTCAGCACTCAAGGACACAGGGGTGTCCGCTGGAAGAATAAAAAAGTCTTGCTATAATACTGTCTGCTTGATAAATACCAGATATCCAAAGCTTGCCAGGTGGGTTATCTAATACAGTGGTCCGCAACCTTTATTAGGCTGCGGACCGGTGGGGGTGGAGGGCGATCCGGCTGCTGCGCATGCGCGGCAGTCCATGCGCATGTGTGTTTGCGGCGTGTGCGGCCACAAACGTGCATGTGCAGCACTTTCGCGCTTGTGCACATGCGTGGCAGGTGTGCGCATGCGCATTTGTGCCATGCGTGGCTGCAGACGCGCATGCACAAACATGGTGTGCACGCAAACACGCATGCACAGACCTACTGTGCATGCACGTTTGCACTAGCGGCCGCACTTCCCTCTCCCCCCTCCTGCAAAAAGAAGCTTGCCGGGCCGCAAGCTAATCGGCCACTTTGGCGGCCGATTTGCTTGCGGCCTGGGAAGTTTCTCACTGCGGGGTGGGTGGGTGGGGAGAGGGAGCCGCGGCCTGGTGGTTGGGGACCACCAATCTAATATAGACCGTTTATGCACTAGAGGTTTCATGCTGGGCTGCAGGCTGGAGTTTTAGTTGTGGCAGGTTGCCTCACCTCTTCCTGCACCCACCTGGGGGAGTATTTGGCCTAGTGTGCCTCATCCGCACCCAATTTGTGATCCTGCACAGGAGCTGGACAGTGAAATTCCCAGTGCATAAACAGTCATAGAGAGAGTTTCTGTTTGTTACCATAATTTAGGGTGTTACCATAATTTAGGGCGAGGGACCCAGGACCTATAAACCTGTCCTATCAGAAAATCCTTCTGTCTGAAATCTACTTTTTTACAAGGAGGAAGGTTTAATACTAATGAATCAAAAATGTTCAGATATGGAGTTTCCCCACTCCATTTGGGTTCTTGGATTTGCACTATAGATTTAGCATAGCTGTGTGATATAGGTCTCAATTCATACTTCATGGAAATGCGAGAGACATATATACCTAGCAGAAAAACAAAATATTCCTCTTGCTTTAATATGCATTCTTTATCTTAACCTTAACGGTTTTCAACTGAACTCTTCTAGATGTTAAATTGCACTCTAGTGGTTCAATTTGGAACTGCTGCCTAGTCCAACCACAGACTATTCCGGTGAGCCGAGTTATAATACTGTGAATTATTATGGGTTCTACCATAAAGTTATTTTTCTGTTGGCAACATGCAACATTTCAACCTTGACAATGAAGGCCAGAAGTGTACATAGCAAGCTAACAAAAACTTAGAGAAGCTCTAAAATGCTATTCAGTAACACCCCCACCCCCACCCTTCGTTATCACGGTACCTGACATTATTCTCATCAGGGTCTCATTGAGACCAACTCGGACAGCCTTATTAGCCTGAGCAATTCCCAGCAGATCACAGCTTGGACTAAATGGAAATTGCCAGCGATTTGTGAGTCCAGCTTGCCTGCGGAAGTAGCGCTGCTTCAAAGGTTCTTGGATCTTAAAGAAATGGATAAATACTTTGTTCAGAAATCGTACAGTGTGTATGTATTCAACCGTTCTGACATACTAAATAAGATGAGGAAGCGAAAGCCCAATGCAGTGGACAAAAGCCCAAACTTGTTATGAATATGTCCATGTCACAATAGAGATTATTGAATCTCCCTGTGACCCAAATCAGTGGTCCCCAACCTTTCTGAGGCTGGGGACCGGCAGGGCAACTGCCCTGCCCACACATCGCGCAAGCGCGGGTCGCGCCTGTGCAAATGCGCCATGCGTAGCCGAAATTGCACGTGCGCAAAAGTGCTGCACATGAACAATTTCGGTCACGCATGGCGCATTCGAGCAGGCGCGGCCCTGATTCCCTCTCCCCGCCCTCCCGCAGTAAGAAGTTTCCCGGGCCGCAAGCTTGCGGCCTGGGAAGTTTTTTACTGCGGGGGGGGCGGGGAGAGGGAGCCGCGGCCCAGCGCCATGGCCTTCGCGGCCCGTCACTGGGCCGCGGCCCGCAGTTTGGGGACCACTGCCCCAAATGGACAGCTGGTATGCCTGTGTTCTATTGGGGCTGAGATACATTATTCAGGAATGTTACTGTTCCCTTCTGCTAGATGAGCAGACTTGATTCACTAGAGCAGTGATCCCGAACCCCCGGTCTGGGGACCGGGTCCGGTCCGTGGATCAGTCGGTACTGGGCCGCGGCTCTGTCTAAGAAGTTAGGTGCTTCAGCCCACCATTGACCCAACTTTGCAGAAGTCCAGGTCACAAGGCTCCCCTTCTCCATTCCTGCTCTGACTAGGACTCCCTCATCTCATGTCCAGGAGTGCCTTATTCCCAGGGCAGCCCACACAACTCCGTGGCAATGAAGTTCCTTCCCGCTGCCTTCAGCGACCATGTCAAAAAGAAACAGAGGCCAGCTTGCTTCCCCGTCCTTCTCATGCGTTTGCCCAGTCAGAGGAGCCGTAGTGGCCGCCAGCTAAGCCCACCCCTCCAGTGCCATCCAATGACAGGTCCTCTAGTAGACTACCCCCCCTCCCGGGCCTCAGTAAAATTGTCGTGTTGACCAGTCCACGGTGATAAAAAGGTTGGGGATCACTGCACTAGAGGACAAGAAGGAACTGTAGGATCCAACCCATAGATTTTCAGGTACATGACTTTTATGTACAAACCTGTGGATTTATAAGGGGGGGGGGACCCAGCTCAAACAGCAATATCCGTCAAGAAGGTAAATCAGTAGTTTGTTAGGCACAAATGTTTTGTGAGTTGCCAGTTTCATTCCGCTCCTTGTGTCTTCTCTGTGTGAAGCCATCAAACCTACCTTAGCTATATCCTTCTCACATGGTGAAAGTCCACCCAGAGCTACAAAGGGAGCTGACAGCAAACAGCTGGAGGTTAAAAAGACACCATCAATGTTCTGTTCTTGCAGGAAGTTTTCAAAAGAAAATTGTCTAATCACATTAACTGTGAATCAAAGAAAGCTCAGAATCTTTTGTGTGCATAAAGGAGACAACGTAACAGAAATGGCAATTTTGTTTCCCAAGTTGTTTCTTGTTTTGTAATATAGAATCATAGAATAGAGATGGAAGGGACCTCGTGAGTGATCTAGTCCAACCCCCTGCACTATGCAGGACACTCACAACCCTATTGCTCATCCACTATAACCTGCCACCCCCTTAAGCCTTCACAGAATCTGCCTTTCCGTCCGATGGCTATCCAGCCTCTGCTTAAAAATTTCCAAAGATGGAGAACCCACCACCTTCCGAGGAAGCCTTCTCCACTTAGAAACCGCTCTGTCAGGAACGTCTTCCTGATGTTTAGATGGAATTTCCTTTGAATTAATTTCATCTCATTGGTTCTGGTCCGTCCCTCCGGGGCTTACAGGTAGATGCACAAGAGCATCCTTTTAGGCTGTCTTTCTCAACTATTTTATCTTTGAGAAACCCCTGAAACATTCTTCAAGCTTCAAGAAACCCCAGAAGTGGTGCGATCAAGCAGAATATGGCTGGGAAGCATAACTGTGTATATCCCCACCCAGGGCCCCTCCCTTCCCCACTTCGTCCAGGCCCATCACTGGCCCTTTCAGGAGGGGAGGGCAGATCAACATGACCATATATGGTCATATCACGCAATAAATAAAATATTAATTAACTTCCACCCATTCGGAAAACCTTTCCAGGGGCATCAAGAAACCTCAGTGTTTCATGAAGCTCTGGTTGAGAAAGCCTGCTTTTAGGAGTCAGGTTGAGGCCAAGACAGCAGCATGGTAAACGATGCACTGAGAATTCTGCTGTTCCGTATCTTTTCCGATCATAATGCCTCCCTTATGCTGTAGACACCATAGTTTTTAGCAACTAGAAGCAAAGGAGGTGCCCCATCAATCACTGTCATCTAGATTTTAAAATGCCTCCATGAGGAGGTGGTAGGAATGATCCTGCATGGTGTAGTGGTTAAGAGCAGTGTAGAACTGGGTTTGATTCCCCACTCCTCCACATCTAGCCAGCTGAGTGACCTTAAGATAGTTAATAGTTCTCTTATGGTTACTCTTGCAGAGCAGTTCCGTTAGAGCTCACTCAGCACCACTCACCTCACAGGGTGTGTTGGGAGAGGAAGAGAACAGTGTTTGTAAGCTGCTTTGGGACTCCTCCAGGTAGTGAAAAGCAGGGTATAAAACCCCCAGCTCTTCTTCTTTTTCTTCCTTTGCCCAAGTCCTGGTGAGCTGCCGCCTGTCTGAGTAGACGGTACTGAGCTAAAGGAACTAATTGTCTGACTTGCTATGAGAATGTAAGGCAGCTTCATATATCTTCAGTTTCATGTGCTTCCCATTCTGGCAGAAGTCTTTCGCTTCAACTTCCATCACGTGTTTCACAAGAGCAAAACGTTAACCACTACTTACAGGTTTGCTGATTTTGTATTTAAAGCAGATGTTTCAGGAACAAGTCTAGTTATCTGGAGTAAATCTAGGGAAGTACGAGGTCCTGAACAGACAGAAACATGTCTGCGTTGTGCCATTTTATGAGTTGCTGAGAAAAGATATGCTATGTCATATTATTAATAAGCAGTCTGAGATAGTCAAGGACTACTGTAAGAAGGTTTACAGGCTTCTTCCTGTCTCTGCACCACCTTAGTTTTCTTCTTGGGAAAAATGACCCAAGACATCTATAAGCCTCTTGAGGAACAAAAGGCCGTCAGGCCTACAGACGAGTATTATGACATCTTGTCTCAATTGTGGTGTCATACCCTGTGATGCATGGGTTTCCTACAGCCTCTCTGATCCCTCTGGATTGAAGTAAGAGTGCTATTAAGACTGCAAAGGAATGCCTGCTACAAGAAAATATGCATAGGAAAACTGATTGTATCTTGTATTACATTTATAAGAAGCAGTACTCATGTAAAACCGTATCTTTGTCTTTTTTTGTTACATTTGCTGATGATCATAGCATGTGCGGGTGTTCTGAAATCATTAAGGCCCCAGCCCAGCAGAAGTCTGTCAGTGCTTAAATCCCATTGAAATCGGTGCAGCTTAAGTTAGTTGCTACTAACTTAATCTCTTAAGCGTAATTAAGTTTAGTTGGTCTGATGGCATCATGAGCCAAACATCCAATGCTTAAGCAAGCATCTTAAAGTGGATTAAAATGGAAATCTGTGCAGCGTCTCATTCCAGATCACATACATTGAACCTGGTGCATAGAACTTTATCTGGGACTAGCTGCTTTGTAAAACACTTTTCTCTTGGAAGATTAGTGATTTCAGGTTTTACCTGTTAGCATTCTGGAAATCCACCAAAGCATGCAGTTTGGGTGCTGAATGAAGAAAACTATTAATTAGCATCCAGATCCAGCTTTATATGATACGCAGTTATGTGAGCCTTGTTTGCTCTGGAATGTAAGCGGGCATATTCAGTCAAATGCATATCAGAAGGCATCAGGATACAATGTAGAACTGAAATACAGTATCTGTTCCCTGCATGTGCATTTAACTGAAATCAACGTATTCTGGTCCAGCAAGCTATAAATACACAACCTGATATCTGCTTCCATGCAAGAATTATTAAATAGGTAAGGATATTTATTTGTACCCTTTTAAATGGGCAAAGATCTTTACATGAAATGCCAGCAGGTTAAGAAATACAATACTGAGAATAAAGAAATGTAACATGGTCAAACGCACCAAGTGTTCCCATGTCTGAGCCAGGACTTGGATTTGGTCAGCCAGTAGATATTTTTGGGTGGATTCAGACAGTCATCTTCTCACCACCGCGTTCATTTGTGACTGAACATATGAATGGTTTGTACTGAAAATATATTTGTTTTCTGGTGATGGCTGTGATAAATTCCAATTGTTTCGTTTGATGAGAGTCACTGATGATTTTTACATGTATCAGCTGAGTGTCCTGTTTAAGTTCCTTCCCCAGGAATCATTATTAGCCATTGACTTTTTCACTGGCTTAAATGTAATGTGAAATATCTTTGTTTAAAGTCAAATGGAATTTCATGAATGCTTCTACTTTAATAGCATTTAATTATAGACCAGTAATTATTTTCAGAATCCAGTTCAACAGAAGAGCCACACCCACACCTCAATCCAGGCCACTTTCTGCAACTAACATACATAAAAGAAAAATAACTTTTGATTTTGTTCTTTTTGTGGTTACTCTTGAAGGAAGAAAAACACAGGCTCAACAATTGACCGTGCAGAAATTTAAGTACTGCTAGACAGTTAGATTCAAGTCCAGTAGATCCTTAGAGACCAATAAAGGTTTCAGGGTTTAGGATTTTGAGAGTCAAAACTAATAAGGTCTGACAGAGGGAGATTTGACTTTTGAAAGCTTGCATCCTTTATAAGAAGCATCCTTAAACTCGTTGGTTTCTAAGGGCTACTGGACTCGAATTGAACTGTCCTTAATGATTCAGAAGCTTCTTTGATGAGTCCTGCTAGCCAGTGCAAAAGTTGTTTTCAGTGTGCTCCTGTTGGATTTGGTCGTGCAGTGGAAAGCATTGTTGCCATAGGCCATAGCACTATTTCAGAGCTGACATTCATAGCCCTCACAGTACACAAGGGAAACCAAGAAAAAGACTTCTTTATTTGAATGCCCTTCTTCTTCTTCTTTTTGTACTGTAAAGGTCACCTTTCAACATGTCCAAGATGATGACAGCTATATTGTCTCCAGCCAAGCTGCTTAAGAGCAGGATTGTGTCATCACAGAGACGGTTCAGTCCCTGAGCATCTTGGCCTGGGATTGTCCATTCCCAAGGACAAAGAGGTTGGCCATGGCTGCTGTACGCTTAATCCATGCAATGATTGGTGCTTCCAATTCAGGAACATTACAGCTACGGTGCGTTGTTACATAATGTGCAAGTTTATTTCAGTCAATGCAAACAAATATACATCGGCATAAGATGAGTTGCCCGAACACAGCTTTCGCATTATATAACTTTATTATCAAAATAAAAATATAGATCCTAAAATAGTAAATAGTACAATATAACAGTTTTAAAAGGAACACATTATATGCACTATGAATAAACAGCTATGGGCTAAGCAGACTGATACAGATGATACTGGGTTATGGTTTTGATCCTGTGTACTGTCAAAAAGAAGATAAAACAACAACAGCTTGTGTGGGTCCCAACTCAGTTTGATTGTATAAATGGTGGCCACCTTATTAGTAGACAACATACAGCTTTCTGTGTGCAACGACCAACATGGCAATAACTGGATACCTGTAGTTTAGTTGTGGTCTTTACAGTTCTAGATCAAGCTGGAAGAGTTTATATCTTCAAGACCCTTACTGTGAATCCAATCCAAACAATGTAAAATAATTGTTTTGTTGTAATTATTTATCTGCTGAAAATAATCAGGAATCCAGTGGCCCCTCAATAACTAACATTTATTCCAGTATGTGCTTTCATGACAGCTTATTTCTGTGAATTTCATTGGTATAAGGGCCAGGTATATGAAAAATGTATGCCTATAGAAAAATCCAAAAATCCATATTAAGCATTGAAGGTGTGAGTTGACATATCCCCAAGCATTTAATACCTGTTGCTTCATTAGATCAGTAGCACTTGTAGGTCCCTGATCCTGCTAAAAACAAAAATTGGGACAATTAATGCTTGAGGTGCCATCACAATCTTCAGACCCCAAATCTGTTGTAAACATAGAAGAAACACTCCGTTTTAAACTGGAATTCATGATCCCCTCCCCTCTCTCTTTCTCTCTCACTGTGTTGAGATTAGTTTCAAAATACTGTGAAAATATTTAATCAGTCCACTGATTGTGATAAAGTTGTTAACATTTTTCCTGCATGAGAAAAGTGGACAAAGAGAATGCTGAGCTGAACTGTAATCTGAGTGAGATATTAGAATTAGTTCAGCTATCTCAATAAAGCTGCTGGTAAATAAGTTAAGAAGCCTACCGACTGGAAAGCATGTCATAGGTTAATCTTGCTCTGTGGTTTTAGCCCTACTGATCATCCTAAGGAAGCAGTACCCTTTCCTCATAGCCCCATTTTAGAAACCAAAATCCGTTCACTATTTTCAGCATAGTGTTCAGCATAATGTATAGTGAAATATACCAAATATTTCTAAGGTTGTAAAATGAGTATATACAATCAAACAAATACAGACATAGAACATTTGTGTCTAGCTAGAATACAATCTCACTTCATTCCTCTCATTCAACTGCTTCTTTTTCCTCTAATAAGCCATGAATGATAAGAGTTGCTACCACAGGAGTTCCTTGTGAAGAACCGTTAGCTGAGTTACTTAAATCAAATTTCAAAACAAGAAGAGTTGGTTTTCATACCCCACTTTTCACTACCCAAGGGAGTCTGAAAGCTGCTTGCAACTGCCTTCCCTTCCTCTCCCACAACAGATACCCTGGGAGGTAAGTGAGGCTGTGAGGGCTCTGAGAGAAACTGCTCTGTGAGAAGAAGAGTTGGTTCTTATGTGCCGCTTTTCTCTACCCAAAGGAGGCTCAAAGCGGCTCACAATCGCCTTCCCTTTTCTCTCCCCACAACAGACACCCTGTGGGGTGGGTGAGGCTGAGAGAGCCCTGATATTACTGCTCACTCAGAACAGTGTTATCAGTGCTGTGTCGAGGCCTAGGTCACCAAACTGGTTGCATGTGGGGGAGCATAGAATCAAATCTGGCTCGCCATATTAGAAGTCCATACTCCCAACCACTACACCAAGCTGGCTCTTACAGGGCAGCTCTAATAGGACTTCGACTAGCCCAAGGTCACCCAGATTGTTGCATCTGGAGGAGCCAGGAATCAAACCTGGCTCTCCAGATTAGAAGTCACCAAGCTGACTCTTAGCAATACTTCTCTATATACAGAGGCTTTTTACAACTGTTAAAGCTTTCCAAATCATATTACAAGGCTGCTGTTCACAGAGGATTTTATAATGCTAGAGTAATAAAACAAGTAATTCTGAAATAATGTGTTTTCAATGTATATTAATATCAGTGAAGATTCCTGAGCTTCATCAGTTTAATGTAATTGGCCAATTATCTAAGTCCCTATTTACCCTTTTTCTGAAGTTGTAAAGTAAACTAATACAGGCCTGTGTCCCTGACCCCACAATATCTTCCAGCATTCAATTAATGTAATGCGTTATGCTAATATCTGTATTGTTCACCCTTTGATTCACAGGCAGCCTTGCCGTTCTAGGGTAACTGCTTCCTTCTTTCCAGTCCCATTTTCATTCCAAGTTAAACATCAGGTGCCACAAAATTGCAGAGAAAAGCAGAAATAAGTAGCTGGCGGAGAGAATGTTTCTTGAGCCCATGCTTTTGGCATTGCAATTATTGGAATAACAGCAGTGAACATTCACTCCGGGCGCTCGTGAGCCTTCCCTCCTTGCCCGCTCACAGAATGATCTATAAGAACAGGACTTCATAATGCCACCTAAAACAAATTCAGAGGCAAATCCAAAACATGTTACAGCATCCATGCTTATCTACTTCTTGATCTTATTAACTTGAATGCGAACGTCTAGTCTACCTACTTGCCTTGGGCAAAGGCTGGTGGCGATTTTAAAGAGGAGAGTTTAGGCCATCCACCTTTTTAATACCATTGATTTGTAACTAATATATAGCCATCTACAAATTAGCTCCTTTTACTTATGATATATCTAGAGAAATAAAACCTATTGGCTAGGTCACATTCGTGGTTTGGCTATATATATATCTATATCTATATCTATATCTATATCTATATCTATCTATCTATCTATATATATATATAATGTATCTATTATCTATTATAATTAGCATGATTATTAAGATGTTTCTAGACCACTTCTCTCCCATTGGGCTTGAGGTATTTCAGAGCATATTAATAAAGTAATAAATTAATAATGTAATACATAATTACGTTACTTTATTAATATATTAAAATTCTAACATTCAAACAACTAAATAATCAATGCTCTATCTTGCAGCTAATATAACTAATTAGCTAAGTATTTCTACCCGTATGTCTGCCATCCTTTCTTTCCTTGCCTGTTGGTCATAACAGGTACCTCAGTGGCATGGAGGAAAGGAGTGGAGGAGAACTTCTTAACTTGCCACTTTTTCAGGATGTTAGCTTTACCCACAGTAATAAGGACTTATACAAAACAAAGGAAGAGAAAACATATAATGACCCCAGTTTTAAAGCTTCTGAACTAAGAAAGCACTGGGGAGAGATTCAAATGTTAGTCAATTTGCCTCTGAAAGTACATAACTATGCAGAGAAAAGAACTCAGATATAGTAGCACTGCCAATTCAAAGGTAGCATTAAAACTTATTGATAAAAGCTCATTATTTCCACTGTTTGTATTTTGTAACCTATATTTGCCCCTGTAGACCTGTGTCACTAACTGAATTTTCAAGGGCTTTCATAGCTTGAAGTTACTCAATTTGATGCCTTTGGTTATGATTATAGATCCACTTACTTGACTGTCCTCTTATGATTGCACAAGCATCTGATGGTCCAGGACATTGCTCAGATCCTTGACTGTTACATTCTTCATCACTTTTACCTACACAGGTATAGCATTGCAGTGCTTCACCTACCATCAGTTAAAAGTACACAAAGGTCTTCGTTACAAAGAACAGTCGGGCAATAATATCTTTAAAATAAAGATAAATGTAGTTCAACCGTATACAAAACTTGTCAGAAGTTTGGAAAATCTGTCCTTGAGAATTCTCTCTCTCTCTCTCTCTCTCTGTGTTTAAAGTATACCTTGTCCATATATAATAGAACAAAGTCTGAGTCCCGTGGTACCTTTAAGACCAACAGAGTTTAATTCTGGATTAACGTTTCATACACACAAAAGCTTATACCCAGAATTAAACTTTATTGGTCTTAAAGGTACTACTGGACTCAAACTTTGTTCTATTGCTTTAGACCAACACGGCTACCCACCTAAGTCTGGTCCATAAATAGTTGTGATTCAGTATGTCCTATAATTCTTATTACATCCTCATGAAGATGGGTTTATTTAAGAAACTGAAATGCTTACTTGCATTTTATTGGCTTTTTCTACAATGTTATCAGATAAACCAGAATGAAAGAATATTTACAAGTTCTTGGTTTTATAAATTGCAACACAATACAGAGCTCCTTACTCCCTTCCCGTGTCTTTTTCTCCCAGTCCTGATGACTAGAATTAAGTAACTAATCACATTTTTTTTAAAATGAAGGCATCGTGATCCACTACAGCCATGCTATTGGGAAAATGCACCAAAAAGCTCAGACTAGTGTAAGTGAAGCATCAAAACAAAAATCTTTGCTATATTTAGAAACCCCAAAGGTGCACCAGAAGTGCCAACATAATTTAGAGAGCTGGCTGTAATGGTATATGGTATACCATGAGCTCAGCTAAAGCTGTCCGTCATTTGAGCACCTCTTTACCCATTTAAACAAAGCATGGACCCTATCAAAAAGAGCAATCCTGAAAAGATCAAATGCTAAAATGCCAAGACTATGCTATGGAAAGTACAAAGCAAAATTACTTACTCTGGGAGATGAAAAATATGCTGAGAAGGACCAAGGAGGCAAATGGCTTCATCATGGCGAGTCTAGGAATGTGCCATTAAACAAACCACACTGTTTGTCATTAAAGCTCTAATGCTTATTCCGCATAGCTAATCCTCTATAGAGGATGATGTAGAGGATGAAGAGGTGTGCAGGATGCGATTTATCTGGCTTATTCTGGCTGGCCTTTGAGCCAGATCAAACCTCCCCAGCCCTAAAGTCTTCTCAGGAATTATATATTTATATATATATATATAAATAAAACGATTTTTGCCCCTGTCCTCAAGTCACTTAATAAAAACGCTTTGAGAGTACTTGGCATCTTGTATTTGGTATATAGACTCTCAGGCCCTTCAAATTAAATATATAGGCCTTAATCCTGAAAAAGAACCAAGAGCCTCAACCTCCTTCCAGCATGATTTTCTGACATGTGCGGAGTCTGAGACTTTGTGACTTGTTTCTTCCACTAGCTTCACAGCAATCAGTAGCTAACCCCAGATTTTGAACCGTAACTTTATGCTTGTGCTTTGCTAAATTAAACTGTAGGATCCAGCATCTCCCACAAAATATAGGTATGGACTTAAGTTTTTTAAAACTGAAAATTCTATATTCATAAGAAAACATACTAAGCAGCAGAACCTCTCTAGATCAGGGGTAATCAACCTGTGGTTCTCCAGATGTTCATGGACTACCCCTGCTCTAGATGATGGGGCTCTTCAAGCATATGCTGAAGATGCTATAAATGTCAGGTTGGGGCTACTAAAAATAACTTTGAGAGATCAAGCTTTTTTTCTGTTTGTTTTTTTGCAGAGGACATTGCAATTTACCAAGACCCACACACTGTGATTCTTGTGAGCTGTGGACACTGAAGTACCCCACATCTGGATTAAAGGGACCATCAGTTCCCGATCCCCATAGGCACTTCTCAAGAACACCCGGTAGGTAAAAGGCAGGACTTGAAAAACATGAAAACAAGGCTGAGCACTTCTGGAGAGGGGAAGCAACTGCTTCAGGAAAGCATGATGGAAGAAAATATTAGAATCTACCCCCATACTCAAGCCATCCTCTGCAGCTACTTAATACTTTTAAAGGGAGTATGCCAGAAGATCCACTTCCACATAACCATTTTGCTCTCACGTTAGCACTGCAAATGATTGAGTTGGAAGAATGAAGATTTGATCAAGGATTCTTAAGTGGTAGTTGAATCAGTTTTCAATTAATTTATTTAAAATGTTGCCACAGCCTTGGAAGGTATTGTTTGTTCCCGACTAATTTTGAAAGCACAGAGGCTAGAAAGTCCGAAATAGATTGCAGGGGTGTAGAGTACCGTGTGAAAGCATTACCAAAGAAGTAAAATTAAGCTATACTTACTTCCAAGACAGAAATAACCAAGGAGACATACATCTTACTTTTTCAAGTCTTCATTTTATTTTACAAATCAGCAAATGCAGATCAAATTTACATACCTTAAGGCAAGAGTCCCCATGCAAGTAATACACGTTTATTAAATCCAAAAAAAGACATCCAACATGGGAACTCATGTACAAAGGGAAGGCTAAGATGAGCAATTTGTAATTTATTAAAGACCTTGACAAATCTCCCTGATACAGGAACTTTTGAGATCAACTTGCTATGAATTATACTAGGAAAAAAATTGCAAACAATAGCAAGGAATTCTGATAGTCTTCTTAGTACTGCATACAATCAAATCCATATTTTTAAGAAAAAAAATACAGTAGTGCATACAAAACTGTGAAAATAGATCCTGTCCACATCAATGTGTAGACATCAGTGTGCCAATGGTCATATTGCACTCAAGGTTGAAATCCATGATTTTGGTTAAAAGTTAGCTTTTCCCCATTTTGGCAATCAGTTCATCACAAATCTTTGTCAATTCTTCTATTTCTTTATTCTAAAAACAAACAAACCAATGGAGATGTAAACATTTGTTAAAACAAGCTTTAAGTTTAACAGTTTGGTGTAGTGGTTAGGAGTGTGGACTTCTAATCTGGCATGCCGGGTTCGATTCTGCACTCCCCCACATGCAGCCAGCTGGGTGACCTTGGGCTCACCACAGAACTGATAAAACTGTTCTGACCAAGCAGTGATGTCAGGGCTCTCTCAGCCTCACCCACCTCACAGAGTGTCTGTTGTGGGGAGAGGAAAGGGAAGGCAACTGTAAGCCTCTTTGAGCCTCTTTCGGGTAGAGAAAAGCGGCATATAAGAACAAATTCTTCTTCTTCTTCATTATGGATTAGATCCAGACTGACAGAGGAGGAGGTATAATTTCTACCACTTCTCCTTGAAGCCCTCCAGTTTGACCATCATGCTATTCCTGGGGGGACCCTATAACTCAGGAGAACATCAATTAGCCAGAGTAGAAGGGGGGAAAGCAGGAAACTTCTGCTCTGCTGACAGAAGTACTTTTTGTTTTCAGAATACTTAGTCTGGATCCAGTTTATTGTCTGGACCATTGTGTAAATCTGCATGCCAGTCAATTCACCCTGCCCCCCCAAAATGTACACACAATTCATTATTACCCATCTACAGTCCATTGGTTAAGTACAGGAGCTAACCTCTAACACTGCCCATAAACATTGATAACTCCACTGTGGTTTTTTTGTTTAACCAATGTTTAACTTGCTCAGCTCAGTCACCAAATAATGGGATCTGTTCATAAATGACAGTATCTGCTGGTTTCCCTTTACTTGACTTCCCTTTACTCCCAGCTCTCAATTTGAAACCTCATCCCACAGACCTGCTTCTCCTTGGGGGGGATGATCTCTGTGTCAGCCTGCTTCCCTGCACCCAGCCTGTCTTGAAGGACTTGTCCCAGCCTCGTGGAGTGACTTGAGGTTATTCTAGTGCCCAGTTCTCCTTGACTAGTTTGAAAAACCCCAACTAATCTGTTTCTTTTCTGGGGTGCCATTGATCTGTGCCTGCTTGCTACCTGGCCTGTCTGTCTGTTTCACTCTCTGCCCAAATCTGTTCAATTCAGTAGAGTGACTCAGTGCGGGTTTGAGACATGTCCTGAACCAGAACCAGGTTTTCCCAACTTGTGCCCAAACCTAATGTCAACATCTAAAATCTGATCAGATGAAAAGTGTGTAGGCTCCATGTCTGCAATCTAAATTTAATTTTGGGGGTGTCAACCACATGTACTTATACACACTGAATTTCGTAACATCCAGATATACCACTGACACCAGAGGCAGGGCTTGGCTAGAGGAAGGGGTCCAGTTGGCTTTCCCCCCTCTCCTCATTACATAGGGCTACGTATTGTCCAAACCAGCTCATCGTGTATGCAAAGCATTAATTTATAATCACTGCATGGAACAAGAACCATTGAGAGAATACTGCAGTCACTGTCTACACAATGCTCATAAAATATAGACCAGCTTTCATGGGAACCAGATGGTAGCTCTTCTGAGGATTCCGGGGTGTTAATTTGTGTCAGGCACTATAGATTCCAGCAGTAAATACCACACTTCTATGTGAACTATAATAATATCAACACTCGTCTCCATGATCAAGTGATCCACAGCCAAGGATCATTGTCAGTTGAAAGCAGAGAGCTCAGAGCACAAGTCATTCCGTAGACCATGGGCTGTACTGACTGTACTTGTGGAATGTACTCCTGACTCCTGACTGTACTTGTGGAATGAATGCTTGAGAATGAATGCACAACAGTTTGATTCTGGGATAATTACCTGTGACTTAAATTTACCAGAAATCATTCATTAGTCAACGTAGTGACCAGAATGATCCCATGCTGGATTTGTTTAGGGATATAACGGCCAAAATTTGAATTGCAGGTTCCAAATACAATGGTGCTTCTACAATTAGCCTTTAAACATAACTTGAAACAAGTTACCTTTTGTTCCAGTGTTCTTTCCAATGCATCTACTTTTAGCTGCTCTTTACGGAGACTAGCCTGGTAAGCTGCTTGTTCTTGCTGAGCCTTGCTGCGGACTTGTGCAATTTCAGCATTGGCTCTATAGAAACAAAAGAAAATGACTGAGAAGGAATATCTTCTTAATAAGAAAAATGGGCACATTGGTGAAAACAGGCAATGGAGCCAGAAACTTCCAGGGTACAATTTTATGTTTCATTATTACTACATTTCATGCCACATGTGAATCCAATGGGAACGTTATCATAACAAAAGGCTGTATGTGTACTATGATAAACTGTGCATATACAAATTTGGGTAACAACTGACTTTAAAAGTATCATCATACAAATCAACAAACACATTGAAAACAATGAATCACCTCCTCTGGACCTGTTTAATGATTTGACTGAAGGTAAGGAGTTTCGTGTGTTCACAAATAAGGCAATAAATAAATAAATAAGCTGCCTCGAGATGACTTAGTCAAGAGAGGCGAGATATAAATGAAATTATAAATAAATGAATGAATAAAAATATGAAAACAGATTCAGTTGTCTCCAACTGCATAGTCCTATACAGGTCAGAGTAGATTATTCTTAGAACAAAATTTTGATCAGTTTGTTTCTTTAAAAATTAATCAGATGCAGACTGCAAAAATATAACTAGCAGTAAACTAGAATGAAGGCTTTAATCAAAATTCTGAGTCTCCCCCTCTCTTCCTTTTATTCACAAATACCTGTCCAGTTTTTCCTCTGCATGAATTTTCAGGGCTTGGTATCTTTGCTCCTCTTTTTTTACTCGTGATAAATATTCCTGTGCACATTTCTTTAATACTTCTTCATTCTTAAATGGAAAAAATAATAAATGTTACTATAAGATGCATGGATGAAATCGAAGATTTTTTTTTCTCTTTGGGTTTATCAAACTCTACAATATCTTGTAAGCGCAACAAATGTACAAACTTTTGATTAACATACAACACCTAGATTGCAGCAGTAGCTACATACAGATCTTGCTGTCCCAGGGACTAGGGAAGAAGTAAGAGAGAAGCAAACACAACAATTGGGGAAATAGGCCACAGTCTTGTTGTATACAAGATGTTATGTGGTCCCTTGCCACCTGGTGGTAAGAACCAACTGACAGGTCCTGAGCTGGGTATGCCACTACAAGTCTCCACCCTCAAGTAGAAGAACAAGAGCTGGATTTATTATTCCTCACTTTTCTCTATCCAAAGGAGTCCCAAAGCATCTTACAAACAAATTCTTTCCCCTTCCTCTATCCACAAGAGACATCCTGTAAAATAGGTGGGCCTGAGAGAGTTCTAAAATAACTAATCTGCAAGAACAGCTCTAAGAGAACTATGACTAGCCCACCTGGCAGAATGTAGAAGAGTGGAGTGTGGAATCAAACTCAGTTCTCCAGATTAGAGTCTGCCACTCTTTATCCAGTACACCAGTGGTCTCCAATCTTTTTATCACCAGGGACTGGTCAACGCTTGACAATTTTACTGAGGCCCGGGGGGGGGGGTAGCCTTTTGCCGAGGGACGTTGCCGCCTGAGCCCCTGCTCCACTTGCTTTCCCACGGCCTTCTGGGGGGCACTGCCAGCAGCAGCTGTACAGTGCCATGCAGAGGGAGAGTCCCAGCCATGGTGGCCACTTGAGAGCACCAAAGGTGAGCTGGCAGCAGAATGGCAGGTTAGCCCCCGAGGCAACAGCTAGGGAGGAGGAGCCGCGGCCTGGTACCGACTGATCCACGGACCGGGGGTTGGGGACCACTGCACTACACCATACTGGCTTTTAAACAGGTCTCCAAAATAGGGGGTGTGGACATACAGATACCACCTCCCCCCAAATTCCTCCCAATGCCCAACCACCAGCCAGCTGTGACAAGTGCATTTAAGAGGACAAAATGAACCAAAATGCAACCTGTTACAAATGAGACGCAAGTGCTGAGTGGATGAAAGGGACCAGCTAAACAGGAGATAAGGGAAGGCAACCTGCACAGGGATTGCATGTGTGGGCAGCCCCAAGACTCAGATGAGACCTCCTGCCAGCCTCACCTCCCCACAAACCACATACTGCCAGCAGGAGCTGATGAACAGCATCACTGGTTCTGCTCTTAGACAGAAAAAACAGCCCCAGGTAAGTCCAGGACCATTTCTGGTGGCAAAGGTATGCACCTTACCAACTTTTGTCAGTTGTGTCCTTTCTGGGAGAAGAACCATGTAGCTATATCCAGCCCATAGTCTTAGGAACCTCAGTTAAAATGACAGCAGAAGCTCATAAGTATGACAGATAAATCTGTAGATGGGCAAATTTACAGGTATTTATTTAAAGAGACTTACCTTCCTAAAACCTTCAAGAACTTCTTTCATTTTTTCGTATCTTCTAAAAAGATCTGCTAAAGATTTTTCCACAGAATTCAGGTCTGCTAATGCTTGCTCTTTTTCCATAACTAGTTGTTGAACTGTATGATGGGACATTGACTTTTCTCTCTGCTCATCCTCTGTGAAAAACAATGATAGAAGGTTGTTTTGTTTTGATTTTGGAAAACAGTACTCATAGTGACAACAACTCTTGACAATGGTATATTTTAAGTGAAAAGCTGATTAGCTGTTCTTCTTTTGCACAGAAATAGGCATTAAACACAAAAAAGAAAACTTTTTATACAAGAAAACACCTTTTGCTGCCACTGTTTAAATCAAAACATGCACCCTGCCTCATTTAATAAACAGTGATTGTTGTCTCTGCAAAGTCAGGATTCCAGCATGTGAAAATGAGCTCATGTAAAAGTCAGTAGATCTGGGCATCTGGAATCACCTGAACTCTCATGCACTACCAGTTTAACAGTGACGCCTCAGAGCAGAAAAGGACAAAAAAAACGGTTCTATACAACCAAATGAATAATGAATAATAAAGACAACCATACGCAAATTAAGTCATTCCATCCTGCTGCAACAAAATCACAACTCTAGTAAGGCAAATAGCTGGTACCTGGTACGTCAAGACCCTAGTAAGACAAATACCTGCATTGTCTTCTGATTTGGAGCCTGTAACAAATCCCAGCTTCTTGGTAAGAATATCTCTACAACATATCTACTGACTAGGACTGTCCTCCCTTTTTGTTGGTATTTTTCAGTTTGGGTCTATTGGACCTGGAGGGAAAAAAGGGATTTCCTGAAAATCCTGAATCCCAATCCCAGTACGTGATTTGCATCCAAGATTTTTGTGAAATCCTGAATTTTGCGGGGTCCCATAGACCCAAGAAGAAAGGTACCCATTTGTTTGTTTTTTAAACCAGTGCAAAGCTGAGCCAGTGGGGAACAGTATGCTGATCATAGCTGGGGTCCCTTTTCCTGCAGTCTGGTTTAAATTGGATTGGAAGAAAACCAGCACAAAGGACAGCCTGATTGTAGCAATCTACTCCCAGTGGCACAGCAGATCCTGGGAAGAAGCCAAGTTTAATCCTGGCCGCACAAGAAGCCAGCTCCAAGCTGAACTGGCAGGAACAGTTTGCTCTCCACCAGCACAGGTTATCCTCTGTCTTCTGCAGTCCTTTTGAACTTTGAAGGGACTGCAGTAGAAGCCGGACAAACAGGTGAGAGGTGGGAGTAATGTGCTCCCACCTCTCTGCTGTTTTCAACTCTACTGGGTAATGTTCAAATATATCTGGGTTTTTGGGGAATTTTCCTGAGAAAACCTGGATACATTTGGGATGCTAAAAAAAAACTGATAAGTTATCTTTCACATAGATTTTCTGCCTGGGTAAATCTGAATGCACATTCCTACTACTGACAGACGTTTGCTGTACTCAGATAGAGCATGTCTGCGTCATGTAAAAGAAAATACAGCATATGAAAGTTAATATGCTGAGTACTGTAACAATTACATTATTATTGTTCCACTAGAGATACTCAGCACTAAAAAAGGGAAACATTAATGATTTTCAGCACTTTCCTAAAGAAAACTAAACATATGTCCTATTACTCTTTTAACAACTTGCACAAAAACCTTTTTCTGTAACTGAAGCTCATGTATGTGCCCCCCAAGAATTTCTCTTGCATCAACGCACCAACGAAGAGACAAAGGGGAAAAAACAATGGTGCAGTGGGGTAACAATTTATTCTAATATAATAATACCCCCTATGTGTTTAGCATTGAGCTTCTTCAAGGGGATCTATATATAGTTCAGAAACAGAAGAGAACACTCCAGAAGACTGTGCCGCCATCTTGTGATCTTTATTCCCCTGTTTCCAATGTAATGCTCTCTTATGCGAACTAAACATACATCTGAAATTGAAACACATTCTTATCAGAGAAATGCTCAAGTCACTACTTCAGACATATCATCAGACAAGGAAAGAAGATGCACAAGTTGCTCGCTCACTGCCTTAAAAAAAACGCCCTATGAATATAAGGCTGGAGATGTACATTATATTAAAAATGAATGCAAGTTTATACCTCAAACCTAAGCAGGTTAACTTGGAAGTAAGTTCAACAGTGTTCACTGGGACTTGCTCCCAAGTATGAGAGTGCAGGATTGCAGCCTTCGAGGAGTTTCCACCCCTATCTTTTTTAATACTTAGACATTATCTTTTCTTCTTCTAAATGAATAGTAGTTTGGTGGGAAGTGGTTTCAAGTTGCAGCCAATTTCTGGCAACCCCACAGGGTTTTCAAGGCAAGAGGCCCTCAAAGGTGGTTTGCCCCCACCTGCTTTTTCATAGCAATCCTAGAATTCCCTGGTGGTCTCCTACTAAGGATTAACCAGAAACAACCCTATTTAGCTTCTAGGATCTGACAAAATCGGGTTAGCCTGGGCCATCCAATGCAGGGCTCTAATTGATACCAGATATTTATTTTAAACTCTTTGTTTGATTCAAATGATATACAATTGAATTCTGAAAAATAACACTATGTGGTTTTATTCTGACCTATAACTATAGGACTTGGTTGCAAATTAACTTTTTTTTCAGCAGTGTCTTATAATCCTACACAGCCAAACAAAATGGTGGAAAGTTTTTCTGATCAATACTGTACAATTTCAAAATACGTTCTCACTTCAGTCATGTGAAACACTAAAATAGTTCTCTCCGATACCAAAGGTAGACTGCAGTTTTAGAAATGCTGCATGAGAAATTCAAGTGAGAGATGCACAGGATATTTCACTGATTCCAAGCTGAATTTTGAAGGGGAGGATTAACTTTAACTTACTTTCATACACATGAAAAGGAAGAAAGAATCACTTCCTGTAAGGCAACCGATCTAGAACTTTTCCGTAGTCATGTCTCCCTAATCATAGCAGTTCTACTGCAAAGATTATTTTCAATGTATATATTGACACATGCTTCAAATACACCTCAGAGAAGCTAAGTAGAAACCATCGCTACCACATTATCAAATGTGGACTTTCCTGCTTGCATTATTAAATGAGAACTTACACTTTCTCCCTCTTAAATATGTGCAACAGGAGGGATATTTAAGATCTTCCACCATTATTCACATTATGCCAGAGTAGGGAAAAGACGCTTCGCTTCACAGCTCTGCAGTGACTACCTTCCCTGGAAGTGAACGGAATTACTTGCCTCCATAAATGGAGCCTGCACATCTCTCCATGAAGAACATTTGTTGTCTCATGAAAGAGGGTTTAATATTACAAAAATTCTTTTCTTCTCACTTAAATGTATAAATATGTGGCCAGAAAGTACACATGAACATTCTGTGAAATTTCTATCTGTAAAGTACATGATGCAACATTGCAAATAGTTTGCAAGCCACTGGGCCATCTGTCAACAGGGAATGATAAAATATGCTGCCAAATGCTATTTGGTATTGACCGTGAGGTTAAAGAGGACAATGCATCCCATTCTCAAATCTGCCAAGTCTTTGGAAACATGTTAGTTTTCCAGGTCTGGTATTCCCTACAAAGATAGCAAATGCACAGAATAAAAGCAAAAGGAAAAAAAATGCAGTCTGCAGGTGCCAAAGTTGGCAAAAGCTTTACTTACCAGGCTTGCCTTTGTTTTGGATTTGCAAGCAAAGAACAAGAAGCAACAAAAATGGAAGCAAATAGAAAAAAATCAGGGAATTTATTAAGGAAGCAGAAAAACTCAAATGCAACCATCTGTAATGCAAAGAGCACAATATTCCTTTAGTTCTATGATGGAGAGATTAAAATAATCATTTTGAGTGAATGAATTGGGTGCCAGCTGTCTAATGCAGGGATAAATAAATGTATGAATGAATGGTTCAACAAGAGGAAGTGTTATAAATGTGAATAATGGTTATTAGGGGAGGGTGGTATATTAATTCAATAAATAAATATATAAGACTAGTACAAAAGTGCACAGGAAACATTCGAAGCAGACACACAATCCTTGGGTCTAGCACGAGTTCTCCGAACAGGTAAAAATATCACATTTATGTAAGTTGATGAAGATGAAGAAAACCAAACAGATTTAATAAAGAAAAATTATTTTAAGAAAGACAACATCTCAAAGGGAATTTTAACTAATGATACTAAACAAACATTCTGCAAATTGTTCTCCGAACATGTTCCTGTCTCAGAGCATTAAGCTTGAACTAACCTCGTAGACACTTTCAGACCCCTGGCTTACACGGTAGCCACTAGCAAGAATTGCAGTACTCAATAGTGCTTTTGCTGAGATGCTATTTAAAAGCCCCATCAGGGCCAGTTGACCTAATTCAGTATTCTATCAAAAGGGATTAGTACAATATATTCAAGCTGCGGATTTATAAAGAGCTCAGAAAGATCCTTCCAAGCTGTGAGCAGGAATTGTTCTGATATACTTTTTTAAACGGAGCTAATTATTCTCCTCCAAGACAGAAAGTGAGTGAACACTCTTTGGGAATGGAAACCGGAGAAACCATGTTTAAAAAATCAAAGCCACAATGAATGTGCTAAAATGTAAAATATGCAAAATGCACAGACTCCTAGGAATTTTGCTTCCCTGTAATCAGCCTACAATGGTTCCACTGTTCAGGTGATCAAAGCTGATACACACCAGCAAAATTACGGTCAAAATGGACTGTAGTTACAATGCCTTCCAGAAAGGCAATGCAAGATAAATTCCACAGCCACAGCCAACAGAATCACAAGACTCTTGTTTTGCATAGAAAAAGGCCATATAGCCAAACAAGCTTCTTCTCTCTAACAGGATACTGCCTGAAAAAGACAGTTAAAGATTTTCAACTCCATTTTGGATGATTTTCACAAGAGTCACATGACTATTTGCATATTTATCAAAGCACATGATTCCCTATTACTGCAACTAGCAATTGCATCTTAACTATGGTTAAAAATAAGAACCAGTGGGTATTCAATTTTGCTGGTGAAGGAATGGCAAAGGACTACTTCCCCAAGTAGTTCACAGTGGCAAAGCAAGATCCACAACTTCTGGAGCAAGACTTCAACAAAAGAACAAGGATAAAACCAGCCCCAGATGCAATGAACTCTGCCCCAGTATTCAGAATTTCAGTTAGTATCACCAAGGGAGACCCAGTGCTCAGAGACTAGTTTTAAAGCCTATGATCTAGTAAGGGAGCTGGCTCTAAGAACTGCAAGAAACTGTCAAAGAATAGGCTATAAGCTACTCTGGGCTCTCTGAAGTAAGAGAAACATTACAACATGGTGATGTTGGAGGAATGTTCTAGGAGCTGATTTATGTCAAGGGGGAAGAATGAATAATGCAGAAAGGAATAAAAGTTAAGTGGACATTGTCAAGACGCTTGTTTCTGTGTCTTCACTTGGAGGAAGCAATGGATATCTCTGGGCAAATTTCTTTCACTGAGGAAGCTCCCAGAAATGGCCCTGTTATCAGAAGCAAACACAAGATGACCACAGCACACACTGGAAACGTGTAAGAACACATGCATGACGCTGAACAACACTGACATGGGAGAACTAATAAGAGGAACAAACCAGGCAAGCATCATGAAATGCACACACAGGAACAGAAATAATTAATTGGAGCAGGTGCAAGCACCACAGTTGATACCCACAATGAAAAGTATAATGAAATCTTTAACTCTGTATTTCTGACTGGCATAAATAATTCTCTGTTTGTGTTCCTGATACAGAAGTCCCACAGCTGGCTTCAACTACAAGGTGTACTCCCAGACAACTGAAATGTAGCAGAAGACATCTGCTACTCCTCTGCTAAACAGAAATCCCCCTTCCCAATTTATTTATATCTGAAAGCAAAGGAGGAGTTATACCTAATTTACAAGCCTCATTATCACCATGGACCTAGCTGACTTTACCAAGTCCCTTGGATTTATCAGATGGATGCTGGCAAGGACCAAAATTACACAGCTTCCAATTGTTACATAAATGTTTTAAACCCTTCAAAGTTATACTCCTTCATAGGACCTTGTAAACAAAATAGATATAAAGATCTATTTTATCTAATTAATGGAAAGTCTGAGCTGGGTAGCACCATTTCCTAATCAATATGGTTTATTTTGAGACCATAAGCTTCATAGTCAATATATATATGATGCTCTGCTGGTAAAAATGTTCATAACATAGTTCAACTAGACTGGGAGGGCAAGAATAAAGCAGTTGGGTGGACCATTAAGGGGCACTGACTGGAGCCATGGGTTGAATCACAGCTCTGGTCCATGATGCTGTGTAACTCCATCACAGTCCACAGCTATTGGGGTAGATCTCCGAGCTCTGCTTCTCAGCTGGGATATCTGAAGAAGTGAGCCGTGACTCAAAAAAGCTCATACCTTGCCACACATTTTGTTAGTCTTTCATATGCTATTGGATTCTTTATCTTTTCTGGGCTGAGAGGCAGTGTTCTGATTCCTGACTAGGAAATTTCTTCAGGTGGGTAGCCGGGGTGATCTGAGCAACAGAATAAAGTTTGACCAAGTACTACTGGACTCAAAGATGATTCTAAGAAAACTCTGTTTGCATGTGCCTGGGGTGGGACAGATAATTTTTTACTATTGTAATTTGAGTGCTGTTTTGTGGCTTGTATTGTTTCAGGCAGGGGAGAGGGTTCATATCTTCCCAGCTGCTTCACCCTTGTGTTGCCACCCACAGGCCCTCAGAAAGAAGGGAGATTTAGAGACACTCAGTTCTTCCTCCTTCTGCCAGCTCCTACACTGCTTGGAATTCACAGATGGTAGACTCACCTGTCTCCTCCCAGGCCCTTTTGGAGGCAGGACTATAGATCTCTGTCATGGCCATTTCCAGTCTAGGACAGGGAAATCCTTATCTTCTGACACAAGTATGCCCGCAACCCATGAAATATTTGCTCTATCCACAGCACGGATGCAGCACATATTTGTTAGACAGTGGGTGGGATGCATTCTGGTACGTCCTCCCTCCCTCCCTCCCCCTCCCTCTCTCTGTTAGGTGGTTGTGTTTTGAATACTTCCTGTCAGGGAAATTTCTGTTGTACCTCTGCTCTGAATGGAACAGAAGATTCCCAGTTGGTGTTCATAATGCCTCTCACCTGGGAAGCATTCCAGGCAGGCAGACTGCCAAGGCCATGTGCTGCTCATCACACCCCTACAGACTTTATGTTGTGCATCCTGCTGAAGCCCAGTACAATAGCCACTCAGGTCCAGTATGATTTGGTAAGGAATCTCCCAAACTAAGTAAAACATTAACATAGGCTAGTAAATATTATCATGCTTTTTGGATGATTGAGAGTAAATGGGAAAAATCATTCTGAATATTCTGCAGAGTGGAGTTTGCTGATGGCCCAGCTGTCCACTTGCTCTTTGGCCTAATCAACCATCATTTTTTTTGACCACGCCATTATACTGGTCCAACCCAGAACTGCAATATGCCAGATTACTGGGCATAGTAGCATGGAAATAAAATCTCACTGCAGTCTATGGAGCCTATTTGCAGATCATGGTCCTCAACAGCCTCTTGATGTATGTTCAAAGTTTGTATTTATGCAATGAAGACTTCTGACTACTTTTTCTTAAGAACAGCTTTGTGCATTCGGCAACTCAACAGGGTGTGTGCAGAGCTATTGTGTTCTGAATTATGACTAAGGTCCTTAAAATCAAATTGCCAGTTGCTATTGCGCTTCCCGTGGTGGTTAAGAGTGACAGCCTCTAATCTGGACAACTGGGTTTGATTCCCCACTCCTCCACATGCAGCCAGCTGGATGATCTTGGGGCAGTTTTCTTATTTATTTATTTGTTTGTTTATTTATTTGTTTATTTATTTGCCGCCCTCCCCAGAGGCTCAGGGTGGTTTACATAAGAACACAAGAACAGTACATGAAACAGTCTATAACATGTGAATAACCATACTCTCAGCCTCACCTACCTCTCAAAGGGTGCCTGTTGTGGGAACAGGAAGGGAAGATGATTGTAAGCCGCTTTGGGACTCCCTGGGTAATAAAAAGCAGGGTACAAAAAAAAAAAACAGCTGCTCTACTATGACATGTAATGACTGATGAGATAAGCATTTGTGCTAATAATGTGTATAATTTTACCTTCATAGAATAGTATTACTTACTTAGCTGAAAGCTGAGTCATTCTGATAAGAGTTAGGTAAAATGTAATGACCTTAGATTCAAGTGAGTAGCTGTGATGATCTGAAGCAGCTGTACAAAGTTCAAATCCAGAGAGATTTTTTAGATCAACCAAGTTTTATTCAAGGTTTAAGCTTTCATATGCATGCATACTTCTTCAGATACAATGAAATGGAAGTTACTAGTCCATACATATAGGTAGAAGGGTGAGCAGTAAATTCGCATATAGCAGGATGAATATATTAAACAGATTCCACGACCAAACAGGAATAACACTCAGTTTATCTGGCTACTATATGTTGGGGTTTAATTCTGGGGCAAAACATAGTAAAATACATAAGTATATCAAAATTGGAGATGGATGGGCAGATGTACCCTTCTTAATTGTGGAATGCTGAGAGTAATTAACTGAGACCCTGGCGATATGCTCCATCTGTCTCAAGCATGGAGGCAACCTTACCGCATCCTCTTTGAAATGAGGTGATTGGTTGTATAGAGTATCTCCTCTGTCTCCAGACCATAGGAGTGAGCTTGCATGTAACAGCTTAAACCTTGAATAAAACTTTGTTGGTCTTAAAAGGTGCCACCGGAATTGACTTTTCTATGTAATAACCTTAAAGGGGGGATTAAAGGGAAAAAAAACTTGCAGAGTGTTATTGTGCTGCTTCCTCCCTCCTTGCGTTGCTGCAGTACAAACCAAGAGCTGCAACCAGTTTAGTGTGCTTGAAGGTCTCAGAGCTCATTCTCATAGGAATGCAAGATTGGTTCTCCAGGACTGACTCAGCCGCATCTGTCTCCAAGATGCTATCAAAAATCTTATTGATTTTTAAAGCAAGGACAAGAACAGTGAAGATAAGAAGTACAACCAAACTTTCAATATGTCAGAATGAGAAATCTTTTACATGACAGCAGCAACTTACCAATCATCTGTGCAATTGTCTTCTCATATTCTGATACAATTTTCCTATAAAAAGAAAAGGAAATTGTACAAATATTCAAAACAGGTTGAAGACCGCAATGGCATATATTCACATTCAGCCTTATTAAACAGCTTCAACATATATGTGAAGACATATATAAATGCTTTCATTTTCATGCAAAATTGCAAATACCCCATTACTAATATGACAGACCACTGAAAGTTGCTTCAATGCAATCTTAGCCCTTTTGCTCATTCCAAAATATACATAAAATTATTCCATATATAAATCTGGCAATTCAGTCCTAAAAGTCAACTCATTTAAGTAAACATCAGTAGGATTCTGAGTAGATCTGTTTAGGATTAGACTGATAAGAGTTTTAGTGCTTCCAAAATTCTATTTTTTCCACTGGAAAAAGTACTTGGGAAGAAAAGAAATGCTACACAGCTATAAAACTTCTGAACTAAACTGAATAAAGGCCTTCAATTAAAAAAAACTTCAAATAGTTCATAATTTCAGAATGCTTTATAGGAGTGATTCAGCCTTATTAAAAAAATTAATAACATAAAGGCAGATTTTGCTCTTCTGCAATTCTCGTAAATTCTTAACATTGGCCATTTTACTTTTAAAAATATGAGTGGTAGAGGGAAAGGATTGCATTGCCTAATCCTGTATCCATTACAATATTAAAACACTGCATTCTGAGCAGAAAAACTACAAAAATCATCTCATAGCAAAATCCATTCAATTTCTGACATTCCTTTAAACCTGTGAAGCAAAACTATTATTCTGATGCATTGTCCTCATTTTAAACATAATGCTCATTGAATTTGTTTTCAAAAAGAGGCTAGATGGAATAAGCAGATTAAAACTGATTTAAGCAGCTGATCCATGTCTTTCCACAGAGAATCAGGCTAATGAAATGCGACTAGCTTTATCCCTAGTTTTTGAGTGACAAGTTACAGTTTTCAAAGTGAGTTTTTAAAGTTCTTTGCATGACTTGCAAAGCACTTTCTCAAGCAGTTACACCCTCCCAAACTCAATGACATCAATGGATGTACAGGATAACTCTGCTTAGGACTGCATTGTTACTATACTGCCCTTTTCTCGAAATGCGTGTGTTTTGAATACTAACCTGAAGATTATTTCAGAGGTTGAGCATAGATCCTCAAATAAAAACCAATTCTACAATTTCCATTTATAAGGCCCTTAAATAAAAAGTGACCTGGGCTTTAACTGAAATCCTACATTACTTTCTGCTGGACTTGCCTTTGGTCACTATGAAGCGATATCAATGCCAGTAGCACCCAAACCACCAAGATACCTTGTGCAAGCCCCAATGACAATCAAACAAGAGGGAATTGCCCAGTAGATTGTCCAACAAGTTTAGGCCTTTTTGTGTTCAGTACAATGACCATAAGATTATAACATGACAGAGATTTTAACACATTATCCCCCCAGATAGCAGATGCTTGGTATCTCAAACTAAGAGAGTCATCTCTACCATGTATGTAAATATCACCAGCATATTTTCAGAAGGCTGAAACAAAATGCCTTGTACAATGCTCTCTTTTAAGGGCCAGGTGTACTATGACTAAAAAATAAAATAAAATTGCTGGTTCTCCTAAATTACTGAGAAACAGTTGTCAAAAGTCACAATAGTTCACAAACACATTCTTTTTACTCCACATATCACAGTAGTGATTTAATTCCTTTTAAAGTATTGGCTTAGAGAGAACACATACACACCTCATTTCCATTACTTCCCTCCTGCTCTCTTCATATTTATCCTTCCATTCTGATACTTCTCTTTCCTTAGTTACAACCTGTTGCAAAATAAATATTTTATTACATCTTAAGTATTTTAACACAGAATAAAGTTCAGAGGTGTTTTGTCACAGAATATCCTAAAAAAGTGTTGTGGAACAAAATTTCTCAATCAAAATGCACTGGTTGGTTAGCTGGCACTGGTACTTTTGCCATTTAAGAAAATTTTAAGGGTAAAAAAGACAATTGACAAATCTATATCCAGGTTCTACTTTAGACCGGAAATGTATAATGCTCATTTCTAATGTTGAATGTGGTTGGACGAAGATTAGGTCATAGATCAGGCCTTTGTTTGAATTCTACCGTAGTTTAAAAAAGCAACTGTGACATGTATGCAACAGCTCTCGTCCACTAAAATCTTGGGGTACAATTTGTAATATACAAAGCTAAATTAAAAATGCTGAAATCTTAGCTCATGACTTACACTGCATGAATTTCACAAATTTTGAACAAACACTTCTAGACACATAGACATAGTATAAAGCAATGGATGTGTTCTATTTTTGATTTCTTTTTGAAAAATATATGCCTGCCTTTCTACAAAATATGTCAGGACCCAAGGTGGATAACAGCGATATGAAAACAATGTGATAAAAACAAACATCAAAACAATAGATACAAATATTAAAAATCAGTCTGGAAAAAAATCTTATGTCATCATCATCAGCATATTCCTCCTTTCTCCAGGCTCCCCCCCCCATCTCCAGAGTAAGTGTTTTGAAGCACTGACAGAAAGCCAGGGAAGGAAGACCCTCCCACACTCCCAGGAGACTGCTCCAGAATAACAGGGCAGCCACTGAAAAGGGGCAAGGCTGACCTGTTGGTCAGATGTGCCTCTGAAAAGGGTAGGTAATGACAGAAGACCTTGTTGGGAAAAATAAAGCTGACACATAGATACATGCATGGGAAGGTGCCCCAGCACTGATTACATTGTTTTTATATTGCCTAAGATAAATAGCTGCACAGAGATCAAACTGTGCAAGATTTTTCCCTATCAAATAATCACTGTACAGAAAATCATCAAAAATACTCTGTACAACAGAATTTTCTTCACAAAAGGATAGGGGTGCTAGCCTTCAGGTGGGACCCGAGGATCCTCCAGAAGTACAGCTTATTCCCAGACTACAAATATCAATCCACCTGGATAAAATGGATTATTTGAAGGTTGGATTTTGGCACGCTACCCTACTGAGATCCCTGTCCTCACCCAGGCTCTATCCCCAAATCTCCAGGAGTTTCCCAATCTGGATCTGGCAACCCTATCCCCCATCCCTTGCTGGTACCCAAGGAGGAGCCTGGCAACCCTATGAATGGGTCCATTTTCCTATTATATAGCTCTCAAGAAGACCAGTGTAGTCAAAGATGGCTGTCATTTAACCATTTTATTTATTTATTTATAATTAAATTTCTATATTGCCCCTCTTGGTATTCACCTGTGTTGGGTGGTTTATATAATTTAAAAACATAATAATTTAAATGTCTAAAACAATTAAAATTACATCAAGCCCCATCAGCTAAAAATCTTAATTTCCGTATCCCCCCATCCTACGGGGGTGAGTTGTTCTTAGGGAGGGCCTATTTAGGTAGGCCAAACTTTTAAAATGCTGGATGCCCTAGTGTTGGAATTAGCCATTGCTAACTTAGATGCAGATGGATGGAAGGAGAAATGAGAAATAATTTGACCAGTTCTCTGTCAACTATTAAGAGATGAGTAATATTGAAGTGGCCCATAACTGCAGCATTTTAAACTGTTACACATTTTTACTGTGCAGCTTTAAAAATGAAGTAAACTAATCTCAGAGGAACTATATTTATGCAAATCCACTAATAAGTGGCTGTAGGTTCTTATCTGAGATTACATTACCTCTTCCCTGGCAACTCTCAATGCAGAATCCAAGTCTTGCTGTTGGTAAAGCAAACCGGAGGTACTTTCTGCCTCTGAGCTGCTTATCCTGGAGTACAGCGTACTTTTAGAGATGGAAACATCCGACGACACTGCAGGCTCTCTCTGTTAATTAAAAGAACTTGAGAAATTGACTATGAACAGTAGGTCCCACTAGTATTTCTAGCGACAATTTTAAAGTAGAACATCAAAGAAAGACGAATGGAGTTTTAAGTGGTAAACGGTAGAAACCCATCTTTGGTGTTATATAAAGATGTTAATGTGAGTGGAACTGAACAGCAGAAAATGAAAATTTCTCAGCTGCTTAAATAACTCTTACACAGAAGGTAGTAACCCAAACAGAACAGAAGCAGCAACTGAAGCAGCTATGTTTTATGCACCGTAGTCTGATAGTTTAAAAGTATGCTCATTTCTACTGAAGTGCAAAGTAATTATTTAGTTGTTGTTGCAAAACTATTATCACACACAGATCATAATAAGCTATAGGGGATGACAGTCTTCCTGAGTGAGTACAATTAGGAGTAAAAATGCCTAAACATCTAAGCACCAGATCCTAACAATTTCTGATCATAAAATCTATCTTCAGACGCAGTGAGAAAGGCAGACTATAAATAAATAACCAAGTAATTAACAATAACAGATCTCCTGGAGGTACTTTTATCATCTTACTACCGCTGCAGGGAAGAGTTATAGCAATCAAGAACTCTAGCTGTGTTTTGTTGGTATTCCCTGCTCATCACAGGCACAGGGTGTCAGTTGAGGGGAGAGGAAGGGCCAGTGATCATAAGCTGCTTTGAGACTCCTTCAGGTAGTAAAAACCCACGCTTCTTTTTTGCCATAGCTAGGATGGTGAATCTGGCGAGACATTATGAAGAATCACAGAACTAAAAAGCAGCAGGGTTGGACACAGACAAAGCCTAAAATGGTATTTGCTGAATTACTACTACTGGAAAATAAGAGGTAGCTACCTAAAGGTTGCCTAGAAAGTCAAAAAACCAACAATGGGTCCTATTTCAAACAAGATTAATGACAATCTAGACACGCTGGATATGATTCTGGAATTCAGCCCCAATTAATGTAAAATCCCAAATGCTGTCAACTACTATAAGCTAATTTCTCTCCCACCCCCATCCTATTAAAAGCCAGACAGGATGTTGGGCTATGTGAGCTGCTAAACTTGGCAATATCATGCTCAGAATAACATTTCAGATGGATGCAAGATGAGTATCCACTTGGACATGCTTTTAAATTATTCCACTAAACCTTTGATACTAGATGGCTTTTAAAACCTCCCATAAAAACCACTGAATGTGATTTTTAAAAAGATACGATTTTTAAAAAACCACTTCTTTATCGTGGGGCTTTCCCACTCCCAATAAGGTATCCCTGCTATCCACTGTCCCAGCAAAAAAGAAGGCAGTTGGCCCACTGACTTCAGAACTGAAGTCTTCTTCATTGTCTTATTACACATGAGAAGACACTCAGGCTGAGAAAGCGCTTCAATAAGGGTGGTACTCTGAAAAATAAATACTTTAATTGGGGGAGAGAGATATTTGGACACATTTTATAAAAGTGGGAGCCTCTTCATTCATATTTTACCACCTTATAGTCCCCATTATTACATCACAAGTATATTTAAATATTAGACCACTGAACAAGACCCCAAGAAACATGTTCATTTTTTTGCTATTCATCCATGTGTCAATATGTTTTGGATTTGTGCAATAGTGTGTGACTAATGTTGATGTTTTAAAATTTGATATATGCACATGAATTGAAATAAATAGTTATATTTTAATATTCTGCTGCTGCTGCTGCTTAACCTTTTAAGTTCCTAGCTTGTGCATCCAGGTTGGGTTACTTTGTTCCCTCTTTTGTTGTTCATTCTCTTCATAGGGCTAAGAGGTCAAATTCTGCACCAAAATATAAATGGATACAAATCTGACATCAAGAATCACAAAATTGAGAAACCAATAGGGAGGAGACAAGATGGCGGCGATAAAACAACAGCATTAGGCTAAAGCTCTGCTTTTTTTTAACTAACTTTTTCATTGTTTAAATGCTTATTTCTTGATAACAGGGGATTTTTCCAACTAATAAGCCAGGCAAGGTTGACAAATACTCTCTTGTGTAGTCTGAGCTAGAAAAATAACTGAAAAGCATTCCAACACAGAGATACTTCCACAGACGGGATCAAAAAAACAGGCAATGCTCTATTCCTGAGAAGCCTGACTATAGCACCCTGAAACAACTGGACAGTTTTCTAAGGGCAAAGAACCAGGGACCTAATCCAGAAACAGTCCCACTTTGTAACAGACTTTCCATCTTGAAGCAAGAGTGACCTCCTTAGATGAGGAATAAAGTTATTTGGAGAGGAAACCATGGACCAGCAGAAACTGCAGTCAAACCAGGCAAGTAATTATGAGCTTCTTATCGAGCAATCTTCTTTGATAACTGAGACTGTGATGAACCTTCATTTGAAAACTGATCGAATCATTTTAAAACTAGCTGAACTGAAGGAAGTCTTATGTAACTACACAAAAGAACATTTAAAGGAGCAGAAGGACAGAATGAGTACGAGAGCCCTTCAGGATGTGAAACAAAAACACTGAACAACTATCTCTGTTCAAATACTAAACAGAAATTTGATCCAATGACACACAACCTGCAGATGTTAAAAAAACTCATATCCTTCTACAAAACCTGCTGGCGCTACTTGTAGAAAACCAAAGTAGTAACCACAATCAGTGGAAAAGCAAAAAAGCTGTGATAAATTAATTGACGCAAATTCTTTGATACAAACTCCCAGAAGTACAGATAGATAACTATTTTTGGCTGCCGAGTAAGAGCTTTTACAAAAAGTTAATAATTACTTTTCAGCAAATTTCAATTCAGGCCTTACTTATCCAAAAGAAGGAGCTTTTTTCTGCATAAATCTTCCTCACAAGAGTTTTTAAAGACTCTGCTCCCCCCACCTCTGCAAAGCAGAGGTGAAACAACAGCCTCCATAGAGCAAGGTTTTTTACTCATATGCTTTGAAGAGGATGAGAAAGGATATACAAACTAGTCCTGGGCTTGCTGCCAAAATTAGCAAAACACAAGGCAAAGAAGTAAATTTACAAACAAACTTTAAAGTGCAAAGGAAGTGTGAACTGATACCAAGTCATAAACACAATAAGCCCAAAGTTTTTTCAGAGAATGTCAAAAGAAATAAGTCTGCAAGAGTTGGGTAGTAACAATATGGCAGAAGAAGGAAGTCAAGACAGGTCTATGTCTTTAGTAAGTCATCGCTCAATGTTCTCTGACTCCATGCCATTCCTAGAAACTTCATATTATCCATCTCTGGAAAGAAATGTGGAGGAGCCAGTTCTAGTAACTGACTTTGTTATGTTGTTATGTGCGAAGTCGTGTCCGACCCATCGCGACCCCATGGACAATGATCCTCCAGGCCTTCCTGTCCTCTACCATTCCCCGGAGTCCATTTAAGTTTTCACCTACTGCTTCAGTGACTCCATCCAGCCACCTCATTCTCTGTCGTCCCCTTCTTCTTTTGCCCTCGATCGCTCCCAGCATTAGGCTCTTCTCCAGGGAGTCCTTCCTTCTCATGAGGTGGCCAAAGTATTTGAGTTTCATCTTCAGGATCTGGCCTTCTAAAGAGCAGTCAGGGTTGATCTCCTCTAGGACTGACCGGTTTGTTCGCCTTGCAGTCCAAGGGACTCGCAAGAGTCTTCTCCAGCACCAGAGTTCAAAAGCCTCAATTCTTTGACGCTCGGCCTTCCTTATGGTCCAACTTTCGCAGCCATACATTGCAACTGGGAATACCATAGCCTTGACTAAACGCACTTTTGTTGGCAGGGTGATGTCTCTGCTTTTTAGGATGCTGTCTAGATTTGCCATAGCTTTCCTCCCCAGGAGCAAGCGTCTTTTAATTTCTTTGCTGCAGTCCCCATCTGCAGTGATCTTGGAGCCCAGGAAAATAAAATCTGTCACTATCTCCATTTCTTCCCCATCTATTTGCCATGAATTGAGAGGGCCGGATGCCATAATCTTCGTTTTCTTGATGTTGAGTTTCAAGCCAACTTTTGCACTCTCCTCCTTCACCCGCATCAACAGGCTCTTTAGTTCCTCTTCACTTTCTGCCATTAGAGTGGTATCATCTGCATATCTGAGGTTGTTGATATTTCTCCCTGCAATCTTGATCCCAATTTGTGACTCCTCTAATCCCGCATTTCTCATGATGTGCTCTGCATACAAGTTAAATAGGCAAGGCGACAGTATACAGCCTTGCCGAACTCCTTTCTCAATTTTGAACCAGTTAGTGATTCCATGTTCAGTTCTCACTGTTGCTTCTTGACCTGCATATAAATTTCTCAAGAGACAAATAAGATGCTCTGGTATTCCCATCTCTTTAAGAACTTGCCACAATTTGTTGTGCTCCACACAATCAAAGGCTTTAGCATAGTCAATGAAGCAGAAGTAGACATTCTTCTGGTACTCCCTCGCTTTCTCCATGATCCAGCGTATGTTGGCAATTTGATCTCTAGTTCCTCTGCCTCTTCGAAATCCTGCCTGTACTTCTGGAAGTTCTCGGTCCACATATTGCTGGAGCCTAGCTTGTAGGATTTTGAGCATAACTTTGCTAGCATGAGAAATTAGTGCAATGGTGCGGTAGTTTGAACATTCTTTGGCATTGCCCTTCTTTGGGATTGGAATGTAAACTGACCTTTTCCAATCCTGTGGCCATTGTTGAGTTTTCCAAATTTGCTGGCATATTGAGTGTAGCACTTTTACCGCATCGTGCTTTAAGATTTTGAATAGTTCAACTGGAATGCTGTCACCACCACTAGCTTTATTGTTGCTCAGACTTCCTAAGGCCCATTTGACTTCACATTCCAGGATGTCTGGCTCCAGGTCAGTAACTACCCCATTGTGGTCATCAGGGATGTTAAGCTCACTCTTGTATAGTTCTTCTGTATAATTTTGCCACCTTTGTTTAATCTCTTCTGCTTCTGTGAGGTCCCTACCATTTTGGTCCCTTATTATACCCATCTTTGCATGAAACGTTCTCTTCATATCTCCAATTTTCTTGAAAAGATCTCTGGTCCTCCCCATTCTATTGTTTTCTTCTATTTGTTTGCACTGTTCATTTAAGAAGGCATTCTTATCTCTTCTAGCTTTTCTCTGGAATTTTGCATTCAATTGGGTGTATCTTTCTCTTTCTCCCTTGCCTTTCACTTCCCTTCTCTCCTTAGCTATTTGTAAAGCTTCCTCAGACAGCCATTTTGATTTCTTGCATTTCTTTTTCTTTGGGATGGTTTTAGTTGCTACCTCTTGTACAATGTTGCGAACCTCCATCCATAGTTCTTCAGGCACTCTGTCTATCAGATCTAATTCCTTAAATCTATTTGTCACCTCTACTGTGTATTCGTTGGGGATATGATTTAGTTCATACCTGAGTGGCCTAGTGCTTTTCCCTACTTTCTTCAATTTAAGCCTAAATTTTGCAACAAGAAGCTCATGATCTGAACCACAATCAGCTCCTGGTCTTGTTTTTATTGACTGGATAGAACTTTTCCATCTTTGGCTGCAGAGCACATAGTCAATCTGATTTCTGTGTTGACCGTCTGGTGATGTCCATGTGTAGATTCGTCTCTTGGGTTGTTGGAAAAGAGTGTTTGCTATGACCATTGTATTCTCTTGACAAAATTCTACCAGCCTGTGCCCTGCTTCATTTTGTACTCCAAGGCCAAACTTGCCTGTTATCCCGGTTATCTTTTGGCTTCCTACTTTAGCATTCCAATCCCCCATGATGATAAGTACATCATTTTTTGGCGTTGCTTCTAGAAGGTGTTGTAGGGCTTCATAGAACTGATCAACTTCATCCTCTTCAGCAGCAGTGGTTGGGGCATAGACCTGGATCACTGTGATGTTGAATGGTTTGCCTTGGATTCGAACTGAGATCATTCTGTCATTTTGGGGATTGTATCCCAAGACTGCTTTTCCTACTCTCTTATTGATTATGAAGGCTACTCCATTTCTTCTGCGAGATTCTTGTCCACAGTAGTATACCTGATGGTCATCTGAATTAAATTCACCCATTCCTGTCCATTTTAGTTCACTGATTCCTAAAATGTCGATGTTCAGTCTTCTCATTTCTTGTTTGACCACGTCCAGCTTACCTTGATTCATGGATCTGACGTTCCAGGTTCCTATGGAATAAAAATCTTTACAGCATCGGACTGTCTTTTCGCCACCAGTTACTTCCACAACTGAGCGTCCTTTCGGCTTTGGCCCAGTCGCTTCATTCATTCTGGCGCTACTCGTACTAGCCGTCTGCTCATCCCCAGTAGCATATTGGACACCTTCCGACCTGAGGGGCTCATCTTCCGGCGTCATATCGTTATGCCTATTGGAACTGTCCATAGAGTTTTCATGGCAAAGATACTGGAGTGGTTTGCCATTTCCTTCTCCAGTGGATCACCTTTTGTCAGAGCTCTCAGCTATGACCTGTCCGTCTTGGGTGGCCCTGCACGGTATAGCTCATAGCTTCACTGAACTACGCAAGCCCCCTTGCCACAACAAGGCAGCGATCCTTGAAGGGGGAGTAACTGACTTAGTCCATCCAAAATAAAGATTCTTCCCCAGGAGTACAGACAGCTCAAACCTCCTTTGTTTATCAAGATAAACAATAAACAAGATAAACAAAATAAAGACGGAGGTCTTGTGGTTGGGTAGGAAGGGACCATGGGAGGAAGCGTGTCTGCCCACCCTGGACGGTGTGCAGCTTTCAGCAATGCACTCTGCCAGGAACCTGGGCATGATCCTGGATGCTTCTCTTACAATGGAAGCCCAGATCACAAAGGTAGCGGAGCTGGCATTTTACCATCTCCTCCAAGCCAAGCTACTAGCGCCCTACCTGGACCTAGAGCACCTAGCCACAGTGATCCATGCGATGGTCACCTCTAGACTAGACTTCTGCAACTCGCTCTACCCTTATCCTTGATCCGGAAACTACAACTGGTGCAGAATGCTGCAGCCAGGATCCTCACCAAAACGTCATGGAGATCCCACATCCGGCGGATACTCCAACAACTCGATTGGCTCCCAGTTGAATTCCGAATTAAGCTTAAGGTTTTGGTAACCACCTTTAAGGCCATACGCAGTTTGGGCCCGGTGTACTTGAGAGACTGCCTCCCTGCCTATACCCCCAAAAGAGCCTTGCGCTTCGCCACCTCCAACTGGCTGCGGATCCCTGGTCCCAAAGAAGCATGGTGGACCTCAACAAGGGCCAGAGCCTTTTCAGTCCTGGCCCCACCTGGTAGAACGAGCTCCATGAAGAGATCAGAGCCCTGCCCGAACTTCCACAGTTCCGCAGGGCCTGCAAAAGGGAGCTCTTCCACAAGGCATTCGCTTGAAGCCGACCGACTGAGAACATCTGCTGGGCCCCCCTCAAACACCCTTCCATGACTGAACAAATTTGATCTCCCCAGTGTTGTTGTTATTATAAATTGTTATTTGGTTGTTATGATGTTGTACTGAAACTGTATGTTATAGATTAAATTATTATAACGTTCCATATTTTAAAAAATCATAACTGTTCCATGTAAACCACCCAGAGCTGTAAAGAATGGGCGGTGTAAAAATCCAAACAAACAAACAAACAAACAAATAAATAAAATAACTTGAACTAGGAACTACTAGAAGAAGAATAGTTGGTTCTTATATGCTGCTTTTCTTTACTAGGAGTCTCAAAGTGGTTTACAATCACCTTCCCTCTCCTCACCCTGTGTGGTAGGTGAGGCTTATAGAGCCCTGATATTACTGCACCGTGAGAACAGTTTTATCAGTACTGTAGGAAGCCCAAGGTCACCCAGCTGGCTGCATGTGGAGAAGTAGCAGGAAACCAAACCTGGTTCTTAACCACTACTCATTGCAAAGGGAAGTAGAATTAGACTCACCTGCCATACACAAAATGTTTATTGAGAGGAGCACACAAACCTTTCCTAATTTAAGACACCTGGCTGAAGAATTGCAAGATTCAGGAATACCGAGCCCTGCCCTCCAAGATAGACCAACAATCAATCCCCTACTGAAGGTCAAAGCACTCAGGTAACTCCCTCAGAAGAACATTACTCCCCTAATCCAGAATCTTTGACAACCAGTTATCTTAAGATATTAACATGGAACATGGCTGGCTGGCCAAGGGTTCTGCAAGAGGGAGAAGAAATTCCATTTCTACACCATTCCTATGACATCATAGTTCTACAAGAAACATGGACAAAGGCTGACCTTGAGGTAGATGGTTTCTGCTCTTTTAAGTTAAAAGCAACCCAAGGACAGGGCCAACGGAGGTTGAAGTACAGCCTAGACATTCTGGTGTCTACTAAGCTTAGGGTACTTTGCACATTATTAAGCCCCTGAAAGAGTTGGGCCATGGACATCCAATCGGATAATGATTTTTAATGCTTACCTTCCCCCTCAAGAAAGGTTGACAGATATTAAGGATGTCTTTTGATCTGAATGACCATAAATAAAATTTGACTTTGAAACCAGTAGGAGAACTTTTCAACCACTCAGGTCATTTAATGAGGGACTTTAAAGTAGCTGTGTTATTGCAAAGGAATTTCAGAAACAAACTGGAAACAAACTATTGTTTTGATTCCTGAATTGCAAGTTATTACAACATGATAAACCAATGGAGCCCCTTGGACTTAACAGAGACATTGGCTTCTTATCTCATTACACATGCTCACTTATAGCCAGAAACCGAACTTAATATTTTTTTGGCAGGACCACTAGACTCATGCCCAAGTTTCGCATCTTTTGTTTATTCATCATCTTTATGTTAATTTAGATTTCTTACCAAATGTGCTGTTCCAATATTAGCTGTATTTATTGCCCAGTTACTTATACATCTTTATTCATCTTAACACTACCTATGTGTAACAGTTATGGAAAACTAGATTCAAGTGGACAGCACCTTAAGATCAACAAATATTTATTCAAGATGTGAGCTTTTGTGTGCATGCACATGGTATGAGAAAATTTATAATGAATGCATATGTATCACATTTTACAATATGTACATGTTCTAATTATGACTTATATTTCATAAATTCTGTTTTTAATATAGAATTGTATTTCTTTACTGTATGGTACTTATTAGCATTTTGAGCTCTTACACACTGTGTTCCATCTTTATTGTTAGATACAAAAATTCAGCATTTCTTCCAACTCCAAGTGACACAAAGACTATGGAGCTACACAGAAGAGAGTAAGAGCCTACCGGAACCAACATGGTTCAGCAGTCCAAACTATGGCTTACACCACAAGAATACTGCCAGATCAGTTAATTCTAGAGATGTACACTTGCAAAATTACAGTTTATAATTCCATATCAGAAGATCAGAAGGGTATTATAATTTTTATTAAATATTAGTAGCATTGTTATAATTCTGGAAAGTCATTTCAGAAATATTGGAACTATACTCCCAACATCACCCTTCTTGACTTTCCCATACAAAACTATGTGGTGACATTTTTCATACCGCCAAGAATTTTCCTCTGTCACACAATGGCAAAGAAACTCAGCTATGTGATATGAAAAAAGAAATCCATTCTAGTTTTTACCCTCTACCAAACTGGATTAAGGCTGCCACAAAGTCATCCACCAGATCCTATTATAACTAATCTGCACTTATTCTTTAGCTACTGTAAGTCATTGCATCTTTCAGAAGAGTCATCCATCATTTATTTGTTTGACCTTGGCAATGGCTGCTTAAAAAGAACAGTTAACAAAAAAACTAAAATGATGTAAAGCACTGATTAACATGGTAAGCTTCCAATGCCAAATTTCCTGTATTTGTAACAAGAAATGTTTTTTGATAGTCTCTAAGAATGCTTTATGTTTCACTTGACAACTTTAAAATCCTGTATACTGATGTTCGGAATATAAGGTTAGTCAATAATACGACAAATACTTATTTAATCAGTGGACACCTCTGCTTCATTACATAGTAGATGCTAGTTGACTATAAATATTTATTTAGGCCACAACCATACAGCCATTTGTTAACGAGTATAGATTCAAAAGCTACTGCTGACATTTACCCCTTTTATCATTTTCTTTTAAGTAGTGTCAACTAATGAAGCAACAGAGGGGGGTATATGCCACATAACCTCCTTTACCACAGTAATTGAAGAGCCACAAAATAATTTAAATCAAAGGTTCAAATATGCAGTATTGTTTATATGCATAGATTTATATAACCAAGTAAACCAGGACAGCTGTAGCTATGTGTATAACACTGCTGTTCAAGACAATCAAAACTTCAGCTTACCAAAAGCAAATGATGATTTTGCCACATTTTTCCTTGTTTCATCATCTTACTGCACACTTTAAATTTGATCCATACTATATGTATTTTTCTAACCTGGATAGCCCAAGGTGGCTCAGTCTCAGTAGATCTTGGAAACTATGCAGGTCAGTATTTAGTAGTACAGGAGACCACCAAGGGCTACCAGGATCACAAAGCAGAGGCAGGCCACCTCTGAGAGGTAAACCACCTCTGAGAGACTATTTTCATGAAAATCCCATGAGGGATTGCCATATATCAGCCACAACTTAATCACTCCCTCCCAAAAAGTATTCCATTTTATTTTTGCTTAGCATTGACAGTATGACGAACATATAAAGGTGCCTTAGATCAAGCCAGATTAATCCATCTAGGATCTCAGGCAGTGTTTCCCATTCTACTACCAGATCATAGAATCATAGAGTTGGAAGGGACCTCCAGGGTCATGCAGTCCAACCCCCTGAACAATCCAGGAACTCACAACTACTTGCCCAACCAAAGTGACCCCAATTTCATGCCCAACTCACAATTTGACTAGGTTCATAGAATCAGCATTTCTGTCAGATGACTATCTAGCCTCTGCTCAAAAACCTCCAAAGAAGGAGAACTCACCACCTCCTGAGGAAGCCGGTTCTACAGAGGAACCCTTCTGTCAGGAACCTCTTCCAGATGTTTAGCAGAAAATTCTTTTGAATTAATTTCAACCCACTGATTCTGGTCTGACTCTCTGGGGCAACAGAAAACAATTCTGCTCCATCTTCTATATGACAGCCCTTCAAGTATTTGAAGATGGTTATCATATCACCTTAGCTGACTTCTCTCCAGGCTAAACAGACCAAGCTCCCTCAACCTTTCATCATACGGCTTGGTTTCCAAACCCCTCTCCATCTTCGTAGTTCTCCTCTGGACACACTCCAGTTTGTCTACATCTTTCTTCAGTTGTGGTGCGCCAAACTGAACACAGTATAACAAGTGAGGTCTTACCAGAGCAGAGTAAGGTGGTAACAGCACCTCGCGTGATCTGAATACTATATTTCTTTTAATACAGCCCAAAACCCTGTTTGTCTTTTTAGCTACCGAGTCACACCACTGACTAGGGTTGTATGCATCAGCGTCTGAAGCAGCCTTTCCAGGCCGACGCAGCCAGCACCATGGGGGGGGGGGGTGATGCAGGTGTTGATGCACCGGATGGTACACACATGCAGGCGCAGAGCTCTGTGTCTGCACGTGCGCACCAACTGACACGCTGCCGACCGCGACTTCCCTCCTCCCCGCGGCATTGGCTGCACACAACCCTACTGCTGACTCATGTTCAGTGTCTTGTCTACTAAGACCCCCCAGATCCTTTTCACATGTATTACTGCCAAGACAAGTCTCAACCATCCTATAGTGATGCTTATGATTTTTTCCACCTAAATGAAGAACTTTACATTAATCACTATTTATTTTAGCCCAGTTTTCTGGCCTGTCAAAATCATCCTGTATTCTGATTCTGTGTTTGTTACCCCTCCCAGTCTAATATCATCTGCAAATTTAATAAGTACCCCTTCTATTCCTTCATCCAAATAATTTATAAATATATGTGCATATGCATATATATGTGTGTGTATATTATATTTATCAATTTAAACTGGAGTTGCCAAGGATTGAACTTGGGACTTACAGAGTGGAAAGAAGAGATTTTATCACTATTCTACAGCCCTACCTTTCAATAAGCTATTATGACAGGATTCTCTACAGGGAAAAAGAGACAAATACATTACTAGTTTAAACAGCTAATTACCAGTTACTCTGCTGCCACCTTCCTCCCAAAGAGAATAAAACATCCACAGTATTTTTTTAAATCAGTAAAAATTACATAAATACTAAAAATACAATGATTAAATACTGAAAACAATTAAAATATGCAACTTTGCAGCATGTACACTTCTATACAACATAGCTACCACTCAAAAATTACTTTTAAAAGCCTGTGAACAAAATGGTATTATAACATGGGACCTCATCTGAGATAACAAGTGCTATGACTGAGAAAGAACATGCTCTAATGCTGACACATCTAGTAGGCTTCAGGGATAGGACATTCAGGAGAAAGTCCAAGCTGACATACAAGCTCAAAGAGGGAGAAATGATGTGTGGATCCCCAGACCTTTGCCTTTATAACCAACAACCAAAACCTTGAATTCCCCACAGATGAAAACAGACAGCAAATGCAGACAATGTAAAAGGAGTGCAAAACCAAAAAAGGAAACCAAAACCTAACCTAAGCAGAAAATTTAGGAACCAACTAGCTGCTCCAACTAGTCTTTCCAAGGTATCCTATTTGGAGCCCACCTTCTAAAATTTGTACTTTCTGAGGCCATAACTCTCAAGCTTTTGCCCAGGTCTAAATCAAGAGTATAATCCCACATGTGTCAGGAAGAGGTTTGGCCAAAAGCTGACAGATTTTTACATTATGACTATGTTTTTAATATGCTGAATTGGTGCACTTTATTTAATAAATATATTTGTAAATTTTTTAAAAATCCTTTTTGCAGTAAGAGAGGAGTGATCAAACCTCCAGTTAGTAAAAAAGCATCTGCCTTTGGTCCAAACAGCCAAATTGTCTTCATGAACACAGTGGCTATTACAATAGTCTGCATGGTAAGCTCAGGAACATTCAAACATGAAGCCATTTTCTTCATTAAACTCAGCTGGGAGAGTGGGGGAATCACATTTCTTGCAACAGCATCAACATGATATTCTACCAACAGACTGAGGTCTAATAGAACTCTTACGGTCTCAGCTGAATTTAGCAACTTTGGTGATCCCAAGTGTAAAGCAACCTACCCCAAGACATTCAGTCTTGGCTGGGTTCAGCTTTGGTTGGCCATCCCTTTAGCCACCTGATTACTACATGTAAACACTGGCCCGGAATGAGGAATGCAACTTCCAGGTGGTTTGTACAAGAAGAATAGCTGTTTTTATACCCCGCTTTTCTCTAGCCTAAGGAATCTCAAAGCAGGTTAGAATTGGCTGCTCTTAACCACTACAAATCCTGAAGAGACCCATACTTCAAAAGTCTCAATAGTTTCATTCAGTGGTCTAATATCAAAATTAAACAACATTGGCAAGAAAACATATCTCTGTGGAAACTCACAGGCTAGATCTCATAATTGCTATCTACAATGTGAAAAATATCAGTCAAATTTTCCAGGTCTTTTGCCAAACACGGGACCAGATCTCAAGAACTTACCCTATTCAGTGAAGAGCTGGGGGGGTTTGTACCCTGCTTTTTACTACACGATGGAGTCTCAAAGCGCTTACAATCACCTATCCTTCCTCTCCCCACAACAGACACCCTGTGAGGTAGGTGAGGATGAGAGAGCTCTGAGAACTGTGACTGGCCCTAGATCACCCAGCAGGCTGTACATGGAGAAGTGGGGAATCAAACTCAGTTCTCCAAATTAGAGACCACCACTCTTAACCGCTACACCAAGCTGGCACTCAATTGTGAATGAAATTCACCCCCACTGGCTGGCACTCAATTGTGAATGAAATTCATCCCCATTACAAATCAATGGGGAAAGATTGCTATTGGCTTCTATAAGATATGGACTTCATCCTTTATTTAATCAGCCAGCTGGATTACAAGCTACATTATTATGCAAAACTACTCACAAGGAAAAAAAAACCCAAGCAGATTGTTACTGAATTAGCTAGCTAAGGATTGGCAAAAGTGGAGTCACATTGTAACCTCATCCATTGAAAGTGCTGCTGTGATGCAAGGGTTTTAGAAGATTATTAAGATCATACAGCCAACACCATAGCAATCTGCTTCTTCTATCTTAAATACAGTCTGAGAAAATAAATTATTCCAGAAGCATATGAGAACAATATCCTCCCAATCTGGAACATTTCACTTGTGGCATGATGCCAGCCACATGCCATCTACACTCAGTTGGCATCAGCCTTTAGCATTAAATATCCACACACATACACCATTCAGTCCCAAGGAGCTGTGACTGCATTAAATACAGCCGTAAGGGACCTTCTAGCACAGCTGCAAACATCAAACCCACAACATGAGAATTAACACTTCACTCCAGTTTGAACCACATGCATGACGGAAGCAACCTCATTCTTTTGATGATGCATCACACTGACAAAACAAGAGCCAGCATGCTGTAGGCGTTATCATGAAGGAAACACTTTAGATCCTAGCGAGTAAAGATGGTGTGACCAGGGGGAGGCTTTTCCTCCACAATGTAAGAACACTGACGAGTTTGTTTTAGCCTCATCCTTCAGAAGCTTGAGAGGTGGGCTGATTCAATCTTTATCCTTTGAACATATTTAAGATGCTGTGTTTAAAATTATTCCTGAAAGAGCAACAACGTATGCCCATGCAGAATTTGCAGCACACTCTGAGCACCTGCATTTCCCCATCTTCATGGTATAAGTAACTTGAACATCATTCTGCTTTCATAAGTCAAGCTAATAATTCAGCCTCACAACAAAATTTGGCAATGCATAAACCTGCTTGATTATTAACTAAAATCACCCATAAACAGGTTTAGAATGTGAATTCTTAATCAGAATAACCAGTTGTTTAGAGCGCTTAATACTGCATGCTCTTAAATTATGTGATGCATTTAAAGGTACTTCTCAAGCAATGCTGCACTGAAATCTATATCCAGAGCTGGCTGATAACAGCACAGCTCCCAACATACTAATGCGAACACTCCCAGCTAAGTTTTAAAGGTAAATGTAAAGGTATCCCCTGTGCAAGCACCGAGTCATGTCTGACTCTTGGGGTGACGCCCTCCAGCGTTTTCATGGCAGACTCAATACGGGGTGGTTTGCCAGTGCCTTCCCCAGTCATTACCGTTTACCCCCCAGCAAGCTGGGTACTCATTTTACCGACCTTGGAAGGATGGAAGGCTGAGTCAACCTTGAGCCGGCTGCTGGGATTGAACTCCCAGCCTCATGGGCAGAGCTTTCAGACGGCTGCCTTACCACTCTGCGCCACAAGATGCTCTCAGCTAAGTTTTAGGAATGTGTTTAACAAGTATTTTTCCATTTTCGGATAAACATAAATTTCTGTATTTGTGTAACTGCAGCAGCTCTGATTGTTTGGATATTCCTAACATTTCTCTAGAATCACCTACATATATCTGTGAGTGCTGACACTCATCAAACTGTGGCCATTCAAATAAATAAACAAACAAATAAGTACATTGATCATTAACATCTTTGTAAAATATACCCTGTGCTATAAATTGATGCAAGCAATTTATTAGCCTGTGAAAAGCAAGACAGCAATGGACGATGGATCTCAAGCCCCAGAATCATGTCTGTGTTCATATATATTTCATAATTTATTTCATTTTTATATTGCCCTCCCAGCTGAGCCAGCTCAGGGTGGTGTAATTCTGAAATGCACCGAGGGTATCTGTGAGGGGAAGTGACAGCACTGGAGGTTAGAGGAAGACTCCTGGCATGCTTCCTGATGTCTCTCTCAATGCTAAGGTGCCCAAAATAGCAAGCATCACTCAGAGAAACTTTGTTGTTAAAAGAAAAGCAGCATTTTGTATTCTTAAGCTGTGATCAACCGCACACAAACTGCAGGCAGGTAGCAGATACCTCAGTATCTAAGGAGCTGAAAGAAGACAGAGTAATTTGTCTGGCTAGCTTCAGAGCTTCTATCCTCATGGCAGCAAACTCTAACTCCTCCTGTCAGTGGGGTGGTTTGGTGGATTGTGAGCAATGTACAGGAAAAATGCATTTAAGGTCAGGATGCAAACTAAATAGTCACGTTCACAGAATGAATGCTACATAGATTAATCCAGTATGAACATCATTTTGGGACAACACATACACAAACATATTCAAGCTCAGGTTCCTTGAAGGTCTGAAACATCAGCAGAACACAAACCAGCATTTATTTGAAAGGAGGGCCAGTGATCAACTGTGCTTAAGCAGGAAGGGAAGAGCTTTAAAAAGTTATCTACATTTGCTCAAGGGGAACAAATGAATCAAGCTTTCATGTGTGTATGTGTGTTAAGCATTAGCCACATGTTGCTTTTTGCAGCTGTCAATTATAGTTCAATGGCACTCTTAGCTCCTTTAAAAAGTAAATTAGACTTTAAAACAATCTGCTTTACACTTTAGACGTACTGTTTAAGCCACTCCGCCTGTTTAATTTAGAAAGTGGTAACAACTTAATGCCACACTTTCAATGAAGCAGTTTTTTAAAAAAACATACTTACAAGGAATCCAGTCTCCACCAAGGGGTGGGGGCAGCCCTGGCCT